>NC_054372.1:145155841-145771841 GCF_017654675.1 Xenopus laevis | reverse complement strand
TTGTATGGCATCGTGCGCCGCATGACAAAAAATTTTTGACGCCCATAGACTTTAATGGGCATCGGCGACATTTCGTCGGTGACCTTTCACCGGCGGCAAATTTTTGGTGAAACGAAATGGGTCAAATTCGCCCATCCCTAATTAGCATTAGTATTGCTTTGCACAAAACACAATATCGTTTTGTAAATTTATGTGAATATTTTGATTGTCTTTTTGTTTTTAAGCAACTTGTAAGCAACTTATAAGAAAAGATGTTGTTTTGGATGTTGTAATAAATAATAAAACTGAATATTTTAGATTTTTAAACATTATCAGTATAATGGCATCACTGCAACATAGTAACTGAAAACATATTTCCCAGGATTAAATAAAACAGGAAAATGGAATGTCTGTATAATACTTCTTACAAATATAACTCTGAGTATATTCTCCATGAAAGCAATAAAAGATGTAGCAAAGCAAAACCATTAGGGTTAACAGGGAGGTTGGTAAAAAAAACTAATTTAAGAAAAAAAATGTGCTTTTAAGTTAACTGGGTCAGCAGAGACTTTTATTGGGTGCATGGAGCCGACGAGCATGCAAAAAAGCAATCAGGCAAGCAAGCATTTAAAACTAATATTTAAAAGGGATTAATGTGAATATTAAGGGGCAGATTTATCAAAGGTCGAGGTGAACTTTGGAATGAAAAAAATTAAAATTTGGAGCTATTTATTGTGTACTTCGACTAGGGAATAATCCAAATTCAATTTGAATTTGAAAAAAATGTAAAAATGCAATATCGAACGGTCTCTTTAAAAATTCGACTTCGACCATTAGCCATCTAAAACCTGCCGAATTGCTGTTTTAGCCTAAGGGGGACCTCCTAGAACCTATTTGGAGTCAATTGGTGGGAGAAACTTCGAATCGAATTCGATAGATTGCACTATTAATTTGATTCAAACTATTCAAATTCGGACAAATACGGACTTTTTCGATCGAAAACTTCAATTTAATTTCAGTTGGTCTTCTTGAATTCCAATTCAAAGTTTTTTCAATTCGAAATTCGACCCTTGATAAATATGCCCCTAAAACAAATACCAAATTATATATATATATATATTAAAAAAAACTAAGACCTTGGCATCAAAGGAAAGTAATTTGGTGGATGGGTGCTGGGGACAAACATACCGTACATTTTAAGCCATTATTTTTCCTTCTGTTTATACAACTGATATTCCATTGAATAAGGCTTCCATTTAGTTGATAGAATCTGATTAATTCACATATTGATGGCTGGTTGATTTATATAGAAGTTTAAAAGAGAATAAAACATTTACAAGTAAACAATGTTACAATACCTGATGGTATTCAGGATACAAAAAGATCTTAGCTCTGTGGGTGCTGTACCACTTTACTCCTCCAACCTTTTAGCCAATCTTTCCCATCACAACTAATGTTTTTCTAGTAGAATGTATGAATGAAACTATTCCAAACAATGGAAAGACCCCTTATCCAGAAAGCCCCAGATCCCAATCATTCTGGATAAAAGATCCCATGCCTGCAATATTAAGTTTTTGGAGCAAGCTACAAAGCAAGAAAAAGCTATTGTGTGCATATTGTGTTCATTTTGCACCTTGCCCCATTTTTAACGCGACCACAGTCCTCAGTGTTCTGCCTTTCTCCCACGTGTGGTGTCCCAGGGATTAGAACAAAGCAGCTAGTTTCTTCTGGACAACTCCACCTCTATACTATTTTCTAATTTCTAACTTTTATTCATGAATTGCTGACGCTTTATTTTTACTTGTTTGATACCATGAACTCACGTTAAAATTATAACTACAGCACTAGCACCTTATTTAATTCATATAAGAACCATGAACTTTTAGATTATTCATCAATTGTGTGTAGATACATTTTATTGCGGGTCACATCACCTAGTTTGTAGCACTTGAGCACCTTAATCTTTTAAATTATTTATATATAACACAATCGATTGAAATACCATTAATTGTATGTTGGTGCTAAATTGATTTAGAACTAAGCATATGTTTATAATAGCACTATATGTTTTTAGTATCCCTATTCTAGTTTATATACCTCTACACAGCCTGAAATTGGGTAATACAAGTGAGTGAACATTAATTACAAGTGAACTATATTTTTGTTTGCTTTCCTGGGATTAGTTGCCAAGCTCTATATGTATTTATGTATTTATGTATTTGATAAGAATCAAAACTATTATACTACACAACCATATACCATGTAGTTATCAAATCCAACCACTTTGCGTTACAGAATTGATATAAAACCAGAAGACCTCAGTTAAGGCAGACAAATGTTCTTATCCATCTCCAATTGTGAACTGGTATCCTTGATTTTTATACAGGGTTTTTAATTTAGTGTTCTTGTTTCTAGATACCCATTTAAGGGCAGATTTATCTGGTCGAATAGTAAATTTGAATTCAAACCAAAATTTGAAACCAAAAATTTGACCAAGTTGCAATTTTTAAAAATTAAAATATCTAATTTGGTATTCAGGTGAATAGGATCTGCAAACTCGATTTGAATTTAAATCGAATTTGATTCGAGTCTTTTTTTAAAAAAAAAAATACTTGAATGTCAAGAAGGCTGCAAACGGAATGGATCCCAGGACATCCTCCCTAGGTTAAAACAGCAATTCGGCAGGTTTAAGGTGGTGAATAGTCAAATTTGACTGTATAATACATTTTAAAAATAAAATTCAGATTTTTAAAAAACTCTAATCAAATTTTAACAATTCCCTAGTTGAATTTCACAGTTTTGGCCATAGAAAAACTTGAAAATTCAAATTCGAAAAATTAGAATTTTCACTTCGACCCTTGATAAATCTGTCAAAATTCCCACATGAATCCCCCCCAATAAGAATGTAAATTCGAATGTGAGATTTATCACACCTCGACAGTTCTAATTCATATATTCGCCACCTAAAACCTGCCGAGTTCATTTACAAGTCAATGGCAGAGGTCCATTGAACCATTTGAATATATTAATTGCCTCCTGACATTCAAGTTTTTTTATGAGGGAAAACACGATTAGAATTTGATTGCAATTCAAGGCAAATTTTCGGGTTGGGACTATTTGATTGAATATTAGACTTCAACTTTTTTCTAAAATAACCCCTCATTCGAGTTGTGAGAATATTCGGATTTATTGGAGTAAAAAAAATCCACATACATTTTCATTTCAACATTTGATAATTCTGGCTATTAATTTTATTGTTCTATTTTGAGGAATAAATAGCCCTAAGTACTGCACTGCTGAAACAAAATCAGTAATTACAGTTTTTAACAATGTGAGCCTTTGAAATGTGTCAAAAATATGCTAATATTCAAACATATGCCACTTTCCATCATTTTCCAAAGCAAAAATGTTTATATGAACCACATTAGCATACATTTTCATATGATATAAGTACAGTAGATATTTCAGTGAAATCACTTGATAAAAGTGATGGACTTTACTTTGAGTTAGATTTTGTGAAATATGTGAATGATGCCCTTGAAGAGGAATAGACGATGAGCATTTTTTAAGTATTTATGTGATGGTTCCAATTCCTCTACTTTTATCTAAGGCTGGAGCTCAAATTATAGATATAGTTACAGTTACTGGGAAAAGAATCAACAGAAAGTTGGGATAGAATGCAGACTCTTGAGTAATAATGTAGAGCAGAGTAGTCCGTGTTCAAGAGTACTAATTTCTTAAGTTCATTTGACAAGTTTCTGCAACAAATAGTGTCTGACGGGTTTGAAGCCTTGTGTAGAGGGACAAAGCTTTGTGGAACTCTGAATTTATCATCATTTGGTGAACAAGATGAGGCAGGGGACCTTAGGTCTGATACTGATTCTGATATAACATGTAATAGGTATCATAATGCATAGGTACAACCAATTGTTATTTGCGGGGCCAAACTAACGCTGCGTCTTCTTCGATCCTGCCCCAATTTCCTCTGCTCGCTCAACCTCTCATTAATTTGCACTGGCGAAGACATGGGGTGAAGAACAGCAGTCAAACATAAGGAGAAAGAACTATACAACAGAATACATGACTGTTCGGGCGCCCCTGCGGTGGAGGGGTAGTTACACTACTGGAATTGTGGGTTTCTAGTGTTGCAGTTCTGAATGTTGGGCAGAGGCCTCTGCTGGGGTCAGGTCCAAATCCCCGTCTCCCTCTGCTGTAAAGTAGCTACGAGCTTTTTGAATTTCGAAAAAAGCATTTCTGCTAGCCTTGCACCATACAATTGCAGGGCAAAGTCACTGCACACAAAGTCTAATTCTATCTGACATACCCATCAAATGGGAAAGGCTTTTAAAAGATTTATAAGCCAAGCTAAAGTAACATGCTTGGAAATAAAATGCACATTTACCCCCATGGTTCCGGAGCAGTGACTCCACTTAGCACAGACAAGGAAAGATTCAGTCTTCAACAAACTTGTCTTTTTAGTAATATGTTAAATGCTTTTTTTGTCCCAATACACAAATTAATGATTATATATTTCTTTCTGCATTTTAATATTCAGACACATTCTCTTTTATGGATTTTACATGTCAGCTGTAATTCTCTCTCTTTAATAATGGCTCCTTTATGTTACCGATAGCTGGGAGCTTGGAAAGCAATCTTTGTTGGAGAAAAAGAGAAAATGTTACCTACAAGCAAATTAGATGATTATCACTAGACATTAATAAGACTTTATTTCTTATTGCTATTTTAATCTGAGTGGGTACAGACAGTATAATGTAATTTGTGAAGATCTTGAGTATTCAGGGAAGATTAAACCACTAGCACATGGTACGTTTACTAAACATTATTATTTTTATAAATTTTAAACTGTATTTTGGCAATAAAATGTGGTTACCTGCTCACTGTTTAAGTATAATATTGAGAATAATTCACACTGAAGATAGAAGTTGTTCTTTACAGAACAGTTTGATCAGCAAAGTCATTGCACCATATTTGCAAATACTACAAATGAGGTTCCGTTTGGTAAACTACCTTCAGTCTATTTTTCACATCTAGAGTATCGTATAACATAGCTAGTATTAATACCTAATTCTACCTTGCAGATCTTGTTTTTCTAGTCCCCTTCCTCAGGCTCATCAATATCAGCAGTCCAAAAAAGGCTAAATCTTGAAATCTTTTTAAAGGGAAGGGAATAGCACATATCTGCAGGCAATAAGACATTCAGAGTTTTTCCAAGGGCATTGTAACGACCACGTTATCAGGAACCTTGTTCCACATCTGTACCTTCGGATGCACAGGTGGACCCTGTGTGTTTTGGTGTTCACCCACGCCCTTTTGGGGCCCTAGGCTTTCTGCTGCGGAAGCCAACAAGGAAGTGCATAACAAGTCCGTAAGCAAGGTACCGGCAGGCAGGGCCGGCCTTAGGCCTATTGGACCAATTGGGCCCAATAGGGCCCCGCACCTCTTGGGGCCCCGCACCACAGGGCAGCACAGATAATATTTCCCTCAGCACATGATTCTGCCTGGCCTGCCCCCAACTTTGAGAGTTCAGCCCATCCCCAAATCCATAGGTCCAGCCCACCCCCAACTCTGACAAGCCAGCCTATCCCCCAACTCCATAGGTCTAGCCTGCCCCCAACTCTCATAGGCCCAGCTTTCCTCCAACCTTGATAGGCCCTGCCTGCCCCCAATCCAACCAAGCCTGCTCCCAAGCTGAATCGGCCCAGCCTGCCCCAAACTAATTGGCTCAGTCCACTCTCCTATTTCCTCCCTCTCTCTCTTACCCTGTGTGTCCCTATTATGTGCCCCTATTTCATCCCTCTCACTCTCTTACCTTGTCTGCCCCTTTCCTTTCTATTTTGTGCCTGTATGCCCTTATTTTCCTAAATACTTGGTGTGTCAGTAGGCAGCAACACTTTGTCTAGGGGCCCCGCCAACATGGTCCCAATTGGGCCCCACATTTGATAGGATCAGCCCTGCCGGCAGGGTTATAGAGAAGACGTAGTCAGAGTCAGGCGAAGAGTTCAAGGCAGGCGGCAGAAATCGTAGTCAAGGGTCAGGCAGAAGTCAAAACCAGGAATTCAAAATCACAATCAAATGCTTTGGCAGGAACAGTAAAACTGGAACCTGCTTGGGCATTCTCAAAATGGTGGACTGGCCTTTTAAAGCAGTTTTGGCTCCAAAATTCAAATTCAACATGCCCTGCGCAACCTGGAAGTGCGCACCTGTGCAACGACATTCTTGAAAAGACACGCCGGGAGGTAGGAGGCTGCAGCAATCTCCCTCTTACAGGCATGTCATAACCTAAGCATGCTAAGTGATGGTGACCAAAGTGAAGAGGACCAGAAGTGGCACAAGATGGTGCCTGCCAACCCTGCTGAGCTACTTTGTATTTTTATGCTCGGAAGCGCAATAGCTGTTTTTTTGTGTGTCACAGATGGTACAGTTCATGAGGGTGGTCTATGCAGTAGGCCTAGGGTGGTTAGAAGGCTTTTATTCTTCATTAAACATATTTTTCCCACTCCTCATTCAAGCTTTATTACTGTTTATTTGACAAAATACTGTGTACAATATGCACAAATTCACAATATACATTGAATTAGTGGAAGGCATAATTTTTTCTGCAAGAACACCATACTTTTTGTTTCATGCCACTGTAGTGATTAGAAATTTGTAATATCTATAATGGAAAAAGCCAGGAAAAGCCAAAGAGGCTGGAGCAAATGTAGACTATAAAGTTATGTACAAGAAAAGACTAATTTGTCTCAATATAGAGAGGATCATCACAATAAAACTATATGACGCTGAGAAGACAAGAGACCACTCTAGAGGAGACATAGGCAAGGAGGCAAGACAAAACCAGGACCAGAACGATAAAAACAGTAACAGAAAAGAATGGCTTGTTCATATGGTACCAATTTCTTTCCATTTAAAATCAAATGCCAGTCTTTGATTCAAGGACACATTATCTATACCATCCCTGGACTTTCCCCTATTTCATTTATGCACCCTTTTACACTGTGCTAATGAATCATACTGGTTTGGATATGTCTCTTTTCTATACCTGTATGTTGTGCTTTTAGAGGGGGCCCAAGTCATATCATTACTTTAATAATGAAAGATGGATCAATGTTTTGTTTTAGTTTCTTTGCTAGGCTTCTCGTAATCAGCTCAGCATTACCGAGAACAGCAATTAAGGTAAATATAAATGTATACCCTTCTCCACAGGTGCCAATTAAAAGAACCATAAATATGTTTGTTTGGCAGTTATGAAGGGTTCAGCATTAGGCTAAAGGAAAATTTAAAAGTTCACCAGCTCTATGTAAAAGGGAATTTGGTACACGTATGTACAGTAAATATTAATACTAACCAAAAATCACTGTAGTAAAAGAGGGTGATATCATTAAAAGGCTGTTGGACACGGTCACTCTTTGAACTATTGTTTTTATTAACAAAATCAGAAAAACAGGAGTGAAGTAACTGTAGTTCATTTTTGAATAGGTATAAATGTGGTGCATTTTCTCAGCATACGCTATCATCAATCATTAAAAGAGTGTGTGGGAATGGAATTCTCTTGCACTAAATGCTTTATAATCTTTCCGCCATACGATAAAATGAATCATTTATATATAGCATTATCCATTTGGAACACGCAGCTCACCTTTCAGCAGGATAGTTCAGAATTCTCAGACAGGGACAATTTTATTCTTCAAGCTAAAGTAGTGATAAGCAGCAATTCAGATTTTAGAAAACTGTAACTCCAAGAGAAATTGCGTGATTACTGGGAATTATAATTATGCAATATCTGGATCAATTTATGGTGCCTATTCCTGAGCCTTAATATTATCCTTTATTTTCAATAGTGCTGAACACGAAATAATGTTTTTCTCTGTAATAATAAAACAGTACATTGTACTTGATCCAAACTAAGATATAATTAATCCTTTTTGGAGGCAAATCTAGCCTAATGGATTTAGTTAATGTTTAAAGTATTTTTAGTAGACTTAGGGAGTTAGCACACGGGCAGATTCAGGGAGATTTAGTTGCCTGGCAACTAATCGCCTCTTCTGTGGGGCGACAATCTCCTCGAACTGCCTTCCCCCTGACTTCCGCCTGCTACAATGAGAAAACGCCAGCGTCAATGCATTCATGGTGTTTCGATTTCCGAAGTCGCCAGAAGTTTCCTCATGAGGCAACTTCGGGGAAATCGAAGCCCCGCGAGTGCATTGGCGCAGGCATTTTCTCATTATAGCAGGCGGAAGTTTCCTCGTGAGGCAACTTCGGAAATCGAAGCCCCGCGAGTGCATTGGCGCAGGCGTTTTCTCATTATAGCAGGCAGAAGTCAGGGGAAGGCAGTTCGGGGAGATTGTTGCTCCGCAGAAGAGGCGATTAGTCTCCAGGCGACTAAATCTCCCTGAATCCATGTGCTAGCTCCCTTAAGGTAGGAAGATCCAAATTATGGAAAGAGCCATTATCAGTAAAAAAAAACTCAGATCCCAACCATTTGGATGACAGGTCCCATACTTGTACCTAGATGAACAAAATGCAAACAACCTCTAACCTGGTAGCAATGGTAACCATTTTGCAACAGTTTCAAACATACAGCACCCATAAAACACAAAATCTCTCAGACCAGACAGCCGACTCATATAACCAATGAAACATCAAAGCAACAAATATATTACAAAGTTCTATATTATTTTGTTGCATTTCCCAATTTATAATAGGAAATTATTTGCATAGACCATTTTATCCTCTTGTATACTTATTTAGACAACATTCTATTAGTAATGGTTATCATACCAAAAATATAGTTACAGCTAGGGGTGTAGATTGATATTCTAGCTGTAAACAGTTATGTCAAACTGTGCTCTAAAGACATTACTTGTAAACCATTTCTGCTAAGGTGAATAGAAGAGAAAAATGTAATACTCTGCAAGTTCTCATTTACATATCAACAATCCCTAACATTTCACTGTAGCGAAAATGCTTTCCAAATAGCTGTTATTATTTGGCTATTGCTTGTCATACAATGTGTGTTTTTTTTTTTTTTTGTCTAGGCCAGCTGAAATTATTGATATCGGTGAGCTAAAATTCTCTAATGTCTTTCTGTGGTCCTACTGGAGTACTACAGTCGATTTGCTATTGAATCTCATTGCTACTGCATTCAGCATATGTATTTGTATTATATAGTTGAGCTCTAGCCGTGACCCCTGACTCCTAGTCACGAAAAACATTTTCCACTGAGTGACTGTCAGTCAGTAAAAACAAGTTCTTGAAAATAAGCAAAGTCTGACAGATACGCTCTAAGCTCTGTAGGAAGAGATGAAAAATAAAATTTGTTTTGCTGCCAGTTTCCATGTCAATCATATTTATTTCTCCTTTTTATTCCTTTCACATACTTTGATACTATTTCTATTGGCCAAAGATGTAATATTACCTTCCAGACTTTGGTGAAGGAGTTTTATTTGGGGCCAGGACAGGTAGGAAGGTTGGTTGCTTAGGAGGAGAGGCAATGAGCAATGAGAGCATTGGCATTACTTGCTTACGGAACCAAGGCATAATTACATTATGGTGCTGCCTTTGCACTGAGTTGTTGGTGCAGTTGTACCCCTTCTTGATTGGTAATTATGCTACTGCAATCGGATGCCTATTTTACACTCATGTACCTGGCGTTATATGCATGTTGCAAATTGCCCCAGCCTGAGCACCTTTCAGGTCCAAATGTTCGTGCATCGGAAATGTATTTTACAGTGGCAAACACAACTTATACAGGAAAATATGTGTATTGTAGGCCCAAACATGGAACTGTAGACTGATTTTTTTTCTCGTTGCACCTTGTAAATAAGCCATAAATGTTTATAAAAAAAAAAAAAACCACAGCATTGAATAGGTCTGTATCTTCACTGGCACATTGTAGCTGCCTTTGTTGAACATTGCCCAATACCCTTTCATTGCTTCTTATTGACTCATTATTGTTCCTCACTTCTATTGCTCCTTGTCAATCTATTAGCATCTTCCCCCATGGATAGTGAATTCTGAACTTTTTAATTGCTTTCTGAAATAAACGGTAATGGGGTGGGCTTTTCATTTATTTAGTGAATTGGACAAAAAACCTAGGGGCAAATTCACTAAGCAACGAAAATGTGCTTTGCGGCTTTGCCGCACTTCGCAACACTTCGCCAGTCGTAGTTTCACTTCAAGTTGCGCACAGGTTACCGAACGGTTGCAAAGTTGCGCTTGCTTTAATACGATAAGCAGTCCGAAGTTACGCTAGCGATGCCTAATTAGCATACGGCATGCAGTTAAAGTACAATGGATGTCAATGCTGTAGCAACTACATTACATTACACAAGGCCATGGAAACATAATAAAATTAAATAGAGGTCTTATATTGCCCTACACATGTGCCCACTATATAGTTTAGCCAAATGTAAGGGGGAAGGAGGGTGCCCCAAAAAACATTTTCGATCTTTTTCAGCCTATCACCCAGTAAAAAGTAAAAAACAACATAGTTTTTTTCAACTATTTTTGAAGAAACTCATATCTATTCTATTGCTCTTTATATATATGCAAAAACGGAGTATTTGATAAAATCAGAGCAAACTGTTTTGTATCATTTATTGGCAATATTGTTTTGTTGCTATTCCTTAATTAAAAATGGTTATTATGATGCCGGGGCAAGCAGATCAGATACATATCAGAATAAAGGAATCTGTCACACCGTAAGAAATTTTCATACCAATGAATATCATCAACTCCATGAGAATCATGCTAATGACTCATTGAGAATTGTCTCCAACACCATGAGCAATTCATATTATCTGTTCTCCGCTGTGTTCCAACTGTTTTTATTTTTTTTGCATAATTTCATTATAATAGTAAGGTTTCCTTATCCTGAGGAGAACAGGGATATATTTAGAAAGTAGCTGCTGTGTCTGAAGGAGCATGGTGTCAATTTTAAATCTTAGATATATATTGTATTTTACTGTCTTGCCACAAATATCATAAACATACATACAGAGCATGGTGGAATTGAAGAAATCACAGCATTTTTCAGTGGCATATACTCTTATTTCTGCTGCTTTTATTAATCACTTAAAATTGGTTGTATTGTTCGGCATCAGAAACGATTACAAGTACTCTGTTAAAGTCTACCATATTCAGTCCCTTGGGAGGTTGTATGCTGCAGTATGGAACGGATAATAAAAACACAATCTGTACAAGGACTGCAACAACAATGCACACCCTATTTCTTTTTTTACAAAAGGAAAACATGTTGGGTTATTCCCTTGAGCTTCTTTTTCCAGGAACTCTATGGTACTAGAGTTATTTGTGCTGCAAGTTAGTGCAAACATTGGCAGAATACTGGCACTATGCTGTGAAAGTCAAATATTAATAACAACAGAGAAGATACCACAAGTAGCCAGTATGAATTATTCATCAAATTGCAATGGCAGTCCAGGTGCCCCATTCCTCTATTCGAGAGAAGTTATAGAATTTCCAACCTTTTAAAAAAAGATGCTAGATGGATTTTTTACTTAGGGACTAGGCAACCACTTGGTTTGAACTTTGAATTTGATACCTCTTGCTTTATCTAATGAAACCTTTTGTATTTTTGCATTGTGTTATTTATTACTATTTACATTGTATTTTTAAATTGTGTCTATATAGTGTGTATGAATAAGCCAATAGAGGTAACAACATATGAAAGCCTATTGGTTGGCTTTGCAAACTCTGCCCAAAGAACCTCTTAATTGGCCCTTCTCCTTTAAATATTTCTTATTTGTCTAAAGAAAGTTAGATTATGATCAAGTGTCCCTTGGCAACACAAAACTTGTAAAGGCTTTTATTTTTATGCATAATGTAAAATAAAATCTTTGTATTATTTAAACGTTGGGCTCCTGTATTCTACTCTTTGGATTTCAGCTTCTTGTGTTTCTGAATAACACCCATAAAGTCCTCCACTGTTCACACCTCAGACCCAGACTGAAAGTGCCCACATTGTTCACACCTCATAAAAAATGTTAGAGGAACCAGAATTGTGTCACTGTAGTGGTCTCCTGATGTATTCTGCCTTCCCTATGCTCCCTGTGTGTGTCACACTCTGCCTGCCCTATGCTATCTGTGTGTGCCATACTCTGCCTGCCCTATTCTACCTGTGTGTGTCATACTCTGACTGCCCTATGCTCTGTGTGTCATACTCTGCCTACCCTATGCTCCCTGTGTGTGCCATATTCTACTTGCCCTATGCTCCCTGTGTGTGCCATATTCTAATTGTCCTATGCTCTCTGTGTGTGCCATACTCTACCTGTCCTATGCTCCTTGAGCCTGATAGGGTTTGTTCTGAGAGTTTTTTAGCATTCAGACATTTTTGGTAAGGCCCCTAATCTATTTAATCATGTGCTGGGGGTGCTGTATTATCCACAGGGGAGGAGGCAAATTAATGAGCACCAACCATTTGGTTATTTGGTATGTTACCACCATTAATGTGGACATGATCTTGAACGTTCTTGTGGTAATATGGGTGTGCTTTAAAACAGGGAGTGTCAACACTGGTCAGCCTTGCACCACGTACAGTAGGTGAGAAAAATTCCGGCCCTTGGTACCACAGAAACTGGACAGCACTGATATAGAGTAATGGGTGCAATTTTAAAAGCATTTTTATTGTAATATGGTTTCCATACCTCAGTTATCCCAGCTAAAATTTAGGTTATAAGGTACATGGTTTTCAGTTTATTTGTCCAAGACAAAACAGGTTTATTACTCACAATCCACAGAGGCCCCAGCAGATAATCATGACATGACTACAACATGTCCCACGAGACAGCACAATGGAACTCCCTGAGGCGATAGCGTCACACCTGGATAGATACACCCTCGGGATCTCAGCACTGTGTCCTGAATCTTCACACGTTGGATCAGGGAACTCCCTAGCTCTAAAGCTGGCCATAGACGCAAGGATATGATCGTACGAATCAAGGATTCATACAATTTTTTTGACCGTGTGTGGAGAGTCCCGAAATTTTTCATCCAGTGGAGATCGGTCGTTTGGTCGATTGGACAGGTTAAAAGATTTCTGTCGGCTGCAGGTAATATCTCTGCATGTATTGCAGATCGTACCATTTTCATAGGGAGACTGTCACTAGCTTTGGTCGGACATAACTTTCGTACGATTGCTGTCAGGGGCAGAACATCGGCTGTTTATTTGTACTTCTATTTGATCGGAATGGTTAGTGGCAGGTCAGGATCTTTGTGTCTGTGGCCAGCTTTATTCCCTATTAGGCTGTGTCCCTATACTACAGGCCAGTCTTGCCTGAGGGGAGTGCTACCTCCTTGCTATCCCTTCTAGTTGGAGCCAAGCTGCTCTTGCTACTTAACTTACCTATCTTACTCTCCTAGAGAGTATTATTACAGGTAGTCTCCAATCTCTAACTGGCCTCATTCACGGGGTCCCTGCTCCTCAACTTTACTCTCTAGAATTACTGGTCCCTCTAGGGAAGAATGGCTTCACTGGGCCTTGGTGTATCCAGGCTCCCTGAAACATCCAGCTGGGTCAGCAACCAGAAGCCAAAGAGAAAGATTCACCCCTTCACAATCATTATACCAAAGTGTAACAGGAAGTGGTCACAACACCTATTGGACAATAATACAACTGTGCTACATGGGCATGCCCCTGGCAACTAGGGAGATCAGGAAGTGTAGGGATTTAAAGCCATAGGGGCACATTAACCCTATCAGTCCCTACAATGTATTTTAACATTTTACTCCTCATATCTGATGAAATATTCAGATACTTAACCAATAGAATAAGGGGCTGATTTATCAAGATTCATTTTTTTTTTTTACAAAAAAACTTGCTTTGGCTAAAAATTGTGCTTTTTAATAATGACGTTGAAAACACAGTTTATTAATTATTTGTTGAAAACACAACATTTACTAAACAAAAAAGCACTAAAAACTTGAATATGAAACTATGCATCTAAACACTGGAAAGGCCATGTTAAAGTCAATGGAGATAAAATATGTAATTACTTTTAGGTAAATGACAATTCCAAGGTGTTTGTTTTTGTTCCACTTATTTTATATTTGTGCTTTGTATGTACTTTGTATAATTGTGTTTTTTAATAATTGAGAAGACATTCATGCTTTTTTAAAATGTGAGTTTGCGCACAGTCGAAAAACCTATAAAATTACACAAATAGTAACTACCCCTTATGGTGTGTAGAAACAATCAACAATGGTTTACATACTGTAGATTTTAGTATCAAGCAAATACAGTACCTACTTATGCTCTATGCATATCTTTCTTATATGGGAATAATTGCAGTTCTTAAAGGAGAACTAAAACCCACTTTGGCTGAGGGCACCCGTTCTCCCTTCCTCCACTGGCCCCATCCCTGCTTCCTCCCTGCATGGTGTTGTACTGGAATGGGGGTCCCCTTTGGCCACACTGACCTGTATATGCAGAAAAGCATAGTGGATCTCAGGGGCGCCATGTTTGCTAACTTCGGTATCTTATCATCATCATCATCATCATTTATTTATATAGCGCTGTCAAGATACGCAGTGCTTTATGGATCCTCTTCTTTCTTTTCGGTAATTTACAGAACTTGTTGGCTCCAACTGCGCATGTGCCAAAAGCTAAAGTGTCGTGCTCAATTAATGAAGAAACCAAGGCTGGAGAACATGGCCCCCTGTGCTTTGATGAGTTGTTCTGCATTTGCAGGTCGGTGTTGCAAGAGGGGACACAGTTGTTGTGGCACTGTGCAAGGGGGAGGCTTGGAGGGGGGCCAGTGGGGGCTTTCTGATTTTTCTTTAAGGCCTGAAATATTTACACGTCTTCCCAATTTAATTTTGCATCAATCATTTTTTTTAATATCAGTCCTAAAGCATGGTCCCACTTACAATAATATATTAGAGCAAATAACATAGCTTTAAAGAAACAATACATCGTATTGGAGAATTTTACCAATGGGACAGGCTATTTATCTTGTAGACTTATTATACACAGATGCTGGCCCATTATATATGCAGGAAAAAAATAAGTTTATGTATGTTACCTGAAAAAGAGTCCAACCTTTCCCCTCTGTGCTAACCTTTGTTGATCTAATTTATCCTCCGTCCCTGGAGGCTGCAATGATTAAGAAGAGGGAATGCCAGCATATTAGTCATGCTGCAAAATCAAAGTTTCTTAAATGGAAGTAATAGGTCATTGGAAAACAGTGGTTAACATTTTCTTTGCTGAAGCTGCAGTGGATGGAATTCCAAAACTAATGGGTGTGTGTGTGTGTGTATATATATATATATATATATATATATATATATATATATATATATATATATATATATATATATATATATATATATATACAGTTTCGGTCCATAAATTTTTGAACAGAGAAAACTTTTTTCTAATTTTGGTTGTACATTAGCACAATGAATTTTAAATGAAACAATTTAGATGCAGTTGAACTTCAAACTTTCAGCTTTAATTGTGGGTTGAAGAAAAAGCTTGCATAAAAATGTGAGGAACGAAAGCCTTTTTTTTAACACACTTCATTTCAGGGGCTCAAAAGTAATAGGACCATTGACAAAGGCTATTTCATGGGCAGGTGTGGGCAATTCCTTTGTTACATCATTATCAATGAAGCAGATAAAAGCCCTGTAGTTGATTTGAGGGGGGGGTACTTGTATGTGGAAGATTTTCCAACATGCGACAACATGCGGTCAAATTAAGAAAATTAAATAAGCATGCAGATATGAAACTTACACAGACCAATATGTATTTCAATATTAAGCATTAGTTGTATTAATGCTGTGAAAAATAAATGCTACTGAGCCTCCATAGACATTAAATGTTATTGTCATGGCCTATGTCTTTGAGGAAATAAAAAATGATCTGAGTCTCATGCAGAACTGTAGATAATGGAACGTACATGAATTTCCTAACAATAGGAACAGTATAATGATGATTCTTACTCATTAGACAATTTATTCCTTTTCTTTGTAATAAGTATTTGGTGCTCTGGGCACTTTTCTGCAGTTCGCCTCTTGTTCCTATCAGTTTCTACAAACTTGGGGGTGCACAGAGGATTAGATAAGCTGTGTACGTTTTGCTTGTGCTCCTGCTACTTAACAGATATCGAAAAAAAAAAACACTGTCATGATTTAATAAATCATGCTTGATAATCCCACAATGGTACAAACTCTCATAATCGGAAAAACTTTAAAAATAAGAATTCCTGTTTTCTAAGACAGATTTAAGCATGTCACTCAGGGTAGTACAAGATAAAGGAAGACTTGCTAACTGCATATTTATTTAGTATATCCCCTGTTATTCTGTTGGCACAAGGTATTTATTAAAATAGTTTATTGTGTATAATTTTCCAAAAACAGCTTGCAAAGTTATTATCTATTTTTATTCAGTGTCCTTATTTATATGACAGTGTTTATGCTTTGGGATTTTTTTTCATAATTAAGTTCAGTTTTTGACATTTTCAGTCCATTGCATTATTTTGCTGTATGCTATAAATGGTCATGTAAGGTTACTTTATAACTTTATAATACACATTTATGTATTCAATATGATTTCTCAGATTGAGAGGAAGCCATGATAGTCTTTCTCTGACTCACACATGCCATTTCTTCGTCCCTACCCTTTAGGAGGAGTCCGTTAACCCCCTCCCTCACTTAGTTCCATAATGAAGTGATGGCAGGCCTGGATTTGTGGTGAGGCCACATAGGCCTGGGCCTATGGCGGCAAATTTTTGGGGGCGGCATGCCGCCCAGCCGCTCTGTGGGGAGCCTGTGCTCCCCAGTGCTCCGGTGCTCGCACGCTGGAGCTTTTGCACCAGCGTGTGGTAGTGCGGGCGGGCACTAGGACCGCGCGGAGTGCACGGCCTAGGGGCGCCCGCCCAGCGAATCCGGCGCTGAGTGATGGGATCTGGGATGTCTGATCGAAATGGGGATATGGTCTAAGCAAGTCAGCAACAGGCTATTGTGGTTTCCTCTCAATCTGAGGTTGTGAATGAATCCTTATAACTGCCAGCTGTTGATAATATTTTTAAAGTTATATTTAATTTAAACAATTAGAATTTTTGTTTTATTAGATATTATTATAGAATTCAACTAAAGTTACTCTATAGTCATAACTGGACAATGAAACATGTTTTCTCCTTCAATATTCCATTAGCAATGATACATGCAATAGTAGGGATCATAACTAGCAGATGATTTCTGGAACAAACAAGACATACAAATGTAAAATTATTCCTGAGAGTGTTTTATTTTATTTATTTTTTTTAGAATAGTCATAAAGTAGCCAGTAGTTTTCTCTAAACAGTTTTATATAAAATCACCCAGTCCATTTGAAGGTTGAACTTTATCCTTCACAGTGCTCACTACGAAAGCCAACCAAAATAAACTAGAAAGGAGACTGTTTGATGTATCTGGCTAGCAAATAATCTCTTTACTGTACTTCTGAATCTGGGGAGAGTATATATAGAATATTTATTTGTAGTTGTATGTTGTCATGCCATCTTGTATGCAATTATAATGTGCCACATATGCTATCACACACAAGAAATTCCAGACCAGCTAACTGCATGCAAGGAGGTTTCTCCTGGCTTCTCTGTATATGGACAAAGAAAGGGATCTACAGTTGTGAACATTTGTCAACCCTTTAAAATGTTCTAGATTTTTATATGCATGAGACCTAAAACAACATCTGATTTTCAAACAAATCCTAAAAGTAGATGAAGGAAACCTAGTACAACAAATGAAACAATGATTATATTTGGTTTTGTAATTATTGAAAAAATTATCCAATAACATATCTGTGTTATGTAAGTAAATCTTTAGGATTATCATATAAATTGAAGGTGAAACCAGAGTCTAGTGTTTTCAGTCATGGGATGACTCAGCAAAGCCTGATCACACACACAACACATTTGTGAATGTGTATCATGACTCAAACAAAGGAGGTGTCTGAGGACCTCAGAAAAAGAGTTGTTGATGCCCATAAAGCTGAAAAGGGTTACAAGACTTTATCTAAAGCGTTTGCACTCCACCAATCAACAATCAAACAGATTGTGTACAAATAGAGGAAATGCAAGACCGTTGTTACCCTACAGAAGTGATTGACCATCAAAGAAAACTCCAACTGCAAGGTGTCTAATAGTCAGAGAGGTTACAAAGGATCCCAGGGTACCTTCTAAGCAACTGAAGCCTGTCTCACATTGGTGAATGTTGATATTCATGAGTCCACCATCAGAACATTGAACAGAAATGTATATAGAATATTTATTTGTAGTTGTATATTGTCATGCCATCTTGTATGCATTTATAATGTGTCACATATGCTATCACACACAAGAAAATCCAGACCAGCTAACTGCATTCAAGGAGGTTTCTCCTGGCTTTGCTGTATATGGACAAAGAAAGGGATCTACAGTTGTACAAAATTTACAGTACAAAATTTAAATAAATGTTATTGGTACTTAAACACAGCGTAGTAAAACAATCTATGCACTTGGCCGTCCGGCCTATTTTATTTACTTCACCAATTTAAAATTATAAATAGAAAATCAATTGTTTTAAAAAGAATTTAAAAAAAAAACAATAACTGAAGATTTCATACACCTTCAATCACAGTGTTCTATATTTCATGAATGGGGGTTATAACCTTTCCCGGATATTGTTATAGATCACCAATCCACTCAGACAGTATTCAGGAGGTTAATTTGGTGCCAATTATCAATAAGTTTGTGTTTTTAGTTGTGCGAGCTGCTATTGTGGTGTGCTTAATTGATTTATACTTTCTACAGGGCAATTTTCTCCCAACTTGTTAATAACTAAGCAGTAAGAATGCCTCTAGTGTTGTTCAATAGCACCAGTGACTACTGTGGAGCCGGGCTATTTCCTTTATTGTACAACAATCAGGACAATCTCAGTTTATTTGTTTTTAAGTGCCTGACAAAGCTCTTGTCAAGCGAAAAGAGTAGCACAACTAATTATAATCTGATCTACAAAGGCTTAACATTTGCCAAACCTTGGCTGCAGCTCATAACATAGAACGGTTCATGGTGGAACGCACGCTGAATCAACCCGACACCAATTGAGAGAGGAGGGTTCCTGGATTCAGAATTGCAAGTGTGGAGATGTGAAACACAATACCAATAGGAGGGAGGCTGTGGATACGTAATACAGGATATTCTTTATATTTGTGTTATGTGTAAAAAACATGACAACCTCTAATGCCAAACTTTGCGAAGTAAAAGTTGTTGAGGTTCTATAAAATTCAATGGGAACTGCACTGATCTTATTGGACTTTTTAAAATCATATCGGACTTTTGGAGGTTTGGATTTTTTTCACTAGGAATTATCTGAAAATGTTTTCAAGGTATTCTAATTTAGTTAGTTTTTATATTTGGATCTTTTAATAAATGCATTGACAATCATGGTTTTAGAGTTTGTGATTTTAGTTGTGGTCTCCAAAAAGACTAAAATCTGACCTTTCATAAATAAAGTCTGGAACTTACTTTTGCCACACACAGATATGTTATTGGCTAAATTTTTCAATAAATACTTGACCAAATGAAATAATTGTTGTTTCATTTGTTTAACTAGGTCTTCTTCATTTACTTTTAGGACTTGTTTGAAAATCAGACGTTTCAGGTCACATTCATATAAAATTAAAGAAAATTTTAAAGGGTTCACAAACTTTCACGCACAACAGTATGTAAAATGTATTCAGGCTGATCACTCCACACTACCCCAGGAATCTAGCCCCTTTGTATGAATGCAAATAACTGCGCTACTGGGAATGCAAAACTAATCAGAATAGATTTCCTACAATAGTTTGCAATTTAGTTTGTGTAAAGGAACACATTTCCATCAAACTTTGTCCCTTGTATCAAAATGATATTGATTTAAGTGTCATTCATTTTGCAGCTGAATTCCAGGACCTTGCTGCAGCTTGCAATTGATGGCATGATAAAAGGGAGGGGGCTCATATATTATTGCACAGTTTAAATTATTTGGATGAATATAAGGTATTACATAAATTATATATTTGCAATCAGTCAAGGACATCCGCATTTGGTGAATAATAGTGTTCCTTACCCTAGGCCTTTTTAATTTCTACAATGTAATTGTAATTTCTTGTCAGTAAATTAATTTATTGGCCAAAAATTAAATGATGGTCACACTGCATTTCTGAGTATGTAAAATCATCTAGAGATATTAGCTGTAAATACTCTATATTTATATATGCTCTCTGGCAATGGGAAAGTTTTGAAGTTCTGACTTTGTTCCCAAATTGACGGGAATGATATCTCCTTGCCCCTCATAAGTTTCTATATTCACGTCTAACAAAACAAACTTGACATACTTTGTAAAGCGGATATAAGCTGGAAGTTTGTGTAGAAAAGTTATACTGAAGCTAAAAGGATTTAGCAAACTTTCAACCTGGGACTCCTTCAGTTTCAAAACTTTCAGTTATACTTCCCTGACTCTGGAAAAATGTTAATACATTTTTCAAAGCAGATCAATGTGTCCAACCACCACAATGTGTTTGATAGTTTTGACCTGGCAAACACATTCTGTTGTACGGTGTGTTATACTCAGTGGCAGCCTAAGCCATCCAAACAGTTTTTTCCCTAAAGCAGGACTGTCCAACTGGCAGCCTGCAGTCTGCATCCGGCCCACAACTCCCTCCTTGTGTGGCCTCCCAAATGAAAGCCTGTGACTGCTTACCTTCTGTAAACTTTAAAACGTATCAATACTGAGATTAACTGGCCCCTGCATTGTTTACACCTCAAATTCTGACTGTAAACTCCTGCATTGTTCACACCTGTAACACCTCTATTGGTCACAACTCTAAAACCCAGTACTGTTCATACCACAGATGAAACTGAAAGTGCCTACATTGTTCACTTGTTCACACCTCATACAAACTGCTGGAGGGGCACCAGTATTGTGTTCAGAAATAAATATACACGCACTCCTGCAGCCGTGACAAGTTGAGGTAAAAATTGTAGCTTTATTCCATCATGTTTAAAAGTAGCGTCCTACTTTTAAACATGATGGAATAAAGCTACAATTTTTACCTCAACTTGTCACGGCTGCAGGAGTGCGTGTATATTTATTTCTGAAGATTGGTTTCGCCTAAACTACGGGTTCGGGGCACGGCACCCGGGCCATTTGACAAACGTGGTGAGTGACAAGCAACGCTGAATTTACCTTATTTGCAATAGAACAATTTCTTTCAAGTGAAGGGCTTGGGGTTTGGACACCCAGGCCATCCTGTTCCACTCGGTGAGAATTACCTAGTGGTCGCTAGCTGGTTTTGTTGATGTTTTTGTTTATGAGCGTTATGCTCGATTTATTTGAAGTATTTAAACATTCAACAATCTAATTAGCAAACTAACAGATTACAGATAATTTGGTCCAATTAGAGATTGGAGCCAGCGATCCGTTTTTGTGCACCAGTATTGTGTCACTGCATGTAGCACAGTATGAACTGTTTTTTTAGACTGGTCCTGAAAGGTGTGCCATAATCTGACTGCCCTATGCTCCATGTGTTTGCTATACTCTGCCTGCCCTATGCTCTGTGTGTGCCATAGTCTGCCCACCTTATGCTCCATGTTTGTGCCATACTGTGCCTGCCTTATGCTCCATGTGTGTGCCAAACTCTGCTTGCATTATGCTCCCTGTGTGTGCCATACTCTGCCTGCCTTATGCTCCATGTGTGTGCCATACTCCAGGTTGTCAGTACGTCATGTGGTCCAGATCCCTACAGTAGACGTGGAACATGGATAGAACAATAACCTGTTTCCCTTGTCAGTACTGTGGTCCCTTCACTACAGGCAAAGCGAGCCTGGGTGAGAGCTACTGCTGTCTATTCTCCTTGATGGAGCTCAAAGCTGCTCTTTATAACCAATGCTCACTGACTCACTCATCTTAGGGAGTGTTATTACAGTGGCTATCCTGTACACTAACTAACTCCGTTGACAGGGTCCCTGTTCCCCAACTTCTCTAAAGGGGTTGTCCCTTTAAGGCCTTACACTTCTGGGGCCTTGTTGATTTTAGGCTCAATGGACATCCACCCAGAACAACTCCATGCAGGCCAAAGAGTACAAATGGTTACATGGGTTTTAGCCCAGCAACAAGGAAATTAGGTACTGGTAGGGAATAAAGCAATAGGGCCATGAGCCTATGGGTCCCTACACAGGTTTAACTATTTAGAAGAATAGCTCAGATGAGAAAAGGAAATTAAATAAAAAATACTAGGGATTTTTTTTTTATCACCAAGTGGTAACTATAGCGTTCAGTAAAAAATCTCAAACTATCATAAATTGGCTTCTCAGTCATTCATAAAGACCGCTGAAGAATTTTAAGACTTAAGGGCCTATTTATTAAACTTCACATTTTTCTGAAGGTTGAAAACATGTTCCAATTCTTAAAGGGACTATCTGCCCTTCGACTTCTACAAGATTTTGATAGGTTTTAGCTGAAGTATTTTCAAATTCAAACTTTTAGCATCTGCAGCTCAAAATAAATCTCAAAAAATTTGAGTTTATTTTTTCCTCTGCTAAAAATTTTAATTCGAAAATTCCAGCTAAAGCCTGTCGAAATATAGTAAAACTCAAAGCTTTAGCTCGAATTTTCGATTAAAATTTTTTAGCAGATGGTTAGCGATGGGTGAATAAATTCGCCTGTCACTAATTTGCGGCGAATTTTCACATTTCGTCGCCTGCGAATAAATTAGAAAATTCGCCTGCGTCAAAAAAATTTTGCTCATTGACTTTAACGGCAGTGCCAAAATTGATGCAAGTGGCTTTTCGGACGAGCGTCCAAAATTGGACGAGTGTCAATTTCGATTTTCATGATTTTTTTTTTGCAAATTTTTCGCCATTTTGGGAATTTTGTGGGAAATTCGCAAATTTTTCAGCAAAATGGGAGAAATTCACCCATCACTGCAGATGGTCCCTTTAACAACTGGAATATAGGTTTTACCTTCAGGATTCTTGATAGCTGAGTGCTGTTTGGCTGGTTTTCGTTCGATAATCCAATAAAATCAAAAAATTCATAAGTTTCAAGTGCTAAATCGAAAAAGTCGCACCATTTTGTCCCAACTTTTTCTCGCACTGATTTTTTTGAAAATAATTATTGGTAAATTAGGGGATTCGGGTTTGGGAGTTTGGTTAAATTTATTTTTATAAAAGTGAGAAAAAGTTGAGTTGTTGTAAATAGGCCTCTAAATCACTGTGCCACGAAGACAATGCTACAGAAAAACAAGAAGAAGAAAAAAATAAACATACCCGTTACCAAGAGACATGTCATGTGACATAAGTGTAATTACTTTTGCTTGGACAGTGTAGTGCAGCTTTATCAAATATTGAACTGAGGAATCCTTAAAGCAGTTTGATAATTTCCCATTTATCAAAACTAAAGCTTTTAATAAATTTAAATGTAAATATAAATGTATTTATTTTTAAAGCTCATACCACTGTTTTTGCATTGTGTTATAACCAACTCCCTTAAGCAGCCAAATATATTTTGTTGCAGCAGTATGCAGCAGGGAGCAATAATTTAAACAGGTCAAAATGCTCTAAACAAATTTTTGCTCTAAATAAATTTGCTTAAAAGTATTTAAAGCCTGTTTCCAGCCCTTCCTCCCCAGGTTCCTTGCATGGTTATTGAGCTAATCTCTGCTCCAGTGTCCTGACGTTATTTCTAATCATTATTCCAGGTTTGGGATCCAGTTCATCTGTGCAGCTAACAGAAGGACTTGTTCACTGCAGTAACTGTGTGCAATAAAATCTTATTTCAGCATAAATTCTGTCTGTGGTTTCATTTTAGAATTCAAGTTACTGCTACTTACTTACAATCAGTATATGATTGATTGATTGATTGATCGTGCTCATATGTTGGTCACTAACACTCTGTACACTGTATTTACTTATAATTTGTGCTTTTTCAACTATCCCTAGAAATACTGTATTTAAGCAAAGGGTACTTTAATTCCTGTAAACAGTTTTGAATGTTCTGATATCTCTTTGTTCTTTTCACACACACACACTTGGTTATTAAATATAGATGTTTGACTATAATAAGATCTATATTAATTTCCATCCAGTCATTGTATTTGCACAATTTAAATGCTTGCTTGACATTAAATAAGATCTTTGGGGAACAAGCGTTCCATATCACTCTACGTGCAACATTCACTGTATATTGGGTTCCGGTCCCTGCAAGGTGTCTCCAGGGAAGTTTAACCTTACTGATAAATGAGCCTGCACAATTGATGAATTCCCTCTTCGGGAAATGTTGACACTGATGAGTACGGAAGATCCCCTTGACATCATCCAGGCCCAGAGCACATTTTTCCAAATGATGAATGAAGGAATATATTCCTTTTGGAATATATATAATTAGTATAACATTTTAAATCATCCATGATTATTACTTTCAACTGCACATCCTGCACTGAAAATCCTTATTAAAATAAATGACAAGTTTAAGGTATATGCGCAGACAGTGGACTGGAAATGATCACACAAGCAGAACTGTCATAAGGAACACTAGAAAAGAAAAATCACTTTGAACATACAAGTAGTCAAGAATGTTTAGCAGAATGTGTGCATAAGCATATATACTATTATATACTCTCTTAGACTGATATAGGATCACAATACGGCTCATGGCTCTGTATGGTTCTCATAGGAAATGTAGGTGCAAGGTTGATCAGACTAGCTGGAAGAACTGGAATTGTGTATGTAAATATAGTGCAGATGCACAAGAGAAATATATATATATGCTTCTCCATTGTGAATTATCACATCTCCTAAATGGAAATGCATCCCATTAATTGATGCAAACTATTCAAAACACTGATCAGAAATCCTTTGAAATTCATCTAAAACAAATCAAACTGAACCTTAGGAGGTTGCAAGCATTGCCATTTCTGCTACACTATTAAGGGCTCGTTCACACTTTGTTCACACAAATAGGGATGGGCGAATTTGACCCGTTTAGTTTTGCCAAAAATTAGCCGCCGGCGAAATGTCACCTACGCCCATTAAAGTCTTTGGGCGTCAAAACAATTTTGTCGTGTGGTGAAATTTTTTTTGACGCGTGTCTTTTTTTTTTTGTCGTGCGCCACCATACAAATCTATGGGCATCATTTCTGCGGCAAAACAGGGCAAAAAAAAACACAATTACTGCAGCTATGATATTTGCATTAGACTCAAGGCTAGGAATCCCTTAAAATTAAGGCTGTGCAATTTCATATAGAATTCCTTTTCAGCATTTAATAGCTGCATGGGGTGTTATTGTTATTAATTTAATTAAAAAAGTTGCCATAAATAAGATTGTTGGTTCTTCAGTTATCCTTGTGAACAGCACCAGATAATATATTTATTTCTTGTATTGTATTGATGAAGTATACTGAAATATAAAGACTGCAGTTCTACAGGTCTGCTTTTTTTTAGCCTCAACCCTCTAAGTAATTCTTCAACAGAATCAGCAGAAATAAAAACTATATCTGCATTCTATGAGCGGTTCAAATCTGTGCCTTCAAGATGTTTGTTTTACTATGGGGCGAATTCACTAACCGGCAAAAATTCGCCAGTGATGGCTTTGCGCACATCGCAACACTTCGCCAGGCGAAAATTCACCTGGACAACGCTAATTCACGAAGATCCGAAGTTGCGCACAGGGTACCGAACGCTGGCGAAATTACAATAGCGAAATTAAGCTCAGCAGTTCGAAGTTACGCTAGCGTTGGCTAATTAGCATATTGCGTGCAGTTAAAGTACAATGACCGTATATGATGCAACAAATACATTACACTACACAAGGCCAGGGAACCTTAATAAAATTATATAAAGTTGTTATAATGCCCTACACATGTGTCCACAGTATAGTTTAGGTGCCATATGTTAGCAAATGTAGGGGGAAGGAGGGTACCCCAAAAAAAATTTATGATCTTTTTCAGCCTATCACCCTTTAAATAGGAAAAAACGCCAGCATTTTTGGGAATTAGAAAAATTTTCAACTTTTTTTTGAGGAACTCCTATCTACTCTATTGCACTTCGCCTGGTCTGAGGTGGCGAAGGCAAGTCTGGCGATAGAGGTAACGGTCAGTAAAATCAAAAACGTAGTGAATTTGCGTAGTAACGCTCTTTCGCCAGACCGAAAATTCACCTGGCATAAGAGTGCGAAGTTGTGCCAGAGTCAATCTCCTTGGCGAAATTACGCCAGCTACCGTTAGTAAATCGGCGTAGTGACAAAATGACGTCATGCTGGCAAACGTCCGCCATCGTTAGCCACTTCGCACTTCACATTCAGTAAATTTTCTCCTATATATCCACTTCAGGTCTGGTCCAATCTTGCAGCTGACGGCTAACATCTGTTACTTTACACATTACCTGTCTTTGCATCAGTTTTCATGGTGTGATGTTGATTTCCCTGTTGCAGGGAGAGGTTAAGAAAACATATTACACTCTGGTTGAATGTTATGTGTAACTGACCCCAAAAATCAATTAATTCCGGCCACTGGCATTCTAGAACATCAACTGTCTGTACTCTGTCAATAAAATGCATATCTAGTTTCACAATAATACCAATTCCAAGGGCCCTTATAATAATGTTATTCTTCATATATTTACACGAGGGGCAGTTTGTCAGTATCATATTTAAAAAAAAAAAAAATTTTTAATTAAACAGTCATTTTTAATTGAATGAAAATGCTTAAAAAGTAGACTTTCTTGTAAAAGGCAAGATGTTTAATTACCCTCTTCTCTAGGGCAGCAATGTAATTTAAAAAATCAGATGACTTATGAACTTGAGATTCATGTTCACTTGAAGGTTAAAGTGTGTGTGTGGCTTGATCAACGCTTATCTGAGATTATTTCAAAACAGTAGAGCTGAAAAAACTCTAAATAATAATTCTGAACTATGCCTTCAGTTGGACAGCTCTGTGCTTCTGTAAATAGGCTTTTCTCCCCAACTTAGCCTTCAAACTGAAAACCCCACCACTGTTCAGTTCCTCTCCTCAGGTGTAAGGGAGTGAATATTTTACAAAAAAAGCAAATTTGCAAAATAATATTTAAATTTTTATAGGATATAGCCAGGCACCCCAGCTCCAATGCTCCAGAACTCAAAAGTGTAGGCAGACACACTGTGGCAGGAAGCCACTGGGAATTAAGTACACATTGTACTGCAGATTAAATATATGACATCATTATTAAAGGCTTGCGTCTAGTAAGGACTTAACACAATTGAAAGCCTTTAAAGTGAAATGTTACCTTTAAAGGTAATTATATTTTATTTATTAAATGTAAATCATTCTGGCAAGATTCGGACGAGCTCTCAGAGGGCACCAACCCGTACGGTTAATCTATAGGGGAATTCCCCTGCAGCACCCTATATAATTAAGCACAGGAGCTGTACACTTCCTCTTTGGCCTAATGTCATATATAGGTATATTGTGTGGAAATGCCGGGAATCAGACCTTTGTCTATTTGTTGAACCAAACCAGCACCATTCTCCTGAGCCACTGGGATCCCTTAGAGTCAGTGTGGGTTTGTTATTGTGATGGATTTGTGCTATTTCTCTGCTGCTGTCTTGCCCCTCCTTCCTTATTAACTTCAACTGTTGCCAATTAACAATATAGCCCTTTTTATAAGCCTGTTACAAGCAACTCCTGGTTGCTTGATCATTTAGCTCCCAAGCCAGATCTACCCTGCGATTCCTTGTTCCTAGCCTTGTTCCTAGTTCCTAGTCTCTGAGTCCTCTCCCTGTTCCTGTACCCTTGTTCCTGGTTCCCTTCCTGTTCATGTGGATCTCCCGGTACTGACTTTGGATTGCTCTCTGGACTTTCCCGCTGGATTTCTGCCTGTCTTAACCTGTTTTTTTATTGGACCTTCGATGTAAGCTGCCTGTCTCAACGTTTGGACTGGACTTTGTTTTTTTCTGCCGGTATCTCAGGTTATTCTGTTTGTTCACTGGTTACTGTTTTGCATCTTGTTTCATTAAATCTTTATTTTTTTTATGGCTTCCAAACTCCGTTCTCTCTTATGGTTATACCCCTGGTTAGCTAGTATACAGACTCCCTTATTCCTATCTGTTCTCTGTCGCAGAACATGACCTATATGATGTTAGGTATAAAGATAGATAGATAGATAGATAGATAGATGATAGATAGTTTTAGTAGCTTTCTCTAAGAGCGAGAGTTAGATAGGGCTGTCTAGCAAGGACAGCCTGCACCCCGAATTTTTTTTAGATTTGGGGTACTTCCCCAATGGAAAGTGTGCATGAGACAGGTAAGGGAGTGTGTAGGGACTAGGTGAGTGGCAGCCTATTGGGACTATTGTGGCCAGAGGTCTGGAAGAACCTTGTACACTGGGTCCTGCAGGCTTCAGGGAGACATGTTGAGTTCATGTGTGTGTGACATAGGAATCGTGAGAAGATTCCCTGGATTTCCAAGTGTACATGAATAACTTTTTAAGTAAGTTCCGGGTCAACTGTGACTCTGGTCTGCCCCCGTGACCCTGCGAGAAGTTTCTAATAAATATTTGCCTCGGCTCAATCACAATAAGTGTCATACCTATAACTCACAGCAAAAGCCCAATGGGTGCCCTGGCTGTTATATGGCTGCTATATTGTAATAAATCTGCAGCAAATTTGTGTATTTTCAATTAGGTGTAGGTATCACTTGCTCGGTTATCCCTAATGTACAGGTAGTAAGGGAAATTAGAATAGCCCCACTGGAGTTGTAGTTCCTGAAGAAGAATGCTTGGGGTAGCTTCCTGTGACTGGCCTAACGATATTACAAATCTGAAGGCGTATTTATGTATGCAGTGCAATATGCTAAGTGCAATACTTGGATGAAAAACACCATGCCACTATGCAGAATTTGTGTGAGTTGCATCTGAAGCTATTGTAGCCGATCTGTCAACATGAATGCCATTGTTTGTGTTCATTTTTTTGAAGTGGAATGTTTTTAGAATCTGTTTAGAGGAAGATTCAGTTTTGCTCCCAAATGGCATTATTGTGCCACAAATGGTTCTTTCAGTGAGTCTGAAAATTAATGCCAGCTCATGGCAGTCACCCAGACATACACTGTAGCATTATGTGGAACATAAAAGCAATGGGACATTGGGCACAGAGTAGCTAATAAAGCTTTACCTCTATACACTGAATTTCTATGGGATGTTAGGTTACACTGCAGCAACACAACAGTTTCTTCTTACCAAAATGTACAATTTATCTGAAGTGCAACAAGTTTCACAGCACATTGTTACAATATTGCTGAGTGATAATTTTGCCTTATAAATTTTAATACCCAACATACAATATTAATCAACAACAAAATAAGCAAAGTCAATAAACTCTGTTTGTATTTTGGTATCAAATTTCCTACAAACCAGGATTTATCATAGTTAACTAGTCAATAATATAGTCCTTTCATAAAATTCAGTATTTTGCTTCATGTCATTTGTATTGCTGGAAATCTCGTCAATATTGCAACTCATTTATGTTGCATTAGTTCTGGGGTTAGGGTCCATGACACTTGAGCATATGATGCTTGAGCATAACTATATCCCTGCTCTCAGGCAAGTGAGTCACTCAGAGCCTAAGGAGCAACTGGTATGAAGTGATGTGCAGGTCAGGATTTACCCGAACCGCACCCGCCTGCCACCCACCGTCCCCAGTCTGAGCCTGACTTCCAGCTTCCTTTTATAGATCCGTGCCGCCCCGCCAATGATGTCACCAAAGGGGTGGGGCAAGCAGGCGCAGCATCTATAAAAGAAGAACCCGGACATTGGAAGCCGGTATTTGATGGTGACAGTCGGGGAGAGCAGGAGAAGAGCTCAACCCATGCCAACCAGCGAAGAAGAATGCAACGTCGGCCCACATATTACTAGTATGAAGCATGACAAGCAATAATATTATGCATTGAATCCATAATTTCTGGATTCAGAAGCATATTAAAGGATTGAGCCAAATATCCAAATACAACCCTTAATGTATTTTTTTTATTTAATATTTAAATTTAAGCAACATTAAAGAAAAGTGATGGCATCTAAAAAAATAGGTACCTTCAGTTATCCATATCCTTAAAATGACAATAGTTCAATGGTTTGGATTTGGCTTGAGCACTAACATTCAGACAAATCTGTATTTTGCAAAAAATGTACATACTGTACATACAGTAATTAAAAGACTCATTGTAACCCTTGTGTATTTATTAGAACTCTCAGCTGGTCCTCTTCAGTCCCTCTGTACCATATTTCTTACATTTAATACCCTTTAAGTTGGGTCATTTATGTTAAAAATATCTTGAGATAAAGTAACAGTTTTGGGCTTAAAGAACACTTAGTTATGTTTCGCCTTATCATTGCAGGGATAAAGAACATGTTGTGCTTGTCAAAAAAAAAAAAGCAATGGTTTTCGTAAACATAATGTTTAACCTCCGGAACCTCCTAAATGTTATAAACATATGTTGTCTGGCTTAATATGCTATTTAAAGAAACATGAAGAATAATTAGAAGAAATTGCAATGCATATAGCATTAACAGCTTCCATGCAAAGTGATGTTGCGAGGCAAGAATAGATTTCTGTATGTAGGAAGACATGGCACAAACTTTGTAGGACTCATTTACATCCACAACCACAATGGGCAACTTGTGCTTTTCCCCATAGTCATTTGCATGCAAAACCACTTTGATCAAAGGTAGTTGTGTTAAAAATTCATTTTTTCTTCATTCACGTATTGTTATGTTTTGTACTGCTCAGTCCTTCCTGCCTTATGTTATTAATCTGATACTATTGCACCTATTGACACAGGAGAACTCTGCAGCTATCACCACTTTTTGACTAGGCAGTAGCTCCAGGGTTCCCATAACATCCTGCATCAATAAATACAGCGCAACTGTACTAAAAGAATGAGATGCACCTGCAGCGACAAACAATGGAAATTAAACAATTTGGAGCAACTGTACCTGATTTCCAATGAAACACGCATAATTGTACAAATTTTGGCAGACTGGGAGCAGTTGAACCAGGTGCAATGGCATCAACTCCCCTTTGCACCTGCAATGATTTTGGAATTCAGGGGAAAATGGCTGAATTGTGGGAAAAGAAACACTGAGGGTCATTTATCAACACTGGGCAAATTTGCACATGGGCAGTAACCCATGGCAACCAATCAGATTGCTGCATTCATTGTTCTACTTGCAGCTGGCTTTAAAAAGATAATCACTGATTGGTTGCTATAGGTAACTGCCCATGGGCAAATTTGCCCAGTGTTGATAAATGAGCCCCATTGTGATTTCGATCAAAACTGCACTTTGCTCACTGCAAGTCTCTTTTTTGACATTTATTACTTTAAAAAAAAATATGTGCAATGCAAATACATTTTTATTGCATACATTTTTTTTTACCTTTGCAGGAATATTACATAAGGTTTTCAAACTTCAGAAATGTGTTCAGCAGAAAAGATAGCATAATTTATAGTGAGAACCATTGTGCAGTGTAAGTAATAACATTTCTTACAGGCAGTGGTGGATATAAATGCACATCATACCCTAGGCTATAGCCTAAGGGCCCATTGTGATCAGGGGCCCATCTAGCTTTTATTATTTCTGTTTTCTTTTAATATTTAACTAGCAGTTAGGCAGGTTATATATAGATTTAAAAGGTTGAACTTGATGGATGTGTGTCTTTTTTCAACCTAACTTACTATATTATTATGTATTTATTTTTATTTGGCTGCTGGGACTGGTTGGGTGCACCTGCTGAGAGAACAAGGCAGGCAAAATGCAGATCCAGTGATCCACTAGCACGTGCCAAACCCCACTCAGCATAGAAAGCTGGTGCCTTGATCTGCACACATCTGGACCCAGCAGTAACCTAGAAGGGGGCCTGTGTAAATGTAGCCTACAGGCCCCACATGTCATTAATACACCACTGTGCTACAGGGAAAGTTTACACCGTACCCACATGCAGCACTATCCAAAAAGGGTACCAACTCACTTTAAAGTGACACTAACACTTTTTGTAAGTGCAGTAAGGTTATAATAATAAACCTCTTCTTCTAGCTATAGTTCTCTGCTTGAGAGTGATGTGCTTGCCAAGGCAGTTGAAACTTTCTAGGATAAACACAGCATTTACTATAAGCTTCTTTTAGTTTAGTTCTCCTGCTCTAGATTTTCATGTCAGATTCAGCCCTTAAAGGAGAATTCAACCGACAACACTGACCCCCCCTCCTCTGCCCCACCTCCCTGCCACCCCCCTGCTAAGTGTTACCCGAGCAGAGCGGAGCTCAAGGGTGCCATCTTCCAGTGCTTCTGTAATCTTCGGGTCTTCTTCCCTTCGGCAGTTTTCGTCACTTCAAGCACGTGTGCAGTTGTCGCAAACTGGAAAATTGCTCCAACTGCGCATGCGCCAATATGGGGCTCACTTTACAAAGATTACCGAAGTGCTAGAAGATGGCGTCCGTGAGCTCCGCTGCACTCACTCTGCATGTGCGGTCAGTAATCCTACAGGGGACACAATTCTGGGGTAGCCCTTTAGCAGGGGGAGGCAGGGCGGGGGGCCAGTGGGGACTTATCACCAAGGGGGCTTTAGTTATCCTTTAAGAAGTGAGCAGTGATATGGGAGCTTTGAATGATTACTGATTACCTTTGCAGAAATGCCCTTTCAAAGGATACTAGAACAAAGTTTCTTCTGCTGTTAGTTTTTGCATCACTAGTAGCCAAATGCAATATTTATTTACACATTTAAATATCATTATCATTATCATATTGATTAGGATAATATCCTAATTATACAAATAAATCCAAGCAATATAGGTAGAAATAATGAAAAATGAAAGTTTTATCCCAGGCAAAAAATAAATTCACAATCCTATGTGTGAGGGCTGAGGAATATTGAGCAGCTGGACAGGGTCAATTAAGAAACTTGCAGTATCTGGTGATACCATAGGTACAGTATATGGGGGGGGTAAGGGACATTTTAACCACTATTCTGTGCAAAGGACTTATGAAGAATGACCTTGGAAGAGGACCCCTTGGGGGAGGTGAGTCAATAAGATTGGATTTAAATATATTCTATTTTTTACTTACTCCATATTTGTGTATTGAAAATTTGGCATCAGAAAATAAAAATCAACCTCCATTGCCCTCTATGGCAATCACTTGAAAGTAACAATACAAAAAAAAATAGCTTGATAGCATTGCATTATTTATCATTAGTTGTTGCTATCTAAATGTATGTAGATGATTTATGAATAGCATATGTATGTTTGACACTGAGACGGAGTATACAATCTCATGTCTAAGAAAAACAGTAGTTATTACAAATGCAATAATCTATGTGTCTGTGTCTGCTTAGCCTATCTGTATTTAATTAACCAGCCAGGCACATGTAATTACTGAGAAGTATTGGGACTGTTTTTTTTCATCTAAAAGTATTTTGCTTAATAGAATGTGTTGTATTTCCATGCTACGTTTGTTCTTGCTCTGCCCTTCTCTGTACTTTTACGCAGCAGTAGCAGCAATGCACAGATTGTTGGTGCCACTGGCTGCTCAGTTATATTAACCTGTGTGAGCTATACAATAGTCATTTTTATTCCTTTCTCAAGAAAAAAACAAAAAATAAAACCATTAACAGATTGAATTGCTTAGTGAATTATGCCCAGATGAATCTATCATGTAGTAATAAAATATCCCACAAGGCTTTACTGTTAGGACCCTTTCCAGCAGTGTGGGAGAAAGGATAAATCCCTTTTATACTGTACTTAAAAACCATTGTAGGGCCACATCAGCCCCCCTGCAGACCTCCAGAACATGCAAGCCAGGAGTGCTGGGGGACTCAAGGTACGTAGAGTGAATCTAAAGAAATAGGTTAGAAATATTTTACATTATGTTTTGTGCTTCTGTAGCAGCGCAAGGCAAACACAGCCCTTTAGCAGGGCAGATCTCAGCCTCAAATGGTGCCCCTAAGCTTAGCTTTTCAACAGCTGCTCAGAGCCCACTGAGCATGTGCATGTCACTGACACTTCAAATAAAATCCAAGATGAAGAACTCCTGTGACAATATTGAAATCCTGGATCATTACTACTATAGAGATGCTGACCATTTAGAATATTTCAATATATAAAATATGTCATTTCTAGACAAATTCATTTTTAGGATTTAGTTCTTCTTTAAAGGAGAAGTAACGAATACCAGCCTGACCCCCAACTGCAGATGCATGAAAAAGCTCAGTGTCTGCGCTCACTTGTGCAAGAAATCCAAAGATACTGAAGATGGCTCCCATGAACTCTGCTGTGCTACTCTGAATGAATATGTCAATGTTAATGCCAGGGACACTTTTTTCAAGTAAGGTAATATGGAGGAAGAAAGCAGGGAGGGGGCCAATGGAGTGAAGGGGATGAGGGTTTTTGCTTATTTGGGGCAGGGTCAGACTGGCGCAGTCAGGGCCCACCGGGTCCTGAACCTCGGGCGCCCCAGCGAGCATTCGAAAAAAGCCGGTGCGCCGTGCACATGTGCGAGTGGCAGACGCACCTCACGCATGCACAAACTACAGGCCCACAGCACGCATGTGCGAACGAACAGCCAACCACGCGCCTGCACTAATGGCAAGCACACTGTGCCACAGAAGTTTTTTTTTTTGGTTTGGGGGCCAATCTAGGACCGGGTCTGGGCCAGCGGGGGCCCAAGAGGGTTTTTTCCCGGTTTCCCGCCGGCCCAGTCCGAAAATGATTTGGGGGTTTAGTTCTCCTTTAAGTACAAGGCTTTATTGTGACCAAAAAACTGCATTCTGTGCATTGCATTTTAATCCTCCTAAGAGCACAGATGCAACATATCAAGGCCTAAAAGCAAGTGATTAGTGCATGGGACTTTATTGCTCACAGTTTGCTGCCCTTAATGGGTTTCATTGGGGTATATTTATCAAAGCTAGAGATCACCACAGTCCTCTAGAGTGAAATTCCGCCACTCTCCATTCATTTCTATGGGATTTTTAAAAGAGTATTTATCAATGGGTGAAAGTGAACGTTCATCCTTTGATAAATGCGGCTTTCAAAATCTCATAGAAATGAAAGGAGAGTGGCGGAATTTCACTCTAGCAGACTGTTGGGATCTTTAAAGGACAAGTAACAAAAAAAATTACCAAGACACATTTAAATTTAAATTCGCAAAGTCTTTATTAAGAAATATCTTACAGATTCTCCGCTTGTGCTCCTCTTCACAAATGGTGGCAGGGCATGTCTCCATGGCTATCTCCTATAGAAGGCAGAGAGGAGAAATCGAGCGCCGCACGATTGATCATCGCCCTGTCAACATTTCTGAAAAGGAGCGCAAGCAGAGAATCTGTAAGTTAGTTCTTAATAAAGACTTTGCGAATTTAAAGTTAAATGTGTCTTGGTTAGGTATCAGCTGTATTTTTCTGTATTCTGTATTTTTACAGAGAAAAAGGAAATTACTTTGGAAAATTTGAATTATTTGCTTAAAATTGCATATATGGGAGATGGCCATTCAATAATTCAGAGATTTTTGAATAAGAGGGTTTCCAGATGCTATACCTGTAAACACAAATGCAGATCAAAATAATGGGGCGTTTTAATCGGCTAATTTTTTACTTGATACTTGACGAGAATCAAGATCATAAACATTTTAACTCTTGTATCAGTTGTCTGTATGTTCACTGCATACACCTATTAATTGTATAGCGCAGCATTGCGAAATATTTTGGAGTTTTATAAATATACATAGTTACATAGTTAAATTGGGTTGAAAAAAGACAAAGTCCATCAAGTTCAACCCCTCCAAATGAAAACCCAGCATCCATACACACACCCCTCCCTACTTTTAATTAAAATTCTATATACCCATACCTATACTAACTATAGAGTTTAGTATCACAATAGCCTTTGATATTATGTCTGTCCAAAAAATCATCCAAGCCATTCTTAAAGGCATTAACTGAATCAGCCATCACAACATCACCCGGCAGTGCATTCCACAACCTCACTGTCCTGACTGTGAAGAACCCTCTACGTTGCTTCAAATGAAAGTTCTTTTCTTCTAGTCTAAAGAGGTGGCCTCTGGTACGGTGATCCTTTTTATGGGTAAAAAGGTCCCCTGCCATTTGTCTATAATGTCCTCTAATGTACTTGTAAAGTGTAATCATGTCCCCTCGCAAGCGCCTTTTTTCCAGAGAAAACAACCCCAACCTTGACAGTCTACCCTCATAATTTAAGTCTTCCATCCCTCTAACCAATTTAGTTGCACGTCTCTGCACTCTCTCCAGCTCATTTATATCCCTCTTAAGGACTGGAGTCCAAAACTGCACTGCATACTCCAGATGAGGCCTTACCAGGGACCTATAAAGAGGCATAATTATGTTTTCATCCCTTGAGTTAATGCCCTTTTTTATGCAAGACAGAACTTTATTTGCTTTAGTAGCCACAGAATGACACTGCCCAGAATTAGACAACGTGTTATCTACAAAGACCCCTAGATCCTTTTCATTTAAGGAAACTCCCAACACATTGCCATTTAGTGTATAACTTGCATTTATATTATTTTTGCCAAAGTGCATAACCTGCATTTATCAACATTGAACCTCATTTTCCAGTTTGCTGCCCAGTTTTCCAGTTTAGACAAATCACTTTGCAAAGTGGCAGCATCCTGCATGGAACCTATAGTTCTGCACAATTTAGTATCATCTGCAAAAATAGAAACAGTACTTTCAATGCCCACCTCCAGGTCATTAATAAACAAGTTGAAAAGCAAGGGACCTAGTACAGAGCCCTGCGGTACTCCACTAACAACACTAGTCCAATTAGAAAATGTTCCATTTACCACCACTCTTTGTAGTCTATCTTTTAGCCAGTTCTCTATCCAGGTACAAATACTATGTTTTAGGCCAACATTCCTTAATTTAACCAGCAACGTTTTGTGTGGCACTGTATCAAATGCTTTAGCAAAGTCTAAGTAAATCACATCCACTGCCATCCCAGAATCGAGGTCTCTACTTACATTCTCATAAAAAGAAATTAAGTTAGTCTGGCAAGATCTATTACGCATAAAACCATGCTGGCACAAACTCATATTATTATGATTTGCTATGAAGTCCAGTATCTTATCCTTTATTAACCCTTCGAAAAGCTTTCCTACCACTGACGTCAGACTAACTGGCCTATAGTTTTGAGGCTGAGAACGGGATCCTTTTTTGAATAGAGGCACCACATTAGCAATTCGCCAGTCTCTCGGCACTATGCCAGATCTCGATGAATCCTGAAAAATTAAGTAAAGAGGTTTGGCAATCACAGAGCTAAGCTCGCTAATTACCCTGGGATGAATACCATCTGGCCCTGGACCTTTGTTAATCTTAACATGTTCAAGTCTCTTTTGAATTTCTTCATGTGTGAACCATGCATCATTAGTTGTATTACTAGAATTGGGACTGTTAAGAAGGAAACCTTCACTTACTGGTTCCTCATTTGTGTAGACAGATGAAAAATATGAGTTCAGAATCTGCGCTTTTATTTTGTTTTCATCAACCAGCTGACCCCCCTCTGATAGTAAGGGTCCCACCCCTTCCTGCTTCATTTTTTTACTATTAACATATTTAAAAAATTATTTTGGATTTTTTTTACTGCTTGCTGCAATATCCTTTTCTATAGCAATTTTAGCTTGCCTTATAGCTTCTTGCATGATTTATTGGCCTCCTTGTACCTTATAAATGTTTCGGCTGTACCAGCTAACTTGAAAGCCTTAAAAGCACGTCTTTTCTTACCCACCTCAACACCAACGCTTCTATTGAACCAAAAAGGTTTTGCTTTGCAACGACGTTCCTTGCTTACAAGTGGAATATACTGACAAGTATATTTATTAAGCAGCATTTTAAAGACTTCCCATTTTTGTTCTGTGTTTAACCCTGTGAAAAGCATTTCCCACTTAATATGTTGCAGAGATGCCCTTATACTGTCAAAGTTTGCACGTCTGAAATTTAGTGTTTTAGTTACTCCCTTATCGAATTGCTTCTGCAACAGAATCATGTGATATCAAAACTAATAATAATATTAATATCCTTCTAGGGAAGAAATATGCAAGGTAGTTTAATTAATAGCTATTTGTAGTCAGCAATAGAACAGTTGCTTTATTTATTAAAAGTGAATAAACATGAAATTTTGGCGAAAAAATGAAGACGCAATGGTGGAAAAAAATCCAAGCTTAAAAAAAATGGAGCCCAAACAAATGCTTTTTTCCAAACATTAATTGAAAGCTTTTCCTCCATTATCTGCTTGGTGCAGTAGGCTTAGATGTAGCTTCTCATCCATTTTTCCAGATCTGTTGCTTTGTTTGCTGATTTAACAAGAAGAAAAACTGAAGAGGGCTATTCATTACAAAGAAAGAAGGGACAGGCTGGCAAATAGCACAACATACAGAGAAACAAATTATATATTGTTGGCAAACACAGTGAGAATAGCTGAGCAGAGTGGTGTTTAAACAGTTTCATGCTACCTTAGGGCATTGGCAGACTGAGAGATTTCCTTTGCTTGGGCTCCCGTGATTTTAAATAGCTCCGGAGGCAGAACCAAATTGCCTAAAATGACCCCATGGTCTCTTGAAATAGCATTTGTCAGATCACTGTGTAAGTCTGACAATAGTCTGACAAACACATCATCAAACACATTTTTAGGTGATTGTCCTCAATGCACCTAGCCCCTCATGAGTTGTCCATATGACTGTGTGCATCAGCACATACAGAGGTGGCATCAAATTTGGAGGGCCATGACCCTTCCTTAAGCATAATTTAGGAGGCTCAAGACAGAAGCATCAAGACAGAAGCATCAGGGGTTGCAAAGCCCTGAATTTAACATGTGCTCAGTCAATACATTAAAGGAGCAAAAATGAAAGTTTTAAAGTATTTGAAATATAATGTACTGTTGCCCTGCTCTGGTAAAAGTTATATATTTGTTTTAGAAAGACTACTATAGTGATACTAGTTATAGTATATAAACAAGCTGCTGTGTAACCATGAGGAGCGGGCAGCCATTCAAGCTGAAAAAGGAGAAAAGGAACAGGATACACAGCAGATAAAAGATAAGCTCTGTAATAGAATACAATGGTATTCTGTAGATTGCATCTTTTATCTGCTGTGTAACCTGTGTCTTGAATGGTTGCCCCCATGGCTACTCAGCAGTTTGTTTATATAAACAATAGTAGAGTTTCTGAAGCAAACACACCAGTTTTACCGGCAGGGCAACATTGCATTATATTTTACTTTAAAATACTTAAAAGTACTTTAAGTACAGGGACACCTGCAGTTGCATTCTGCTCATTCCAGTGGATTTATAAACAATGGGGAGTATATATGCATTATATATATCAGGGTTTCCCAACCTTTTTCGCCCGTGAGCAACATTCAGATATAAAAAGATTTGTGGAGCAACACAAGCAGGAAAAAGGTCCTGAGTGGTGCCAATAAGGGTTGTGATTGGCTATTGGTAGCCCCTATGTGGACTGACAGCCTACAGGAGGCTCTGTTTGGCAGTACATTTTTTTATGTAACAAAAAGTTGCCTAAAAAATTAGCACCTGCTTTGAGGCCATAGAGAGCAACATCCAAGAGGTTGTGGAGCAACTTGTTGCTCACGAGCTACTGGTTGGGGATCACTGATATATATCCTTATAAAAGGCTCTTAGTGATCAGTTATACGAGGTGTTTAGTGATGTCATCTTTGTCACATAAAGTACCCCTTATTGGAAAATATGACAATATTAGAAATAGAGCTCACTTTCCACAGGCAAGGAGCTGGGGGTGCCACTTACCATTGCGAGGTGCAGAGAGAGAGACAAGACCAAGTAACAGAGAGTCGGTCTGAGTAAGATATTGGAGGAAAGCCAGGAGGCTGAGCAATCCCCCAGGACATTTGTGAGTGCAGGGGTGACCCCAACTTATGTGTTTGCTTACTGGTAGTCCACAAGGCCAGTTTAGTAAGGGAACTTTTCATGTGTGAAGTTAGAGCCCAGTGGGCAGGATTTTTATTTTTATGATTTGTTTTGTATCATGAAATGGTCACCCCTGTGTGTAAATAAACTGCCTTAAAAAGGAGAAAAGTGTCTGTTGTGTATCCCGCAGCTTACAATATATAGTGAGTAGTGATGTCATTTCTGTCACATGACTCACTTAAACTTGTGTATTATAATAAATTAAGTACCCCCAGTTGTAAAATATGAGGATTTTAGAAGTTACCTCTGAGTTTCATGACCTGTATAAAAACACTCGGCGTTCGGCCTCGTTTTTTTTTATATGGTCATGAAACTCCTCTGTAACTTATTAACTTATAATATCCTTATAATTTACAAGAGGGGGGTACTTTGTTCACTAACCAGCAAAGAGCCAGCACTCTCGAATAAAGTGTTTGTTTGCCTGGGTGCACGATCAATATAATATCTCCATCCATCCAAAGAAGATCAGCACTCTCAGGACTATGCTGTATTATTTTCATTAAAACCTTTTTCATATTTTTAAGCCCTGAGAGTGCTGATCTTCTTTGGATGTATGTGTGTGTATATATATAACTAGATAGGTGCACTCAGATAGCCATGTTAATGCCTAGGTGCTGGACAAAAATTCATATCTATAAAACAAAAAACTTCCGCACACATAGGTCTAGATAAGTGAAAAAAAGCTGGTAGATTTATTTCAACGTTTCGGCTTACAAACTCAAGCCTTCCTGATTACGGCTTGAGTTTGTAAGCCAAACGTTGAAATAAATCTACCAGCTTTTTTTCACTTATCAAGACCTATGTGTGCGGAAGTTTTTTTGTTTTTTTATATATATATATATATATATATAATATATATATATATATATATATATATATATATATATATATATATGGGAAAGTTGTGCTCACCACTATTTTTTAAAACCATTAGGCGGGGGTGCAATGAGGGTGTGACCACAAAATACATATAGTCAACTACAAGAGGTCCTCTGCACTCAACCCATTATCAATATATTTAAGACAGAGACATTTTGTGCATACTGCTACTAAAAAATGCCTTACCCTTTAAACAACACAGGGATTGTTTTGTCCATATATTGCAATATATTTAAGCTGGCCAACTACGTCATATATTGATAATGGGTTGAGTGCAGAGGACCTCTTGTAGGTCCAATAAATCAATGTTGCTAGTTACCTCAAACAAATGCAAGCCAAACTTTCGATCGAAACCTTGTGATGCACCTCCGCCGTGCGTGCGAACGTATCAATCCACAAAATAAAGTTTTCCAAGGAACGATCCAGACTGCAGGATTAACTGCTCAATTAGGTGTTTTATTGTTCAACACAACATGTTTCGAGTCTCAAAGGACTCTTTGTCAAGTGACAAAGAGTCCTTTGAGACTCGAAACATGTTGTGTTGAACAATAAAACACCTAATTGAGCAGTTAATCCTGCAGTCTGGATCGTTCCTTGGAAAACTTTATTTTGTGGACCTCTTGTAGGTCTCATTGCACCCCCGCATAATGGTTTTTAAAAAATAGTGGTGAGCACAACTTTCCCTTGTTTGTTATAGTTATACAGAAGCAGTGACCAGCTCCATGTTGTAGCTCCCACCCCTCCCAGCTATAGTCAGGTGATCCCACTGGTGTCTAATAAAAGGGCAGCCAAGTTTGGGAGTTTTACTTTGAAAGCAGCTAGTAAGTTGCAGGTAAAACTTAGTCCCTTTGTAAAATGTATAATTAAGCAATAGAATTCTTAATGAATCAGATGAAAATTAAGCGTAGGACTGGCCAGATATGGGATGACTTTGACGTAGTTGGCCAGCTTAAATATATTGCAATATATGGACAAACAATCCCTGTTTTGTTTAAAGGGTAAGGTATTTTTTAGTAGCAGTATGCACAAAATGTCTCTGTCTTAAATATATTGATAACGGGTTGAGTGCAGAGGACCTCTTGTAGTTGACTATATATATATATATATATATATATATATATATATATATATATATATATATATAAATATATATATAAAAGCTAGCATGCACTCCGGTCTTGTTTCTTCATTTATTAAACAAATTACTACATCTACATTGACGTTTCGGTTATGGTCTAAAACCTTTTTTAAGATGTGATGCCATGACATGGTGATGCCATGACATGGTTATGGTGATTTATTAAACTCAGAGGCTGCTAAAAGTCAGAGTAAAAAACCTCAAACCTGCTGAGGTCATGCAGAAGTCCCATTTACAGCTGGAAGATATGATCTCTGCTGGGTTTTGTACAATAATTTGAAGAATTTGCGGTTTTCAGGCGATAATCAAAAAAAAATGTACGATTCAGATATTTTTAAGTTTTTCCAGATTTTAGTAAATAATCCCTACCATATAATCTACCATCCTAGAGAAGTCAAAATAAATTGCTTTTTTTTTGTTTACTACATTTAATAATGTTTATGTTAAAATGTTATAGGAAAGGTAAAGGGAGAAATCTGGGGAGCTAGAAGCAGTGATAAATACATCCCTAGATAGAGTTTTGTCTGATTCAGTACTTAGTGAAAATATAATTTGGCAATATACAGGTATGTCATACAATGCTTTTGGTGGCATAAATCAGGACAGAAATATATATTTAATTTATTAGTACGCATGTAGAACTATTTTATTGCATTATGCAAATGCTTTTTTAAAAGCAAACCATTTATTAAATAAAACACGTAATCATTATTTAAAAAAAGTTCTAAATATTGTATTACAATAAATCATTATTTTGAGCTCAGTTGGGATTTACAATAGAACACAGAGGAATTTCAATAACAAAATCTGTAGCTCCATACAGAAAGCATAGTTGCAATGTTATTCTCTCATGAGCATGGCCATATGACCTTGGGCAGCTGAAGACCCATCACTATTCTACAATTCCCATTAATAATTAGCTCATGGAATCAAGACAATGTTATCCAAAAAAACAAGTGCATATTATAGGGCAGACAAATGATTTTTATTTAACAAGAATCTCTACACCCCCAAAATATTGGCTGTATACAATAAACTTACAACTATAACAGATATAAGAAGTAAAGAGAGCCCTGCTCATTAGTAGTAATGCTTACAATCTAAAATTAGAAATGGGTATAAAACAGAAGATGTGGAGATGGGCAAGACCAGAAATAATGAAGCTTAGATATGTGGCATTGAGCATTGTATTTAGAAGCATATAATGCAAACTGGACTAGATAAGGTTACGCTTCTCCAAAGAAATTAAAGGAAAGAGAGATTGGGATGAAGTCGGATGGAACATGGGAGGGAATTCCAGAGAAGGGGTACTGCCCTAGTGAATTCTTGCAAATATGTGAAGAGATAATGAGTGAGGACTTGATGAGAAGAAGAAGAGTGTAACAAGCAGTTTGATAAGTTCAGACATGAAGGTTGTGCAGACTTCAGAATTGCTTTGAATGTCAGGGTCATTAGATTTACTTTAATTATGAAAGGTAAGAGAAACCAGTGTAGAATCTAGCAGAGCAGCTTGGTAGTGCAGGAGTGGTTGCAGAGGTGTATGAGCCTGGCAGCAGCATTTAGTCTATTCCGAGGTCAAGTGTGTGTGCAGGGGTGTTGTTTTTATGATGTCTATTATATCATGGGCATCATACAAATGGAAGTTAGTTAAACTGTTCATATGGGTTGAAAAAAAGCCTTTATTTGGTTATGTTTAGCCCTTAAACATATCCCCCAGCATCACTGACTCATAAGAGCACTTGAAGACTGTAAGGCCTGTAGGGCAGAGATTATGTAACATGGAATTAAAAGATCTGTGTTTACATTTAATTAATCAATTAATTATGCTTGGTCTCCTATCACAGTTACACATTTTTATTTTATATATATATATTATCTATTGCTGAGAATTTAACAATTTGACATTAATGTAGTGGAGATTGCAGTAATTAAATAGGATAAGGGATTTCTAAGGATTCTAAAGGGATAGGAGGGCTTGAGTCCCTCAGACAAGGATTGCTATTGCGCCCACAGGAGACAAGAAGGGTTGATAAAGGAACAGAACAAGAACAGGCTGACAATGGTGAAGATTCAAGAACTTGCAGGATAGGGACTGGAACAGAGCAGGAGGAAAACCGATGACTGGACAGAGTGGGCAAAGAGGCAGAATCTGGAACAGGACTGGACTGAGCAGGGGTAGGGGTGAAAACAAGTGAAGGACTACAGCAGGAACTGGAGCAGAAGTGAGAACAGGACTAGGTGCAGGGAACAGGTCAGTAACAAGACAAGGTGGAGACAGAAGCCAGAGCAGGAAAAGAGATAGTGACTTGCCAAAGACTGAGGAAGACCTATATATGGCAGATTAATATAGGGCTTAGTCAGCCCTGATTTACTGACCCAATCAATAATTCTGGGGTGACGTAATGAAACCAGGAAAGCAAGTGGAAGGGAGGCATGCACTCACTGGCTGCTCTCCTATCACGGTAATCAGGGAGAGCAGCCAACAACCATGAGGTCCCTGGATTTAGTCCAGGCAGAGTCTTACAGTTACACACAATGAGCCAGATTGCCATTGCGAAAACTTCTGTTTATTGTTTATCATGTGAAAACATATGGGTACGATTTCTTTTGAGGAGAAAAGTTCTTCTTATTCAATGCAATTTTTCCCATAGACGTTAATAGAGTCATGTGGAGAAACAGTGAAAAAAAACAGTTTTCACAGTTTTTTTTATAAAGGGTTTAATTATATGGGTTGCCAGCAGCTATAATTATTACTTGATTGGACTTCTGTGCCTAGGTGTTATTATAGGAGGAGATTGACTAAAGACAGACCTGTTGTATAAATTTATGCCACAACTCGAGCCAGATGAAAACTTAAACTATGATTACGTAGTTACTGGACTGATTTAACGAAAGCAAGAAAGTATGTTATTCTGTATAGTATACCTACTATATCAATGTCATGGTAGATAGATATCTATAGGGTTTATTATCATATGATGTAAACACCTACATTTTTGCTAGAATATACAGGTTATGCTGTAAAGTGACGCTTGCCAAACATCTGTAGATTATTTTTTAAAGAGTAGAATAAGTGTTAATTGAACATATTAACCCACAATATATTAAGGTACCTGCAACAGTGAGATTCACATTCCAAAAAAAATACTTAAATAAATCACTTATTTGCAGAACTGGAGGTAGCATATGGCATATTGATCACAAGAATCCCACAGATAGAAATAATATACTTTTTTTTACTAGTTTTATTTCCTGCTCAGCAAAGTTGATATCAGGACTAGGCACAATTCCTCATCAGAAACGTTCAGTCTACACACATACTAGATTTAATCAGAGATTTAATTTACAAGAGCATAATGTAAACCAACCAAAAGATTTGAAGGCGAAGGAAACTCGTTGGAATAAATGATCATTGGAGCAAAGCTAGGCCAGCACCCCTCACATATTCCATCTTAAAATATATCCATCACTTCCTTTTGAGCTCATTGAAAGTAATGCATCTTGACAACAGAATTATGGGGTTATGCATTAGGGGCATGCACAATCCGGAGACTCGCATAAATGCACATACTCAATGGCCACGGCACCTGGGAAGGACAAGAATAAACCCAGCTGTTCAAATGTATTGGTGTTTTCTGTAGATGACAGAGAGGGGCAAAGGTTTATGCAACATTTACACATTTGATGGGCCTTTTCTGTTCTGTAAAATTAGCCACAAGAGCACGCGAAAAATTGTTGCGCACAAGATGAAACATTTTATGCAAACAAAACATAACATACACAATATCTGAAGCTGATGTAATATACAGTGTCTTAGAATAAGTGAGTATGCTGCTTCATCTTACTTTGGAGCCAGTGTCAAGCAGGCCAATCGATTATACATGAGTACAAATGCTTATAGATAGGATAAGTGCTACCCCACATGCATCAGTGTTAACCCACATTAACATCATCAAATTAGGCCATTGGGTCACATATCCCAGTTCTTGTCAACATGGAAAATTGATGAAATGCAAACGCTAATCAAATACAATAACAGTATTAAAATGCAGCCTAAAAATGGACAGACTTTGATAACATAATAGATTGACTAGCCAGACAGAGCAGTACAAAAACAAATGCCTGCCCTAGCTAGTATGATGTTATAGTTATAATTCATCCTGCAGATGGGCTGTGCATCAGAGCACTTAATGCTAAACATCATATCACTTAATATATTCCTGTCCATTGTGATATCATAATAATATCATAGGCAGTTATAGTATTGGCTTGGGTTTTGCCTTTTATGATAACGCAGTACAAGTCCTAGTCACTCATAGCATTTCAACTGCTAGTGTAAACATGGACAGCTAAACCCTTTAAAGGGGTGGTTCACATTTAAGTAAGCTTTTAGTATTTTAGAGAATGGTTAATTCTAACCTTTCAGTTGGTCTTCATTATTTATTCTTTTTATATATATATTTTTTTAATTATTTGACTTCTTCTGATTCTTTCAAGTCTCTTATTCCAATCAGTGCAGGGTTGCTAGGGTGATTGAATTCATCTTTGTAATTCAGTTTATATATTTACCAGTTCATTCATTTTCAGGATTGCATTTTGCCACAAATCACACTTTTTATTTGTCAGTCATATCTTTTTAAAAAGATCAAGAAACTTGCAGGAAAAAAGTGTCATCTATATGCTATGGATTCCTGGACAAGTAGCAAACTATCTAAAATTATCACGTTAGACACAAACATATTAGAAACTTCATTTAAAAATTCAAGGGCAAAGTTCACATACTTGAGCACACATTGTTGCCATTCATAAAAGGTACTTGGGCCCATACAGTAAATGTCCCAGGATTTGCATCTTATGCTGAGCATGGCTATGGATGTACCTTGCATCTGCCGGCACTACTGCTTGGGACTTGTGAACAATGTACAAGTAAAGGGCATGCAAGAGCACACTCATGTCCTGTTTGTTCCTCTGCACCAGGGGGTCCTTCCCCAATTATAACTGTCACAAACTGTACATGTCGGTGTTAAACCTGATCAGCCGATGTGTCTGATTTGTATTCGATGGGGATCTCATGCTGTAGCAGGAATATAGCAGGTCCTTAGAAGAATACATTTTTTACAAGTTCTTGACTACTTCTATGCCGATTCAATCTTATTTTTGGGGGCATGACTAGTTCTTTAAACGTATGATTCTTTTTAAAGTATAAACACATACCGGTAAGAGTTTTACTGAAACGTTTCACCTTCTTACATATTCAGCATTTTATACTTCATAAATTATACAGGTAGTTTATTAATATATAATATTCTAATATGCTTGTCACAGCATTATAGATTCACTCAGGAAATACTGGACAAAAAATGCCTTTGGTACAGCAGCATTCAATTCCCATTTATAATTCAGCAGTGGTTTTAAATGAAGAAAAAAAAAAGTCATTTAAGATAATGTCTTTATATAACTAGATATGATATAGGAAAACATGTAATAGAGATACTTGAAAGGAACACATCTGTCACTTTTTAAACTATTCATAGACCTAAACGCCATATTAAAAAAAAGGTAATATGTAAATGAGACTATCTATTTGTGACATATACTGGATATCTTATAAACTTCAGAAAAGTTTGGGGATATAAAAAGACAATTGGAAAGCTTATGTTTCTATGACAAATATTGTGAGAACAACATAATTCCCGGATGAAGAAAATACCAGTGTAGTTATGTTTTGGCTTTGTTTATGATTATTAGTAAAATGTATTATTGAGAGTTTTCATTTTAATGCATTGCAAGTATTTTTTACCCCTTTAATGAAGTTGAAAAAGGCTAGTATACCCTTTGTTTCCTACCAGTGAAGAGGCTGGATATGCTTGAAATGCGTTAAGTGTATAGTATTACAACGTACTGTATCTTCTGTATTTGCACAGGTTATGGCTTCTAGAATATGTTAATAAGGCATTATTTTTATAAAGATCTATGGGTTTTCCCATTTTCTGATACACTGCTCAGAGCAGGCAAGGCTAGGCTACTTGGCCTGTTTGTCCCCCTGGCTATCAGTTAGCAACAACCACACCAATGATCATTCTACAGTCCATTCACCAATGGTGCTTGATATTTAAGGCCAATCTCTACCCTGTTTCTTTTATATTCCACCTCCCCATCTCCTTCACTTGAGAGCCAAGCCCAATTGTGCCCAAGGTACACTTCTCTTCTCCTCTTCTGCTTACCCCTAGTTCTGGCTCTGGCACTGCTAATTTAAATATGGACAGTGTTAACAGAGGTATGGGATCCCTCTGCTTTCATTTAGACAACCATTAAATCTCATTGATGCAAAAATACCATACATGTGTAATGATCCACTTGAGGACAACAGAAGCAATAGAGAACAAAAATATATATTTTTTTAAAATGGGCTTTCAACCTGTTTAAAAAGTGTTAGGGACACCTTCCCTTTAATATAGTTTGCCCCTGGCAAGTTACTTAAATCCATAGCCTTATGTGAATGACATAAACACAGTCCACGTGAATCTAAAAAAAGCCCCACTGGTGTAGGTAGCTTCCCAAGTGAAAGCTTTAACATCCATATGTATACTGTGCACAGATTTTTATTTCTGTGCTTGCTGTGAGCTAAAAATCCTTCCAAAAAAAATCCTAAATCTCCACTCCACGATCTGACAGCTTTATTCCTCTCTAACTACAGTAACTTGAAGGTGTTTTCTGCTGAATGTTCTTTGGACTGTCTAGCCACTTAGCTATACAAGATATTTGCTATGCTGAAATCTCTGAGGTCTCTCAGTAGGTGTATTCCAATCAGCATCTCCATACATTGTAGACTAATGAATTGTACCCTGTCTAGGTAGCCCTCTTTAATACATTTATCATAATCATCTCTATTTCATGAATATGCAGAGGCATGCAGTATATTAAGTCACGTGCAAAAAAAGTAATGTACTTCATTTCCATGAATTCCTTTTTATTATGACTTTCTTACCATTCTCTAACTTTTTAATTAGCGATCATATAGCCCTAATTTTTCAGATTGTTTACTGTATTTGCTGATTTAACAGCAATTCCTAGGGAAATTCTCAGCAATGTTTGGTAAAATAACACACAGACGAGTTTCCAGCATCCTAAATTAGTTAACCCTGTATCCTAAATGCAGAAATGGGAATCTGGAGCACATATAGGACAATGCTATGTGGACGTAATTGGACATAACAAGGTGTGACTAGGTCAGATTGGAGGGTGTGGCCAAATATCTTCTGAAATTTACCAAGAACTGTTGCCATCTCTGTGGTAACTGGGAATATAATCAGCTGCCAGATTCCCAGTACAATGTGTTGATGTTTTGTGTATTAAGACAAAACCTTCAGAATACCTACAGTACTTATTAAGTATAATATTCCACCCCTTTTAAAATCTGTTCAATATCGTGTAAATAAACTGTCAAGTAGGGATGAAAGAAGTAATATTAGAAGATAATAAAATAACAAAATAACTGGATCTGTGGCCATTAAATGAGAATCCATTCAAAGAAGGTAATTAACAGAGCAATATGATTGCTACAACTAGAATGTTACCACTCTCTTCTAGACGCATATTTGTAACTGTTAAACACAGCAAGTCACATAAGCATAAATGTGCCCTTGTATATATATTTACCCAAATTAAACGCCTAGAATACCTCATTCCTGTGTACAGCTACATTAAATCAACCCACATGTACTGCCCTGGATTAACAAAGCAGCTACAATTAATATTACAAAGAGTGTATTACTATGCCTGTGTTTTGGATTGATTTGGAATTTGAGAAAAGTATCACAAAAAAAAAGAAAAGCAAGTGTGACAACTGTAAAGATGAAACCTTGTCGGCTTAAAGCTGGCGAGTTGCTATAAAATTCAATAAAAAGTGTTTTGCAGCATCCAAAAAAGTTGTTAATCAGCTTCTCTGTTGTAAATCGTGGTCATGTTTTGTTCCTGATGGATCTTGATAGATGGGTTACAATTCTGGTTTTAATATACATAATACAATTGGCCATGTGTGGTGTGTAAGTGTTAAAGGGTTCACTTACCAGCTGTAGGTACAAACATGAGGAGCATTTATAGACACAGGGGCATGTATTCATCTCATTGCCTTGCACAGCATTTGTATTTGCTCCCAGCCTATAAGGAAAGATATGAAATCAGTCCTTTGATGATTGAAAGTGGCAGATTTTGTTCTGAATTACTAAGAGCTTTGATTTTATCTTATTTTGGCTATGTAGATCCTGTCCTATATACAATCAGAAAACTCTGTGTGTTTTTGCATTCATTTGTAAAATTAATTATGCATGTGCACATGGAATTTACCTATATTATTACCATCCTGATCACAGTTTGCAGTATTTTTGAACTGGCTTAATCTTGTGTGATATTGATTTACACATGGGGTATAAAAAAACATTCTTGGCTATAGCAAATTGTAGTAGGGATGCACTGAAACCTCTGTGTAGGGATTCAGTTGAATGTTTCACAAAGCAATCTGAATTCGGGCGAATCCCAGAAATGAATCTGTACTCTAATTTGCATATGTAAATTAGGACAAGGAAGGGTTAAAAAAAACTTTTTTTTTTTAGTATTATGAAAAGTTAAATGATTTTAAGGATGAGAATTCGGTTCAGCCAGGAACTTGGATTCTTATCCTGCTCAAAAAGTCAGAATCCTGGTCAAATCCTGAACCAAATATGGATTTGGTGCATCCCTACATTGAAGAAAACATGTATATGGTTTTTTTAAGTGTACTGAGCTTGGTTATGTGGCCCATTACTTTGCCTGGACACTGCCCTCCCTGACTATCTGACTAAAGACATTGAAGCATTCCATTGTATTGGGGAACGACTTGGCAAGCATTTTTGGCAAACAAAAATATTATTGACAAAATCTAAAGTTATGGAGGGCACTCTTATACAAAATATTACTTTTTAGCACACCATGGTATATGCAAAAGCAAAAAAAATGCTTTTTTCATATATTCAAAACTTGCGTGCAACAATACATCTGTATTACACATAATAACAAAACAAAAAGGTGTGCAACCCCAATGTTTCAGAAAAATGACTCAAGGAGAAACCCCTTTCACTCTTCCTCTCTCTTCCCTTTCTTTCCCCTGTTTCCAAACATACATTAATGCATCTCTAGGTGGATAAATCTTTCAGCCACCAATATTGTTTACTGTTTGGAAAATATATCTTTTAAAATGTGTTACAATGCAGAGTTCTTTTTCAAAAATATGTTTTATTTCCCAGGCAATGGCAGGTACCACAGCTACTTAATAATAATAAATGGAATATAAAAAGGACCATAATTAAAAATGAGGAATAAATATACAGTTTTGGTCCATCATATATTAAATATCAAAGACTGGAAACAGAATAATGTGATAAACTTACTAACAGTTTTATATAATCTAGATAGTGACACAGCAATGTCAGCAACAGTATCGGTCCTCTACATTGGAGGAACATAAATACAAGTGAACAATATACTTAAAAAAAATATTTGTTACAACTACTGAATATGACATGATATATGACAGGATATCAAGTGATGCCTCTCGCCAAGCCTGCAAATGCTCAGAAGCATGCTTACATCATACATAAGCTTTAAAGATAAGAAAAAAACATCCTTCCTCCTCTCCCCAGCTCTTTATGCAGCTTACAGCCTATTGCCTTCTTTCTCCCACTAACTTATCTCAATCTTCTTCTCTGCAGAGAGATGCTAAATAATGTCTAATGAAAAGGATACAAGACGACTTTGAATCTCAGTGAGTCATATAAATCTTTCATTAACAAGTCGATTAATAAATATAGCATTCATGGACTGAAATTCAGCAGGTCTGTGAAGGAAGGAAATTAGCCACATTAATTATGGGGGAAAACAATTATGTAAAAAAAAGCCTAGTTTTGATTTGATGATTGCAAAGTTTTACCCTGGCAAAAAAGTGATTCATGGCCACAAATCTCAATATATTTTGAAAAACAGCATCGACAATCAGGAAAACATATTTTTTTTCTGCCAATATGAGAAATGTTAAATGTTTCTGCAAAATTTCCAGAACAAAGTTAAATTCCTTCTCCCAAAATGGCATCATTCAGATTCATTATGTGGTCAAAGAAGTACTCATTACTAAACAAAACTATACTTCATGACCTAGAGAATGTTAAAAGCATAGATACAGTCTTGAAAGAATATTTCAGAGTAAATGAAGGCTCAGCGGAGTCAATTGCTACACTCTGGGAAGCACATAAAGCAACCATTAGGGGCCATATTATAGGCATAACAGCAAATAAAAGAAAACAACATTGACTCGCTTACCATAGGATCCAAACTCAATTATATACCTTAGAACAGAGATACCACAACCAACAATCAGAAGCCCTATTGACTAAAATTCTAGGACTAAGACAACAGCTAAAAGAATTAAGGGTGAAAGATGCAGAAAAGGTTATTATTTGGACAAAACAATTATACTACGAAAAAGGGGATAAGCAACATACATTGTTGGCCAGAAAACTTAGAGATCAAAAAACCTCCAGGGGAATTACTTCTATAAAAATCTCAACAGGCAAACTATTTTATGACCCTAAACAAATTGTGAAAAATAAACTCTACAATTTACAGCCCACAACACAAACCAGCCCAAATTCTCAGACTTAGAAACACTTAACATGCCAATAACTCCTGAAGAAATAGCTGCTACACTTAAGGCAATTACGATCAATAAAACCCCAGGTCCAGATGGGCTTCCATATAAATATTATAAAGCCTACCTACATATATTCTCACTATACCTAGTCACTCACCAATTCCTTACTGGGACATCGATTCCCTCCTCACTTTTAACATCTTATCTGTCCTTAATTCCTAAGGAAGGAAAAGATGCAACACTCTGTACTAATTATAGACCAATAGCCCTGCTTAATTGCGACTTGAAGCTCTTTTCAAAAATCTTGCCAAACCGTTTAGCCCCATTACTACCAAAGCTGATCCAAAGAGATTAAGTCGGTTTTATACAAAAAAAACAAAACATACCCATGGTGCTTCTGAGCTTAGACGTGGAGAAAGCATTTGACCGCCTAAGTTGGTCTTACTTATTCGCCAACCTCAAATACCTAAACTTATCTGGACTCTATTTAACAGCACTGGAAAATCTTTACTCCATACCATCAACCTATCTGAAACTTCCAGATCAGTCAAATACATATCACAATTTCCAATGGAACCAGGCAAGGTTGTCCCCTCTCACCCCTGCTTTACACCCTCAGTATTAAGCCCCTAGCTGCTATCATTAGAAATGCCCCTGAAGTTACCAGGATTAAGGTATCAACAGAACAATTCAAAATATCCTTATTTGCAGATGATGTGTTACTAACAATAACTAATACTTTGGTGTCACTGCCTAATCTCCATAGGATACTAGATAATTATAGCTTTTTTTCAGGATACAAGATTAATATGAGTAAAACGGAAGCATTATCTGTCAATTTACCACATACTACATAGGATATTCTGCAGACCAAATTTAAATACAAGTGGAAAAAGGATTGTATTAACTATCTTGGAACTAAAATTTCACATCAATATGGCAGACTCTATGACCTTAATTGCATTCCACTATTGGAGGAGGCAAAGAGGAACCTACAGAAGTGGTCTACACCTACTCTTTGCTGGTTTGGTAGGATTTCGGCTCTAAAAATGACGATTCTCCCTAAATTTTTATACCTGTTTGAGAAGTTACCGATACCATTCCCTATAGCAGCATTTAAACAAACTCAAACGATGTTCCACAAATTGGGGCAACAAACAGCACAGAGTGCCCAAGTTAATGCTAAACACTTCTACACAACATGGAGGTCTCTGAGTTCCGTCACTATAAAAATACTATGAGGCGACCCATCTTCGCCAACTGCTTGCCTGGTCCCACTGGGAATCCACCTCTATCTGGGGCTATATTGAAAATGAAATGTCCCCCACCACCCACCTAAATTCCCTGATTTGGTCTAATACTAAACAGAGCATCTATTTGAAGGAACTTCTACATACCCACACTACGTATATGGAACAGCACTAAACTTAACCATAACCTGAAATCAGCTTACCCCCTTAATACTTTCTTCCTAAGAAATCCAGACTTCCCTCCAGGAGGTAATCAAGACTTTATCAACAGATGGCAGACGACCAAATTATTTACAATTAAGGACTTACTCGATGACTCTACCCAGACGATTATGCCCTTCATGGACCTAACCCAAAAAACTCCTAACATTACATGCAATTTTCTTATACTGGAACATTATTGTAAGGAAATGATAATGCTGTCAAATGTGTATACCGTATATACTCGAGTATAAGCCGACCCGAGTATAAGCTGAGGTACCTAATTTAACCTACGAAAACTGGGAAAGCTTATTGACTCGAGTATAAGCCTAGACACAACTACAGCCCTGTCTCCCAGCAGCGCACATTCTGCCAAAGTGACCCCCCATCGATCAACCGGACTTCTTTGCAAAGCTGATGGTGACAGAGAATTGCCAAACGGATTACTGTGTGCATTGTCCCACTGTCCCACTACCATGTGCAGAGAGTGCTGTGTGATATTGCCATCACTGTTAATCTTTCGTATAACCAACAGAGGGCGCTGTGTGATATTGCCATCACTGTTAATCCTTCATATAGCCAACAGAGGGCACTGTGTGATATTGCAGTCACTGTTATTCTTTCATATAACCAACAGATGGTGCTGTGTGATATTGCAGTCACTGTTATTCTTTCATATAACCAACAGAGGGCGCTGTGTGATATTGCAGTCACTGTTATTCTTTCATATAACCAACAGAGGGTGCACTGTTATTCTTTCATATAACCAACAGATGGCGCTGTGTGATATTGCAGTCACTGTTATTCTTTCAAATAACCAACAGAGGGTGCACTGTTATTCTTTCATATAACCAACAGAGGGTGCTGTGTGATATTGCAGTCACTGTTATTCTTTCATATAACCAACAGAGGGTGCACTGTTATTCTTTCATATAACCAACAGAGGGCGCTGTGTGATATTGCAGTCACTGTTATTCTTTCATATAACCAACAGAGGGCGCACTGTTATTCTTTCATATAACCAACAGATGGCGCTGTGTGATATTGCAGTCACTGTTATTCTTTCAAATAACCAACAGAGGGTGCACTGTTATTCTTTCATATAACCAACAGAGGGTGCTGTGTGATATTGCAGTCACTGTTATTCTTTCATATAACCAATAGAGGGTGCACTGTTATTCTTTCATATAACCAACAGAGGGTGCTGTGTGATATTGCAGTCACTTTTAATCTTTCATATAACCAACAGATAGCGCTGTGTGATATTGCAGTCACTGTTATTCTTTCATATAACCAACAGAGGGTGCACTGTTATTCTTTCATATAACCAACAGAACAGAGGGCGCACTGTTATTCTTTCATATAACCAACAGAGGGCGCTGTTTGATATTGCAGTCTCTCCCCAAGCAAACTGTTGGTATAGGAATGATTAAAAGTGACTGCAATCTCAGCTACTGCCCACTGACTCGAGTATAAGCCGAGGTAGACTTATTCAGCACATTTTGGATGCTGAAATACTCGGCAAGTGACAAAAAAAAGAAGTACTCATTACTGTTTACCATTATATACTAGCAAGTGACAAGATGGTGCAACCTAGATAAATAATGTCGTACAGGGGCAGAAATAAGGAAAAGTGAAATTAGGGAATTAGGGAAGAGACAGAAACAAGTAGAGTGTGCTGAAGGGGTTAATCTGGTCTGTTTTCATCTCAATGAGCATATGACATTTGGGAATCAAAGTCAAAATAAAGATGTATATAAACCTCCCATAGCTGTGTTAAGAACATGGCCATCGGTGGTTGAAAGCGATTTTCAGTGAACGAGTACATACTAGCTTTGATTGTTTCTACCATCAAAACCTCAGTGATCTGACAGTTACCTGCACTAATGATAGGGATGGATGTAATCATATGAGTATAATTTAAAAGTGAGGATTACTGATTTGACAGTTGACTCTGACAGGATACAGTACATGAGAAATATTGATTCACTTAAATGCTATGATCCAGAAAAATTATACACAATTATAGCATAGCATATTGATCAGAGATATTCACTGTAAGATAAATTGCTGAATGGACAGCAGATATGGTCCAATATAACTGGTAATAGGGGGGTTCTTGAATTGAGCTAGCTAGGATATATTCACTAACTTTAATACTCTTACCAAAATGTATCTCATTTTGCTCCAAAATTCCTGCAGGGTTGGAATTTATGAATTTATGTGATGTATATTCATGTCTGCCATATGAATGGATTTCTCATTGTATTGCATTGCCTAAGACATGTATTTTGTGACGTTTTTATTCACGAATAAAAATACCTGTGAAGGTCCGGTTTGTGCCAGCCTGCAATATTGTGAAGAAAGTCTTTAATTAATTGTTTTATTTATAAGATAGTCACTCTGCACTAACTATCATTAATATTCTTGCCAAGTTAAAGCAAGACACCACTTTATTTGCTTTAGTAGCCACAGTGACACTGCCTAGAGTTAAACAGCTTATTAAGCACAAAGATCCCCAAATCTTTTATAATTGAGGATACCCCAGCACACTATCATTTAGGGGGTATTTACTAAAGCTTGACTTTTTCTCACTATAATAAAAAAAATTCAACTGTATCCAAATCAATAAAACTTCTCTAAAAAATTGGTGCAAGAAAAAACCGAGACAAAATCGTGCGTCAGTTGGAATCATGCAACATTTTCAAATTATCGCCCCGGAAAACTCAACTTTATGGAAATGTCACTTCAATAACTCATATTGGATTGTCAAACAAAACCAGTGTCAAACAGCCCAAAACGATAGACAAGCCTGAAGGCACAAAGCATGTTCCAGTTGTTAAAGAGACCCTCTGCCATTGACTTTTACGTGGTTTCGGCAGGTTTTAGCTGGAGTATATTTGGATTCGGAGTTGAAAAATTTTTCCCCTTTAAAAACTCAACCAGAAAAATGTAATAAATAGGACCCTTTAGGGGCACATTTACCTAGGGTCGAATATCGAGGGTTAATTAACCCTCGATATTCGACCGTCAAAGTAAAATCCTTCGACTTCAAATAGTCAAAGGATTTACCGCATTTCCTACCATTGAACGATCAAAGGAAAAATCCTTCGATCGAACGATTAAATCCTTCGAATCGAACGATTGAACGATTTCCCTTCAATCAGAAAATTGTTAGGAAGCCTATGGGGACCTTACATTGATGTTCGGTAGGTTTTAGGTGGCTTCGACTATCGAATGGACAAATAGTCGACCGATTTAAAGTTTGAATCGTTCTATTCAAAGTCATTGTCGAAGGTCGAAGTAGCCAATTCGATGGTCGAAGTAGCCAAAAAAAAATTTGAAATTCTAAGTATTTTTTTTCTATTCCTTCACTCGGGCTAAGTAAATGTGCCCCTTAGTGTATAACTCACATTTATGTTATTGCTACAGAACTCCATTAAATCGTATTTATCAACATTGGATCCCATTTGCCAATTTGTTGCCTATGAGCAGCATTATGGGGAAATTTGCGGGGGGTGTATTGTTACAGATATGAACATTTTACTAGTATTCTGAGGTGCAAATGAAACAAATACTTGTATTTACTTGTGTACTTTTTTTACTTATTTTTTTAATCTCCTGGAGCCTGTATCTTTTTATGAGAATGCATGCAAAACAAAGAATTATTCAAAATAATGCATTAGTCCTCTGAATCAGCCAATCACCACACCACCAAGAATAAATCCTTTTCAGTCAGGATACTCATTAAGTTTAGTTAAGATAATTTGGTTTGTTTAACTAAGGGGCCTACTGTATTTATTAAGCCCCAGATTTTTCTGGGCAAATTTTCAAGGAGAACAACAAAAAAAACATTTTTACAGGGGAAAAAAACCTTGAATTTTTCAAGATTTATTATACTCCAAAGCTGCTATAAATCAAAAAATACTCCAGGGAAGTCCATGGCAGATGTACCTTTTTTCAATTGGAAGATGTTTTTTGCCTTCGTGATCTTCGAGGGTTTTGGGCTGTTTGACTCTAGTTTTCATTCTAAAGCTTGAAAAATTCAAGGTTTTCAGGGCGACAATTCGAAAAGGTAACACGATTTTAATTATCTCACAATGTTGTCTTTTTCCCGCAAATACAATTTGTGTTCCGACTATTTAATTAATTAAGCCAAATCGTGGTTGGGAGTTTGGTCGAATTTTTATTTTAAAAATAATGAGAAAAAAAATAAGTTTTTATAAATACCCTCCCCCCTTCTAAATGTTACAGTTATTTCTGAGGGGCAGATTTATCAAGGGTTGAATTTTGAGTTTATTGGAGTTTCTGAAAACTCGAAATTTATTTTAAAAAATTGAATTTTTTAAAAACAGGTGAGTAGGATCAAGCTGCAAATTCGAGCTGTTATAGAAAGCAGAACTTTGCTGTTGTATACCATGAAGTGTTACTTTTTCCTTTGTGCTTTAAACCCTATTGATCATTTAGATACTGCAGTCCCATGGTTGGGTTAAACATTTTATATTCTTCTCCTCCTACAGGGTTTTTATTCATCTGTCCTGCACATATTTCATTTATGAATTTCACTCCGAGTGAATACAGTTTTACAGGTAGCAAGAGGCAACTTCAGATGTGTAGCACTAAATATTACTATTGCTGCAATGTAAACAGAACTGGGAAGTGAAGGGAACTGGTCTTCTTCAAAATGATTGTTCTACGCAAACAACAAAAAATAAATGCAATAGATTACTTCATATGGAGTGATGTTTTTATGGTAGAATTATCATATATCTCACCTATTGAAGATATTGATATATTGTGACCATGTACATTAGAGCGGCTTTGTTTAAAGATATTCAACAGCAATATTACTTATTATAGTAATTATAGTCATTAATTATTATATAATACACAAAAGCCATGAATATCCTGTAAATTATATCCTTATAAACGGTGAGTTCTGATGTCATCAGTTATAAACGGTGAGTTCTGATGTCATTTCTGTCACATGACTCACTGAAATTTGTGTATTATAATAAATAAAGTACCCCCAGTTGTAAAATATGAGGATATTATAAGTTACCTCGGAGTTCCATGACCTGTATAAAAACACTCGGCCTTCGGCCTCGTGTTTTTATATGGTCATGAAACTCCTCGGTAACTTATAATATCCCTATATTTTACAAAAGGCGGTACTTTATTCACTATATATTGTATACTACAAACTCACTAAGGCAAAACAAATGTAATCTCAACAAAGCAAAATCTTAGATAAGTAAATGCTCTAATGTCAATTTACTTATGCATACATTGCCATTTTATTATTTTTTATATAATACTGCAGTTTAAATCAATCACTAATAGGCAAATGAATATTTTTCTGTTATAGAGTTTTTCCCTAGCTTCGCCAATGTTATTCTTTGCTCTGCTGTAATCTCTGCCGTTTACAAAATATAAATTTTCTCAACCTACCTTATTCTGAACCACTCTTATAGTGTGATCATTTCCTATTAGTTTTAGAGGTATGGGACTATGACTTCGAATTTACTTTGACTTTGATTCGAAGTAAAAATCGTTTGACTATTCGACCATTCGATAATCAAAGTACTGTCTCTTTAAAAAACATCGACTTCAATACTTCGCACTTAAACCTGCCGAACTGCTATATTAGCCTATGGGGACCTGCCATTTTCTACGTTTTTTGTATTCGAAGGAAAATCGTACGATCATACGATAAAATCGCTCGAAAATGCCGGCTTCCAAATTCTGGGTTCTTCTTTTATAGACGCTGCGCCTGCTCGCCCCACCCCTTTGGTGACATCATTGGCGGGCGGCACGGGTCTATAAAAGGAACCTGGAAGTCGGGCTCAGGCAGGCGCCGGTGGAAGGACGGTGGGTGGCAGGCAGGTGCAGGTCGGGGAAATCCTGACCTGCACATCACTACTTCATACCAGTTACTCCTTAGGCTCTGAGGGACTCACTTGCCTGGGAGCAGGGATATAGTTATGCTCAAGCATCATATGCCCAAGTAAATTTGTAGCATTGGCATTAGAGAAGAAAGAACTGTTAACCTACAACTTACCAAATTCCAAAAGTTTCACTTTCCGGCTTTCATAAACATTAAGGGACAGATTTATCAAAGGTTGAAGTGAAAATTTTAATTAAAATCATTTGAATTTTGAGCTAATTTCTGTGTACTTTGACTAGGCAATAGTCCAAATTCAATTAGAATTTGAAAAAAAATTGAAAATTTGAATATCGAAATTTATCATGTTGGGGCAGATTTATCAAAGGTCGAGGTGAATTTTCGAATGAAAAAAATTTGATTTCTGAGCTATTTTTTGTGTACTTCGACTAGGGAATAGTCCAAATTAATTAAGATTGGAATATCAAAATTTATCATGTACTGTCTCTTTAAAAATTAGACTTCGACCATTGGCCATCGAAAACCTGCCGAATTGCTGTTTTAGCCTATGGGAGACCTCCTAAAAACTATTTGATTGATAAATCTGCCCCTTAATCATTTGTACCTTTGCTTGTTGTGTTATAATAGTGCAGCATTACTCGATAATCATTTGCACTTAATGCTTGCTTAATGTGTTCTGTTCTTGTACAGGGAATATAACTGCTGTAGTGGTGTTAATAAATCTGTGCCAGTGACTAGTTAATGCTACAAAGTTTCTTCTCTGTTGTAGCTGGCAGAAAAGGAGTCTTGTGGTTTGGAAGTGCACTTTCAGAAATAAAAGCAAATGCGTGTTTAAGACTTAAAGGCATTCTTAAGACAGATGTTGGCAGAGAACAAAGCTACTAAAGGGAAGTTAATGTTTAAGCCTCAGGGTTTTCTCAGCCAGAAAGGTCTACACCAATGTATTTTTACTGGCCACTGCCTAAAGCTTCAGCATCAAAGCCTGGCATGTGTCCCTTGTGTGATTTTTAGTAGCAATGAACTTGAGAAGGAGAGGATATTTCAGCAGTTGGATATAAAGACACAAGCTGCTCGTCCATGAGAGGCAACACTGACATAAGATAATGTCTAACAAGTATGGAAGAATGTCAAATGTACATATTAGGCTATAATTATTATTCTCATCTGTGTATTTAACATACTGTACAGATGTGTTTGAGATATTTTTACAGAACACATACAGCATGATCTCTTCAAGTACCATAGTTCATTTTTTTAATTGCCTTAGAATCGAATACCAGAACACTATCATGATGCAATGGTAGATTTTGTAAAAAAAAAACTTCTTAGTGGTCTGTAAGGAACTAAAAAACATGTTGGAGATATAATGCAGAATAAAAAGGATATAACTGGCCTGTGGGCACAGGGCCATTTAAAGGAGCAATTTATGGTCTGGTCCCTTTAAAAAAGAAATTGAAATAATTGCTTCAACTTTGCAACTTGCCAGAGGGTATACCTTAGTGGTAGTAACTGCTAAAAATCCAAATCCAAAAATACTCCAGCTAAAACCTTTTCGAAACCATGAATAAGTCAATGGCAGATGGTCTGTTTAACAACTGGAACAAGTTTTTTACCTTCAGGATTACCTTGTTTGATATTCCGAAAAATTCAAGTTTACGGGGAGACAATTTAATAGTCGAGTTTTTTGGAGAGTGACTATTCGAAAAAGACGCCCGACTTTGTCACAGCTTTTTGTCGCACTGATTTTTTAAAGAAATTTTATTTGTAAATTAAGGGGATTCAGATTTGAGGGTTTGGACAATTTTTTTTTATAAAGTGAGAAAAAGTTGAGTTTTAGTAAATAACCCTATACTAATAATAATGCAACAATACATATTTAAATTTGTGTACATTTTGGTAAATTATGGGCAAGTCGTGGTGCATGCTACTTTCCTTGATTTGTGTTAGAAAAACATCTCTTTTTTTTCAGTTTTCCCGAAAAAAACTTTATAGTGCTAGAAATCTTGTATTTACCTAATTACTCTAAACCACAAAAATTCTATATTTTTTAAGTGTAACAACCATGAAAAACCCTAATATAAAATTTCATCATCTAAAAGTTGGCAAGATCATGTAGATGTCAATGAGAGCTGCCCTTTTCCATTCGTAACATTTTCCTTTGCTTTGAGCTTTTAGAGGTTTTCAAGGTTTGTTTTAGTTGAAAAGGTTTTTTTTTTAGTTAAAATCTTATGAAAATTAAGATTTCGAGGTTTTCCTATTCTTGTTCAGGTTTGTTCAGGTTTGTTCCACTTTTTCTATTCAGATCTTTTAATAAATACGTAGACGTGCTTTTTTTTAAAAAAATGTGTTTTTAGTCAAGGTTGAAAAAATTCTAATACTGCACAAATTCGAATTTTGATAAATAGCCCCCCCGCCCCCCCGCTCAGAAACAATGGAATTATGAGCAAGATCAGGATGGCAACAATTGACAGGATGCAGAATTAATCAAATTAGATTGAAGGGGTGCATTGGTGCACACGGCAAGTTTAAATGAGCTCATATGGGCACAAGAACCTTTATAAAAAGAGTCAATGCACGTCAATTTTGTGAATAAACTAGCGCACGCACTTGCTTTTTTAAATCACCAGGCTTAATAAATTTGCCCTGATAAACCTCTCGCATTCTTACTTCTAAGCCCCTGTATTGTTGTATTCAATTTTGTAATGTTCTTCAGTAAAACAGTAATTCATTGTGGTTCACAATATTGTTGTACTGGCAATATAGCTCACTGTAAATTCCCTTTTTCCCCCCCTCATTTTTGTTTTATCGTATATCAACCATATGCCCCTTTGGACACATGTCAGAGTACAGTTAAATCCTTTAATCCGTCTCTTTGCTGCCAGCCCTAACGCAGCTTCTACACTGATTTAAAAGTCTTCTTGCATTATACAGATTACACCAGTAACTGGATGAGCATTCCTGTAATCATTCAGACTGAATGGTTATTTTTGTGGTCTTATTAACAGGATGATCTAGCTGTATTTGTTGGAATTATTCTAATTCTTGATGAGAAAACATCAGACCCCTGACAGAATGTTATATAGAGCAGAATATCCCTTTTCTCTAAGGCTACAAAGGGAAGATTAATATCACACAGTATATTACAGATCAGCCACTTGTCTTCCTTCTGTTGCTTCTGTGACTGACATTTTCTTGTCACAGTTTCACGGGAGGATGTACAACTGGTGGACACAATAGCAATTAGAGCTAAGTGACCCCCAATAGTTTTAATGCCCTGTAATATATCAGTGAACTTGAATGCAATGTATATGCTGTGGTTAATAGCATGTGGGGCCCCTAGGCTACATCTACATAGGCCCCTCTTCTAGGCTACTGCTGGGTCCAGATGTGTGCAGATTCAGGCACCAGAGCTCTATATGATGGGGTGGGTTTGTGCAATGATCCCAAACCAATAGCTTGTGAGCAACGTGTTGTTCTCCAACCCCTTGGATGTTGCTCCCAATGGCCTCAAAGCAGGAGCTTATTTTGGAATTCCAGGCTTGGAGGCAAGTAATGGTTGTATAAAAACCAGGTGCACTGCCAAACAGAGCCTCCATGTAGTTTGACAATCCACATAGGAGCTACCGAATGGCCAATCACAGCACTTATTTGAGCCCCTGATCATGCTGGGGTCCTAGGCTATAGCCACGCATGTGCCTGTGCATGAATCTGTCCCTGTGTATTTGCTTGTTCAGTGTGTACAGACTTGCTTCAAAACATATGACACTTGCACAAGCGTTTTGTATAGCCTTTTTACTTTAACTTAAGGGTAAATAATTCCTAACAAAATATAGTTTTTACAAAGATTGACTGCTACACTAGCTATAAAAATGTGTCCAGCTGCTGGGTAATGTTGAGCCACATAACTTCGTAAGAATATCATGGTTCTTTAATCACTGATTTGCCCCTTCCCACTTGGACATAGCTTCAATGCACACTAGGAACAATGTCCCAGCAATAAGTCATCATTTTCCATTAAATCTCTTTGGCGACACTGTCTGGTTCAGTTAGCAGCAAATATCAACAAAAGTAAATCCTCACCAGCATTTTAGCTGTTTTCCCATCATTAGGCACCATATAAGCAGAACTTAATTAAAATACAAGGTTGTGGGTTAAATTGGACTGATATGGTTGGTTCAACCCTGGGCCATTAATCTGATATCATAAGGGACCTGTGAAGACCTGTTGGGGGAGAACCACATCCATGGCTGAATGTAGAACACACCAAATGGTATTTTCCAGCCATTACAATTACCAGATATGTGTCCAGGAGTATATGGTTTTGGAGCCCCATATGTGAGAATAAAGGGTGTTTCATACATTGCTTAATTTATATTCCCCAGAACATTCCATGCTATACCTTCATGTGGAGATTCATTCTGTTTGGTCTCACACAGCACCCAATGTACAGACAGAGCATGACAATAATGAGATATTTTGGAGGTACAAACTATTGTTATAGGGCAGCTATATCAAGGAGCTTTACAGTAGTACAGCAGCTGAATTAAATTTAATTAACTGCCCTTTGATTGCAACAATAACCATAATATGGAAACACACAATTTAATTTGCTAAGCATTTTTCTGCCTGATTCAGTCTCACAAGAGATTGCCACATGTGTTTTCAGCTCCATCTTTCACATTCAGATTTAATGATTTGTTCTCCATTTTCAGTATAAAATGAATGTTAACTTTGCATGAACATCATTGAATGAATAAAAAGCCCCTACCTACTAACCTAGATAATGCCCCCCAACCTGCTTTCCCCCCCCCGCATCCTTAAACAGCCCTGAAAATATCCCTAAAATATTTCTCACTTATCAGTGCAGATGAAGCACAGCGGAGCTTGTGGGCACCAACTTCCGGATTTCTGATCTTCACCTGTAATAGAGCTCTGTATTGGCGCATGCGCAGTTGGAGAAGTCTTTAGGTTTGTATTGAATGCACATTTGCCAAAAGTGCCGGAAATTTCCAAAAAGGACCAGAAATTGCCAAAGAGGACCAAAATAAATCAGAGGATCCGGAAGATAGTGCCCATGAGCTCCGCTACACTTACTCTGCAATGATAGGTGAGAAATATTTTAGGGACATTTTCACGGCTATTGAAATATGCGTGGGGGAAGCAGGGAGGGGGTACTATCTAGGTTAGTAGGTGGGGGCTTTTTTTTAATTGGGGGGTTGAGTTCTCCTTTAATGTTACTGATTCATTTATTAAGCTAGGCATAGGCAGAAGAGGTACTTGCCTAGAGCGCTACACTGTAGTGCATTTCTTAATTGGGGGGTTGAGTTCTCCTTTAAGAATAACATTTGTGTACATTTTAGCATGATCCCACTTGAAGCTGAATCTTACATACAAAGGGAAATTTCATAAGGATAGAAATAACCTGCCTGCATTTATTTTAAAATGTGAGAGGAAGCTGAAGCCCCAATAGGAAACAAGCAAAGGAGTCCAAAACATACAAAGGGTGTTTCTTTACTGAAGCCAGGACATGGTGGAAAGTGCAAAAAACATGCTGTGCTGTATTCATGATTAGTGGCCAAGAAGGAACCTATAGGCATAGCCACTCTTACCACTTACCTCTCCTCTAACTTGTGAGTCATTCACCTTTAATGCAGCATAGTAAGAAGAGTTCAGCATGACCCTGGGTGTAAGTACTTTTTGAATGAGCACTTAGGAGTCATGGTAAATGACCCATAAACTCTCTGTAAAGAGTTTTCTAGTGAGAATCGAGTTCAAAATCCCAGCACTGTATCGGTCAAAACTGTTCTGCTATTTTCAGTGATTCTGTTTCTGTAGAAGGTTCCATTGGTTGCAGTAAATGCCAGTTATGATGATGGTCCTGTTTCACGGTAGAGTTATATAAACCCATTCAGCTGTCTCTATGCAGTCTATAGTCAAGTTCAGGACTATTGAATCTATGAGTATGAGTATGCCCAAGTGGCATATTGTTGAAAACCAGAATCAAGCTTGGCGACCATATATCTTTTTAAGTGCAGCATATTGACAGTACATATTTAGTTAATGTCCTTACAAAACATTGCAGGTTAATAAACTATTTGACTATCTTGGCTACTGTATGACCTCAGGTTTGTAATAGTGAAGTGAGAAGTCCTGATAATTTTGCAAGCGCTATAATGCTGAAAGACTTCTTCAGCCAAAGGTTCCTCTAATCTTGTTACTGAGGAGCTGCCAATGACGTTCTCATTATGCCCTTTTAACGTCTCTGTAAAAAACAAAAAAAATGACCACAGCAATTGCTACTTTAATTACACTGTCATACAAGACTAATACAGTGAGCAGTGAAAATGGTGAAAGAGAAACATACTTCAATGCCATTCTGACCATTAGATGCTACTTTAGAAAACATTGGCTGTGGGGTATTTAAGTTTGATGAATTTCTTTAAACAAAGCTTTTTTAATGGAAAGTGCTCCTTGAATTTATCATACTTGATTCTGTGTTGTAGTTCTAAATTTACCTTTCAACTTACTTGACACGTAGGACATTTGCTAGTTGAGAAAAAAGCAAAGAAACATTGTATTATTTATTGGTTGATTGTATAGTAGACAATGATCCATATTTATCAAAGGGGGAATACTTTCTATTGTAAATGCAGTGCTGTACTTAGAGGCCTATTTATTATGCTGTTTAAAACATTGGAGAAAAACATCACTAGTGATATTACCTATAGCAAACCAATCAGCATTTTGATTTCAACAGTCACCTACCAGTTGGAAAAAAAAGCAGAGCAACATATGTAACAAACGGTCAATATAAGTAAGTTGAACCCTAGTATTGTGATCCTGTTATTATCCACATTATTATTTCAGTCACCATCATTTTAGCTATTGTTTTCCTTAATGCAAGCACATACTTTCCCCTTTACTTTGATAAAGCTGCTGTTGTGAAGATTTTGTTATAACTAAACCTTTAACGTTTCTTGATAGTATAACAAGGACACGTGTTTAATTGTTCTCAGTTTCCACATGTGCAATGTCTAATCATTCTAACGGTTTAAATGAATTAAAAAGAAAGCAAAAAGCAAATATCTAATTGGTTGCTATGGAGCCCAAATCAAGTAGAACACAAACAGAATATAAACTGGGCCAGGTGCAGAGAACCCCACACTGGATGACATCTAGGAGTAGAGATAATATCCTGGGTCCCTTTCCACAGTAGTCACGTGTACTAGCCCAGTATTACCTGGGGAATAATAACCTCACCGATTCTCTTAAAGGAGAAGGAAACCCAGTCGGCGCAAAAAAACCTTCCCCACCCTGTGTTGCTTCCCCTCCCTCCTCCCCCCTGGCCTACCTGTCCCGCTGGGCAAATGCCCCTAACTTGTTAATTACCCTTCTGCGCAGGTCCAGTCTACGGAGTTCACCAACGCCATCTTCTTCCAATCGATCTTGGGCAACACACGGGAGGGGGTGAGGGTTTTTGCGCCGACTAGGTTTCCTTCTCCTTTAAGCTGGGGCACTGAGCTGCCTTATCCTTATTATCTGCATTTATATTTGTAGGGATAAAGTGGGAGAAGAAAAAGAGGATACAGTAGCATAAGGATCCATAAGTAAATGGTCTATTTCTGCACATCATTGTTGTAGTACCATTTTATCAACTACCTTCTCCTACCATTTCAACATTCAGAATCAAATGTATTTTTAAAAAGTTGAGTTTTCTTACTTTCAGTTTGACAGTGTGACAAGCTAGAGATCATTTTGACAGTAACAGCTTCACTTCTATTACAATATTTTCGAGATGTATTATGTTTAATAGAATTGAGTCCATAATCATGTCTATTTGCCTCTATAAATTATTTGACATTCTTTGTGAAAGATGAGCATTTCCATCTCTGATTTGATCACAGTTAATTCCTGTTAAGGGCTTGTTAGCTGTTAATATTTATTACTACAAGCAGCACACCTCTCTGGAGAAGAGAAACTTTGGAGTAAAACGAGGTGGTGCAATTTTTAGCAGCAAAATAAATCCTAAAACCAAAGCCTCATTTTAATGGTGAAAATTTTGGTGGCGCTCTTGCTCTATTATGGAAGTTTCACAGTGGCATAGATGTGGCCAAACAGGGCACATGTTCATTCATTTACCAGAATTTGTACTACATATATCTCAGTAAATTTCAGAAGTGGTGAACTGCAATTTTTGGTGAAATTACACCTTCATTATTGCTTTAACAAATACAGGTATAGGCTCTTGTATTGAGAAACCGATTATCAACAAAGCTCCAAGTTACAGGAAGGCCATCTGTCATAGGCACTATTTTAATTAAATAATTGTTTTAGTCATTTCCTTTTTATCTATAATAATAAAACAGAACAGTTATACAGTTATACAGAACAGTTATACTGTAATTAATCTAGAAATAATGACACACAACAATCCTATTGGATTTATTTAATGTTTAAAATCTATTCTTAGTAGACATGCCCCTAAAAGTATTAAAATGCAATGTTTGCCCAGGAGCAGTAACTCATAGCAATCAATTAGATATTTGCTTTTAAACAGGTGACCAGCAAATGCTACCTGCTGATTGGTTGCTATAGGTTACTGTCCCTGGGCAAACTTAGTTTTATTACATAACCTCCAAATTACAGAAATATACCTCATCTGGAAAAGCCTAGGTCCTGAGCATTCTGGATAACAGGTCCCATACCAGTATGTCCCATCATGTAATAATTATAAATCTCCTATACCCCTATGCCTTCAGTCAGTTCTGTGTTGAGTTTTTTTGTAGTTATGTCTGTGACAAACATGGTATTTCCCTTAACCAGAATGTCTGGTGTGATGTACTCATACAGGTTACATAAGGTTCATTTAGGAACACAATTGAAGTTGTGGTTATGCAAAAATGGGTGCAGTAATTGTGCTTATGGATGCCATTCATTAAACATACTTGAATCCAAAGTCAGTCTTTGCACTTCCTCAAAGTTGCACTCGACTGTTGTGTTTGTCCAGTCTCCTGTTCCAAAATGTGTGGAAGTGCACCTATTAGCCATGGGGAACACTCAAAGGTGATGGTAGCTACAGAATTCCTTCAGTTGCCTAAGTAGCTAATGGAAACAACATCCATGTACTTTAAAAATCACATGCAAATACCATTTTGATATCGAGCGAACGACAAATTTTGCTTAAAGCTTGCCAGCAGTGACACAGAGACCCATTAGAAATGAGTGCTGATGAGCAGCTTTTAGTATTATAGTACAACACATTTGCATGTTTAAGAGATGACTAAGATTCACCAGCAGTTTATTTAATTCAGTGTTAGGTTGATAAGTTGATAAGGTCATCAAAAGGATTAATAAACAGATGCTCAAAAGTAAATATTGTTGATCCACGTGGTTTGATATGTGATATGTATGTGACTTCACCAAATAGAGTAGCTACCTTTATAAATCCAAATCCAAAATTCTAACCAATCACTGTCAGAATAAATGGGAAGCAGTATCAATAGATTTTCCTATGGACCGCCCCCACAAGTGGATCACTTGAGACAAAATAGAAAAAGCAGGCCTAATTGGAATAAGTGACCTATGTAGAACTGCATGGATTGCATTTTTGATGTGTAATTCAATCAATCAGTGCTTGGAAGCTTTAGTCAGATAAGTGTTTTGGCCATCCAAATATTACACTTTTCAACACTAATCATATGAAAGTCAGCATCCGCGTAGTCCCTTTCTTGCTACATTTGATCTGATTTACATACTTTATATTCATTATATTTCCAGCTTCATCCTTCTTGCTAGCTCAGTTGCTATGAAATATTCTAGGCATTCCTTTCGGTTCTGTTCAATGGCATATGCTATACTTTTTTCCTTTGTTTATAGATCTGCTATTTGTTACCCAGGAGTATGTGGCAAATGTCTTGCAGACTATAGAACTGTGGAACGTTCAGCTCAATGCTGCTCAATGCTAACATCAGCAGTGATGGTTAATAAATTACTGGAGAAAGGATATGATAAAACTGCTCTGGAGCTGAATAAAGAAACTATACGGGCGATTCCCAGGAAAGAAATACTTGGTAAAAAAAAGCATAAATCCTAAAGCCACACAGAGAATCCCTTTCATTACATCTTTTGATAATAATTCAAAAAAGTTAAGAAACATCATATTAAAGTATTGGCCTATTGTAAGTTCTGACCCTAAATATGGCCACTTGTTTCAATCACCCCCTATGTTTTCTTATAAACGAGGGGAAAATATTGGTAACCTCATTAAATCTAAGCCTGCTGATCGATCAGGATATACATTTGCCAATTCTGGTACTATTAATGGGACCTTCCCATGCAGAAACTGCGGACATTGTAATGGGTTAATACCTGGAGATACTGTGACACATCCATTACAGGGTTCCAAATATAAAGTAAAAGGGTTTTTCACATGTGATACAAGTGATGTGATATATTGTATTAAATGCCCATGCGGATTGGCTTACGTGGGCACAAAAAGGAATAACCAACCACCAATGATACAGGCTAATCCTGCTGGGAACAAAGGGAATGAGAAAATTAAAAAATAAACACTACTAGCTAGGCATTTCCACACACAGGGACATCAAGTGTCACAACTTCGATGGCAAATCCTAGAGAAGGTTAAGATAAAACAGGGCCAAGATAAAAAAAAGTCGGGAATGCTTTTGGATTTGGCTACTGCAATCCAGATGGGACTCAATGAAGAATATAATTTGTCCTGCTTTTTGTGAAAATTCTTAACTTTGATTCTTTTTTTCTTAACAGATAAGCGCTGATCAATATCCAGGAATAGGTAAAAATTCCCCCCTTTCCTGTACAGATAGGGTGCGTTATCTACTTTGTTACGATAATGGTCTTTATAGTTACAACTGTTGCCAAATTAAGGTAATATCAATGCTTGTTACATGGTATTGAGGTATTTCCCAATACCACTGTTTGTTACACTATTGCTTTAAGCCTTATGGATGAGCTATATGTTTATAAATGTTATTGCCTACACTGCCTTTTTAATTGGACTCACTACACAATTTTTGGATCATATGCAATCATTGTTTTTCCTGCTTAATGAACATTGGACTTGAATCAATGAACTGCACTTTATTAATAATTAAAAAATTTTTTTTACATTTTTAATATAACTGGAAGGGGGGGTGGATGTATTATACTGCTTACACTAACACTGTATTTATATTTTTACAATTTTGTATGTTGAAATTTTAAATTGATCACCCTATATATACACCATGTGTGGAGGGTGTCATGGGTGTGCGTCCGCTCACACTAATTTGTATGTGGCAAATGTCTTGCAGACTATAGAACTGTGGAACGTTCAGCTCAATGCTGACTATGAAGAGGAGATACTATATGTGTAAGTCACTTATCTTAACTTGGGTAGATGAATGCTGTATTTGCTATAGTCCAGATTATTTTAATGTGTGGGCTTCTCCTGGAATCAGTATGTAGACTAAGGCATCTCAAGTGCATATGCCATCCTGCCTCAAAAATATTTGCTGGGTATATGGTTCAGCCCATAAGGGAACTAAGCTAACAAGCCAGTTTGCAAGAACTATAAATCTGTGTGATTTAATCCAAGATGAGTTGTGAGTCAGAGGTTTAAAGTCTTCCTTTTGGCAAGTAGAGTCAGCTAGTCCTCACCCTGCATACGTCTAAACAACCAGAATTGCATATTTATGTGTATCTTGTGCACTGAAATTCAACTTGGTGCTGAATTCTGAGTTATGTATTATGCACAGGGACTGCTCACATAAATTATCATGACTTGAGTAGAAGCAACTATGTTATGAACACAAACTACAGCAGATGAATAGGATCAGGCAGAATGTTCTGTTGACAAACTGAAGCTTAAATTGAACCTCAGATTTTAAAAAAAAAATGAACAGAAAATATATTACTGTATTACCGACAAGCCTTGGCTGGTTATTTTCTGTTAATAAAAAAGTTTGTCAATCATTTTAATATCTTAAATGCTGCTTTTATAGCATAGCCGACTTTAAAAAAACTTTCTTTTATAATACCCCCAGAAAAACGAAAAACAGCAATTAGTTGGCTTTTTCAATCCATTTGCAAAAAGAGAAGCAATCGTTTTAAGCACAACAAGAATACAATAAACTTATTTTCAAGCAGTTAACATGAGGGGAAATTGAGATCCCCATTAATTAGTTCATGCATTAGTGAGACGCTTGCTTATTTTTGCATGTTTGAAAACCTTTCCAGCTGTGTTGACAAGCAATTAATAATTCTGTTTGTAGTCATTTTAAAAATAAATGCAAATAGCACTTCAGTTAAGCATGCTGTGCCATTTAACCATTCTTTGCTTGAGGGACCAGTGACATATGCAGAACACACCACTATTTCTCTTGTGCTTTACATTATTTTTTCCACTTCAAATAGACTCCTTTTAAAGGCAGAGGACATGTTCAGTGACGTGCAGATGAGTAATGCAAAGTTTAATTGTATATGCATGCATTGCCCTCAAACTAGTGTTTAATTATGTTATGTTAATAATAGCGAAAACATTCTTTGTTATATGGGTTAGGAGATATAAAGCAGCAATAATTATATTTGTTATATTCTTGTAGCCTACACTTTAGGGGCAATGGCACATGGAATTTTTTTAACCATGAAAAATCACACTTCCCCTTGGGTGAAAAAAATATAACTTTGTATGGCTGTTTATTTGAATCTCTGTATGCAAAACTTTCTATGGCTTATATCATATGAAAATTAAATATGCGATGGGACATTATTGTACGATTAAGCACGTGGGCCATGTTTATGTTAATATTTAAACCTACCCAACAAATATTTGGTCAATGTGTGTTTGTACCTCATGGATTTTTAGATCTGTCTGAAAGGTAACTGGTTTATCCTTGAACCAGATGGTGGTTATTAGGCAGTTAGGCAGATGGTGGCTGAGTCAGCAGCCTAAGTGGGAGTGTATGTAGGCAGCTTTAGATGCTGTAGGGTATATATTCCATGCTATACACTACAAAGCTTTAGGCGTAAATGTGTGTATACCATATTCCTTAGTCATTTAATTTTGTAAATACCCATCTATGAGCCCTATAGCTAGAATCAAGTCCTCAAGACTTATGTTAGTCTCCCTGACTGATCACACACCTTTTTGCTGCCTGATACAATTCACATTTTTATTTTGTACATCAGTGTATTTTCTCAGTTTGTCAACAGCAGCACATTTATCTGAGAAGCTCATAGCTTTTACTGCCACAGCTTCTTTATCAAGTTCTGTAGTTTAGCAACTTTCCTACATGAAGCCAGTAATAATGCAATTTGGTACATATATTGGCTCTTACACCAATAATGACCTGGCCTGTGATTGTAATAATCAGGTCATTGCACATTGAGTATCTGTGTGACCAAGCTGAAATAATTCAAACCAATAGTCCCAATAGGACAGCTATCAAAACTCTGCCTATGTTTCTTAAAGGAGAAAGGCTTCGGACACTTGGGGGTGCCAAATGTTAGGCACCCCAAGTGATTGCATTGACTTACCTGAAACCCTGGGCCGGTGCTCCTATCAGCAGAAAACTGCACCGGCCCAGGGTTCTACCAGTGAGCACCACGGAGCGATCCTCCTTTAACTAAAAAGTCGGCTATTTCGTTCAATTGTGCATGCGTTTGCCCCGGGAAATTTGAAGAAAGAAGACGCCGGAAGAGGATTGCTCTGTGGTGCTCACTGGTATAACCCTGGGCCATTGCAGTTTTCTGCTGATAGGAGCACCAGCCCAGGGTTTCAATACAATCACTAACATTTGGCACCCCAAGTGTCCGAAGCCTTTCCTTCTCCTTTAAAGAAAATAAAACACATGCATACATCACAGTTAATGTAATGGGCAGAATGAGGGTGTACTTAAGTTGTTCACTCAGCAGATAGACTTGAATTTCTCATTTGATCCCTCCTGCCCATGGCACAAGAAATCCTGTCATGCTTAGGAAATCAGCACTCAGTGTCAGGATCATGCAAGTACTACAAACCTTTAAATAAGGGAACTCCATAGAGTTAAATATACTGTGGTATAAGAACATTAGCAGTGTTGGGATGCAGTGTTTAGCACTGGTGTTATGCTGTGCTGAGCTCCCATGTTTATTTCCAACCAAAGCATATTCTACTAGAACTTTTTCTGTTCTTCAATTGTATCTGTGTGTTTTTCATCCACTGAAGTTAATTCCAGATAAAATTGATCACTGTGTATTAATTTGCCAGTTACCCTAAATTATGAATTCTGCTGTGGCAGGGGCTGGTGTGGATTATGACTAACCTTTGTAAAGCACTGTGGAATTTGAATCTGTTTTTATTAAATATATATTTTAATGGAAAATATGTAAATGTATTATGACAGCAAACAGAAAATGTATTCCATAGTGTCCTGCACAATGCCAATACAACGCTACATAAAATAAAGTCTTTGATGGTCCCATTGGAGGGCTCTCAACAAACAAAATATACTGTAGAATTTAGTTCTCAGTAAACCTAAGCAAATAGAGTAAATATGAAGTGTTCAATAAAACCACACAAATGGAAATCAATTACATGTAGTGTCCACTTTGCTTATTTTTCTCAAGTCCAAAACTTGTGAAATACGGTAATTGGAGATTGGAAACATTTGATGCATGTTTCCGATAAGAAAAAGTAGAAGCTAGCCCTTTGTGCGGCTATTATAAATCCTATTAGATATTTTGTATTAAATCTCTCTCTCTCTTCAAAAGGAGAATGTAGTATCAAAATTGGTTTCTGAGATGCACTGAATAAATTCATGGCCTGAAAATTCTGTGCAGCTTTTTTTATTTTTTTTTTACCATTTCTGTTCAAGAATTTTTCTGTCTGGATGTCTCACAGAGATAAAGAGAAAAGTTCTGTTGCTGTTTTGTTCTGAGAGTTGTTTGTGGCCAGAAGTTATGATCGACTTTATGTGTCACAAGAAAGCTGGTGAACTGTATTTTCACAAAATTTATAAAGCATTGTACCTGGAGGACAACATAAAAGAATGAAATGGGAATGTGAGCTTTTGTCCTTTAGACACTGAAAGAAATGTATATATTTTATTAAGAACAAAAAGATTTCTCATAATGCCTAGGCTTTGGCTGTCCTAAAAGAGATCACAACGTCTATATCCCCATAAGAAAAAACTGGATTTTTTCCAAAGAGCAAACAAAAGAGAAATTATAACAGGAATATTCCTATACCCAACAGTCATTCCTCTTGTAAAGTGTAGGTGGAAAATAGCTGCAGCAAATTAATTTAATATGCACTTAAAGTTGGTTTAGAAAAAATGTAACTTTATGCACAGGTAAATTAGAATTTATAGCTTAATGTGAGCTATGCAAAAATGCTGGCAGGTTTATTCTTCCATTAAAGGAAACATAAGTATGGTTTATTGCGTGTGAATGTGGGGTTTATCAAATCCCAAGGAAACATGAAACTATCCTGCTGAATAGTGATGAGTTAAAATTTTCGGCAAGTTTCACCATGAAAATGACACCCATAGACTCTAATGGGTGAAAAAATTTGTTGCACGTCAAAACTTTGTCAAACAATTTGTCATCAATCAAATGTTGTCACTCATAGACTTCATATCTTTTAGCTAATTTTCACCATTACGCAAATTTTCAGTAAAGCAAAGCAGATCACATTCTCCCATCACTACTGCTGAATATTGCAAGTTTCTATGAAAATATACATCAAATAAAACAGTCCATATTTACAAATCTTTTCCATATAGATGAAGCCTTTTGTATGGGAAAAATCATTTGCTGGTCATTTGCCATCATTTGCTGGTCCATTTCTCTAATCAATCAGGCTGTTGCTGGTTCCTGAAGTCACAAAGATATTAACCCCCCCACAACGTAGATGCCCTGGATTATCCACCAGCTGCTTCCTATTATGAACTACCTTCCAGTCAGTCTTCCCATTTATGATCCCTATTCAGGGTCGGACTGGCCTGGCCGGCCCAGATCCGCAATTTGCAGGCTCCTTCCTTCTGCGACTGACCGAAAAACGTATGCTAGAAGCGCATGCGCTCGGCGGAGTGGCAGTGTGGCAAGGGGGGTGGTGTGCACACGCTCGACGGTGACGCAGCAGTGGGGTCCGGGGGGTCCAGAGGGGGGCCCTGGACAGCATCCCCAGAGGGCCCCGGGTCCCCCAGTCGCTATTTATTCATTGCTGTGGTTGATGTAGTCTGGCTAATCTGAGACTGTAATTAACATTAGGGGATGCTGCCCACAGCCAATGTCAATCCCAACCTAAGAGAACCCTGCTGCTGTTTCCGGAAGAGGCAGAGCAAAACTACTAGATGTAGTGTTGGGATAAGGAATATTTCTGTAATTTGGATCTCCATGCCGTAAAGGAGAATTCAACCCTAAAGTAAAAAAATCCCTACCCTACATAGACCTTCGGCTTTTTTTAATTTACGGTTGAATTCTCATTTAAATCTGCTAAAAATCAAATAAACATGAAAAAAACCTAACAGGATTGCTTTCCCACCAATAAGGTTTATTCTATATAATGTTAGTGCTGGTAAGCATGAAATGCATTAAGCTGTTCATGTGGAGAGTTTTAAGTGGATTAAAATAAATTTTAATTGATTTTAACTTTTAGGGGCAGACTAACCAAAGGTTGAAGTGCAAATTCAAATTTAAAAAATTTGAATTTCGAGCTAACTTTTGTGTACTTTGACTAGGGAATAGTCCAAATTCAATTAGAATTTGAAAAAAAATTAAAAATTCGATTTTCAAAATTTATCATGTACTGTTTTTTAAAAAAAAAAAATAGACTTCGACCATTCACCATCTAAAACCTCCTGAATTGCTGTTTTAGCCTATGGGGGACCATCTAGAACAGTGATCCCCAACAGTAGCTCGTAAACAACATGTTGCTCCCCAAACCCTTGTATGTTGCTCTCAGTGGCCTCCAAGTAGGTGCTTATTTTTTAATTCCTAGCTTGGAGGCAAGTGTTGATTGCATAAAAAATAGATGTACTACTAAACAGAGCCTCCTGTAGGCTGCCAGTCCACATAGGGGCTACCAAATAGCCAATCACAGCCCTTATTTGGCTCCATCCAGGAACATTTTTCACGCTTTTGTTGCTCCTCAACTCTTTTTACATCTGAATGTTGCTCACGGGTGAGAAAGGTTGGGGATCTCTGATCTTGAACCTACTTGGAGTCAGTTGGTGGACTTTGAAAAATCAAAGGTTTTTTTCTTGGACAAACTGAATGGAATTTGATCGAAAACGGATCTATTTGGCCAAAAAAAATTCAAATTCGAAATTCGACCCTTGATAAGTCCCCCCTTAATGGTACATGAGTATATTTGTAAATTTGTTAATTATATCTTCATTGGGATCAAGTACAAGGTACTGTTTTGTTATAACAGGAAAAGAGGAAATATGTTTGAAAAGTTTGAATTGATTGAATAAAATGGAGTCTATAGGAGGTGACCTTCCAGCAATTTGGAGCATTCTGGATAACAGACTTTTGGATAATGGATCCTATACCAGTATTAAAACACAGTAAGTGGGTTACTCCCTTAAAGGGTTCAGCCCACGGAAAGAGAAAACTACTATTGGTAGATGTGCACTCTTGGTAGCCAGCTCTCCTGGCATTTTAGTTCACCATAATCAGATCTATTTGTTACCAAAACTTTGCAGACTTAGAGGCAACCTGTCAGGTCTAAAGTTTCATGTAATATTTCTCCTTACAAATATTTAGGACTGTTTGTATATGCTTAGTTCTCCAATATCAAAGATACCTCAAATGTGCCATTATTCTTGAACTGATTTATGCATTTGAGCACATATCTCAAGTACATTTCCTGTCCTTGTATAATACTTATTCCTGTACTTGAACAGTAATATTCTTTTAGCAAATGGCTCCAAGTACGGTTGTGATATGTTCAAGTAATGAAAGAACTGGATGGGGTCTTGTTTGATATTTTTGAAATTGTTTATTTATACCAACAGGCCAGTTAATGTTAAAAATGTTAAAACAGAGACATAAGCAGTTAGTTTATTTGCCAGAATGCTGGGTATAATTGGCTGCATAAAATGCACTGATTTAGTTACTTGCATTAAAATTAGCTTAACCAAAACTTTCAATAACAGAAATAGCGCTGAATGTAATGCGGTGGGACTCAATATGTGTTTGCTTTTGAAGGAGTAAATGTTTGATTGTGATAAAATATTATTTACTGGTGTATATTCTTTTAATAATAATGTAAATCATAAATTGCACTGCTGCCTTTCAGCAATAGCTGTAACACGAAAGCAGGTTAGGTTAGGTACCAGCATCAGATTCACAATAAGTGGTAACGCTCTGATGTTTATCATTTAATGATGTTGTAGTTTTACTTTATTTATTCAGTTATGCTCCTGAGATCAATGAGAAACTGTGTGAAATGAGATTTAAAGGAGCAGTTTTTATTGCTTTGTTTTTTAAAAGCTAACTCAATTTACATTAAATGCAGATGTTTTAACGAAACTAAACGAAAAAAAAAATCTAACCTTTATCAAAATACAGCAGGGAAAATAAGTATTAAAACATCAATGTTTTTTTTTCAGCAAATTTCTAATGAGGCTATAGACATGAAATTTACACCAGATGTCAATAACAACCCAAATGTGAGAATACTCGGTGGTCTAGTGGTGTGGCCGGGACACCTGCAGCTTCCTCTTCATTCTCACGCTGATGCACAATGGACGTGAGCATGCACCATTTCCAGGTTTTGAACACTGTGTCTGAAATCATTGCACTTACTGCGAAATTAAAATATTTAAAGGGCCAACGGCCAATTGTTCCTTGCCTAATGTAGGTCTATTCTCATAGTTCCTGGGTGCATTCCTATAAGTCTGATCTTTGCCTTTGACCCTTGCCTGTTCTTGACTACTTCTGTATTGCTGCCTGAACCGACCTTCGTCTGTATTGACTATTCTTCGGGCTCCTGACTTGGTACTGCATTTCCGATTGGTTTTGACCTTGACTACTACTCGGACTACTGATTCTGTACTGCACTCCTAGATTGGCATCAACCTTGGCCTATCCCTTGACTACACTTCCTGTTCCCCGTCCTTCCAGTACACATTTGGTTCCCTTGCCTGCCCAGAACTCTCCCTGGTTTTGACCTTGGCTACTACTCTGGCTACTGATTCTGTACTGCACTCCTAGATTGTTATCAACCTCGGCCTATTCCTCAACTACAATCACACTATATTGACTTATGCCCCTGACGAAGCTGCTAGGCAGCGAAATGCGTTGGGCGGTGTAGGTGGAAGGTGGTGTGGATAACTCCCACTCTTCCCGACGTAGATAGGCAGAATTGGCCCAGAGGGAAGTTTGGAAGGGAGGGGACTGGTGGCAATATTCTTTTGAAGTGTAACTTGAACTTTTCCTTGGCGAATAAGAACGCTGAAAGCTTAGAGAACTTTAACTTGCATCGTAATAAACTACCTAGCCATCCTACGCTTCATTTTTAAATATATGTCATTTTAAGGACACAGTCCTGCACAGCTATGTGAGGAATATGCTATGAGTTTGTATATGGCTGCGCTATGATGTTTTTATTGGCATTGACATTAAAAAGTTAAGTTTTAGATACTTTCTGATACATTGATACAACACTTCCCTGAACTAGTTGGCTTGTTACATTGTAGATGAAGTGGTGATCTCATCACTTTTCAATCTAATGTGTTACAGTTTTGTATCTAAGACCTGTTAGCATCCGAGTAGCAGAGTTCTCCTGCCGAAGTGAAAGGCGGCTGTTATAGTAGGAAGCATGAGCAGTTACCGGGACCTTGGTGTTAGTTTTGAGATACCATACGTTACACCAAGCAATCCACACATACAAAGAACTCCAAACAAATAAATCCATAAATTGTGTGTATTCCCTGAATGACACAGGGAATATGTATTGAATCCGCTTACTGAAATGTATTCAATACTTACTAGAAAAGCCTTTGTTGGTAATGACAGCTTCAAGACGCCTCTTGTATGGCAAAACTAGTCACATGCATTTTGCTCAGGTGTCATTATGGTCCATTGGCCCACACAAACTGTCTATAAATCTTGAAGTTTCTGGGGACCTCTTCTATCTTTCCATAGATTTTCAATTGGAATCAGGTCAGGTGATTGACTGAGCCATTCTAGCAGCTTTATTTTCTTTCTCTGAAACCAGCGAGTGATCCTTGGCTTTTGAACAACTCTTCTGATTATTCTTTTGACTCCTCTGTTCGAAATATTGAGAGGAGCAACTGGTTGTGGCCAGTTTACAGTTAAATGATGTTCTTTCCATTTCCAGATTATGGCCCCATCAGTGCTCACTGGAAACATTCAGAAGCTTAGAAATACATCTGTAACTAATGCCATCAGTATGTTTTGCAACAACAAGGTTGCAAAGGTATTGTGAGAGCTCTTTGCTTTTATCCATCATGTTATGCTTCTTGTGTGATACCTGGTTAATGAGAAACCTTTTTGTAGGCCATCAATTAGGACTTAACCAGCTGATTTGCACTGATAGGGAGCAGGATTGATTTCTAAATATTGACAGATTTCAGCAGGTTTATTGGCTTTCCATGCCTTTTTGCACCTCCTTTTCTTCATTTGTTCAATACTTATTCCCTGCATCATTCCACTTTATTATATATAACTTAATTTATGGACTTATTTGTATGTAAGTATGTGGATTACTTGGGTTGTTACCGACAACTGGTGTAAATTTAATGTCAATAGCCCCATTAGAAATATATTTACTGAGAAAGCATCTCAATACTTATTTCCCTTGCTGTATATCAGGGAAATGTATGAATGCAAGTGTACACTGTATTCCTTATTTACCCCCTCAAGTTTTAACAATATGGAGCATGGAAAGAAATGAGCAGTGGAGGGTCCCATTTAATCTGTTGCCTGAGGTACTATACCTCAACAACCTTTATCCTTAGAGCTTTCCTGTAAGAAGGGAGTAAAGGTTCACCTAATTGCATGAACAAACAGTGAAAAGTCAGACACTGACTCTTGTTTATTGGCATAAGTCTATATTTCACAATGGCAGAGCTACTCCTTATGACAGTAGGGAATTAAAACTATTTGCCATGAGTGCTGAAAAGAATGAAGACATTACAGGTTAATGTAATAAATGTTCTTATATTTGCTACTGGTCTAGTAACCTATAGCTTACCATCAGAAGGTACTGTAGCATAGAATGATCAACTGTCTCAAAACAAACACCTGATTGTTTGCTATGGGTTACTAGATGTTTGGAAACACAAGACTTTTTTGGCATAACCCTAATAATATGACATGTATTCATCATTATAAGTCTATGGAAACCATAAAAATCCAGGACCTGTGTCACTGTGAAACAAATTGTTTATTCATACCACAAAGAGCGGACATTTCAGACTTACATAACCAGCCCTTTTATTCAGCCGTAAATAGGTCTTATGGGGAGGAGTACCAATACCAAAGCCTGCCTTGCAAATGTGAGACACAACAAAGTTTCCATTCTGTTTAAAGTGGATAGTGCAAAAACTGTCCATACAGCACAGTATCACAAAAACAAGATTGCTAATGTATAGTGATGGGTGAATCTGTCCCGTTTCGATTTCCCGAAAAATTTGCAAAACGGATTGAAGTCAATGAGCGTCAAAATAATTTTGACATGTTACAATTTTGACGCGAGTGAAAATTTTTATACGTGCGATTCTTTTGTCCAAATGCATTGAAGTCAAGCGTTGCATCTAATTTTTTCTTGGAGAATTTTTGCAGCAGTTTTGCTAAAACATTTGTGGGCCGCGAATCCATGCCTGGCGAATAAATTCACCCATCACTATTAAAGTAAACACTGTCGTTATAAAGTGAGTATTTATATATCCTTCTGGATAAATATCTATAGTACATAAATCCATATCACAAGTGTCCATATGCAAGATGAAATTTCCCTGTGAAGCAAAATAAGTGCAAATTGTACCTAATAATTACATTTAAAAAATGTATTTAATTAAAGTCTGTATGCTCAAATCCTGGACCTCAATGCCTACGTATTTGAGTACACAGCCAATCTCAGGGCACAAGGTGTACTATTCTGAAACCACAAAATTATACAAATAACAGGACAACCAAGTGAAATACATGAAATATGGGTGTAATCCTGGTTTAAACCCCTGGCACCCTACACTTTAAAAGGAGGTATATTGTGTGTTTATGCAGCACTACTTCATATTTTTCTTTGGGGAAACCAGGCAGGGGACGGGCCAGTGACGTTGGGGGAGGGGTGGTGACTTGGGGTGTGCAGTGGGTGACATAGGGGTGGGGCGGATGATGCGGGCTGAGACTGATGACATGGCGATCAGCGATTGGCTGACCGTCATGTCATTCTCTTCAATGTCCTGTCCGGATTTACTAATTTGGAAATCCGGACAGGCACTTTTCACCTGGGCAGCCTTTCCAAAAACCGGGCTGTCTAGGTGAAATCTGGACAGGTGGCAACTCTAGACTAGTCATAAGGAGGTTATGAGCAGTATTCTGTGGGCAAAGGAATGCAATCTCTAAATGATAAAGACGGCTTGCATTAATGTGCCGTGGTAAAGGGCAGGGAGTTCTGCAAATTAAAATTTTTACCAACCACCCATTAAACTGAATGGCAATCCAAATACTCAGGGGAATATTTACTAAAACTCAACTGTTTCTCACTTTATTAAAAAAAATTCAACCAAACCCAAATGGTCTTAATTTAACAATAATTATTGTCGCTAAAATCAGTGTGAGAAAAAGTCAAAATCAAGCGTCAATTCAAATTGTCGATTCCAAAACTGGAATCTATCAAGTTGTAGCCTGAAAAAATTTAATTTATTGAACGAAAACCAGCGAAAACAGCCTGAAACTATCAAGAATCCTGAAGGTAAGAAATATGTTCCAAAGGTTAAAGGGACCAACTGCCATTGACTTTTACCTAATTTCAACAGCTGGAGTGTTTTTGGATTCTGATTTTTAGCAGTTTAGGAGCATAATAAATCTCAAAAATGTCAAGGTTTTTCCCCTCTAAAAATTCTGGGGTTTTTTGCCCTTTAAAACTTGACCAGATAAATAGGCCCCTTAAACAGAGCTGGCATTTGGAGGGACTTTACACTAGCAACTGAACCAGTACAGTTAATGAGCACTAGCTTTTGCATACTAGCAGATATTCCTTAATTATCTCTCAAGCTTCTTGTCAATACACAGTAACACAGCACAAAACTGAACACATGGCATTTATGTTTCATTGTGCAAATATAAAAAATAATATATCTCATTTTACATTTGGTGCTTAAAAGAAAATATTATTATATTACAATCTACAGAGACAGACCAGCACAAATAATACTTATTACTTTGCACAGCTAATGGAAAAATGAATTATTAGCATAACCCATGGAGAATTGCTTTTAGTTCCCTCTGCCTTTCCTGGCTACATTGACACAATTCTACTGTTAAATATAAAAAAAGCTGAAAAAGGTCATCACTTTAGGGAACCTAAGGTAATAGAAAAAAACAAAATTAATTACATTAGCACCATTGCTGTCTTATCCTTACTTCTAAATCAATGTATGCAGTGGGTGAGATGAGAAACAGAGAAGAATTGGTAAACATGGAGAATATTAAATCAAGACAAGTAAGTTCTCATACAGATATTAATCTAGACTAGAGAGCCAGAAAAATGATGAGAGAGCCGTTTGCTTCATCATGAAAAGAATGTGCTATAAAGAGAAGACTCAAGTATTACAAAATGAAAGAAGTACTACTAGCTGAAAACAAGCTTTGAATTATGAGCAAGTGCCTGCATGTAAATCAGACCTTCTTTCTTTGTTCTCTCTCATACATCCATGATAGAAACAGAAAGAAACCAAGAATCGGCCTGCATGTTCCTGCCAACAAACTTGGGGGAACTTTTAGATGTATATAAGATAATTTATTACTTCTTCTCATTTATCATTTAGAGCAAGAAAGAGTAAGTCAGTCAGCATCACACTTAACGGTGACTTCACTTAACAGCTTCAAAACGTCCCTAGAAGAAGACAGAAAGTGGCAATAAGGCACTCAATAGAATAGTACCCAAGGCCAGTGAAATTTTCAGCAAAGAGGAGTCTTAGGTTAGTGATTGTATTAACTGGGGGTTGTCCAACAAAATGCCCTCCTGCCCAGTAATTAACTATTTCCTTGTTCTTTAATGCCTTCAAGATGATCCTGCCTTTTTGGATAGGTAAAATATACAGAACTACAGTTTTTACCAGGTCTATAGAGAGTTTTGTTTAAGTAAATGTATATGAATATCTTTTGGTCTGTGTGTATCTTTGTATTACTATTATGATTTGTATACATTTTTATAAAATGCCAATCCTTTTCTATATGGGTGTATAACCTACAAATAGTGACTGATACTGGAAGTAAAAAGGGTCCCGAAATAGAGTGTTTTGTAATAAAGTGTCTGCTTTGGTTGTGGAGAACCCGGGCTGTTACAGTGTGCACCATGGTATGTGGAATAATTTAATGAGTGTTTGTATAATGCAAGGAATTCAATTTAGGGTCTCTTTGACTGGAACAAATAAAAGGAGTCCAGTCTGTCTGTGTGCAATCTGCTATTTTTTTGTACCCTGTCTTCCAGTATAAATCAATTTGGTTACCAAATGTATACAGTACTGCCTGTGTTTGGCCAACACTGTTAACATGTGGCACCCCAGGCAGAAATGCTGACATATCTTGCACACCTTAGTAAAGTGATTACTTCATCCACGGTCATAGTAAATAATGACTCCTGACACAAATCTAATACGTTGCTTTGTACAAATGAAGTTGACTCAGAGAACAAACAATCCAGTGCCACTTCAAACCAATGACAACCCTATTTTCTACCAATTTAGAAATTAACCTTGGACAACATTTCTAGATATCCTGCTTATAGTTCAACATGTATCTATATAAGTGTTACAGATATTACCACTGGCAATTCCCAAAAGGGATTACACTGTTTGTTTCCAAATGACCTCAGACATTACAGTAGCCATTTTAAAGCTAAAATCTAGTACTAGTTTTAATGAGACCATAACTTACAGATTCTTGTATCAAAGGGAGAAAAGAGTGTTTAACAGGTAAAACTATACATTTCTGTAGACCTGTATAAAAGAACCAGGACCATTACTAAGGAAAACTGCATTGCCTTTCTAGAAATTACAGCTGTAATTGATTTCCAAAAGGACCATTGTAGCCTGTGGTAAAACTGGGAGATAAAATCAGTGATATAGTACACTGAGCACGAGAAAGAGCACAGTATACATTTATATTTTGATAACATAACAAAGCACGTGTTCTGCAATAATTTACGATAGGGTTGGTAAACTCATAATAACCTCTATTTAGAGGTGAAAGGTAGCTGATGCTGTCATTATAGGACACAACACCAGACACTACAATACAATTGTGCAGACATGCACTTTTAAGTGTACATTTGCACATATATACTAGTGTCCTGCATCAGTTTACTGGCTGCTCCTTTGCATCAAGTGCAAGTTGCAGTGTATCTTATCTAACACTTGAGATAAGTGCATGGCTCCTTTTGTATGTTAAGGTGGCCATACATGGAGAGATCCGCTCGTTTGGTGATGTCGCCAAACGAGCGGATCTCTCTCCGATTTGCCCACCTTGAGGTGGGCAATATCGGGCTGATCCGATCGTGGGCCCTAGGGCCCAACGATCGGATCCTAACGAATGTGAATGGGCGGTCGGATCGCGGGACCACATCAACGAACAGATGCGGCCGCGATCCGACGGGATTTCTTGTCCCATCCGATCAAGATCTGGCCAACTTTCGGCCAGATCTCAATCGGGAAGTCGGCAGCTTTTATCGGCCCGTGTATGGCCACCTTTACTCTCATTGGTGCCCATTGTTGTGACACTACAAATGCATGCAAGTGAAGATTTCCTGCTTCGGTGCTACCCCTTACCTTGCCAGTACAACATGGCTCTATTTCCACATACTTTATAATTGTGAACTAATGTTTGTGCCTTCATAACCTGGTATATATTTACACTGGACTTCCGAAAAGGAAAGTTGCATTTCTGGTAAAAAAAACATGGTGAAATGCAATTTCTCTTTTTTTTTTTTTCATTTCTTTAGTAAATCAACCTTTATTTGAGTTGTTTGCCATGTTATAGATGGTGCACATCAAAAATGAGAGGTAAAGCTTATAATGAAAGCTTATAATGATGGTAAGGATTACAAATTGCCACATAGTTCATTTCTCTTCTCCTGGTTGCATGCTTTTCTTTGTACATGTGGCTTCATTTTAAAGGTACCGTTGCAAAAGAGTGAGCTGCATCCAAAATTTAAATGGTGCAATAGGTCAGCGGTCATATAATAGTGGATCACTAGACAGTTGGTAGACTATTCCAGAGTTAGAAAGCAATTAATAGCAAGCATATATGAGTCCCTAAAAGGTTAAAGTGAAGATATGTGTTTCTGTCTTGTTATATACATACCAGACTGAAACAATTATCATTAACACAGTACAACAGAATAAATCCTCTAATAAATCTTGTGTTGCATTCAGTTCAATTGTATTGACAGGCACAGCCAACAGGCAAGGAAACATCCACTCATTCTAAATTCATAAAATACTTGGTATTAAATTTAATATGCAGACACCTGTACTTGGCAGATACTAACTTGGTTTATAATGTACAAGCTTGTAATGAATGACAAGCAGATAAGGGCTTGATGTTAGAGCATAAATGAAGGCGCTGTCTATTGGTTACATTATTACTTTACAGGCTTTCATAAAACAAGAACCCTAGGGCCTAACATTTTTGTATAGAAATCAGATCAAACTAAATAATGTGTGCTATATAATATGAGTTGGCAACATATTTCCTATCATGTTCATATAGGGGAATTGTTAATACACCCCCACCCAAGTTTATTTTCAGTAATGTGTAAATTGTGAAAAATAGTTTAGTAAAGAAGACAGTGGGTGCGTGTCTGTAACTCTGTATATGCCTAGGAGGGCTTTGGCCAGAAAAGAGTTGGACCTGATTTACAGTTGGGAAGAGATGTTTTCCTATATTAGTTAAAGTGTTTCCCTGGTAGTTGAGTAACTGACCAGGCATGTCAGGCTTCCCTAGCCTTTTTAAAGGGGAAGTATCCACATGTTCTTTCTCTTTAGTCCCTATTTGCCTGAGAAGGATCTAAGGCAGATGTAGACCTCAGTAGGTTAACTGAATTCTTTTAAGTTTTGCAATGGTTCACTATATAGGTGAGAGGCCGGATCAGGGTAGTTAGTAGAGCAACCAGAGGCTCCAACAAGGTACCCTGTAGTGTTACCTGCCAGTAAAGGGACTCAGGCTCAGCAATAGGAGATTCCTGGTATAAAACACCACTGCGATCGCATTGATCTGCGAGTTCTACCTCTGGAGTATTATGAACACCACAGCTGAAGAGTACCATCTGAGGGATGAAAGTATTTGAGCATTTATGAAAAGAATATCATTTTGTGGTACTCACAGGGTACTCTCTAAGACAACCTGTCATACTAGGAAATAAATAGTGGGGCAATATGGCTCATAGCCTCAGAACCTTATACGGTGTACATAGTACATGGTAAAGAGATATTATTGCAGGTGTTTGGTGGTCATGTGTCAATTGAGGGCTCACAATCAGCTTACAGCAGCATCATAATTACCTGAAATGAGACAGGACACTCAGAGGAAGAGGCTGGAGTGTTCAACTTGGATACCTGAGGTCTAGAAGGCCATAGTCAGACTATATCAGATCAGGGCAGGCAGCTCAAGATCTCAGATGAAATTCTGGCAGAGGTCAGGGAAAAAGAAGTACAATCAAAGTCAGGAACATGTCATGGAGGAACAGGAAAAACAGCAGACACGAATAAGAACACAGCAACACAGTGAGTGGCATTTGAGCATGGCATTAAGGAGACGTGCAACAACTCAAGCTGATTGAAGTAAATTACATAATAATAAGGGGAGCAGACCTTGTGGAGGGGGTATGATGACAGCAGTAATAATGTAGGAATCACACACACATTTGTTTAACATTTCATGGGGTTAATCCCTTTTTTAATAAGGAAGTAGAAAGGGTCAAAACGGTAGTTATTTTTTGTGAATACAGTTTCTGAAATTAATGCTATTCATGTTACATATTCAGCTGTGAACATGTTATTATAATTTAAGTTTTGGATTTTGTGCTGTTTACTTTACTTGAAAATGTGATCTCTCCTTTCTGGAGGGAATTATATTCAGGTGTATCAATGCTACAGTCCATGTCAATGCAGCGCTGCTGTAATCTTGTATTGAAAATTATGATCAGCATCCTTTCTGTAGTGAATTTTGTTTAGCTGTTCAGTCCCCTGTTTCATAAACATATGGTATGAGCTGGCTAATTGGATTGTGATAAAATAGACCCTAGTGGGTATTTATGCATTTATGAGCTAGCAAAAGGGAATCAGATCGTAAGCTCCACTTGACAGTAACGTATGTGAATAATTGAACACTGTATGTAAAAAAGTGCAGGTTATAATTTATTATTGCAGAAAAGTAACAATATACAATAAAAATGCATTTGAAAAAAATCTATCTGATAACAGCCTTTTAGACATGTAAATGTGTGACCTTATTGCACGTTGTTAGGCCCTGGTCCATATAAATGGATCACTGAGAACTACCAATCTTGCAACAGTAAGGCTTTCTGTATTTTCAGTTAAAAGGGTTGTTCAGAGTTGTATTCTAAACAATTTGGCTTTCATAGTTACATAGTTACATAGTTAAATTGGGTTGAAAAAAGTCCATCAAGTTCGACCCCTCCAAATGAAAACCCAGCATCCATACACACACCCCTCCCTACTTTTAATTAAATTCTATATACCCATACCTATACTAACTATAGAGTTTAGTATCACAATAGCCTTTGATATTATGTCTGTCCAAAAAAACATCCAAGCCATTCTTAAAGGCATTAACAGAATCAGCCATCACAACATCACCCGGCAGTGCATTCCACAACCTCACTGTCCTGACTGTGAAGAACCCTCTACGTTGCTTCAAATGAAAGTTCTTTTCTTCTAGTCTGAAGGGGTGGCCACTGGTACGGTGATCCTCTTTATGGGTAAAAAGGTCCCCTGCTATTTGTCTATAATGTCCTCTAATGTACTTCCCTCGCAAGCGCCTTTTTTCCAGAGAAAACAACCCCAACCTTGACAGTCTACCCTCATAATTTAAGTCTTCCATCCCTCTAACGAATTTAGTTGCACGTCTCTGCACTCTGCACCCTCTTAAGGACTGGAGTCCAAAACTGCACTGCACACTCCAGATGAGGCCTTAGCAGGGACCTATAAAGAGGCAGAATTATGTTTTCATCCCTTGAGTTAATGCCCTTTTTTATGCAAGACAGAACTTTATTTGCTTTAGTAGCCACAGAATGACACTGCCCAGAATTAGACAACTTGTTATCTACAAAGACCCCTAGATCCTTCTCATTTAAGGAAACTCCCAACACACTGCCATTTAAGACAGAGACATTTTGTGCATACTGCTACTGAAAAATGCCTTACCCTTTAAACAAAACAGGGATTGTTTGTCCATATATTGCAATATATTTAAGCTGGCCAAATACGTCAAAGTCATCCCAATTCATGTTTGATTATTTGTGGCTTTTGAGTTCTTTTTTAGCTTTCTATCCAGCAGCTCTCCAAATTGAAATTTTAGCAATCTGGGTTCCAGTTACCCTAGCAACCATCCATTGATTTGAATAAGAGACTGGAATATGAATAGGAGAAGCCTGAAAAGAAAGATGAGTAATACAAAGTAGCACTACCAATAAATTTGTAGCCTTACAGAGCATTTGTTTTTAGATGGGCTCAGTGAACCCCCTATGAAAGTTGGAAAGAGTCAGAAGAAAAAGAAGGTAAATAATTAAAAAAAAAATAATGAAGACCAAAATGAAAAAGTTGCTTAAAATTGGACATTTTATAACATACAATCTAACTTAAATGTGAACCAACCCTTTAATGCCTGCCCCATGAGTTACTGGGATCCCGGATCCCCATTATTGCATGCTTTGACTTCTTCCAGTTCCCTGCATACATTATAACCGTAGGAAATCCTAACACATGCAAGCTAAACTTAGTTGAGGAGTAAATGAAGAATTATTATTATCTTATTGCAAAACTTATTAAGTAAAATATTACATTTTAATATAGTTGCTCATGTGAAAGTGCAGGAAACATACTGTATACCGGCAGGTTGACCCTCCTACAAAGAAGTTAGAAGGGTGTGCCTTCCTTTCTGAATGCTGCAGTCAGAGAAGACAGGTAGTGGGCATCGCATGGGCACAGGAAACAGCCCCTTGCTTGATTGTCATTGAGACAAGCAGGATGGGGCACCAGGGGCCACAATTTAAATTTTTTACTATGTCTCATGTCTCAACTTTAATCTCTGTTAGCACAATTTTCCCCTGAACTTGCCCCACTAATGATTCAACGACTACAACCCCATTGTAAGTGGATATATACATGGATGTGTCTGTCAATAAACAGCTTGTCAATTAGCTCTCCTTTAAGAGATAAGAATAGATTTTGTGTCATATTTTGTGTTTGGTCCAGTAGTACATGTACGTATTCATTAACTGTAATGTGCACATTAGTAGCATACCTTAACTCAAATATACTAGCAGAGCCAGAGACAAATGTTTCCCTGCATGAAAAGAAGCCCTTAGAAGCACAACGTGGACAGGCTATATTATTTGTGCTGTTATGTAGACAGCATGTCTATGTCTTTTCTCTTCTACTGCAATGCACTGAAATCTACTGATTCTATTAGGATTAATTCATGCAGAAAATCATCATTCTGTTTACAAGGCCCTGTTACAATTTCCTTTACAATTCAATGTACAATAGCTTTTACTTTATAACTGTTTAGGAAATTATTTCTGCTCAGTATTTAAAGTTCAGATTTGATGAGCAATGTGCCTGTCTGCGCACTCTGATTATGTATGAGCCCCACAGATTTGCAGTCGGTCTTATGATTTATTTGCTTTTAGTGTTAATGTCTAATAACACATGCAGTTCAACAGAATACATCCAATTTTGTCTTCAACTAATATGGCTTTAAAAGCTTTGTACATTCTGGGGGAAAATTCACTAAAAAGTATCACTATTATGTTTATCTGCAATGGACAACATAACAACCATTAGCAAAACATTCATCCCAATTTGCCAAAACAGTCTGTTTATCTAAGCCTTCTGTTTATGTAACCATTCAATTTATCTAAGAATTCCAATTTGCCAAAGCATTTGTGTATACAATATTCTTTTTAGCCAATTTAGAAGCATTGCATATTCAGTTGAGCGCAACATTCTATTGTTTCAAACATCATGTTTAGCTGAACATTCTATTGTGCAAAAACTATCTGTTTAGCTAACAATTACATTCTGCCAACAATTCTGTTTAAATTAACATTCCATTTAGCCAAACATTGCATTCTTTAAATTGTTTCTTTTTAAAATGCTACAGTTCCAAAATATTCCATTTAACTAAACATTCTATTCTGTCAAACAACGGCTCATATGTAGTAAATGTACAGTATCTGTAACCAATCAGATCTTTTCTTTCCTTTCCATTTCCAACGGGTAGTAGAAAGATAAAAAATAATAGGTTTTTTTTAGCACATACTTCTGTATTGTAAGCAAGCCTTTAAAAGTGGTATAAGCACAGACTATTGCTTAAAGAGTGAAACTATCACTGTCAGAGGAAATTTCTTTCCCATGTGTTTTAAAAAAACAAAATAGTAAGTGAATTGGGAGTTCCTATACCAAAGAAAAAAACTCATAATTTTATACACTAAACACATTGAGATGTATCTAGTATAAGTAATTCTAAAGCAACTGAACATGCTGAGTAATCATTGAAGATGTTTCACTACTCATCTGAGCAGCTTCTTCAGTTCAACTGACTGATATGGGAAGTCCTTGGCATATAAACTCTTCCATTAATCCAATCACAATGGTGCAGTGTAACTTTTCAGAGAGGTGTAGTTACTGTGATAGAATTACCAAGGTATCATGCAACTCCTAGAACCAGGTGTTACTTGTGAGAGTTGCATGAATGGTTGTGTTACTTACTGAATTTGGGAATTTGAGAGAAATATCTGCCATTTTTTTAAATTGTATTTTTTTGATGAAGAAGGCAGTATTGTACACGAAACACAGAAACACACGCCATACATGTAAAATAATATCAAAGATTCATATTCAATAGACAGTTAATGAAAATTCATATTTGTAAATTTCATATTGCAAACAGAAAAATCAAGATTTACAGATATATATTGAAAATAACGAACTACAGACACAAACTTTCTTTAAGGAAGTAGATACAAACAACTACATTTTGGCCTCAAGTAACCATGACCCCCAATGGATAAGGAACATCCCAAAGGGACAATTTAGAAGAATAAGAAAAAATTGTAGTATAAAAGATTATGATGTGCAATCAAAAATCTTAAAAAATAGGTTCTTGGAAAGAGGATACAGGGAAGAAAATATACAAGGGACACTAGAGGACATGAGAAAACAGGATAGAGACAAAATGTTGGAATACAAAAAAGAAATGCATCAAGAAACTAAAGTGGAGGAGAAATTTAATATGTGTTTTGTGACGCAATATAATTCAAAGGCAAAGGAAATCAGTAAAATTATAGAGAAACATTGGAATGTATTGAGTTTGGATAAGGAATTGGAAAAAGTTCTCCCAGAAAAACCTAAGATTATATTTCAAAAAGCCCCCAATATAAAACAAAAACTAATACATACTTGTATGACAAAAAATGGTGAAAAAAAGTGTGACATTTATCAGGGGTGTTTCCCATGCAATTTGGCACAAAAACAGAAAATTTTACAAGTAAGATATCTGGGGAAAATTCTGAGATAAAAGATTTAATAAAATGTGACACAATAAATGGGATCTACATATTGGAGTGCCCATGTGGCCTCCAATATGTGGGTAAAACAAATAGGAAATTAAGAGAGAGAATGGGGGAACATATAAATAATATAAGGAAAGGAAATGTGAAACATCTAGTGTCTAAACATTTTTTAGAAAAGCACAACAAAAATCCAACAGGTTTAAAATGGGTAGGGATTGAAAGAGTTAAGAGGGATTGGAGAGGAGGAGATTTGGTTAAAAAAACTCTACAAAGGGAAAGTTGGTGGATCCATAGGTTAAAAACCTTAGTTCCACAAGGTCTAAATGTGGATTTTAACCTTAGAGCCTTTTTGGACTAAAAAACCAAAATAACCTCCTATCCATTATCCCTGTTTTAAAGAAATTAGTTAAATGGGAAAACTTTTTATGAATAAACTTTTATGGTGTCCTGATTGCAACTATAAGTGTACTTTTTAGATTGTAATTTTTTTAGATTGATTATGATATATTGTGAAGCATCATACATGAATGTAATGTGATTAATGTGATACAAAGAAAAACTGCTTCATTTTAGTTTAAAAAGGAGTTAACAGAATATTGTGAAAATGTTCTAGAGAAATAAGGTTTTTTGAAGGGACTTGTTGAAAAAGAAAAAAACGATGGGAGATAAATCAGCAGCAGAGAGCAGGAAACGTCATCGCTCAGGAGGAAGGCGATAGGCGAAACGCGTCACTGTGATTACGCTCCTACGCTCTTACCTTGCAGAAGCGCCAAGCGTGTTTACGCCTGCGATTTGGAGCAGCACCGCTTGTGTTTTTTTAAAAAAAAGCAGCACAAAGTTCCAAGGGACGCCGAGGAAACCTAAGTGCTAAAAGGACTTTACAAGGACATTTCAATGAGACATACCAGAGTGTGTTTGTGAGTGTGATTTTACTTTTTTATTAAATATGTTTTAAAAGCGCTTCTGCACAGGATATCTGTTTTATCTCCCTATCAAGAGATTCAGGAAGAAGGAGCCTGGATGAGAAACCATCCTGTTTGTGTTTCACATTAGTTGAAACTCACTTCTTGTGAGTATATAATACCACCGGAAAGCAACAATCAAGATTTGTGTTGCTAACCTCACTATCCCTTAGTTACGGACCCACCCACCCCTGTCTGTTCTCTTTTATTCCTGTTTAAAATAAGGGTGAAAAAGCTATAATTGAACACACATGGTGAATAAGTTAATTTAACACACAAGTGTATGTTCTTTTTGCATCACAGTAAAAAAGTGTTTTAGTAAGGTTTGGAGGACACTGTGGGTGTATTTTACTTAACATTGAAATTACTACACTATATAAACTTTCTGTTATCTCCCCCCTCCTCTCTGAGGGATACAGCAACATTGTTTATTTCTGAGTAGCTTATTTTCCAAAGTGTATTTTGATCAAATAGCCGTCAATAGATGCAAATGTACACTAGCAGCAGAGTTCATATATTTATAACAGTCATACATAGAATGAGAATTAGTTGATTATCTGTATAATAGGGTCTGGAGCGTTCATTTGTTGTTTAAACAATGAATTACAGCAAAATCAATTACACATCAACATCAGCACATGGCGCTAAAGCTTGCTTGTAACTATGTAGACAATTATTATATCCGGAGATGAACGGTATACATTTTTTGGACTTTTAGAATCATAAAAAAAATAAGGAAATAGTGGGTTTATTGATTTATTTTTTGTTAGTTTAGGTTTGATATAAATAGGTAACATTAACATTTCTCTCAATTTATTTTTCGTTAAAAGTAAACTCCCTGTCACTACTGCCTGAATGACTGTGATATCTGCTAAAACACAGCTACATGTTGGCCAACTATTCATCCAATTTGGTCATGAACTGACACGCCTCCTGTGCATATTTGGGACAGCCACACAAATGGTTTTGGTTTGCACTTTAAGGGCAGAGACACACATGGAGATTTGGGGAGATAAATTGCCTCTTCTTTGGGCGACTAATTTCCCCGAACTGCCTTCCCGCTGGCTAAATTCTAAATCACTAGCAGAATGCTTCATTTTCGAGTAAACTTCGGGCGACTTCGGAAAACAAAGCGCTCCGAGTATCATCCCACCAGTGATTTAGATTCTAGCAAGTGGGAAAGCCGTTCTGGAGATTAGTCACTCGAAGAAGAGACGATTTGTCGCTGGGCGATTAAATTTCCCGAATCTTTGCATGTGTCTCTGCCCTAAAGTACAGTGAGATTAAGACTATAAATAGCTAGAGAAAAGCAGTTGCCAAGGGCATTCTGAATTAGGAGTTTTGGAAAAATTCCCCCGATTTCTAGAACTGCACTTTGAATACCACAACCAAATTCTATGATGCTAAAAATAGTTTTCAACAAAGCCCAAGAATAAAACATGGATGTGTCTTTAATGGTGCCTACAACACAAAGTGCAAACTAAAAAAGGGGTAGGCCTGTATTTAAGGTAGCTTATTCCTTAGCATTATTGAGGAAGGAGATGGCTTACCACTCCTGTGTGAACCCTCTTGTATTCAATGCTGCATACACAGATGATTACAACTATGTGCTTTTGATTAAGAGACAAAATATGGGGCTTTATACCAGGTTTTTGTTCTTTGCACCCTGCCCCCACTAATTTAAATTAGCCTTTGTATGGAATCCCTTTGTATGCCTGCATTAATTACTTTAATTGTACTAAGATTGTAATGTTTGTATCTGAACTCTGCCTTTAAAATATTTTTTTGTTGGATTTTTTTTTTAATTCAGCCTGAAATTTGAAGTATATATTTGTAATCCTAAACTTTTTTTTATTCCCAATGCAGAGCATCCCTTTAGGGATCCCATCTGCCTGAGGCCGAATTGCTCAGCTGCGCTTTACCTTGGCTGCAGTGCAAAGGGTTCCCCTCTGGCAGTGAACATGGAAGTGCTTACACTGCAGCTGTGAATGATCCTCTGGTTGAAAACCAGCTCTCAGGGTTATATGTGCTCTTAACTGCAAGTAGTAGTAGTTTTTGTTATATTTCATTTGCCCTCAAAGTTTGCAACATATGGAGCTTCTTGTCTCATTTTGAGGATCACCCTGCATCCCAAACATATACATGTTGCATTAATCTTTTCTTTTTATATTAACAACTCAACACTTGAATCCTTAGTGGTGCTTGTATGCAACAAATGCAGTCTGTAAAAAAACGGTTGTGTCATTTAATTGAAATCATATCCCATATGCCAGTATTTTTATCTTTATGAATCAGGTATAATGCAGATTCTCTCTCCCTATGTAATAACATTTATCAAAGTTTAGTAACATTAAAATAGGCTTATTCAATGTTCCCTTTAAGGTGTGTGCTTGTGCTTACTCACACTAAATTGCAGCAAGGGCACACAACAAATTTTAGTGTGTACAAAGAAATTTTGTGTGAAGACTCAACATTTTGTATTAAAGTGGACCCGTCACCCAGACACAAAAATCTGTATAATAAGAGTCCTTTTCAAATTAAGCATGAAATCCAATTTCTATTTTTTATTTAAGCATTCGTAGCTGTTGTAAGCTCATTTAAACATCTCAGCTGTCAATCAAATATTGTCTGCCCCTCCTCTATGCCCGTGGCATAGAGGCGGGGCAGACAATTACTTTCACTTTCAATTCAGCACTTCTTAGATGTCACTGCTCTTCCCACATTTCCCCAGTTCTCTTAACCATATAACTGTGTGACCAGGACATGGGGATGGACATCAGCTCCCCCATTCTGGTGCACAAACAAGATTCTGAGATGATACAAGACTTGCCTTAATAACAGTGTCCACAAAATGGCTCCTGCCTGCTTGCTATCATTTTGAAATCCCAGACTGAAGGAAACCAGATTCAAATAATTTATATAGTGTAATTAAAGTTCATTTTGCTTGAACAATCTGATAAAATAGGATTTTTAATAATTTTTTTGGGTGACGGGTCCCCTTTAATTCTGACCTGACATACATCTCACCTTTGCACACATACCTGAGAAGGAATTATGGGGAACATTGGACTTATTTATTGAGGGCTAAAGTGCACTTTTTGTATTGTGTAGAGCAGCACGTGGGTATTTCCTGGCATGTCTGTTCATATAATGCCCAGGGCACAAGGATCTTAAAGAGGGACCTCCACAAAAACATAACTTAAGCTTTTTGAAAAGTAACATAATAACATTCAAGCAACTTTGCAATATACATCAATTAAAAAATATGCAGACTTTTCATGATTTTTAATGGTTTCTGACAGTTCCCGAAGCCTAGCCCCCTGCTCTTCTGCTGATCTCTCTGACTACTTTGCTGAGCTGGGTGACTACTGTTACTTTGTATCAACAGCCAGCTGTCCTTAGCCTGCATCCTCCAAACAATTCAATACGGAATGGAACATCACAGTGCAATGCATTGTGGGTTATGTAGTTCCTGCATGCTGTCTGTAAGCTGTGGATAATTTGTTACAATTTGTAACATCAGTGTTTAGTCCCTTCTTTTCCTGCCAGGATTTCAAATGATGCAGAAAGAGAAGAACTGTTAAACAGCTGAATTGCAGCATAGAAAATAAAAATGTATTCATACTTTTTGAAGAAACAGGTAACTGTGATGGATATAGTAGGGGGTTCTGTGTTATGTGGGCCTCTTTATCAAATTTTGGTTTGGAAGCCGGAGTTCCCCTTTAAGAATACCTAATGGTACAACTGGCACAGGCATATACTGCTTACACCTGTTGTAAGTAAATAACTATGGATTCTACAAGACCGACATATGTGATTTGCACCACTCTTTAGTGAATCTGACCCATTGTCTTTTTCTGTGGAAGGTTAACTAATATCCCTTTCCAGGCCATTTTCTTATTATATCCCTTCAGTTTCCTTATGTCCAGTTTTCTTGCTTTTTTCTATCTGTATCACTATTAAATCTTCACCCACTTCATCAATTCTTTTAACTTCTTCCATATACAGTATTCTTATTTCTTTAACATCATCCAAATGTGCAGTTGTCTATCCTGCACCATATCAAAGTTTCTGCATTTATTTGCTCTCCGCCAATGCTTTTGCACTTTTGCATTTGTTTTTCTTCCTGTTTGCCCTTTTTTATATTCATTCATTCATTAAAATTCTTTCTAGTTTTCATTCATTGTGTTCTCTGTCATTTTCATCACTGTTTATTTTTTTGTCACTTAAATTTGTTTTACATTTTTTTTCTCAATAGCAGGCAGCTTACAAGCTGTCGGTTGGGTAAGAAATATTTAAGAACAGATGGTTTCTGCTGTTGCTAAACTGTTGACCCCAATGCTATTCCTATCAAATTCCCTCTAGCCTGCCCAGCACAGGTATAGACATAAGCACAAACAAATACAGATAGGTGAAATGCCCCGGTCCACCATATACTATGTAGTGACACTTATTATGGATCCCTCTTGATGGCTAATATAAGTCTAATATACGTCAAATATAACCCTGTGCCTTGAATTTCTTGATTCATGGATTTATTCAAATAATAACATTGAGTGCCAATATCTGCAATGTCAGTATTACTTAAATCATGGCATTCCTTCTGAGAATATTTGTATGTATGCTTTTTAAACAAATGGCAATTATTTCTTACTTATAAATGTGCTTAGTTTGCCAGACTCCTCTTAGTCTAGCATAAGATCCTAATGGAAAATGGCATCATCATTCATCAAAAAAGTTCCACGTGAGCTTTCCCTCAAGCAAACCAACAGCTGTGCTTGAACTGTGACACTGCTTATGCCTCTCTGAACACATTCTAGATTTGCTGTAAGGTGAAAGCTCTCATAATTAATTATAACAATATACTAATCCAAATGAAAGCATAATGAGGGGATAAAAGGATCAATAGAAACATTTCAGTAAATTTAAAAATGTCTGAACTGCTGGAGATAAAAAAATATTAACACAGGATGATGCACAAACTATTACCATATAGATTTGAAATGTATCATTTTAGATCAGGGATCCCCAACCTTTTTTACCCACGAGCCACATTCAAATGTAAAAAGAGTTGGGGAGCAACACAAGCATAAAAAAGTCCCTTGGGGTGCCAAATAAGGGCTGTGATTGGCTATTTGGTAGCTCCTATGTGGACTGGCAGCCTACAGGAGGCTCTACTTGGCAATGTACTTAGTTTTTATGCAATTAAAACTTACTTCCAAGCCAGGAATTCAAAAATAATCGCCTACTTTGAGGACACTGGGAGCAACATCCAAGGGGTTGGAGAGCAACATGTTGCTCACGAGCTACTGGTTGGGGATCACTGTTTTAGATCTAACACATTGTGAGCCTTCACATTCTCTGGACATGAAAACTCTGCTTAAAGGTTATACAATGTGAAAGATTATATTTAAAAAAAACATGGCACCATTTTAAGCTGCATAGAAAATAACCACACTAGCACACGAGACTTGTGTCTGCAGGGCAAGCCCTTGCAAGAGTTTTACTGCGGTGTTGCAACATTTCGGGGCTCCGCCCCTTTGTCAAGCATGACCGCAGTAAAACTCTTGCAAGGGCTTGCCCTGCAGACACAAGTCTCGTATGCCAGTGTGGTTATTTTCTATGCAGTTCACTGGGAGGTTGCCGTATCCTCCAATCACTGTGCACCGAGCGAACCCTAATATTTACACAACAGGTGTGCGAGTGTCCTCTTCAATTGAACCATTTTAAGCTGGTCTCACTTGGATTTTAGGAATCTCAGACTGATTGGCTTACAGTAGATAAAATGCTCCAATGTAAAGGTGATTCAATCTGGATAGAAAGGAATTGATTTACAATACTATATATATAAAAAATACAGGCTTATTCCTTTAATTACTAACCTTCATAACCTTATCGAGGGCTGGATGTACAAAGATATTTCTTGGTTAGGTAGAATTGCAGTGATTAAGAGCCATATCCTACCAAAAATTCTTTACATATTTAGGACAATTCCAATACAATTACCCATTAAATTTTTCTCTGCTATGCAAGCTACTTTGTCGAAATTTGTCTGGAAGAAATCCAAACCACGAACATCAGTCAAGGTTCTGACAAAACATAAAGCGAAAGGGGGACTAGGTTTTCCTCAACTTAAAACATATTTTCAAGCTACGCATCTGAACTTCTTGCAATGATTTCTGGACTTGACTCATCCGCCACAATGGGTACAGCAAGAAACAGACATTTTTGACTCTTCATTTGGTCAAATTGGAGATCTCTTCCAATGACGGCATCTAATTTGAAAGTCTGGGACGCAATCATATTTGGGGACAATTTAAAGTTAGGATTACACCCGTTGAATTCTTTAGCGACACTCCAATTTGCTCTTCCGCAGTCCAACTTTGTTCCATTGATTAGAACAGGCCTCACAAAGTTTGAGGATTTTTTCCAGTGGTCAATCTTACAGTCACCCAATTGCAAAGGAAGTATAACCTACCTAAACATACATTTTTTACTTACCTTCAACTTCACAGTTTTCTGAAGTCCTCTGCGATTGACAAAATTAAACAGCTGTCTCCACTTCAAACCCGGCTTTACGAAATTGCTCTTACAACAGGCTAAAATTTCTCAGTACTATTTGGCATTACTTGAAGCAAATTCTCAAATATCAGATCCACATCAATTAAAATGGGAATCAGAACTTAACTCCTCAATTGAGTATTCAGATTGGAATAATGCTTTTCTTTTACTTACATCTACCACTACATCTAACAATCAGTTCAACTCCTGGAAACAAGTATTAAAGTGATGTACAGGTGGCATATGGTCCCAACTAAAATTTACCCCAATACTACAACAAATCTATGCTGGCGGCAAGGTGGCTTTGTAGGTTCATTTTCTCATATCTGGTGGGATTGCCCGAAAATAGTTCCATTTTGGCAATATATATTGGACATTTGTAAGTCTGTTTTGAATACAGTGGTGATATCGTCACCGAGATTTGCTCTTTTAAATATGGACATGGAACTTATCTCTTGGAAACACAAGCTTTTGCTCACACATATTTTGTCAGTAGCTAGATTAGTCCTGGTGAGAAACTGGAAATCACCACAACCTCCGGATTCTAAAGAATTTCTTGCTTTAATGAATGAGACCAGTACTATGGAATACTATTTTGCAAAGAATAACCAATCTTTACGCAAATATTATGATAAATGGTTACCTTGGGGTAATAATGATCATTTGGATAACGCTGAGTCTGCTATATATAGGAGATAACAGAATCTCTAAACTACAGGATCTTTTAAGACATCTCTGAGGTCAGTATATGCTAGGTGATAGATTTTATTTGATCTCTGTTCATGGCTCTTGATGTTACATCTCTGGCATAAATATCTCCCCTCCCCCTTTTTTTTTTTTTTTTTCTCTCTCCCTCTCTTTTTATATTTTTCCTTTTTCTTTTCTCATAGTTCCTAAGATAGTTTTATAGTTTTTTATTTTTCTGTATTATAAATGACTTTGGATACTGTACTGCTTCACACCTTGTATGAATACTGATTTCAATGTACAGTATACACTTTGTACACCTCTTTCACAGCTGTATTGGATATGTATAACTTTTTACTGCATTTGTGAATTTCATTTGTCCATCGTCAATAAAAAAGTGTTGGAAATTAAATTAAAAAATACAGGCTTATTTTCTGCAAATTCTTCTAATCAGATAAATATAAGAGATAAATATTAACAGGAAAAGAGTAGCCAGAATAGGGGCCATAATAAATACAATACAGTTTTAGCTAACTTCCTAACTAGAATAGAATTATAAGAAGCCCAAGTAAAGCTTATTTGTATATTGGCCATTTTATTTTGTTTAAAAAACAAACTCAGGGTTGTCTGACCCTCGGGGATGATAGGAGTACTCAACAGCCAAAAAAAGAGCATCTCTCCTTAACAATAGTACACCATAGCAACTATTCATCATCACCCCTTGGAAACAAATACCACTAAAGTAGCCAATAAAAAATATATAAAAGTTCTACTAAGAAGGCTTAGCCATAAAACAAATAACACCAACATAAAAGACAATAAAACCATACATAGCATTAGAATATGAAACATTTCATGTTATTATATCTATGTGTAAAAAAATAGCAATAGAGAGATTTTTGCTAGAAATAGGTTATTATGTCGAACCAAAAACACCAGATCAATAAACCTTATTTTTTCTCATAACTAGGTGATGGTAGAAATCCTGAGGGTGCAATCATTGTCTCCATATATCTACATATTTTTGCATGGGCAGCCAACTATTACTTTGTGAGGAGTGCTACCTATATGTACTCTCAACATTTAGATAGATAGATGATAGATTAATAGATAGATGATAGATAATTTCCAAAGCATCTGCATCTGAAGAAATGGGTGCACCAATACATTCATTATAAATAGTATGAATTTATGAATAATTATGAGTAATATAAACAAAGAATACATCCATGTGAGAGTGAGGTTCACCACTCCTTTATATGTTTTTTATCTGTAAACATAACAATATATTTATATATAAAGATATATACAGGTATGTGATCTGTTATCTGGAAACCCATTGTAATCAAATAATACTAACAGTAGTTTTTTGTTTGTTTTTTAAAATTGCCCCCCACTAACGCTAGGACATTTGCACAGGTAGGGAGCCAATGGGTGCCCTTTAAGAACTCATATATAACATGTGGACACACATCATTTCTGTCTGCATTCATTTCTGCCCAGCACCAGATCATAATCTACTTGGAGCTATTTAATTGTAAATAGTTTTATTTGTCCTAAAGGAAACCTTGTGGTGTCCTCTCCAACATATTCACGTTTAAGGTAACTTTTAGTATGATATAGAACGGCTAATTCCAAGCAACTTTTCAATTGGTTTTCATTATTTATTTTTTATAGTTTTGGAATTATTTGCCTTTTTCTTCTGACTCTTTACAGCTTTTAAATGGGCGTTGCTGACCCCTTCTAAAAAGCAAATGCTCTGTAAGGCTACAAATGTATTGTTAATGCTAATTTTTATTACTCATGTTTCTACCAGATTGTTTAAAATCCAAACTGGAGAGTTGCTGAATAAAAAGCTAAATAACTCAAAAACCTTAAATAATAAAAAAAAATTAAAACCAATTGCAAATGGTCTCAGAATATCACTCTCTGCATCATACTAAAAGTTATCTCAAAAGTGAACAACCCCATTAAGCTAAAAACCATATCAAAAATGTTCTCAAGTTTCTTTAGACAAGTTGTTATTGCTTTCAAAACTGTTGGTTAACTTTGGCCATAGATGTAACAATTGGTCACAGTAAAGATTGTTCCTTTATTAGTTTCTTTTTTAAAGCTGATATACAGGTAGAAACAATAGAATTCTACCTCTATCTGAAGATTCAGCACTAACAATGGCCAATGTTCTGGTGCCTTCAAAGGTGCCTTATCACATTTCCAGCCGGCCCAATTGATAAGACTACCAATATCCAAGTCTTCTGCTGATATTGGTCATTTCATATGATATTATCGGTGCGGCTAAGGCAACCTTTAGCTATTCATTAACTGAGTATTTGCACTAATATCTCCATTTTTACCTTTAAAGTGTAATTGCCAAAATCCTTTGAATATAGATAGCTGTAAAAGTAATTTAAACAATATATTTGCTTTTCTTTATATTAAGGAAACTATCCATAAATCCTAGATGTACAAATGCTTTTAGTGCTTCATAAAATTTTCAAGATGGATTATTTGGCAATTTACGTTATAAATGTTTTATCCATTAGTAACCTCAAAGCCTCATTTACATAGGCCTTCATATCTTGAAAATACAGTTCCTCCCCCCCCCATAGTCTGCTTTACAAAAAATGTCTATTTGTAGACAGCACTTTAAAGGGATTCCATTTACCCCATGTAACAATACACACATACTGTATCTTTAATTTCATTATAATAAAAAAAAATCCATATACTCACCCTTCTCTCCTTTAAAATATAGTAGATGGTTATTGACATTAATGCAAATACTTTTATGAAAAGTTCCTTAGATATTGCAACTCTTCTTCTTTTTTATGAACACCGTTGCTATGTAGTATAATAGTGGTCAAACTGAAAAGCACTAAATACAAAATTCAAAGATTTTGGATTCTTTTCAAACTGTTTTTGTTCTGTGCTGCCATATTTATTTTCCCTACTTTACGATCACATAATTTCCTTTGATGCTGCACTTCAGTTTCAGCAGAGTTACAAGGAAAGTGATTTCTAGTGTATATGCGAAGCTCTGCTAAAATCAATTGCTGCATATGCCAGTATCTGTAATTGTATCATTTGAAGGATGGGGTAGAGGGAGGTGAAGTCACCAGTAGTCTTAGTAGAACAGTGGTGTCAAAGCAGATACTGGATGCAAAGTGTGACTTGATAGATAGGGAAAGAACATTATTATTGCATTGTAATTTCCTACATGCTATTTAATAAAGAACCAAAGATTCTGTTCTCCTTTATCAAGCTTTCAAAGCTGGAAATTAGGGGTAGAAAAGGCAAGTGCCAAAGGCGCAGCTAGGGGTGGCGGCACTAGGCACTTACCTATTTTTGTCTGGTGGTAATGCACGCTCATGCATGCGAATGCTCAAGCATGCATGTGGAGGGGGGATCGAGGTGGCCGGCCAGGATGCCTAGGGCGCCTGACCGCCTTGGCCCGACCCTGATTCAAAGGCTTTGTTATTGGTGATTTATATATTAAAATTTGTCATAGGTTTAAAAATGTCCCAAATAAACATTGTGTCATTTAGGATGATCTAAACAAGTCATTTGGTTTATTTATTTGCATTTACTTACATTGTCTTTTTTTTAAAAGTTAATGACCTTACATAACTAATAAAATCTCTAAAAATATTGGGGGCCATTTATCAACACTGGGCATATTTGCCCATGGGCAGTAACCCATGGAAAACAATCAAATTGCTTCATTCATTGTTCTACTTTCAGCTGACTTTAAAAGACTAATCACCAATTGGTTGCTATAGGTAACTGCTCATGGGCAAATTTGCCCTGTGTTGACAAATGAGCCCCATTATGACCATTTATTCTTTTCATAGAGACAATGGAAAAACTTTTACCAAGAACACACAGGAGGCTTATATTTCACCTAAAAATGGAAAGATTAAAGATACAAGATTTTCTCTCCATTTCTATCAGGTATATGATTTTTGGGGTACAGGTATGGAACCTGTTATCCAGAATGCTTGGGACCTGGGTTTTTCTGCATAACAGGTCCCATACCTGTACCTAGGGTTTTACTTAATTTGGATATTCATACTTTAAGTCTTCTAGAAAATCATGTAAATATTAAATAAACCCAATAGTCTTTGGTAGTTTTGATTCTAATAAAGATTAACTATATCTTAGTTTGGCTCAAGTACACAGTACTATTATGTAATTACAAAGAAAGATAAATATTTGGATTATTTGGATAAAATGGAGTCTATGTGAGGCAGCCTTTCCTTTATTTTGAGCTTTCTGGATAACGGGTTTCCTGATAAAGGATCCCATACCTGTATTTAGATTTGCCACCTCAATTTTTCTATAGTTATTTACTTCTTTTATTTCCCAAGGTTAAAGAAAGGTTCTATTTTCTCACTTATGTTATTCTTGTTAGTTCTAAAAAACAGGGGTATTATCTGCATGATAGGCACCTACTTGCAGAGTCGGACTGGGATGCCAGGGGCCCACCAAAAAATCTTAGACTGAGGGCCCACTTTCCAACCTATTATACCTCCTCTCCTCATTCAACCTTTCTATTCTCCTAGACTCTTTTCTCTACATACTATTCTCTATTCTTCCATTATTAAGCCTCTTTGTTGCAATAAAGAAATAGGGAATTGCCATGAAATAGGCCAAATGGTTAGAAGCAAGAGGCCCACTGACACTTGGGCCCACCGGGAGTTTTTCTGTATCCCAGTTGGCCAGTCCGACACTGCCTTCTTGACTATAATTAATGTCAGAAAACATTTTTTAGAAATAAAGACTAAGTGGAAAATGCATTACTAGTCAAGTAAGCAACTCTTCAATATGTTCCAATTTTTAACTAGCACTCTGTGGGGGGTTATTTAATAAAGTGTAAATGCCAAAAACTAAAAAAATTCTATAAAATCTGAATTTTTATTGGAAAACAAATCAAATTTTCCGAGATTTATTATACCCTGAGGATGGAAAAAGTCTGAATCCAAAAATCCGGCATCTCAGACCTACCGAGGTTGTATATAAGTCAATGGGAGAGGGCCCTATTTGAAAGTTTCTGTGGTCTACACTGGAATTAGCCAGGAAATCTGACTATTTTTTGGGCAAAAATCCCAAAAATTTGGCTTTTTGGGAAAAAGCCCAACAAAATTGAGCGATTCAGGAAAAATCTCAGTAAAAATTGTACAATTCAGATTTTCGCTCGATTTTGCCTTGTTTGTCCCCAATCCGATTAAAACATGCTTTTTTAATAATAAATAAGGTCCAATCGTGGATTCTAGTTTGGTCTGACTTTTTTTTATTTAAATAGTCAGAAAAAATTTAGATTTTGATGAATAAGGCCCTAAGGGGCATACTTATCAAGGGTCGAATTTCGAATTGATAAAACTTCGAAATTCGAAATCAAAAAGACCAAACAAAATTAAGACGAAGTTTTTTTTGGTTGAATAGGTCTGTTTTCGATTGAATAGGTCCATATTTGGCTGAATTTGAATCATACAAATCGAAGGAATAGTACATTCGATCGAATTCTATTAGAAATTTTTCCAAAAAAAACCTTTGATTTTTCAAAGTCCCCAAATAAAGCAGCAATTCAGCAGGTTTTAAATGGCAAATGGTCGAAGTCGAAGACAGTACATGATAAATTTAGATATTCAATTTTCTAATGTTTTTCAAATTCAATTCGAATTTGGACTATTCCATAGTCGAAGTACACAAAAAATAGCTCGAAATTCACCTCGACCTTTGATCTGCCCCTAATTGTGTATATAGGGAAATAATTACCAATAGATTTGCTCAGGTGATTATTAACATTTCTGATAACTCTTTTACCATGGTTTGACATTATTCAGAATTCCTTGTTCAGCCCTTTACTCCCTGCAATCTCTTCTAGCAGATCTCGCTCAAAAACATTTCTCTTTTATCTAAATTTTTAAATAATGATAATTTTTTTAGCTTTTCTTTGTAACCCAATGTATTCTCATATTATTTATGTATTTGATATATGTGTGTGGTATCTATACAAGATCTATTCTTAAGAGAATCTGGGGTCAACAAAGGTGGGCAGTAGATAAATTCTTAAACATTGTAGAACAATATAATTGTTCAAAGTTGGCAAATCAGACAGCTTAACACATTGACATGAAGCCCCAGGTGTTCAATGACCCTATACACACTGGAAATTAGATTATCAGATGAAAAGGTTTTTTTATTTTGTCTGACCAATGTTGAAAGGAAATCAGGAGAATAGCTATCGTGAAGAATAGCAGATGTATTGCCTTCATCATTGCTAGTATTTTAGTATATTGTTATGCCCTTTTGTATCCTAAGAGAACCATTTATTTTTTAGACAATGGAAAGATCAATATTTTGTGTTGTTACTGAAGAAATACATGACACACAATGCAATTGTGAGCTTGTATACCGCATTGGAGGGGATCGGTTTGACAGCTTATCCTGGAATTACAGATCACACCCTCACTGTGGGGTTTGAATAACACCAAATGCAGAAATGAAAGGAACTATGGTTCCTGCTCACAAACAATTTTATGTGCAAGTCATACAGTAAGCAGAGGGGTCACACTAAGCTCAGTACTATCATAAAAGAACACTGGCAGGTAGGCCCCTCATTCCCTCACCAAGTAGGGGCCAGAGCAACCAGAGGTTGATCTGCGAAACTGATCTAGGCTGTTCCTTGTCTTTGTGTTATGCTCAGTGAGAAGGGACTCGGCTGTCTATCTGGACCACACAGTGATTTTTACTTTGCAATGTTATTAATGGGAAAGTTAGTAAAGTTCAGCAAAGTAAAAGAATCTAACAATACAATCCAGCAAAAGCAGTTGGGGGGCAATAGTGTAAACAGCTGTTTTGTGCTAGCTTTGTGGTTCTGTAATTGAAAGACTAAGGGGGTTATTTATTAAAGTCCGAATTCCAAATACTCAAAATATTCAAGTTTTTTTACCATAAAATCCGAATTTTTAGTGGGAAAAAAATAGAATATTTTGAGATTTATTAAACCCCTAGGATGGAAAAAGTCTGAATCCAAAAATCTCAGACCTACCAAGGTTGTATATAAGTCAATGGGAAAGGTCCCTATACCATTTGGAAGTTTCTGGGGTCTATGCTGGAATTAGGCTGTAAATCCGACTATTTCTGACTTTTCGGGCAAAAATCCAAATAATTTAATTTTTTCGGGAAAAAGGCTGAAAAAATCAAGTGCTTCTGGAAAAAACTCGGAAAAAAATTGTAGGATTCAGATTTTCTCTCGAGTTTGTCCTCGATCCCATTAAATTGTGATTTTTTTAATAGTAAATATGGTCCAATCTTTTTGGATTAAAATACTTAAATAAATTTGGACTTTGATAAATAAGGCCCCCCATGTATAACAACGCAAGTGCATGCATGGGATGTATTATTGGGCAACCAGTTAACAGAAGGCTCTGAATTATAGCTCAGCAATGCCATTTCCCATAGTGTTCTACCTAAAGAAACAATTCTTCTTTTGTGACTGATTTGCATTTTTGCTGTAATAACCTTGTGGATGGGAAGCATTGAATCCATGCTGATAAAATTACAGTCCTATTAGAGTTTTTGTATATTTGAGACATGGTGCACCACATTATTGAAAAAAAAACCATACCAGTAACAACCCAGGTCCCATGCATTATAGATAATCAATCCTATGCCTGTATATAACATGTTCCCTTAAGTACCACAAACATGATTAATTTAAAAAGGTGTGATTTTTACTTAAAATTCATAATACCGTAATCACAAAATTGATTGAAGAGCAGTGCTAAAAAAAAAATATTCTGTATTGGGTATACTAAGCCATCGTCATATAAAGCTTTTTTAAGATTTGAAATAAAAGTTTTACGTTAAAAAGTATGCAAGACTAGCAAACTTAGTAGTAAAAATGTATATGATGCATACATTCCTTCATCAAGTTCATTAAAGTTAAACATTTTAGCATACATTCTGTTGTACTGCTGGTGTGCACACGAAGGGGCATATTTACTATTGGTCGAATTTCGAGAATTAACCCTCGATATTCGACCATCGAAGTTAAATCCTTCGACTTCGAATATCGAAGTACCGAAATTCGTTCGATCGAACGATCGAAGGAAAAATCGTTCGATCGATTTAGAAGGATTTTAATACATCGATCGAACAATTTTCCTTCGATCAGAAATTGCCTAAAAAGCCTATGGGGCCCTTCCCCATTGGCTAACATTGGTGTTCGGTGGGTTTTAGGTGGCAAAATAGGTAGTCGAAGTTTTTTTTAAAGAGACAGTACTTCGACTATCGAATGGTCGAATAGTAGAATGATTTTTAGTTTGAATCGTTCGATTGGAAGTCGTAGTCGAAGGTCGAAGTAGCCAATTCGATGGTCGAAGTAGCCAAAAAAATACTTCGAAATTCTAAGTATTTTTCATTCTAATCCTTCACTCGAGCTAAGTAAATGTGCCCCAAATAGTGCATTCAAAACTTTTAAGGGCAAGCTTGGCATTATTTGAAATGTCACAGCTCATTGGTGTAACTAGATATTACTGGACCCCACAGCAAATTAGTTTTTAGGGCCCAAAAATGTTTAGAGGTTGACTATGTATTGAAACTGTTTATGAATTAGGACCTAATGGGGCCCCTATACCTCCTGGGCCCCCCTGCTGCTTCTTCCATATTTATGCCCCTGACACTGCTACATTAATGTGCAATTAAAAACATTTTTAAAAAACTCCTGCAGCAATTTTTTGAATTTCTTCATATCTGGGATTACTTTCAAGAACCTTTATTGCACACCAACCAAAGCAGATGATTTGGAACAGAATGTTTTACTGAAATCCTTGAGAACGCACTTATAAATATTGTGCATATCTGGTTCATAAGCTTTCCTGGAAGAATACCGTCAATCTAACTTTCTGACTGCTTTACTCAATGATAAAGATACAGATGTCATTCTGCGCAAGTCGATAACAGCCTAGTCACTTAGTACTTTGGCTTATCTGCAGACATCCAAAGAATGCAATTTAGAGTATCCTCTGAAGATTGAAAAATAGTATGCTTTCCTTCTGCAAAAACATAGCAAAGAATAAGTTTCTTCATTAACTCTTTCTAGAGTAGCATTTATAAATCATGAATACATACAGAATCTTAAAGGGATACATATCTTTATGTTCCGCTACCCCAATTAGGGTCCTAAACTGTATACACAGGTATAGGATCCGTTATCTGGAAATTCATTATCCAGAAAGCTCTACATGACGGGATGGTTCTCTCCCACAGACTTCATTTTATCCAAATAATTCTGAAAAAATATTTCTTTTTTTTCTGTAATACTAAAACTTGGTATCTTGAATGTGATCAAAACTAAGTTGTAATTAATCCTTATTGGAAGCAAAACCAGCCTATTGAATTTATTTAGTTTTTAAAAGATTTTCAAGTAGACTTATGGTATGAAAAGCCAAATTACAGAAAGATCCATTATCTGGTCCTGAGCATTCTGGATAAAAAGTCCCAATACCTGTACTGGGGTTGCTAAGCTGTATAGGTGTTCACACACTAAGGGGGAGGAGGCAAAGCCCTGGCAAATTGCACAAACATTTGTGGTACTCAGGGTCGAGTATTCTAAAGCCAATTTATATTCTCTTTCTGCTTCTCTTATGCTTTCTTCTGCTTGACTCTTTCCCCTTACACTTTTGATGGGATTCTGTCATGATTTTTATGGTGTAGTTTTTATTTCTAAATGATACTGTTTACACTGCAAATAATTCACTCTACCATGTAAAATCTAATTCCTAACCTATTTTAGTTGTAATATTGGTGTGTAGGCAGTCATCTCAGGTCATATTGCCTGGTCATGTGCTTTCAGAAAGAGCCAGTGCTGCACTATGGAACTGCTTTCTGACAGGCTATTGTTTCTTCGACGCGGTGTTACTTAGTTGCAGTGGGACCTGGATTGTTACTATTGCGTGCTGTTCTTATATCTACCAGGGAGCTGTTATCTGGTTACCTTTCCATTGTTCTATGGATAGGCTGAGGGGGGGGGGAGAAGGAAGGGGATGATATCACTCCAACTTGCAGTGCAGCAGTAAAGAGTGACTAAAGTTTATCAAAGCACAAGTCACACGACTGGGGGCATCTGTGAAACTGACAATATGTCGAGCCCCATGTCAGATTTCATTTCTGAGACAATTTGCAGTTTTTTTATCTGTGTCTTTTTTTAGTTATTAAGCTTTTTATTCAGCAGCCCCCCAATTTGCAGTTTCATCAGTCTGGTTGCTATGATCCTAATTACCCTAGCAACCATGCATTGATTTGAATAAAAGACTGGAATAGGAGTAATAAAAATGAGTAATAAAAAGAAGCAATAACAATACATTTGTAGCCTTACAGAGCATTTGTTTTTTTTAGATGAAGTCAGTGACCCCCATTTGAAAGCTGTAAAAAAAACTATTAAAAAAAAAAGTTAACTTAAAGGTGAGCCACTCCTTTAAAGTAGCAAATGCCTACTGAAAAAGTTGCCCTTGAAGTTGGAGGTAAAGTAAAATAGTTAGCTACTGCATACAAGTCATTTCATTAAAGTAGTAAAACATTAATGAAATTCCATTGTTTTAACAGGTTTGACAAATTTATTGACAGGTAGAACATTTATGATTATATTTTTCTTTCCTCATTGTCAATACTTCCCAGAGGAAAGAAAGTAATTTACATCAGAAGTTAGAGAATTTCAATAAAAAGGACATACAGTAGGAGTCCTTTATAAACAGGGGGAGCTGTTTTACTAGAAATGCATTGGAGATGTGTCCTTTAGACTGATTCGGCAGCTTATCTGCCCGTGTGTGGGGCATTTGTCGGATCTCCCCGATCGATATCTGACAAGAAATCGTCCTGATATAGATCGGACAGGTTTGATTTTTCCCACGATCGAGGAATGCATTGGAAAGTTGATGCGGTCCTACGATCCGTCTGAGCCCATTTCCTTTGTACAATCCGATTGTTTGGCCCTAGGGCCGAACGTTCGGTTTAACCTGATATGGCACTGCCGTTGGTGGGCATATCGGGGAAAGATCCTCTCATTTGGCGACAATCCATTTAAATAATTTTAAAAAATATTACACACAAAGCCCTGTTGCAAATAAAATCACAGTCTGCATCATACTAAAAGGTCATTTAAATCTAAACTACCCATTTAATTTTTGCAAATGTTAAAAACAACAATACATCAGTATTGATTCATGTGAGGTTAGTTAATGTAAATGGTATCACCTTCTATTTATAAAGAATTACGTAAATTATGTAGAAATTAAAAATCTAGGAATGCAAGTATTCCTGTCCTTTTTTCATAGGATTGTGTCAAATTAAAAAAAGCCTTCACATCAGACTTTGCTAAATACCCTGTTGAAAATGTAAAAAAAATAAAAAAAACGTTAACAAAATGCGCACATCGCTTCAGCTGATGTCACTGCAATGTTCTGTGCTTGCTAGGGTTGCCACCTTTTCAACCGGTGGAGACCGGGGCAGGGGACGGGGCCGTGACGTCGAGGGGACGGGCCATGATGTGGAGGGGCAGGACTGTGACATCAGGGGCTGGGGCTTTGATACAGCGATTGACCTATTGCCATGTTAATCATAGGGGAAATTTTGACCCAAACAGCCCTTCAAAATACCGGGCTGTCCGGGTCAAAAAAAAATGGACAGGTGGCAACCCTAGTGCTTGCGCACTCGGAATTTTCCAACAGAAAATCATCTGATGTTGTCAGAAATCGAGTGAATGTGTCAGAGTGATGGCATGTATTAGATCTGTCAATCAAAAACTGACTCCACAGACTGAATGAAGAGAAAGAGGTTTCTGAAATGTGGGACAGTGGAGAGAACCGTGGTTATTTCATAAATGGTTTAACTTATAATATTCTTATTTTCAGTAAGATTTTATTTTTGTGATAAAAAAAAACCCTTTAAAGGGGTTGTTTACCTATAAAATAACTTTGGAATTGGAATTGGTTTTCATTTTTATTATTTGTGTTTTTTTTAGTTATTTAGCTTTTTATTCAGCAGCTCTTCAGTTTGCAGTTTCAGCAATCTGGTTGCCATGGTCCAAATTACCCTAGCAACCATGCATTGATTTGAATAAGAGACTGGAATATGAATGGAATTCATATTCTTTTTATGCTTGAAAAGATAACAAATAACAAGTAGCAATAACAATACATTTGTAGCCTTACAGATAGAGTTGCCACCCGGCCGTTATTTTACCGGCCTAGCCGGTAAAACACCTGCCAAGGCCGGGATTACAAATTTACCGGCAATGCAATTGCCGGTAATTTGTAATACCCTTTAAAAAAAGGCCTTGGCCTGCCCCCAATTCGTAAAGAACTTACCTTTATTCCAGCGCTGTGCGATGTTGCTCCGCCCCTTTTGCGGCACGTTGCGTAGCTCCACCCCTTTTTAGCGGCACGGGCCGCCCCCTTTTGGTACCCGCCCCCCACTGGCCGGTACATTTTTTTAATAAAGGTGGCAACCCTACTTACAGAGCATTTGTATTTAGATGGGGTCAGTGACCCCCGATTTGAAAGCTTGGAAAGAGTCAGAAGAAGAAGGCAAATAATTCAAAAACTATAAAAAATAAATAATGAAGAGCAATTGAAAAGTTGCTAAAAATGAGCCAGTCTATAACATACTAAAAGTTTACCACCCCTTTACATGGATTCTCTCCTAAATCCCATTGTATACGTATTTCTGCTATATTACTTCACATAACACTGGGCCAGTACCCAGTTGGGGTTATAGAAGCATGGCATCTTTCCTTCTTTTAACACTTGGATGGCAGCCGCCATATTGCGGCTGGCAAATGTATATGGTTACTATCTCAGGCGCGCTCTCTGCACTTTCAGTACAGATATCAAAAAAAATATATTGCGCTAAAAATACAGAAAACAAAAAACACCCACAGACAACTGATATATTTGAAATAGACTAGGATTCTATTTTTGGAATAACGAAAGACAAGACACAGGAAGTTGGTCGAATCAGCGTGGGAAAAACAAGCGGAAGTGATCGCGAAGCCATTTTGTCTGAGGTTATGTGAAGAGACGGAGGCCTTTGCCTACGTGTACCGAGATAAGTTTATGATGTATAACGGAGGAAAAGGGAAAAAAGGCCGGAGCAGCAGCAGTAGCGGAAAGTCGGCAGCCGTGGCAGAGCTTTTGGTTTTCGGTTATGCCTGCAAACTCTTCCGGGATGATGAGAAAGCCTTATACCACGAGCAGGGGAGACACCTTATCCCGTGGATGGGAGATTCCCAGATCATGATTGATAGGTCGGTTGGACTCTCATGACAATTCGCAAAAATCCTCATGACCTAATCTTTGTTCTATTGCAGTGGCTGGCGTGACCCGTTTGTTAGCAGAGGGGCCTGAGTCTTAATAGGTGTCCCCTCCTGGCAGAAACGTGCTTGGAATCAGACACCCATTCATATCTATTCAGCTCTCCGAAATAACCCTGAATCAGCATCCTTACGTGTATTATTTACAGCTGAAATTACATAACCCTTAACGTATAATTCCTTCAGGGAATGACTTTGTACTTGGATTCATTATTTAAAAAAAAAATGTTTGCTACAGGCCCCTCTAAATAGCAAAGGAGGTAACGCCATGGTCTGGAACACCACGTACTCGACTTTAATGAGATAAACCTGAGATTATGTTTCTGGCAAAGTGAATGTTACCTGAATCTGTATATGTATCTAGATTTCTGTAGTGCAGCATGTCTACCTGAGTTCTATGTGTATTGGAGATTCATTTTTGTTTGCCTGCTTGTCCCTTTCCATTGTCAGAAAGAAATAATGTTTCTGTATTCCAAATCTCTCTACCTTGGCTTTTAGGGTTAAATATAAGATCAAATGGGCTAAAGGGGTTGTTCACCTTTAAGGTAACTTTTATTATGTTATAGAACGGCCAATTCTAAGCAAATTTTTATAGTTTTTCAGTTATTTTCCTTTTTCTTCTGACTCTTTGCAGCTTTTAAATGGACGTTACTGACTCCCTTCTAAAAAAAAAAACAAATGCTCTGTAAGGCTACAAATGTATTGTTACTTTTTATTACTGATCCTTCTATTCAGGCCCTCTCCTATTCATATTCCAGTCTCTTATTCAAATAAATGCATGGTTGCTAGGGTAATTTGGACCCTAGTTACCTGATTAAAAGGGCTTGATCACCTTTGAGTTAACTTTTCGTATAACATAGAGAGTGATATTCGGAGACAATTTGCAATTGGTTTTCATTTTTTATTATTTGTGGTTTTTGAGTAATTTAGTTTTATATTCAGCAGCTCTCTAGTTTGCAGGGTCAGCAATCTGGTTGCTAGGGTCCAAATTGCCCTAGCAACCATGCATTGATTTGAATGAGAATATGGAATATTAATAGGGGAGGGTTGGAACTGAAAGAGGAGTAATAAAAAGTAGCAATCACAATAAATGTGTAGCTTTAGAGAGGATTTGTTTTTAGAGGAGGTCAGTAACCCCCCCCCCTTTTGAAAGCTGGATAGAGTCAGGAGAAGAAGGCAAATAATTCATAAATAATGAAGACAAATTGAAAAGTTGTCTAAAAGGTAATCTTAAAGTAAACCCCCCTTTTAAGATGCAAATTGAAGGGCTGCTGAATTAAAAGCTAAATAACTAAAAAAAAAAAAAAAAAAAAAAAAAACACAAAATAATAAAAAAAAAATGGAAAAATTGCAAATTGTCTCAGAAAATTGTCTCTCTACATCATACTTCTCACAGCAGAACAACCTCTTTTAAGAATAAGTTAGGGGGTCAACTACTCAATTTCAGTTTGGCAACTGTTGTAAACTGCAAAAAAGTAATGTTACTCCCATTGTTTTGATTTTTAAAGTGGACCCGTCACCCAGACATAAAAATCTGTATAATAAAAGTCCTTTTCAAATTAAACATGAAATCCAATTTCAATTTTTTATTAAAGCATTCATAACTGTTGTAAACTCATTTAAAAATCTCAGCTGTCAATCAAATATTGTCTGCCCCGCCTCTATGCCTAGGCATAGAGGCGGGGCAGACAACTGCTTTCACTTTCCATTCAGCACTTCCTAGATGTAACTGCTCTCCACACCTTCCCTCAGTTCTATTCACCGTTTAATTGTGTAACCAGGGCATGGGAATGGACATCGGGTCCCCTATTCTGGTGCACAAACAAGATTCTGAGATGATGCAACACTTGCCTTAATAACAGTGTCCACAAAATGGCTCCTGCCTGCTTGCTATAATTGTGAATTCCCAGACTGAAGGAAACAAGATTCAAATAATTTATATAGTGTAATTAAAGTTAATTTTGCTTGACTAATGTGATAAAATAGGATTTTGAATAATTTTTTTGGGTGACGGGTCCACTTTAAGACGTTTAATAATAATTTAATAATCTTCTTTAGTGACTTTGGTACTGTTGAGCTTCTTCCTGTCACTTGATACATTGCTGTGTTTAATTTGCAGTTGTGTCAGTAAACATAGCTGAATGTTGCATGTTTATATTGTGTTTACATTAAAGTAGTTTATTTTAAGAACATGAAATAGATTTCTCTTTTGTAATCTGGAAACATTTTTAGTAGTGTAGTAGTAGTGTCACTATTTGTTGGTTTCATGACATCCTTGCATTCTAGAATGTTGGTAAATGGCTTGCTTGTGCTCTTGCACACGATGCAACTGTACACGACTGTTAGACAGAATTGCTACCAGGGTTGCCACCTGGCCGGTAAAAATGATGGTTAATCCCAATGTTATTAATAGGGAAAAAAGAAAAGATGGCAACCCTAATTGCTACATGTAGCAAATCTAGCCTAGTCCAACCATGCAAATCATTTTCTTTGTTGTCATTCATATCCCATTTAATGTTGTTCAGTGAGAATCTCCTTGATCTGGATAATGTCAGTGGTAGTTTCATTGAAACTGAGTTGCAATTTATTTTGTGCATCTTTATAGAATGGAAGGGATTGTAACAGATGCCTAGAATTCTTCTTGCATGGATTATCAGAGACATACTGCTGTAGAAACAAGGATATACACTACTTTCTTTTGATCTCTTTGGTCCTCTGACTATAATGTATCTTATTATTAGTGCATTCAATTGAAGTTGTGGGGGAAAAAAAATGAATGATTTAAATAGACTTTTATTGAATATGACTAGCTTGTTATTTTTGATGATAGGGTACTGCCTTATGCTGTGTTAAATAAAAATATAATTGCAAAGCTTTGTTAGTTGTCTACAATTTCTCATTACCATGTGGTCACCAGAAGCTACTGTTTTACTGAAGAAAATTAATATGTTTATTAGTTGTTTAACATAAGGTATTGTGATGGGTCCCACATTAAAATGATTTAATAGACCAGGTATATGGGACGTACATTTTGCAATATTATTAATAAATACAATGGTACAATTAATTATGGTTTGTATAGGTATTGGACCTGTTATCCAGACTATGTTTGGGACCTGGGGTTTTCTGGATAACGGATCTTCATACTTTAATTCAACTAGAAAATCATGTAAACATTAAATAAACCCAATAAGATGGTTTTGCTTCCAATAAAGATTAATTATATCTTAGTTGGGATCAAGTATGAAGTGCTTTTATTAATATTACATAGAAAAAGGAAATTATGTATAAAAACTTGGATTATTTGATTGTATTGGGGTCTGTGGGAGATGACCTTTCTGTAATTCAAAGCTTTCTGGATAACGGATCCCATACCTTTACTAACTATATATTAATATATTGCAACAGAAAAGCATGAAGCTTTTTTATTTAACAAATCTATAAACTCTGCATTCAGAGGCAGCGCCATGTTTTGGCTTTGTATTAATTTATTTTCCTTGTTATTATTAGAGTTTAGTTCTGTAACAAACACTTTTTTATAGTGGATATGCGGTTGTATCCTCAACCTATGATAATGTGATGGTCTTCCAACTGTGGGTCTTAATCTTTGGGTTGGCGCTTCCTTCAAAGTTTAATATAGTTGGAATATTGCAATTATAGCTCCACCTCTCACCTGTATTGTTGTGATGCAAATATTTTCCATAGGCTACAAAAGATGAGTCACTTGATGTGTTGCATTTGCCTTTTTTCTCCTCAAATATAGGTTTGAATTGTCCCTTATACTGACCCTTTATACTGACCAAGCCAAACTATTTGTAAAGAAAACAGTTAAATATTGTTTAAATATATTTTTGTAAATGGATAGATATGACACTTTGCAACCTCGCAACCTCATTAAAGATGAAAGGTTAGAGATACTGTAACACTGCATATGAATGTCTGTTACTGTACATATACATTTTCAGGAGCTTGGTCCAAAACCTGAACTTCAGCTTGACCTCATTAATCTTGAGAGTACATGGTTGAAGACTTACTGGTTTGAAAAAGTCTTTCCTTTTTGTTTTTAAATAACGCCCAGAAGGAAGTTTTCATCGATGGACCGTACTTATACATCTTTGTAAACATGTTTATTGTTTTATATATAAGTTTTTTTTCTGTATTTTAAATGTGTAAAGGAGGCTAAGGAAGTTAACATTTGTAATCAGCCCTCGTATGTTTTTAAATTATGACAATTCTATGGGAAAAATAGTCATCATTTGTATTCATGCTCTCGATTTATTTTTCTCAATTTTTCAATAAGGTGACCCCCTCTGTTAACAAACTGTAGGCAATATCAATGTTCCCTTTATTCATTATTTTGTTTAGTTATCATTTGATGGCTTGGTGCCCTTGCTTACAATGGTGAAAACATTATATAATAAATAAACAATGGATTTGTTTTGGATAGTAATTATTTGTGATTTGTTTTGTGTATAGCATGTTTTGTAGTTTATAGCGAATGTAACATTCAACATGTAGATAAAAAAAAAAGTGTACTAATAGCATGTGGGTTGTATTGTATATGTGTGGTTGAGAAACTGCCCTCTGTGTGCCCTTAGACTTAGACTCATCAGATGGTAGAAAAGTATCAAGTCTAATTTTATATTTTGCTGTTAATTTTTTTTTTTTAATGTAAAGTTGACAATAGGATTCACTTTCAATGTGGGGGTGTAGAAAAAAAAAAGCATATTTTTGTGCACAAACATTTGAATATGAGAGGAATGCCTGTCTCCATACTACAGTTGGAATTCAATTGGAACAGCACCACTTAATCTTGTTAAGTGACCACTGTGGAACCTGCACCCTGATAAAAGAGAAAAGATTCTACGCGGTTGTGTTGACTATCTTGTACATCCTCCCTACAGTTGTACAGATATTGATAGTTACAAAAGGTGGTGACTCCCAAAACTGGGAATTATTGTAGAGATGCAGGACAACTGCAGCACTTCCCATTGCTGTCCTGGAAAGCATTCTATAGTAAGTTGTTTTGATCACCATAAAAGTAGCTGTAGTCAAACCTCTTGGTGTGTCACATTTACTTTACTATGGTTCTGTTTCTCTAGTGTCTGTGGAGGGTGTTCCAAATTTAGTGATAACACGTGATATCACAGCATCCATTCTTTTGTCTGTGCAATACACATATATAATCGTTTTATTTAATGCCCTTCTAAGAAGGCTGTTTTGATAAAATAGCTCGTTATACATTAATTGGGTTCCCTCAGGTCTAAAAGAACTAACAAACACCAGGAAAGAAAGCATAACCCATATTAAATCAGTGTAAACCCAAACTGGGTAAATATATGCAAAATAACAAATATTTCCAATATAGTTAGCCAAAAATGCAATCTATAAAGGCTGGAGTGACTGGAACTAACAGTCTTTATTTTGCACAACTAATTTACCTCATTTTTATTTTTACACTGAACTGTTCCTTTCAAATGCACAGACCATAGTTTATATTATTTAAAAGTGTTAAAGTTTTGAAAATGAAATGTTGCTTGAAACACTTGGTGGAACTTTGAAAAGTTTCTTGCCAGTTCAGGGACATGCAATACTACAAACAGGCTGCATTGAGAGCTGCATTGCTCCAGCTCCGTTTCAGCATTATTCTGCTTTGGTATGCTGTGTTTCATACATCTGGGTTTTCTACATCTATGGTAAGGGTGGGTCAGGTATAATTGCAGAGGTAAGCCAGCAGAATGTCACAGCTGATATCTGGGCAAGTGTCCTTGCTATAGGCTCTTTCAATTATCATGGTGCCACCTTTCTATAGCTTAGTCCAGGAATGCCCCTACTTGACTAATGCTGGGTCCACTTTAAACAATGTTGTCTTATTATGATCTACATCCATAAAAGCATTGTTAGCATTCTGTTACTTAAATATTATATTGATTCATGAGAGAATTTATATTGTTATATTTAACAACTATTTCTTATGTAACTTTAACATAATAAATATCTAACACGAATGTTTGGTGACATTGTCTTGAGATCTACTGATCCCCAGCTAAAGGTCTGCTGGTAGAACCCGATCTACCTTTTGGGCACCCCTGGCTTAGCCTGTTCAAGTTGTTGACTTGTAGCCAGTGTTGAATATTGGTAGGTCAGTTGCCCCCTAATGACAGTAGTGTAGTGTGTCTCCAACTGGCAACTGCATTTAGGCAGAATTGTCTTTGGCGGCAATCACTGACCCACTGTCCCATAATTTTCCAGTTCATTTAATGGCATTTTTCTCATCCATGTGTATGGCCAACCAAATTAAGATAATGATGGGAAAGTAACTACATCAGATATGGCCACACTAGGCAACTTGGTTACTCTGTAGGTTTTTATGATGCTGTAATACCCTGTCTTTCAGCAATATGTTCTGACTCCTTGACAGAATGCTCTGTAAACATAGCTAGAATCTCAGCTGTAAAAATGATAGCATTTCTGCTTTTTATAGGCAGGAGAGTGATGGGATTAACAGGTATTGACCCCTTATACAATAAAACTATCTTTAACCTTCTGAGAATTCAAAGTACTTTCTTTCCAAGACAGTTCTATACTGTATGCTACTGCCTGCAGATGGCTGTTTTTTATTGCAGTTCTATTGCAGTTTGCATTCAGTTTCTCTTTCTATTGGTTTCTGAGACATTTGATGTTTTAGGCAGCTAGACAGGCTTTAGCTTAAAGGTGGTCCACCTAGCAACTTTGAGATTGATCTGTATTATTTATTTCTTATAGCATTTAATACATCTACATCTTTACATCTTTTAAAGGGGACCAGTCACCCCAAAAAAATATTGCAAATTCTATTTTGTCATGTAAGTCAAGCAAAATGAACTTTAATTACACTGTATAAATTATCAGAGTCAGGGAGATAATAATTATAGCAAGCAGGCAGGAGCCATTTAGTGGACACTGTTATTAAGACAAGTCTTGCATCATCTCAGAATCTTGTTTGTGCACCAGAATGGGGGAACCAATGTCCATCCCCATGCACTGGTTACACAATTAAATGTTTAAGAGAACGGGGGGAATGTGGGGAGAGTAGCACCAAGTGCTAAATGGAAAGTGAAAGTAAATGCTTGCCACACCTCTATGCCAAAGGCATAGAGGAGGGGTAGGCAATATTTGATTGACAGCTGAGATTTTTAAATGCGTTTCCAACCACTATGAATGCTTTAACAAAAAGAAGAATTTGGATTTCATGTTCAATTTGAAAAGGATTTTTATTATACAGCTTTTTATGTCTGGGTGACAGGTCTGCTTTAATTGGGGTTCACTGAACCTGGCAGTCGAAAAAAAAGATTGCTCTGTGAGCTTACAATTTTATTGTTATTGATACTTTTTATTCCTTATCTGTTTCAGTTCCTCTCCTATTCATATCACAGTCTCTCATTCACATTACTGCCTGGTTGCTAATGTCAGCAAGACCCTAGCAACCAGATAGCTGGTGAGACTGGAGAGCTGCTCAACAAAAAGCCGTACTGAAAAAGCACAAATGAAAACCAAATTGCAAATTGGCTCAGGATATCAATGTTTATATCATACTAAAAGTTAATTTGTAGATGAACCACCATTTTAACAGCTCTATTTAAAGGCCAAGCGTGTCAATGACACAGATTGTCTTTGTATTTTCTAAGCACTTCCTAAATTCAGTTAACCTTAAGCTGATTCTCAGTTGAGCCAAAGGCCTGGCATTTGCACTCTAAACAACAAAATCACATTGGAATATTTAATGAATGTAAATTGCAAAATTGCTCAGAGAAGCACCCTGAATAAGTATACATTAATTCTCTTTTTTTAATTTAAATCTCATTTAAAGGAGAATTCAACCCTAAACTTAAAACAACCCTACCCCCTATTATATTTATATATATTTTAATTACCCCTCGGTGCAGATTCAGGCATCGGAGTTCAAGAGCGCCATCTTCAGCGAATTCGGTAGTCTTTGTAATGAGGCAAACGCTTCGCCATTTTTCGTGAGTTTCGGCGCATGCACAGTTGTCGTGAAACAGAATATTGCTCCAACTGACATGCTGGTCTCATTCCGAAGATTTCAGAAGTGGCTGAAGATGGATCCTGTGAACTCCGATACCTGAATCTTAGACTGGGGGGATTTTTAAGTTTACGGTTGAATACTCCTTTAAAGAACCTGGCAGCACACAGTATCTGTAAGCTTGTCACATACACAGATCAATTTCCATGTAGAAAGTAAGCATATGGAACCTGCTGGAATTTCAGTAGTTAACTCCTCAGGCCTCATCTGTGAGACATATATAGGGTAACACTGAATGGTTTCTGGTCAGAGGTAGGAGGTGATTTACAGTTCCATTGGGCAAAAACATTTGCCAGTGTGACCTGTGGGTGAATAAAATAATACAAAGAATTCTAGTTAATTCTTTTTTTTTTTTTTAAACAAACAGCCTTTTGAATGTAAGCATGTTATTGTGCAATTACATTTTAGCTCCCTAATTTTCGCCCACTGACTTTTTAGCAAATGTGGTCAAGTGCATTAAATTGCATTTCTTTGTGATTAATTATTGAACATCTGTGCCAGTTATTTCCTGCTTTCATCAGCATGCCATAATTTTAATTAATTGCATTGACTTTTGTTGTGCTTTAATGGATAATAGTGAATGATTATATTTTTATGATAATAAAAGCCTTTGAGGTATGTTTGATTATGGTGGATGTACATGTTTGAAATTGTGTGGTTGTTTTTCCATGGTCTTTGTTGTTTTTCTTCTTATCATAGTTTATTATCAGTATGTTGTATCTGGAAAATGTAAAGGATTTTGGAGTGTGGTTTCATCTGTTGATACAGAGGTTTATACATTTTATCTATTGTGGGCCCAACTTTTTTTTTTTTTTTTTTTCCTCCATTGCTCTACTATTATTTTTGAACACCTTGAGCTCCCTTAGACTTAGAGATAAAGTCATGTGACTCAAGGAGGCATTAGCTTCTGCTCATTCCACCAATGCCCACAATTTCTTCTGTTTAGAACATTGCACAGTGCATGGTATTATTGTGCATAAACTTCTGTCTACATAGTATACAATGCAACTAATAAATAGAAAATGACTGGCCACTGATTTTGGCCATGAGTCGAAGTGTAATGTATAATGCATCCAAGTTTCTGGAATTAAATGGTCTGGCACAGCCATGCTATGAGTCACTGTCAGATTTCATCTGCTTTGACTTAATGTACAATTCACTGCTGCCAAACGGCATGGTTAAGTGACACGTATCCAATGAGAAATTGTTTTGGTGGCTAAAAATGAATTTAAAATTTTAAAAATGTTACTATATATCATACAGATGATATATATGTATAATGAATAAATATAGATAGACAGATGTGTGTGTATTTTAGACTGTAATCTGTGAAGAGTATGAGAGTTGTAATTGAGAATTTTCTGACTTGTTTTGACACAAGTGTTTTGGAATATATTTAGTATTGCACAATATTATTACTGTGGTTCAGAATCCGCAGTGATTTGTAAAGGCATGTCTATTGAAAGTATTCATACTGATACTTTGTCTTAAGGTGGCCATACACGGGCCGATAAAAGCTGCCGATAGACCGCGTCGGCAGTTTATTGGCCTGTGTATGGGGCCCCCCGACGGGCTTCACCGATCGAGATCTGGCCGGATCTCGATCGGATGTGACAGAAAATCCCGTCGGATCGCGGCCGCATCTATTCGTTGATGCGGTCCCGCGATCCGACCGCCCATCGTTAGGATTCGTTAGGATTCGTTAGGATCCGATCGTTGGGCCCTAGTCCCCACGATCGGATCAGCCCGATATTGCCCACCTCAAGGTGGGCATATCGGGGAGAGATCTGCTCGTTTGACAACATCGCCAAACGAGCGGATCTCTCAGTGTATGGCCACCTTTATGCTCAGCTGTTGTGTTTCATGTTGTATGGAATGTGATTTGATAATTTAGACTGACTTGTATCTCCAACTAAATGGATTATTCTCACAACTAATAAATGATATGGGAGTCAAATAGTTAACACTATTGTTTCTGCATAATGCAACTTTGGTCAAACTTAAAGTGGACCTGTCACCCAGACACACAAATCTGTATTATAAAAGTCCTTTTCAAATCAAACATGAAATCCAATTTCTATTTTTTATTAAAGCATTCATAGCTGTTGTAAGCTCATTTAAAAATTCAGCTGTCAATCAAATATTGTCTGCCACTCCTCTATGCCCTGGGCATAGAGGCGGGGCAGACAATTACTTTCCATTCAGCACTTTTTAGATGTCACTGCTCTCCCCACATTCCCCCAGTTCTCTTTACCATTTAATTGTGTACCAGAGCATGGGGATGGACATCGGGTCCCCCATTCTGGTGCACAAACAAGATTTTGAGATGATACAAGGCTTGCCTTAATAACAGTGTGCACAAAATGGCTGCTGCCTGCTTGCTATAATTTTGAAATCCCAGAAGCAAGATTCAAATAATTTATATAGTTTAATTAAAGATCATTTTGCTTAACTAATGTGATAAAATAGGATTTTGAATAATTTTTTGGGGTGACGGGTCCCCTTTAAGGGTCTCAAGTCCATCATTAAATTCAAGGATGATTTAATTAGTCTGTTTGACCAAATCTGAACTATGTAGTACTCCTGAGCTTTCTGTGTATGTTGGCATACCCAGTTGTCCCAAGAATCCTAGAATATTTTTTTTTTAATGTTCCAGACACGCTACCAAGTGAACTGTATATAACACATTAAGTATTAATGAAAGCCACTTTATGAAAACCATACAGAATGTATCTTTGTAGATCTAAAGGTGGCCATACACTATTAGATCCGCTTGTTTGGCGAGGACGCCCAACGAGCAGATTCTAACCTGATATGCCACTAACGGCTGGGCGATATCGGGTGAATCCAAACGTTCGGCCCAGGGGCCGAACAATCGGATTACAATGCTACGAATGAGAACCGATGGGTCGCAGGACTGCATCAACTAGCCGATTCTGTCCTGGATCATGGAAAAAATAAATAAAACTTGACCGATCAATATCTGCCCGATTTTTGGCCTGATATCGATCATGAGGACCCGTCTGGAAGCCCCACACACGGGTAGATAAGCTGCCGAATCGGTCTGTTTGCCTGTGTATGGCCATCTTTATAGTGAGTTAGTGTAGTGTTACAGATGATTGTTTTAAAGAAATTTACTTTGGACCTTAATTACTTAAGATATATGTATACAAAAATATTCAGGCCTAAATAACAGTTGCAAATTGTGTCCTGCGAAATTTAGCAATTCCTTGCTTTTTTCCTTTTATGAAGCCTCCTTACACTGCCACATGTATGTTGCTGTTGCCTTGTATGTGTGTGTGTCTCTACTACATAACCAGACTTATTTCTCCAGCCACTTGGCTAAGGGTCGAACCTAGCCATGATTTTACCACCAGGAGATCTACGTTTCTGTGTCGAAGATCTCTGAGAGATGCGGACCAGCAGAAAGAAGCCAGAAAATATCGAGCGTTTGAGTCTTGTGGATAGGTATTTATGTGTTCGGGTTCGTGTGAATGTAAACTTTGAGTTTCCAAACCCCAGAAACATTTAAATACTGAATAACTGGTTATTTGATTTGCATAACGGTAAACACTTTATTAAGCACTATGCCTGGCTTTAGAGTCACCAGCTAATAAAACACAGACATAAAACCTTCCAAGAACCAGTACTGTTATAACCATCACATTCCCAGTTTACTGAGAATGCAAAATAATTTGGATTTACAAGAACTGATATAAATAAAACCCTCTACATCCAAAACATTTTTTCCTATTTTACCAAAAGTCAAAGCAGGCAGGTAAGTTGTTGGTCATAAGTTATAGCACCTCTCTCTGACCATTTTACTTCATGTTGCAGGTATGATGGACGGGGTCACTTGCATGACCTGTCCGAATATGACGCAGAGCACAATTCCTGGAACAGAAACTATAATCTGTCAGAAGAGGAGGCTCGTATAGAGGCACTTTGTGATGAAGAGAGGTATTTAGCGTTGCATACGGACTTGCTGGAAGAGGAAGCAAGGCAAGGTACAGCACCAGTTAAAAATAGAACGATATTGCCCCCTGCAATAAGCCGAACAGTTAAAAATGTTTTTTTTTTTTTGTGTTACTTGTGTTACTCACTCTTTCTGATATCTGTTTAACAGTACCCAGTGGAATGGAAAACAGCTGTCTGAATGTGGACCACAGGATAGTTTATTTTTAGAGAATCTCTGACCTTGCCCAGCATTTCAGGGCAGTGGAATACAAAAAAAAGACCCTAAATGCAATGTGCCACAATGCATTAAATTATTAGGAAAAGTAATTTGCCTTTTTTCCTGTTCTTTAATTGCAAAAAAGAACTGCATATTATACTGTATATTTGTGGGTTTTCTGTTTGAGCAAATACTCAGAGCATTGAATTTTATTTTCTCTAGATTCTTTTTATTGCTATAATTTTAATAACTGTTTGTATTTTTATTCAAGAGGAAGAGTATAAGCGGTTAAGTGAAGCTTTGGCCGAAGATGGTACCTACAACTCTGTGGGCTTTCAGTATAGTGAATATTATGATCCTTCGCAGCCCACAGAAGAGGAGGAACCACAAAAGGATAAAGATGACAAAGGTATTTATGCTTTAAATATGTTTTGGCAGAACTGCTTTTGAATTTTTATTTTTTCATTATGTCCCCTCTTGTTAAAATGAAAGTGTTTATTTGTTTTAAATATAATGTTCTATTTCCCTGCACTGGTAAATTGTGTGTGATTGTTTCAGAAGCTCTACTACAGTTTATATAAGATAGCTGCTGTGTTCTCATAGGGCACATACTGTAGCAGATAAGCTATGTAGAAAACATTGTGTTTAGTTTTTACACAGGAAGATAAACAGGGGTCAAATGTCTTTTGTGGTCTGCATGACCACATGAAAATCTTGCTCATATAAAATAGCCAATTAATATTATATATGTAGGTGTTTGATCAAAGGTTACAAACTTTAATTGTGAAAATGTATTGTTACTTTTGTGATGTTACTGGTCCTTTCAGATAATTTTATTTATCTATCATTTTGTTATCATTTGATTTTGCAATTGTATAGACAAGCCACATTAAAGGGATACTGTCATGGGAAAAAAAATTGAAAGGAATCAGTTAATAGTGCTGCTCCAGCAGAATTCTGCACTGAAATCCATTTCTCAAAAAGAGCAAACAGATTTTTTTATATTCTATTTTGAAATCTGACATGGGGCTAGACATATTGTCAATTTCCCAGCTGCCCCAAGTCATGTGACTTTGCTCTGATAAACTTCATTCACTCTTTACTGCTGTACTGCAAGTTAGAGTGATATCACCATCCTCCCCCCCCCCAGTATCCTAACAACAGAACAATGGGAAGGTAACCAGATAACAGCTCCCTAACACAAGATAACAGCTGCCTGGTAGATCTAAGAACAACACTCAATAGTAAAAACCCATGTCCCACTGAGACACATTCAGTTACATTGAGAAGGAAAAACAGCAGCCTGCCAGAAAGCATTTCTCTCCTAAAGTGCAGGCACAAGTCACATGACAGGGACAGCTGGGAAATTGACAAAATGTCTAGCTCCATGTCAGATTTCAAAATTGAATATAAAAAAATCTGTTTTCTCTTTTGAGAAATGGATTTCAGTGCAGAAGTCTGCTGGAGTAGCACTATTAACTAGTGCATTTTGAAAAAAACATGTTTTCCGATGACAGGATCCCTTTAATCACTAGGGAGTTTGTCTACAGGTTCAGGTTGAAAGACGCAGGACTATAATTCACATGTGCACAGGACCATTGAGAATCAACCGAACATGGTAGAGTTGCACTGATTGGAATATACTCGCCTTTTAAGGAATATATATCTGTGGTAATAATATGTACACAGAACTTGGTTGAGACTTGCCTGAGTACAATATGTGAAATACAGTTGTAGTTTTTGAATGCTGTTAAAAAAAAAAAAAAAAAAAGAAATCTAAAATTTGGGGCAGAAAAGCTTTCTGGATAACGGGTTTCCGATTAAAAGATCCCATACCTGTACCAGTTCTGGTATTTGCCCTTGATGGAATAGGATGGTGAATCTTGTTATGTTCACCTTAAAGGTCCAGTAAAACAAAACAAAAAAATCTGTCTTTCTCTAACATCTTAAAATATTTCTTATTCAGTGTATGAAAGCCTTTTTCTTTTGCCTGTTTTGTAGTGAGCCATGAATTACATTTGACCCCTCTTTAACATCAGTAGCACTAAAACCATTGTATTCTAGTATTTTTCTACACAAAGTTTGCTTGGAAGGGCCCGATATGATTGTTGTGTAGCTAAATGTGTTCTTCATTCTGTTGATTATACTAGAGATTATGAACCAAAATGCAGAATGTTTATAAGCGTAGGTCAATAGGACAGTGGGGGGAGAGGGGTACATTTAAATACATGGCCCTCTATTGGTTCACCCTCTCTTTTGACCGATCCTTATTGAATTATATTTGTTTGGTCAAATAAAGTAAATTTTCACTCTTCTAAAAATACCAAAATAAAATGTTATATGTGGGTGATTTGCTAGTCATCTTATGCTAGACAAACGCTGCTGATGTGTGCTTTCATGTTTTTCACATTTGTAAAGAAAAATACGTGGCTCATTGGGTTAATGCAAGTGGAAAATCTGTAGGGCTCATTTTTTCCCATAAAACACTTGTGTGTATTTCTGGCTGTCAAACATTCCAGTAGAGAATATCTGATATTAGTCCAAGGAATCACTGATTGATGGTGACTTTCCTTTCATTCAACCTTTTCTTGCTCAGCTACTTACTTTTATCAGAATTCCTAAGTGTCTTACATGTTTTGCAATGTATTCATTGACATTATTTTGCTTTGTCTTCATAGTAGTCAATAAACATCCTGCACTTTATTGTATACAGTGGGTGAATTTAGACATTTTTGTTTTGCATGATAAAAATAGGTTTGTCCACAGCAGATGTATGTGCTTTAATAGATTTTAGCATGTTTCCAATTTAAACACATTCATGCCAGTAATACCAGTTTTTCATATTGTTGAGTAGATCATATTTTACAGTCTTACTTATGGCTGCAAATGTACATTATAGCAAAAAACTATTTTCAATTTGACATTTAGGCAGTAAAGTAATCAATTTTTGTTTTTTAGATTCCCTGCAAATGTCACACGTTAATGCCTCAGGCTAATATCACTGTCCAGTTAATTATTTGGCTTGAAACACATTTCTAATGTAGATAACATACCGTACATAGGCTACAATACCATTTTCATTTCTTAGCACGGAAGACAGCTGTTACTGAAAATATAATCGTAAAAGTGCTTAAGTTACAGTGGACTTTTGGGAGTCAGTGATGTGTGTTTTTGCTTTTACTGTATATTTCCTATTTTAACAGTCTTGCTTTATGCTTATTTTGGAGATGTTGTCTTTGTTGGGGGTGAAATTGAAATAAAAATGAGAAGCCCAAGATCCCCATAACTGGTATGGTTGCACCCTTGCTATAACCTGTGTAGAACAAATCGAATCTAAATCTAAACAGTGACCAACCTGCACCTAGCCTGTATATGTGCAATGTCACCCTAGTTCTCCCCAGTCCTTAATTAATCCGTAATTATCTGTCATGTAAGATGTATGCAACCATCATACCCATCAATACTGGTACAGTGGCTCTCTGTCGCCTTTAGCGCATGCAGATGCAGTAATATTGCTTCAATGCGAAATGCCAGTAATTTCCCTATTTGGGTGTGTACATTCCAAAAAGTGTTATTTTGCAGAAATTGTATACTTTCAAGGGGACCTGTCACCCTAAGAATTAATTCCAAATTCTTTATCATAATGTTAGCTGAGCAAAATAAACTTTACTTACACTATATGTATTATTTAAATTTTGTTTCCTTCAGTCTTAGAATTACACTATCACAGCAAGCATGCAGGGGCAATTTTGTGGACACTGTTATTAAGATAAATTTTGTATTACCCCAAAAAGTGTAAGCACCAGAATGGGGAATCTAATGCCCATGCACAGTGCCCTACATAATTATAGAGCCTGAGGAAGGAAGGGGTAATGTCAGAAGTGCAGTTATATGTAGGAAGTGCTGAATTGAAAGCCTCAGGCATATAATATTTGATTGAGAGCTCAACTATTTAAATACCTTTATAACAGGTATGGATGTTTTAATGAAAAAAATAATTTGTGTTTCATGTTTATTTTGCAAAGGACATTCATTGTGCAGCTTTTTATGTGTAGGTGACAGGTCCACTTTAACAGTCACATAAAACTGTATACTTAAACTGTATTATACGTGACAACTAATTATAATCTTTTTCTTTAAGAATTAAGTGATAATGAAGATAATGAGGAACCATTCATTGCACCAGAAGGACTGAATGTCCCATCAGATGTTGAGCTGGTATGTATGAAGCGGTTGTCAACAGAATTCTGTATGTCATTTTACAGTTAACCATAATAAAAACAATACTGCTAGTCATTTGAAGGTGATATGCTTTATACTTAAACCAGACATACTTCAATGGTATCTCTTTGCATACAGATGTCCCTCTGTCCTGTTTGTTTCACCCATTCACAATTGAAAAAATAGAAGATACAGTAATGCAATTGTAGAAACTAAGATAAACATGACAACAGGGAAATAAATATTGAGCTCATAAAATATTCGTTAGTCACACAAAAAGGGCAAATCGAGTTTGTGTGAATATTTGGTAGAGAAGAACATTTTGGGTGCCATTTTCAGAAATTTCAGAGCAACATCATGAAGCTCTATCTTCCACAGTTCAATCTGTGTTTCAAAGGGGTTAAATCCCATGGCATTTGCAATCGCACACCAAGAAATTAATCACTTGCAATAAATTTCCTCTTCTGTGGGCTACTAAATGCTTTCCCACCAGTGATAAAGTGAATCGCTGGAGGTATAACCAATGTGTCTCTTCAGTCTTTTAAAATCACTTAAAGTTTGGCTTCAGGCGACTTCATAAGATTGAAGCAACACACGGGGTTTACACCAGCAATTCACTTTATATCAGGTGGGATAAGTCACACAGAAGAGGAGATTTATCACTGGTAATGGATCTCCTTGTGAACCATTGCCCTTAGTCACATTGACACCAAACAGCAATGTAGATGTCTTGAAGAAAATAGGTATTGGCAGCAACCAGCCCCAAGACATTTTTATAATTTCCTCTGGTTTATTTAATATAGGGATGAACCGAATACAGGATTCGGTTCGGGATTCAGCCTTGTTCAGCAGGATTCAGATTCGGCCAAATCCTTGTGCCTAGCCAAAATGAATCCGAATCCTAATTTGTATATGTAAATTAGGGGCAGGTAGGTAAATCACTTTTTCCTTCCCTGCCCCTCATTTGCATATGCAAATTAGGATTCGGTTCGGTATTCAGCAAAATCTTTCATCAGGGATTCGGCGAAATCCCAAATAGTAGATTTGGTGCATGCCTAATTTAATAAGTTTTCTGAGCAACTTGTATCATAGTTTGAAACAATGATTTACTTAAATGCCAACAAAAGCTCTCGCAGTTAACTTGATTAATTACAGGCTTACTTACTAATGGCAAATGAGGAAATCTCTGTTCAACTTACCCAAGGGATAAATTTAATATGTGCCACTGGCTCTGCAGGCTTGCAGTGCATTGTCCAGGATTTAGGGACCCCAGCTAGCGATGTGGGGCTTCACCCAAAACCTGCAGTGACCCACAGGTTGACCACCTGTTTGGTGGGTTTTGGTAAAATTTGGCCAACAATTGTGTGTTCGGATTAGGTGTGTGTCAGACTGGGAAAGTATACTCCTCCTCTGCTCCTGAAGATTCTCTGTCTTAGTACCTCTACTACTACTTTGGTAGTGTATGGGAGGGGGAGTGAGCGAGCCTTCCGATAGTGGAGAGGGAGAGGGAGAGCGAGACTTCAGGAATCCTGTGAGGAAAGTAGCGACACCAGGGAAGCAGCTGCAGGAGACATCAGAGCGAGACTTGAGAGGGAGGAAAGAGAAGCCGATAAATGGGAAGGAATTAAACCAGCGGAAGGAAATGTGGAGCCGAGAGCTATACTGGGGGGAAACGAGTAGATGAGAGGCAGCAGCTGCAATTGCTGTCTCTTTAAGCTTATAAAAGGCGTGTTCTGATGCAGAAACGCGCCGTTTATAAGGATATTTACCAAATCTACCAAATTTTACCAAACTGTAGAACGAATATATATATATATATATATATATATATATATATATATATATATATATATATATATACACACACACACACAAAAGACATGAATATCTTGTAAATTATATCCTTATAAACTGAGTTCTGATGTAAACGGAGAGTTCTGATATCATTTCTGTCACATGACTCACTGAAACTTGTGTATTATAATAAATAAAGTACCCCCAGTTGCAAAATATGAGGATATTAGAAGTCACCTCGGAGTTCCATGGCCTGTATAAAAACACTCGTACTTCGGCGTCGTGTTTTTATATGGTCATGAAACTCCTCTGTAACTTATAATATCCTTATATATATATATATATATATATATATATATATATATATATATATATATATATATATATATATATATATATATATATATATATATATAAATTTATATTCATATGTTTTTTGATTCCAATAAATAAAGCTTGTGTGACATGCATACCACCTGTTGTTGCGCTGGTTGTCTGTTTATGATTTGTTTGTGGCACAAAACTGTTAAAATGTTAAAATGTTTAGTTTATTCTGAATATTCACAGCAGTTGTGTGAGGAAGAGGAGAAGATAGTTAAAGGGCGTTTTCCCCCCAAACAAAGCTATGCTGCCAAGTAGGAATAACAGACTTAGGCAAATAAATAAACAGTTGTAATAATTGAGGCCTTCTTTGTTTCTTGCATATGTTCATCACATTCAAAAAACCGAGAGATCGGTTTAGCCATATATTGAACATAGGTCTGTAGTTGTCTTTTAAGTCTCCCTTTGCAGCCATACACTCTATATTTAATTAACCAGATATTCCTTATCCTCTGCTAGATGAAGGTTCAAGAATTCATTAAAAAAAATGCATTACAACTAGTGTACAAAAAAGGACTTTTAATCATCTATGATCTTGTGTTTGTCTTTGCAGCCACCAACAGCAAAAATGCATGCTATTATAGAGCGGACAGCAAACTTTGTGTGCAAGCAAGGAGTTCAGTTCGAAATCATGCTTAAAGCCAAGCAAGCCCGGAACTCACAATTTGACTTCTTGCGATTTGACCACTATCTTAACCCTTATTACAAGCACATACAGAAAGCTATGAAGGAGGGACGGTACATTCCACAAACAGGAAAAACAAATGAAGAGAAAAAAAGTAAATATTCAGTTTACATGTGTGTAGCTAATTTAGTCCTATTTGTTCAGCAGCCTTACATTTTGTTAGAATGGGAAATAACCCGCCTATGCCTCATTATGGCAATGTTTTTGCAGCATTGCTTTAAAAATGTGTAAATCAGCATTCTCCTGAAATATGCTTCTCAATGGCAACACAGTTAGCAAACCGTTATCTATAGACATTTCAGTTAGTAGGGCTTAGAGAGCCATAGGATTCAGAATTCCCAAGATACCCAAGTTGGTCTTAGTGCTCCTAAATCAGTGATACTTAACCTTTGGGTCATGATCCAATATTGGGTTCCCTGATTGTTAGAATAGGTCCCCATTTCAGTTTAATACAGTTTCATTTCTTTTGGCAATAGGCATTATCTATTTATGTATGAATGTGTGTGTGTGTGTAATATTTATATTATATAGCACTACAAATGTACATAGTGCTTTACAAGAAATAAAACACCATCCAAGTATAGTAATTATAAATTCAACAGTGAAAATAGATAAATCTGAGTTAAGATGTTTCAATACACCATTTGGATGAGGCCCCTGCCCTAAAGAGCATACAATAGACAGAGACAAAAAAGAAGCTAGTTAATATAGACATGATTAACTCTACAGTGAATGATTGAGGTGGGCTTACTGTTCTATTGTAATTCTATTAAAAAATCTTAACTTGCACATTAGTCAATAGCCCTGTCTGTGCCAGCTATGTTATTTGGAGAATGATTAAAATATTTAGTTATCTTTAAATCGTATTCTATATTAATATTATTTTACCTACAAAATTCTTGCCGAGCACAGAAGAAAAAGATGATGAGGACGACGACGACGATGATGATGATGAGGGAGGTGATTACCTTCATCCAAGCCTTTTTGCTTCCAAACGCTGCAGTAGACTTGAAGAGCTCACAAAGGTATAATGAAATCCAGTTATCTCCTTATATGAGCATGTGTATATAACAGTCTAACTATACATGTATAATATATCTTAATTGCTATCTATTTTATACTGATCAAACTGTCATTTACCTGGTTCAAGAATAAAAGCATCCATTGGTTTGGACTTCGGACTGTTCTCATAATATATTTTTAAAATACTTATTTGTTCTACAGCCGTTGAAAGTGATTGATCCAGACCACCCACTTGCAGCTCTTGTAAGAAAAGCTCGGAATGAGAAAATGGCTTTACAGCAGGCGACTGACAATATTGGACCCCCTCTCACTGCCCAGACTGAAAGCACAACAGAGGGTAAGTTGAACACACAAAAAAATCTGCTTACTAATTCAGATAAAATCATGTATTTTCAGTTCAGCTTTAATTCTTATTTACCTTTTTCTGAACCCATACAATTCACCTACAACTATCGGTAACATTAAAATATTTCAGTGTATTTATGTCATTTTCCTTTGTCTGGGTTTAAGTGCTGGAGGCCTATTTATCAAAATTCAAATTTGTGAGCTTTAGAAGGTTTTTTTTTGAGTGAAAAAACTTATACCTCAAATTATTTGAATTTATAGGCTTAAAAATGTGTGACTTTACAAATTAAAAATCAAATTTAAAAAAATTTGGATTTTGACTCTCATTGAATTCTAAATGAACTCCCCAGCTTTTAAAACAGATTTTTTTTTTTTTTTACATTGGAGTTTTGTTTTTTTGCTTAATAAATATCCGGTATTTGAGTTTTCGAAAATATAATTCAAATTTGTGAGTTCAAAAAAAAAAAGTCTAATCGTGCCAAAAATTCAAATTCGAATCTTGATAAATCACCCTCTTAGTGTCTGTCAAATGAATGCGGATCAGCTGCCAATGGATATGGGGATATTTGAATGGCATTCAATGAGCCTTCTTGTTTTACATTTTCAAAATGTTTATACTGAAACGTTTGAAAAGTTTGTTTTATCTATTATTCTTTTTGGGGTTTTTTTTTCTTCTATTTCTATTTCCATTTCATTTTCTTTACTAAAATAACCTCTGTGTTACTCCAACATATTCATTCAGGCTAGCTACAAGTACAACCCTTTTTGCATTTTGTATTGTAGCTACAAGTACAACCCTCCAGGAAAAAATCGTTACCAGCATAATAGAGATGTGATTTTAAACTGTGCAGTAAACACTGTTTTGTTAAACAATGTTTTGTTATAAAAGTGTTCGAAAATATCAGTCATTTTTTTCATATGCTTGAACTGTGATTCTCTGCAGCAGATTTTATGTTTTGGCAACAAGCTGTACCATAAATCTGGTATAGTTTCATGGTATTTCTTAGCGTAGTCTGTGAAAATCTATAGTTTTTTGTTTTTCCCAACAATGCTTTGAAGGGAATATTCATTTGTGCCTCATTTTACTTGCTTGCAACCCTTGGCCAGCTTGTTTACTCCTTTGTAGGTGGAATATATAAAAATAACAGGGCTTTGCTATGAGATATCGCTTGCTGTGCTATGAGAGGTGGATTTTAATGCAGTGCAGTATGAAAATAAGGCAGTATTTATGTATTTTTCCCAACAGCCGGGTAGTTCTATATCCTTTTAACTGTATGGGACAGATTTTGACCCAAATACACTCAATAATGCATTTTTGGATTGCCCTATATGCACAGTGACATGGCTTACAGTAAATTAAACAAAAAGCCTGCATAGCCGTTCTAGAGTATTTTAACCATAAGGCACAGAAATACTGGCAAAGAAAACAGTATGAGATCGTAGCTCTAGAAAATTATTTTTTTCTATGGAATGCAGATTCTGTTCATTTCAAGTTATGGTGGCAATAAGGAGTCTTTCAAGAGCATTATACCCAAAGTTTTACATGAAACCCAAAAGTCATAGAGATAAAAAAAATATTAGATACTTGTTGATGTTCTCTTATTTCACACTAAGCTGAACAGACATGGGAAGTTCTGCTTATTTAGTGAGGTAGTAAAACAAGCAGATCTTTCCCCATTTTTGCATTCATGTGTTTGGCTACATCCAATTGGTTGACCCTAGAAATGGTTGGATAACATGGTTACTTGTGGCAACATGTAACTTTTTTTTAAAAAAAATGTACTATTTGAAGAACCCCTCTTCAAGCCATCTTTCTTATTGGTAATTCAGTGTCAAACTCTGATGTTTGGCTTCCCTGGTGTCCCTAGGGTTGACACCTGGCCAGTATTTTACCGGCCTGACTCGTAAAAGATGATGTTTGACCCCAATGTTATTAATAGGGAAAAAATCGAAATATAAAGGCAGGCGGTATTTTTTTCCAAAAAAGGTGGCAACCCTAGGTGTCTGCCCCCCCCCCCCGTCATTATGTATAGGCATGGCAGAATAGGAAATCTGTGCAATTTATGCTTATTCTTTATGATCTCTTAAAATATATTATTTTTAAATTAAAATCTTACAGATCGTGTTAGTTTTTTTTAGTCACACTATCCCATTATATAAGCCTTTATTATATAGAAAATAAAATATGTATAAAATAAATGTACCTTGTGCATATACAAATGGTTATGGAATGCTATATTTGTATTTGCTATTAATTACAAAATTAATTTCTTGAAAATGTGCTTTTTGCACTCATTATATAATGATGTATAACCTTTCCCCTACTTCACATGGGTTTTTTGTTTTTTTTTAAAGGTATCAATTTATAACTGATGTATAGTAGCCGCATACTATATACAGTAAATGTAAATATAAATAATATGGTCACCTGACAGGATATACAGAATTGCCCCCAGTAACTTTCCCTTATTGAGGTACATGGAAGTTATTGCTTTTTGGTTGCATTTGCACCTGTCTGGCATAAGCTGAACACTCCCTGTTCCTAATAATTGAAATGTAAAAGCTGCAGTTTCAGGGTTTTTGTTTGCCAATTTCTATAGCTCTGAAAAATTAGCTCTAATTTAGTGAACATTTTTAATATTTAACTGTGAAAATGTGGCTGAAAGCTTTTTTCTTTTTTTTTTTCCTCTAGCAGCTGTATCATCTACATTTTACAATTACTACATGTTGCCGGATGGAACATACTGTCTTGCACCGCAAACTCCAGGAATGGAGGTTAATAATTGCTACAGTTCAGTTACAGCAGGTGGGGCTGCACAAATGGCAACAGGACCCATAGTTACTCCACAGTCCAGCAATACTCCTCCACCTTCTGAAGTCAGCTGTGGCACTAACACTAAAGACGCTGCAGATTCTTATTCAGCAAGGTATTGTAAATGTTTTTGGATAGGAAAACACAGGGAAGACAACATTTCTTTATTCAGTGTTTTACTTAAAAATTACATATTTAAAAATGCATATCTGTTGGTAATATAAAACATTTTAAATGTGGCTTTGAAACTGTTCTATCAATTTTAAACATTTTTGAAGTGTATATTTTCTGTGATACTTATCCTAGCAAGCTTGCAAGTGACTCCTAGACATGTATCTTTTTTCACTTCACTTTTTTTGCAAATGTTTGTAATTTTCTGGAGTTAGTTATTTTAGCAATACCATTCTTAAAATGCCAATACATCTATAGTTAATAACTCTAAATAGATTCTACTCAAAATTCTCTAACATTTGTATTTCTTCTTGTGGCAGATTCATTGAACCAAGCTATTTGTAAAACTATATGAAATAAATTATTAATTTCTATTCAACAATCAGGAGGAATATGGTAGTAACAAGATAAATATACATTTCTGAATCATATGTTTGTCTACTTAGATGAGTAGAAAAACATCCTTGTAGTTTAATAATAGGCTTAAAATGAGCATGTATCCTGTAGTGTGTTAAAAAAAGACATGTAATTGAGGGACCAAAAATAAAGTTTAGAATTAGGGTATTACTTAGTAAATCCTGAAATATTATCTAAAACAATCTTTGATTCCTTGGGTTTTACATAATTAGATAAGAAGCACACAGATAATCCCCATGCATAATAGAATTCTGCTTATCTCTGTACTGGCAACTGGCAACAACTTAAACATGGAGGAGCTTCTTTTTCCATGTTTGTCTTATTAAGCTCAAGAAACTATAGGATTTGAGGCTAAAGCTGGCCATAGACGCAAAGATCCGATTGTACAAATCGAGGATTCATAAAATTTTCTAACCGTGTGTGGGAGAGTCCCGACATTTTTCATCCGGTGAAGATCGGTTGTTTTGTCGATCGGACAGGTTAAAAGATTTCTTTTGGCTGCCGATAATATCTCTGCATGTATTGCTGATCTTACTATTTCAGTGGGAGACTGTCACCAGCTTTGTCGGACATAACTTTCATACGATTGCTGTCAGGGGCAGAATATTGTCTGATCTGTTCTTTTACTACTTTATTTGATCTGAATGGTTAGTGGCAGGTCGGGAGATGGGGAAGTCCGATCGTTCAAAGGATTCGAACGATCTGATCTTTGCATCTATGACCAGCTTAATGTCAGACAGGGGCTGAAATCAGTTTCTGGTGCAGACAAAAGAGGAAACTAATTCCCAACTGGAGGCTGATTTTCGGCCTCTGTCTTTCAGCAAGCTGATTTCAGCCCATGGCTGGCATTAGCCTTAGGCAAAAACACAATGACCTCATGCTGAACAAGAAAGTATACTGTCCCTTTCCGTAGAAGATTGGTTAAATTCATGGCAGCCAATTATTAAAATCAAGCATCATTTGGAGTGAAGTTATTCACCCTATTACGCACAAAGTTTCCTGAAATTTCTTGCATGGTCTTTAATGCATATAAGAAAAGTGAAATTAAATCGTGCAATAAGTGCAAATAAAATGGGTTTGTGTGCAAGACAGAGCCATGTGCATGCAAAGGGCGTGGGCTTGGGATAGGCAGACAGGAGAGGTACATGCCTAGTGCCCCATCCACTGTTGCGCCCTAGGCATCTGCCTCTTCTGACTACCCTTCGTGACATATCTGGTGCAATGTTAAACCGTGTAAACAGCAGTAATATTTTATTTTTGATGGGGGGGATTTTATTTTTCCATAGTATTTTATTCTGACTTTCCCATTTGGCAAAGCCTGTCGAGATCCAAACCTCTTTTCCATATTGGACCCTATACCATACTGTGATAGATATGCTACCATAAAAAAAACATCAAACTCTGTCAGAGGCCTTCTTGGCATTCATCAAGAGCAGTTAGTTAATATTATCTCTAGCTGTCTGTAATATAACTTCTTAGATCATTGTGATTAATTTTGGTAAATGAGGAAACCAGCTCCCCCTCCACAAATTTTTTTTGTCTCTTGAGTGCATCATAACGTTAAAAATTAATGTAAAGTACTTTTACACTGACAATATTACCATTTTAGGAAATTCTGTTACAAATGGATATCCATTATAACTACCGTACATACATTTAGTATTTTTTATGTTAATTTCTCCATGCTTTCAACAGGCATGGAATCAATGAGTAGGCTGGAAGCAGCGTAGAAAATCTCAATGTACATTTGACTGGACAGTAGAGAACTGCTTTATTCAGTAACTGATATTTTTCTCTTTTATTGTTCATTTATGCAGTGGGTGTTTTACATTTCTCCATACCTGGCTTTTTATGTCTCTTAATTTACTTAGAAATTAAAGTAAATCAATATTAGATTAAAAGAATTGTGTCTATACTTTTTATCGTAACACTCTCATTATTGTTTTTGCAGTGCACTTACTCCTGTGGTTGCCATCATTCCTCCACCACCTGATATTCAGCCAGTTATTGACAAGCTTGCCCAGTATGTTGCTCGGAATGGAATTAAGTTTGAAACAAGTGTTCGAGCAAAGAATGATCCAAGGTTAGAAAACTTGTTTTGCATTGTTTTACACCCAAACCCGGGGTACCCAACATTTTTTTTACCCATGAGCCACATTCATATGTAAAAATAAAGAAGTTTGAAAGCAACATAAGCGTGCACAAAGTTCCTGGGAGTGCCAATTATGAGCTGTGGTAGCTCCTGTTTAGATTTGCAGCAAGCAGGAGGGTCTCTTTGGCAGAACACTTTTTTTTATGCAACTAAAGCTTGCCTTTAAGACAGGAATTCAAAAAGAAACCACTGGGAGCAACATCCAAGGTATCGGAGAGCAACATGTTGCTCAAGAGCCACTGGTTGGGGATCACTGCCCTAAACTAATTTAGTTGACTACATAAACAAAGACTGATGGTTGAAAAATATTTTTTAATTAAAGAAAACTCACTAAACTCAAATCTGAATTTATAAAAAAAAAATCTGCAGAGTTGGAAAAAGTTTGTATTAAACAATACAAAAACTATAAAATCCACATTAGATTACATGACAACACAGGACACAGTGCAGTCTGCATATTCTGATTATTAATCAGTCTTGCTGTATCAGCTTCTGGCAGGTATTATTTATTATACTTGTGCTGTTTTGATAATTCATGATGATCCCTAAGCAGCCCAGACCACTCTGAGCATGTGCACAGTCTTGGTCTTGCAAAGATGTTTAACAAAGTTACAAGATGGTGACCCCCTGTGGCCAACTTTGAAAGCATAATCATTTGTTTGATTAGGCTTTTGATTAAGTTTGTTTAGTATACAAAATACAGCATTTCTAGCCTTATTCTATTTTAGACTTAAGTTGCCCTTTAAAAGGAGTTTAGAAAGTTCAAAAACGTAGTGTATGTAAGGGTTTGCTCAGAAAAATTTGCACAAAAATTTTGCATTTTGAAATTTGCATTATAAAATGGGTAATATATGAAGGTCCCCACAAATGTTCAATGTCTATAGTGAATAACAAAGTTTAAGTGGGGCAAAAAGCACACATTGTAGAGGAGTGGGATGTGCAAGTCAAATGCAAATCTGTTATTAAAGGGTTTGTTCACCTTTAAATTAACTTTTAAAATTATGTTGAGAACGATATTCTGAGATAGTTTGCAATTGGTTTTTTATTTGTGTTTTGAATTATTTCACTTTTATTCAGCAGCTTTCCAGGTTGCAATTTCAGCAGTCTGGTTGCTAGGGTCTAAATTACCCTAGTGACTATGCATTGATTTGAATAAGAGACTGGAATAGGAGATCTGAATAGAAAGATGAGTAATAAAAAGTAGCAATAAAAAAAAATTTGTAGTCTTACAGAGCATTTGGTTTAGATGGGGTCAGTAACCCCCATTTGAAAGGTAGAAAGGGTCAGAAAAGGGGAAAAAAAGGAAAAATGAAGGCCAATTGAAAAGTTGCTTAGAATAATCCATTCTAAACATACTTAAAATTAGCTTAAAGGTGAACCAACCCTTTAAAATCAAAGTTCCAACCCGCCTTAGTTAAAAGTTTTTCCTGGCCATGACAAAGTGTAGCATTTGGTAGTACAATGTTCATATTCAGACCCCTCCGCTGCTCTGTCTATTGGAAGATGGCGTCTGAGGGCAGTTAATAGCAGAAGAGGGCATTGCAGCTTCCATTAAATTATAATCTACGTGAAACCTATGTGATCATCTGTTTCAATGGCCAAGCAGTAATCTAAAAGCGAAAAAATATAGAGAAGTGGTCGAGCAAGGTCATTGTCTACTATAGTTGGTAGAAATGAGGAAAGATGCCAGACCGTAACTGTACTGTATAATGACCCAGGGAATTGATTCTGAAACTTGCTACACACAGAACTGTATACAATGTGTGTCTGTGTGCAACTGTGATCATAATAACATTGTATTCTCTGTAATGCTTGAGGTAAAACTTTCTATTACAAGTTTGCTAAATATTCTGCAATTTTTCAGGTTTGATTTCCTGCAGCCCTGGCATCAATATAACCCATATTATGAATTTAAGAAACACTTTTTCATGCAGAGAGAAGGTGTCCAGGTATGTGTTTTTAACTTGAGCTTTTTAACTGTATTTTGAAGACTCTCTTGTTTTGGCTAATTTTGATTAGATCTGTATAATTTGATAGTTTTGATAAAATCTGTATCGTATGGAGACAAAATATACAGAATTCTGATGCCCAAAGTTGACCTGCGCGGCAGTGTCCTGATAGACCTTCCTGCAATCCCACTTTATTGCAGTTATTGTCTCGAGATCAAAAATTTCTGAAATATCCTATAGGCATGGTTGCATTTTGAAAGGATAGCAGTCAATCCTCCTTCAGACTTTCATATCCAATATCCAGTAGTTCAGTCAATTGGTTGAAAAGAAATGATCTATGAAATCTGACCTTCCATGTGTAGATCTTAAATATATATACCTAAACACATGAAGCCACCTTATTGTTCAGTTGTAGCCTATTTTCAAAAAAGTTTCATTTGAATCTTTAAAGCAGAAGGAAAGGTGTTTTTATTTGGGGGTGCTAAAAGTTAGGCACCCCCAAGTGATTGTTTCTACTTACCTGACACCCCCGGCTGGTGCTCCTATCAGCAGAAAACTGCACTGACCCGTGGTTATTCCAGCAGCACCACAGATTGATTGCCTTCCTGCTTCTTCTTCGGAATTTTGCAAAAGTTAATATTAAAATAGCTCTTAATCAAATTATACTCTGCAGTTGCAAGGAAAAAAAGTAATTTTCTTACTACTTGCAGATTTCATTTAACATTAATTTAAAGAGTAGAGTTTCATTATTTTCAGTTGCATAAGAATGATATATTATTTTATTTTGGATCTAGTTTAGCATGGATGCTTGAGTTTGTATTAAATCAAACCCTGACCAATTGCTTTCTGCAGCATAAATGTCCTAAGTGTTTTATCTGTTTCTAAAAAAAAAATTGTTTATTTCACCTTGAGTAAATCATTTTCAAACCCCCTAAAACATTGCGATCCTTTCATTCTGCCTTGCTGAGAAACGCCACACTTTTCTCTCAGGAGATATTAATTTTTACAGTACAGTAGGTTTTAACAGAATGCATACGTTCAGATCTCACATGGTTTGTTATACTGCTGAGTCCTTTCTCTGAAGCTGGTCAAGGGGAATCTTATTTTACGCTATGCTTAGTTCGGATATTAAACCAAAGCAATAAAGTTTTTGTGAGCACCTTCTAAAAAATGCATTTTATGTTTATCTGTATTGTTTTAGTTTTAAAGAGAATTCAATGCTTGAGGAAGCCTTTTAACTAATGTGAATATCATTATTTGATTAGAATAAAGAACTGAATTAGTTGGTGGTTCTTAAATCCACTCGATTAGCATAATTCATAGAACAAAAAGAAATATCTACAGTTTGCATATATTTTGTATAAACAGCCTATATCAAATGTGCAAGGGAATGGCTTATTCAATCTAGTCTCTCTCTGGATTTGATGCTTACTGTGTTCTAATTTTGTTGTTTGCGGCTTTTAAACTAGGGTAACGTTCTCTAGCTTCTATTTAACTATAATGGCAGTGAAATATGTGCATCTAAGGTAGTTAGTTAGTAAAGGGTTAACATTAATATTTAATTTTTGGTAGGTTTGGTTTTATCAAAATTAAATCACTCCCCTCCTTGTGGTCTGCAGGTAGGCTGAATTCAACCTGTAATAAAAAAAATAAAAAAAAAACCCTTCCCCCGCCCTCCAGCCTACCTGCCCCCCCGGGCAAATGGCCTTAATTTTTAACTCACCCCTCCGTGCAGATTCTGGCCTCGGAGTTCACGACATCCATCTTCTTTCTTCGGTCTTTTTCAATAGTTTAGGAGCATGTACAGTTGGAGTAAATTTCCAATCCCAAACCACTGCGCATGTGCTGAAAGTCACGAAAATTTCCGAAAAATCAGATTCAGTGGTTCGGGACCAGGATTTACTTAAACTGCGCATGTGCCAAAAATGCCGTCAAGACACGAAGATTAGTGGAGAAGAAGATGGCTGCCGTGAACTCAGAGGCCAGAATCTGCACGGAGGGGTGAGTAAAAAATTAGGGGCATTTGCCGGGGGGGGCAGATAGGAGGGGGGTCTACCCAGGACGGCTATGGGGTGTTTTTTTTTTTTTTTTTATTTATTACAGGTTGAATTCTGAAAGTGTTAGGCGGGGAAATTGGTCGGGTTCAATAGGGTAAAAGAGCAAGTCACTGGTCTACCTAAGTATACCTGCACAGGTCTCTAACTAATGCTTGAGAACTAGTGATGGACGAATTTATTCGTCAGGCATGGATCCACATTGAATTTCTGGATTTCGTCGATGCAACAAAAAATTGTTGCTTGTCAAAATTACTTGGACACCCGCTGACTTTTGTGAATTTTCCGGAGTTTTACAAATTTCTCGGCAAAACGAAACAGGACAGATTCTCCCATCACTATTGAGAATTTACTTTGTGTTCAAATGCAGTACTGTCTTTTTTATGTTACCATGTGATATGCAGCTAAATAAATCATTCCCCCCCCCCCCCCACTGGCTGCCCGGCACAGTTCTCCTCTTAAAACTACCCTAGGTCAGATTTTTATTTTAAAGAAAAGTCACAATCACTTGTGCATGCCAAATGCTAGGTTAAGTGATTACAATCACAGGAGGTGTCTAATGCCATGGACCAGTGCCGTTTTCTGCGTACAAGAGCACTGAGATATTTCGGTAAAGGTTGATAACCGGCACTCTTCCTGTTTAAAAGGAGGAATTTGCATTAGTGAAAAAATTGTTTTTGTCTTTTCACTCCACTATGCATGCGCACCCACCAGGGCCGGATTTACATAGAGGGTGCCCCTAGGCCCACTTCCGTTCGGCGCCCCTGTCCCCTTCCCTTTATTCGTGCAAATTTTCATCATCAATGGGGAAATTTAAAAAAATATTGCATCTCCAGCGCATCCCCAGTGTTTTTGAACCAAAGTGGGTGTGGTTGGGTATCATGCCGCCCCCCTAAAATCCTGCCGCCCTAGGCCCGGGCCTAGGTGGCCTTTCCACAAATCCAGGCCTGGCACCCACGCAAGAAAAGAGTCACTCTGTGGTGGTTCTCCAGAAATACCCTGGGACGTTGCAGTTCTCTGATAACAGAAGCATTAACGCTGTGTATCAGGCCAGTTCATCTGACAAAAGTATCTGAACAATTCTAGCTTCATCCTCACTAGTACATTAAATTGTCACGTTGGGTGCAAAATTACCAAGTTTATGTTGTGCTTTAAAATGTTTGTCTCTATTTAATTAGTATGGGAATGTCTGATGAATTATTAGTAGTTATGGCTATTTTTTGCTTGTATCCATAATTGAACGGCTTGGACAGATTTTGTATAAAATGCATTCATTCACTGTTAAAAAGATCTGTGAAATATTTTAGTGCAAAACTAAAGTATGCCTTTAAGAAAAGGCATACTTAAAAGTAAATTCTTGATCTTAAAATATATAAATTACATTTTCCGTTCTACATTATACTTTAAATCTTTTTATTTTTGTCTTGCCTCTACTTAGTATTTCAATGGAACTTTGTCACAATGTTTCAATGTCATTATTATAATGCTTGTGATTAATTTATTTTATTCAGCCTACGTCTGAGCTTGATACAAATGAAAGTCATGCCGAAGTAAATAGTGAATCACTTTTATGCAGTAATCCTGTAGTGAATGATGGATACGGCACAAGTTCTAATGGTGATTCAGCTGGCAGTATACCTGTCAGTGATGGGAAGCTCATGAAAGGTAATATCTTCCCTGAAACTGTCCTTTTGCTTTAGAAATTGAACACGCTTGTTTTCATGGTTGAGTGCATGCTATTTTTTGCATGGGGTCTGTATTGCATTCCATTTGCTGTGTTTGCAGATGGCTTACTCGGAGACAGGGATCCCCTATAGTGTTTTCTAAGAACAGATCCATCACACAAGTGAAATCTATTTACCCATGGTTCATGCAGGAACTGTATTCACTAACCATTTCTCTGGTTATACTGAGGGAGTTGAATTTGAAGTGTATAGTCATTTCACACTGTGTGCTAACACAGCAGTTTGCTTATGAATCAGAAAAGATTGTGTATCCATAGTTATAGTTACATAGTTAATATCATGCTACCCATTTTGTTTTCCCATAGATTAAAATCCTTCGTCCTTACATTCTCTAAACTCAGCACTAAAACTGTTCTTCTAAACTGTCTGTCCAGGCTTACACATTTGAGTATAAAAAAGTGTGGGGGGGGGGGGGAAGAGTGGAAAATGTAGCAGTAATGGTAATTTTTTTCATCAGCGAGGCTAAAGAAAGCCTTTCCTTTAAAAGCTGCATATTTTATCCCATATATAGATTTAAGTCAGTGTCGGTTGTGCTTTGTAAGTCGTGAGTTTTTGAGTTCTGTCAGGTATCTGACTTGTAACAGATGCTCTCATTCATGTACCTTACAAAACGTAAATAAATCTTGCTGGGTCAAAATTTGGTTGACTTGATTACCTTTTTCGGTTTTGTTTCTTCAGTCTCGTTTGCACCAATAAGTTTTGCAATAAAGGTAAAGGAAACTGACTTGCTGCCGTTTGAGAAAAACAGAGTTAAATTAGATGATGACAGCGAAGAGGAAGAAGAAAAAGATGGCCTCCAAAGCAAGGCAGGTGCTTCATCAAGCAGCAGCCAAACCCTCAGTACTGGGCTATCCATGGCAGAAGAAAAGAGACCCCAGCTAACTCCAGAGGAGCTTGAAGCAAAACAAGGTATGATATATAGCTAATGTCCTTTAACTACCATAGCACAAGGTTGGAATTGTATATATATTAGTAGAGCCAAAAAGTTAAGTGAATGTGGTTCTGGCATTCCTTTTCCAATATTAATGATGGTCAGCATTTTGCAGAAAATCAGCAAGTATATGACAGAATATTTTTAGCAGTGCAATGCATGAAAAACAAAGTACTGTACAGAGAAAGTAGATGCAGTACACAATGAAAAGGCAATACTATAAGAATTTGTAAGATCTCTTATATCTGTAACTGGTTGATTTTTTTTTTTTTATCTGTATGTTTAGTGTATACACCCATTTATTGTGTAGTGCTTGCAGGATATGTTGGCTCTACACATAATACACATTAATGACAATAACAAAATAGCAAATGTGGATTAGGTTTGTATAGTACAGATAGTTTTGCACTTTTACCAGGACAAATGTCATCTTTATTCTCTCCCGTTTTGATCCATTTACACAGCTGTTTGCAGACTGGGTACAAATAATAATAATTCCACTGGAGAGCTGGTTACAATGCAGTGTTGTGTTTTATTGAAGATAGAAACCCATTATCCAGATTAGCATCAGAATTTAATAATCAGCCCTGTAGCACCAGCTTATATTAAAGATCCCAAGCATTCTGGATAACAGGTCCCATATCCTAGCAGAAGAACACACTGAAGCCATTGTCAGATGAAGATAATTTTATTGACTCACCAGTGTTATCACTAGATTAGCTTTGCTTTAGAAGCATAAATTTATCAGAATAGTTGATAACTTTAATACTCAATAGTGTTGTTCATTTTAATTTAGCAAAGCAAAAGCTAGAAGACAGATTGGCAGCAGCAGCGAGAGAAAAACTGGCACAAGCAGCAAAAGAATCAAAAGAAAAGCAACTACAGGCTGAACGTAAAAGGAAAGCTGCCTTATTCTTACAAACATTAAAGAATCCATTTGAAGCAGAATTGGGAAGAATAGAGGGAAGCCCTTCCAGTCCAGAGGTAAGCTGTCTTTGGTAAATGTTTTACCAGTTACAAAAGTCTTGCTATGTTGGTGTTTTTCTTTTGGTTCCTAATGAGGACTGATCTGCTTCAAAGTAGAATGGAATATAGGAAGAAAATGAGCTGATGTAAAAGGAGGCAAAGATCTGTAAAGGGTGAAACAAGGTTGCAGCAACCAGTATTGTTCACTGATTGGGTGAAAGAACTCACAAATAAGGTTTTGTAGTAATGCAGGGAACATAAAATAAGCTGCTAGTACAGTTGATTAAAGGACAAGGAAAGTTAAAAAGTAGGCTAGAAACTGTGCTTGAATTGAAAGTGTCAAATAACACATGTGAGCATGACGTACCTGCAGCGTTTCTTAACCATTGGTAGGTGGTGCAAGTAATGAGAGAATGCTGCAACTCATTGTGTGCATGCACATGATGTCAGATTTTCATTATGCACATGCGCGCTGCACAACTTGGGAGCTCCCAGTGCTAGTGGGGCCAATTATTTAAAAACTACAGTCACCCTCAACCAGAGTGGGAGAAAATATTTGAGGGTAACAGGAGCCCTTTAAATACTGTTGTCTACAAATTAATATATACCTCTCTTTTGGATAATATTTTCAATATATGTATTAAGTAAATCACGCCAACACTATAACCAATTATGGGTTTTAACCGATTGGGTTTAGAACCGCTTGCATACAGGAATTCTTATTTCAATATAATTAGTGCACTTTCCAAATTTGGTTAGTTATATTTTTAAATGGATCAAAATATAATTTGAAGGTTCTTAATGTTTAATACCAGGTCTTTTTCAGAATATTACCTGAGGATATTCTTAGAACACCTTACTATGGATCAAGCATTGTAGCAATAGACAAAGCACTTTTGCCCAGGGTTTTTTAAATGAGTGTAGGGAGAAAGGTATGTTATACTGGGGCTGTTTAGAGTAATTTTATGGGATTTTAAAATAAAAGGCTTGCTTATCCTTTAACTTTGATTAGTCCTGTGTATATTCTAATGCTATTGCAGGCAGCAGTTTATTTCTGCCTGTACAAAGAAGCTAAGAACAAATTGATTAGATGTGCGATATAATGTTATACACCTTAAAATACAACCATTTGTATTTGTTGCAGAAAATTTCCTTTACATGTAACTTATGGTAAAGGAGAATGTAAGGGGGGGATTAGCACACAATCCTGTCTGGCAGATAAACTGAGATAGGACTGCATTGATCTGCTTTGGAATGCTTGAACAGTTCAAGCAGTTGTAATACAAGGTACTGTTCTATTATTACAGAGAAAAAGGATATCATTTTTTTAAAATTTGGATTATTTAATTATAATGCGAGTCTATGGGAGATGGCCGTTCTGTAATTCTGTGTTTTCCGGATAACGGGTTTATCCGGATTCCATACCTGTATAGGTAACACATGTCATAACCCATATTCCCAACAGACCACGCCCCCTTCTTTCTGGGTGACTGAAGCTATCACAGTCTTAAAGTGGACCTGTCACCTACACACACAAAACTGCATAATGAAAGTCCTTTCCAAATTAAATATGGAACCCCAAAATTTTTTTTCATTAAAACATCCATACCTGTTATAAAGGTGTTTAAATATCTAAACTGTCAATTAAATATTACCTGCCCCGCCCGTGGCATAGAGATGGGGCAGTAATTACTTTCACTTTCCATTTAGCACTTCCTACATGTCACTGCTCTCCCCACATTCCCCCTTCCCTCCTCAGGCTCTATAATTGTGTAGGGCACTGCACATGGACATTAGGTTCCTCATTCTGGTTCATACACATAATTTTGGGGTGATACACAATTTCCCTTAATAACCATGTCCACAAAATGGCAGCTGCCTGCTTGATGTGATTGTATAATTCCAAAACAGATGGAAACAAAATTTAAATAATAAATACAGTGTAAGTAAAGCTTATTTTGCTCAACTAACATGATAGTATAGAATTTGAAATGATTTCTTAGGGTGACAGGTCCCCTTTAAGTATAAGGGGAATCACAGTATATGGGGAATCAACTAAGGTTATAAAGCAGCCATCACCTCCTCTTTTCTGCTGATTTGTGTCACTTGTGTAATCTTTTGTTATGTACCTTGCTTTCACTCCTTACAATGCTAATTATATTTCAGCTTTTTAAAATGTTTCTAGCAAAGTGGCCATATGTTTTCCTATTAATGTACTGGTGATAAAACTGTCAGATCACGCTAATATTAAATTCAGCCCTTCCTGCTAATTTTAAATATCCACAACAAGTATTTTATTTGTAACGCCTAGCTCTAACCATTTGAAAATGTCAAGAGTGTGTAGAAAAACTATTAAAAGTATATAAAATATAGATCTAGGGAAATTAGGGTTTATATGCATTACATTTAGATAATATTTGCTAATAACTTTACTGACGTTATTCGCTTTGATCAAAGATTCAGATTTAAGTAGGTGGAAATAACACTTTGGAAGATGATACGTTTTTATAGCTTCTGATACAAAATAATCGTCATTAAAGGGGAACTCCAGAAAAACATAACTTGAGCTTTTTGAAAAGTAAACATAATTTCAAGCAACTTTGTAATATACATCAATTAAAAAATATGCCGACTTTTCATGATTTTTAATGGTTTCTGACCGTTCCCTAAGCCTACCCCATGCTCTCCTGCTTATCTTTCTGACTACTTTGCTGAGCTGGCTGACTACTGTTACATTGTATCAACAGCCACCTGTCCTTCGCCTGCATCCTCCAAACCCCACACCTGCACGTGATTGCAAAAAAGGAATGGAGCATCATAGTGCAATGCATTGTGGGTTATGTAATTCCTGCATGCTGTCTGTAAGCTGTTGAGTAGTTGTTACAATTTGTAACATCAGTGTTTAGTCCCTCCTTTCCTGCCAGGATTTCAAATGAAGCAGAAAGAGAAGAACTGTTAAATAGCTGGATTGCAGGATAGAAAATTCCTTTGTTCATACTTTTTAAAGTAACTGTGATGGGTATATTAGGGGTTTCTGTGTTATGTTGGCCTCTTTGTCAAATTTTGGTTTGAAAGCTGGTGTTCCCCTTTAAATTCCCCTTTAAATTGGATTTTTATTGCAACAATGAATGTAATGTTGTGCAGATTTGCCTGAGCCATGTTAGCAAGTTTGATAGGTGTGTATGTGTTGAATAGGCTTCATCTGTAAAAACCGTGAGGGGAAATAATGGTATTCTTTCACTTCTAGTGTAATAAAAAGTAAATGGTACAGACAGCATTATGGATTATGAAAACATAAGTTTCTCAGATATATGATCGGCTTTAAGCAGAGTAAGAGCATTCCATATCTTTCACAGATACCTCTAAAGATGGCCAGATATTGAACTGCAGGTTTAAAAATCTCTTTGGGACGAGGACAGCATTGGCTCGTTGATTACCTCCTTGCTTCCATTTGATGTGTTCCGATCTTTTTGATAATATCAGCCTATCACCCGCCACCAGGTGAACTTATCATGGGAAGGTCTGCTTGTTTGACAACCTCTCCAAAAAGTGTATCTTTCAGTGTATGGCTAACATTACATTGCTGCATAAAAGCTGGCTACACCTGGAACAAGGTAGTTTGCTTGGTTCGTTCTAACCAGGCTGTATATCTCTACATTTGTAGAACTTGTATCATTCATTTTCAGACATCTTGTAAACCCATCTCACAAATGATATGTTGAAGGTCCACAAAAGAGTAAATCATAGTAACTGATAATGCCCATTAACCGATACTGGGTGTTGACAATTTACTGGAATGGATACTGCCCATGTGATCGCGTGTTAACCCATAGGCCACGCAATCTAATGAATAGCTTTTGGTCATCTGTGTGTGGCCTAAGTGCCAGTTCTGAATACCTGAAAATCTATCAATCTTTTTTAATAAACTCAAAACCTGTGGCACTGTGGGCCAGTCTTCATTTTGTAACTTTAGGACTGTCTCAATGGGGATGTTCTTTTTCAAAAGAAACACTTTTTTCTATATTATTTTATTTGGAAAAGTCATGATTCTCATGATGTGCAAGGTTGACCTGAAATTTGCAGTGACCTGTGCAATGAATACTGGTTGGGTGGCTTCGGGTTGAAATTTGGCCAACAGTTGCGTGTTAGGGTTGGGTGCAGGAAAGTACACTCCTCCTCTGCTCTCGAAGATTCGATGTCTTGAAACCAGACGCGCGTACAGAATGAGAAGACATGGGTACAGGTCGGGTGCAGATCCTACAATTCCAACATTTTGCAAGTTAGTATTGGGTTAAAGTTTCGCGGGTTAGGGTCGGGGAAACTGTGGATTAAGTCAGTGGCTTCCTTCCAAAGCCTTTTATCTGGTAGCAGCCACATTAACTATTAATCAGATTTAAAAATTCATACTTGCTAAATAGATATATTTGGTAAATATTGCATTCTTTTGGTAGGACTTTGCAAAAGGTGAACATTTTGTTTAAAATGTGTTTATATCTCTGTAGTGCTGGAGAATTCCTTGAATGACAAAAAAGATGTATTTAATGTTGTGAGATCCTTTTCTTCACTTTCTATTCAGAAAAGGTAGCTTCTTTAATGGAACATGACTGCTGCTGTTCCTTTAGTATTGTGTTTAGCAGTTAGACTGTCAGGCATGTCTTATTTGTATCTTGTTGTGTCAAGTATTCACTGAATCAATCTTATATACTTAGCATGAAAGAAGGCTGGTGTGTTTGGTACCTTAGTAACTATCAGGAAAGAATATTAACACATGGACATGTGCGCAGTGAAAGTGTTGAATGCAAAAGTACATTTCTTGGGAATATTCATTAGGAATTTTATTTCTAACCGATTATATTGCACAAAGCAACAAACATCAAATTGCCAGGTCTTAAATTACCTGTATAATCAAGCTATGTTTTGAAACCTAATCTGGAACCCAGAGAGACCCAGATAGAAGACTAAAACACTGCATTTGCTTTGCTGTGATTTCCATTCTGTAAGTTTAAATAGGCACACATTAACTTAAATGTTTTATGCCAGCGGCATACACTTGATCAACAATTGTATTTGCCAATACTGAATCAACCACAAATACATTTTTGTTGTGCTTAGGGATCACATTTTGCCATGAGATATCCAAATATTTCCTTTGGTATCCAAAATATTGCTTTCAGTTTTATGAATGTTTGCCATTTGAGATTAAAACAAGATTTTGGAGCAGTTGAAAAATAATTGTGCAGGCATGAGGGAGATTAACATATATGGCTCACAATAGCAGAACAAAATATACTGTGATAATTAGACATGCTAGAAATTGAATATATTGGACCTCACTGGGCAGCTCTAAATGTGCTTTTCCCATTCCTTCTGTAATTGAAAATTGCAAATAATGGCATATTTTCCAAGAGTTTATTAAAACATATTTGGTTAGATTAGTAATAAAAACTGTATTTCCATTTTTAAAAAGAGAACTTTTTCTGATTGTGGAAAGGCATATATTTTATTCTGCCTACTTGTAGTTAAGGATTCTAGATATCCAAATAGCTTTTGTCTTTATATATAGATGTAACCCTCTTACTGAGCCAATTAGAACTATGTAAAAGTTTATCATCTTGCAAGGTTATAAAGACAGATTTTAGGAACTGCTAAGCTAACTTTAAAACATCCACCCAGAATTTAACTAATAAACAGCATTGCCAGGTATTTAGTATCTCTATGATCAATTTGAAACATGAATAACAGTTGTGGAGAAAGATAGTGAATTCAGTTCTAAATTATTGTGATTCAAGCCAGATCTTATAGCAGCAGTTTACAGATTTTTTTGGTAAGGTGACATATACATGAAACCACTGCGGTACTTTTAAGTATTCACGCCAATTCCAGTCTTCTCCCTAGGGCCTTTTTGCCAGGACGGCCCGGCTTTCATGCCCCCTGAGGCCCCCACAATATTTGCAGAAATGGAAAATCCTACTGGCTTCTGCATGGCCTTCAGTATGTACCCCCGGCCACTATTCTGAACCCCCTTGGTGGCAGCCCCACCTTTTGGGAACCAAATCTTATGGAATAGATAAATCAAATCCATTTAGAAAAGGGTTTTTGTATGTGTCAAATATCTTTAATTGATTCATACACACAAGCTGTTTGAATAAAATATTTTTGGTAACTAAACAGTGGTTATTTTTATTCCATCACAGTGTGTTTTCCCAAGACACTCTACACCTGCTTCACTAGAGGAGAAGGAAGAAAGAAATTTGCACATTAAAAATGTATACTTAACTCAGTATTCTATCAGATTTTAAATGTTGTACTTTAAATATGATGTAGAACTTTACGGGAATTGGCAGGTTCCTGTTTTAAAAAAAAATATATAACAACATTCTTGTCTGCTAAGGTATGTTAAGTGCCCTCTCAGATCAACTTAGTGTCACATCAATCCCATAGACCAGTGGTCCCCAACCAGTAGCTCGCGAGCAACATGTTGCTCACCAACCCCTTGGATGTTGCTCCCAGTGGCACCAAAGTAGGTGCTTATTTTTGAATTCCAGGCTTGGAGACAAGTTTTGGTTGTATAAAAACCAGATGTACTGCCAAACAGTCTCCTGTAGGCTACCAGTCCACATAGGGGCTACCAAACAGCCAATCACAGCCCTTATTTGACATCCCCATGGACTTTTCCATGCTTGTGTTGCTCTCCAACTGTTTTTTACATTTAAATGTGGCTCACAAGTTAAAAAGGTTGGGGACCCCTGCCATAGACCACCACTTTTAGCAGGAAATCATCCTGCTTATACACTCAATTCTTATAGCTTATTATAGAGACTGCATTCAAGTCATACCTATTGCTGAATGCCCAGATGTTTGTTCATTTCCTACACAGTATTAAGGCCAAACAGTGGTATCGTTGTGGAGCTAAAAATGGGGAATGCAATATATGCATGTAAATTTTAATGGAACAAACAAGTAGCTGACCTGGGGGGTGGTACAAAATGATGAAAAAATGATTCCAAATCCTATTTTATCATGTTAGTCAAGCAAAATGAACTTTAATTAAATTGTAAAAAAATGTTGAATCTTAGTTTTCTTCCGTCTGAGAATTAATTATAGCAAGCAGGCAGGAGCCATTTTGTGGACACTTATTAAAACAAGCCTTGCACCATCTCAAAATCTTATTTGTGCACCAGAACAGGAGCCCTAATGTCCAACCCCATGCATTGGTTACACAATTATATGGTAACGAGAGGGGGAATGTGGGAAGTGCAGAGACATCTAGTAAGTGCTAAATGGCAAGTGAAAGTAATTGCCTGCCCCGCCTCCATGCCTAAGGCATAGAGGAGGGGCAGGCAATATTTGATTGACAGCTGAGATTTTTACATCCGTTTAAAACAGCTATGAATGCTCAAATAAAAAAAAATTATTTGGGTTTCATGTTTAATTTGTAAAGGACTTTTATTATACAGTTTATGTCTAGGTGACCGGTCCACTTTAAGGCTCTAAATCCCACCGGTTGTAGAATATACCATCTGTAAACAGTTATTAAAATGATAATTACATTTTTTATTTTAAAATCCCCTAATTTTAAAATCTAAGCAGCCCCCCGAATAATACACATTTCTCCCTGCATTCTGTCTCAGGTAGGTACTGCATTAAAAGCCACTCAACTGCAGCTCTTTTAGCTGCTTCCTTGTCGGAAGTTGGACTCCACCCCCTTTTCTTTTTTAAAATCTTTCCCACTGCGAGCTCCTATGGAAATCAATCAGACATTACTAGTAGGCATGTTTGAGGTCTTGACAAATGAAGTGAGGAGGAGTGATCAGAAAGCAAAAGGGGCAGAGCTTCACTCTTGACAAATAAGTAATTTAAAGAGCTGCAGTTGTACTGGCTGCAACAGAGAAATTAAATGAATCTGAATGCAGGGAGAAAGGTTGTTATTTTTGTTATTCTGTTTTATCTTTATATCTAAGGTTCTGTGACATAAAATGCAAATATAACTTGCAAGCTTTGAGAAGACTTTTTATTAAAACCCCATAAATGTCATCTCTGCAGATTTGCAGAATGATGGTTTGTAGTGGAAAGACGGATATCTGGTATCAACAAGAATGTGTGTATAAGATTTGTTGGGTGAACCTAATGGCTCTTAGGACATAAAATGCAGCACATGTGCTTATTTTGGAATAGGCAAAGTATCAGCCATAAAAATTAGTATGCACTATATATTATTCGCTAAATACCTTGTTAATGCTATCCATATTTGGCAAAAAAAATTGTTCAGAAGACTGGGACTATTAGACATTTGGTATTCTACTGGTTTGGATTTTTTAACCAAGAATTTCCATACACCTATACATATTTGGTAATGTCATGCTTAAGGAGAATTTTGATCGAGTTTTCAAAAGCTTGGGCTATATTGGAAAACAATCTAAAAGGGTAATCTAAAAGGTCTAAAATCCACCACCAAAATGGCATTTGAAGCCAATGAAGGGAGAATATAGACCCTCAGAAAGTTAAATGAAGAACAGTTAATGGTTCTGAAATAACAATACTGTCAGAGGCCAATGTGCTGGCATAATTCATTGCACTCAAACATACAACAACCTTAAAACGCTTTTTTGAGTGTGCATCCATGTGCAGATGAGAGTGAAGACTGACCTTTATTCTTTCTAGGGTCTCAAAGTAGTGAAACAGCTTGACTGGATCACTTTAAAATTGGTATGTTTTATAATCCGCGAGGAACGTGTTGCTGTAAGCTGTTTACTTAATGACTTGTTAAACATAGAGGTTTGGGTAATGGCGAATGCTACTTTTTCTCTGCTAACATGGATATGGATCATGTTGGAGGAACAATAACAGGCATAGCATTCACCTGTCAATGCACATATGGCTTCAAACCCTGAAACAACATTTTCTCAATCCACCCCATGCAAGTGGCTGAGTGGATGCTATCCAAGTGAATACATGTTTTTTATATTTTTGGTGGTGGGGGTCTGTTTTTAACAGTAACATGTTAAAATTATTATATTGAAGTATATTTCCAGTGATGAACATCTGGTAGACTCACCTATTTTGGAAATCCATATGTTTGCATTATGTCTGCAGAACATTACTCTGTTGTAATATATAGTTATCAGTTGACTTATCATTATTGGTATCCATCTGCAGGTTGTTAACAGCATGACCTGTGATCTGTTACCAGAAGACAGAATAATACCAACAACTGAGTATCCTGTCACTGAAAGGTCACTGTACAGAGAATTTCCCCGGGAAGAGAGAGAAAAAAAGAAGAAACGTAAAAAACACTCCAGGTCAAGATCTCGCTCTCCAAAACACCATTATGAATCAAAGTCCAAGTCACGACCACATGGAAAAGTAAAACATTCCCTTCCCACTGCTTACAGAACAGTTAGACGGTCTAGGTATGTATGAAGTGTCCCTCTCAATCTGCTTGTTCATTTTGAAAAGCATTCTGTAAACAGCCATTGGGTTTCACTGCATTTCTTTTACCTTTACTCTTGAGTGTGCCCTAAAAAAATCCTCCTTTGACTGCAGGCAAAAATACTGAAATCTAAGTACATTTATATTTACTTTAAAGATAAAATGTATTTTATGTTGTTCAGACACCACATGCTGATTCTGCTTAGAGCTGCAGTCACTTGAGCTTTGGAATTGGCTCATTGGTCAGTTGTCTTACTACTGGACAAAATGTCTGCTCCCCCCATCATTCTAATACAGGGATCATTTTAAATATATTTGCAATTAAAGACATCACCAAATGTTGGGTTTCTTTCCTAGTGATGCTTCAGAGCTGTATTTAGTTGTAGCTTGTGTGTGGGTTATTCTGCCTTCAGTTTTGTCTTTCGCAAGTTAAATTCATGTTAAATTCTGTTTTCACAGTATGTTTGCGTTATTGTCTGTACTGTGAAGCACCATCAGTTTTGTAGAGTAATGGATCTATACACTTTAGAAGTCATCCTGCTGTTAATGTCAGCAATGATATCATCAATCAATAGGTAGATTCAGTTCTATTGGCAGTCATACATTCTATGCTTTAACACTCTATACTCTTCTTGCCCCTTCCCATCATTTTGGTCTTGGTTTCACCTGTCAAAAGTACTGGACATGCTTTTTTAGATGTTTTCTGGCAAAGTCTAATTGGCTTTCCTATTCTTGTGCTTTGCCACTGGAAACCCTCTGTATTTACTTCTTTCTCTTAATTGTAGATTTTGACATTAATATACCTGCCTCATTGAAAGTATTCTTCATTTTGCTAGATGTTGTGAATGCACATTCTATACTTGAAGGCAACTCCAGATATTTTACCTTGTTAACTGTTCATGAAATAACTGCTTACACATGCAACAGCTTGTTAGTCAATTATCCAGCTGCAGAACTATTGGTCCCCTAAAAACGGAGGGGAAATATAAAAAGTGCTATAATTCCTGGACCATTAAACTCATTTGGATATGAATACACTCGAGTTAAAGCTGGCAGTCCCAGTTGTCCCATGTTTATTATATAATTACCAATATTTTTTGGTAAAAATAAAACTAAAATAACATTATCAATGTCCAAATAGTTATTTGCCTAACTGTATTTAAAAAGCTTGTATTACTATCTGGGGAAAGGCAAGAATTACATTAAAATCTCTGCTGTTTTGTTTTGTGCAAAGAGACTGGCACCATCCACCAATCCACTCTCTCTAAATCTGTCTTGCAGTGCTGCCATGATTTATTAACCCAAGCCTTGTCTCTGCCATCAGCAAAAGCAAACAGAAAGGCACCCATTTATAAGTCAAAAGAGGGTACATATCAGGATCACCAGAGTAGGGTGGAACAGAAGAACTTAGCAGGTTCTGATCCAGAGGGGGAATTCTACCCAACAGCCCACACAGTATCAGCTGTGGTATCCCATTTGTTCATGACAACATACAGGCCCAGTGCAGTTGTTTAAATATTAACATGTATAGTCAGCTTTGCCTTTTTATCGGCAGAGCCATTATTTTTCAAGTTAACATTATATTTTTTTGACCATCTTTATCCAGCGTGTTCCTTGAACTTCACCTACTGACTAATGCAGCATAGTCATAGTCATAGTCCGCATGGTGCATGATGCTGCTAGATTTAGTAGCATTTAGAGCAGTTACTCATAACTGTTTCACATAATAGATTCACAGTAAGCGGAGGATCACATGAACACACGACTAGTCTAAAAGATTATCTATTGATAGCTGTAAGCATTGTTCTTTGGTTCCCAGATCACTCTCAATTATACAGCCCTACTACTTTACAACTCTTGAGTGTGGAAAAAATTGCTGTTGTCTTTAAATAAATATTTCTTGGTCACTAGCAGGAGGAATTGAATTGTGTCTGGCGAATCATTTTCAGTTTTATGTCATGTGAATCCTGATTTTTAGCATGTTATTGAATGACATAGTCGAAGTACCTTTTACTTTATGTTCAATTACCCTTTCAACAAAATATATGAGCTGCTTGGCTTAGAATCTATCTTCATGCTTAATTGCTTAGTATTCAACCCTGTTCTATAAATCTCCCATTCAGTCTTAAGAATGTATTCCTGGTTGCTTTGCTAACTGAGTCCTAGCAACTAGATGGCAGTTTAAATTTAAGGCCAGCAAATGCACACACAAACAATTAATTGCACATTGTCGGGTAGTCTCACATTCCAGAGGTTCATGTGAAGGTGAAATACCCATTTAAGATGACTATATTTGGTCTGGGGATTTGCCTGATTTTGACCATAGCATATTCTGTACATTTAGTGCATGTGTAAACAAAAAAAAAATCAATATCCTATACTGAGGCAGCTATTGAAAGCTGAAAAAGGATAAAGGGCACAGGATACACAACAGATAACAGATAAGCTCTTTAGTACAATAGGAGTCTTCAGAACTCGTCTGTTATCTACTGCGTATCTTGTGCTTGGATGGCTGCCCCCTTGGCTACACAGCAGCTTATTTATATAAACAATAGTAGTGTTTCTGAAGCAAACACACCCGTTTTGCCAGTGCAGGGCAACACTACAGTATACTGTCATTCCTTTAAAACAATTACATTTTTTGTTGTTACTTTTCCCCAAAATTAATACTTAAGCAAAACAGCTTATATCAAATGAAGTGGCATATTAAAGAATCTTACCAAGTAAAGTAAATATTGCCCTTTTACATTTCTTGCCTTGAACCACCTTTTCGTGATGGTCTCTGTGCTGCCTCAGAGATCACCTGACCAGAAATACTGCAGCTCCCACTGTAATAGGAAGAAGTGTGGAACTCTGTCTGTTAATTGGCTCATGTGACCTAATATGTATAGTTTGTTTGTGTGCGCCGTAAATCCTCGGATCAAATGGGACAGCCCCTATTTTGTAAAATGGCAATTTTCTACTTATGATTACCCAATGGCACACACTACATGAAGCAGGGTTTTACATATGAACTGTTTTATGCAATCCATTTTTATACAGGCCTACATTGTTTGGGGGTTTAGTTTTCCTTTAAGAATTGCATCAGTGGTACACTCTCACTTCCCATTAAAGGGCATGTAAATTCTAAAATAGAATAAGGCTAGAAATGCTGTATTTTGTATACTAAACGTAATGAACTTACTGCACCACAAGCTGAATCAAACAAATAATTTATTCTTTCAAAGTTGGCTACAGGGGGTCACCATCTTGTAACTTTGTTAAACATCTTTGCAAGACTAAGACTGTGCACATGCTCAGTGTGGTCTGGGCTGCTTAGGGATTGTCATAAACAAAGCTGCTTGAGTTCTGCGTGGCTGGGAAGTAAGGCGGGGGCTCCCCCTGCTGTTCATAAGTATGATTGTTTCCCTGCTCAGCAGTTAGGGACCATCTGACAATTCCTATCCACAGCAGAAAATGAAGAGAGAATTTCACTGCATACAGTCAGGTTTCTTATAAAAACGGTACATATTTTTTAATTAAAGTATATTGGAGATAGGTTGCTTTTTCATTAAAGAAAGTAAAAATGGGATTTTGTTTTAATGCCTTTACATGCCCTTTAACTACAACTAATGGCTTTTTATGATTTCAGATCAAGGTCAAGATCCCCACGAAAACCTTCTCAGTCAGGGGAAAAGAGGAGAGAAGAAGAGAAAGACAGAGGAGTTCCAAGTGTTTACCGTTTTGGCCACAGCCCAGGCAACAGCAGAAAACGTACACGGTCACGGTAAATATTGAAAACAACTTTTTTAGAGTTTACATTTGTTCCAGTGCAGTAAACCCCAGGGCAGTATTTTTCAGTTTACAGGAGCACTGGCCTGGGTCATAGTGTCGTAAATGTATCCAATCAAGCACTTGTGTGCTTCACCATTTGACCAGCAAAATTGTGTTAAGTAATGTTAATTATGTTAAATCTCAGAAGATGTTATGATCTGAATTACTATTAGAGTGTGCAAGTCCTGTCTCCCACCTAGACCTCAAGTCCTTATAGATCAACAGATCAGTGGCCCCCACTGGGTATGGGCTTACCACCCATACATATATCCATACAGTTAAAGAAAAAGCTAGGAAATAAAATACCTGTTTTAAAATGTAGAGATATTAAACTCAAGAAGAAGTTCCCTTTGTCACGTGAAAACATAAATCATAGGTGTTTTCTGTTATTCTTACTATTTTTAACGAGATCTTGTTTATTCAGATTTCATGGGGGCAGGTGAGAAACGCAGAATCAAAGACACACACCGTAATGAACTGTCTCTTTAAGTTATAAACTGCACTTTCTGAGATCAATGCAAGCTGTTTATCAGAATGTACAGAATTATACAAAAAAGTATCTCCTATTGTAAAATATAGGAAAAGTTCTTATGACTTCCATGACCATATACAACTGAAGAGCTTGTACTATTCTACAGGTTATTGAACTCTGAGGTTGACTTGTAATATCCTAATTTTTTACAATCGGATGTGCATTATTTTTCATATTTTTTATGCAGCTTAAAAAAAGTTAAAAGTTAGCTTGGTAGACGTGTTTTTTTTCTACCTAACTTGCTAAGTTAATTATTTTAATGAGTCATGTGACTCAACACCACTTAGAAATGGTGCTTAGTGATGTCATTAGTTATTATAAGAATTTCATTTGTATACTATTGATGGCTTTTGTGTATTATAGAGGCATAAATTCAAACACAAAAAAATGAGCTTTCTTTTTATAGTCAATGATACAAAATTTTTGTTACCCTAATAATGGTTACCCTGTGTATGCAGAAATGTCTTCACTAAGTTCATATTAAACTAAATGAGCAAAGAAAGCACAAGAATTCAAGCAGCTTTAATATTGGTTAGAATCCGAAAAACAACAAGATACTGGCAGATAAAAGAAAGGAAACCCTATAGTCTTGCAACTAGTGTAGATCTAAAGAAAGGTTGTTTGATTTTGTACAGCATTCAAGTTTGATGATAAATTTAAGTCAGTAACCTAGATGTGGGTTACTTTTGCAAATAAAGCCTCAGATGTACATGCTTTTCCAAATAAGCCACAGAATCCTATTGTTATAGTTTCATATTTATAGACTATACACAGGCTGTTATTTGGGGTGGCATGGATATATTCATTAAATTAGTAACAACCTTCTGAGCCTGTGGGAATTGAATGAGGGTTTTATTATAGGAAACCACCTCACCTCAACATGTGAACAGTGGAGGGCAACCTTACTTGACTTTATTTTAATTGTACAATTTTGTTTTTGAAAAAGGAGGTAATAAATGACACTTTGTGTCCCCTTTAGCCAGAGTCTGTAGGTCTCCCACATGATCCACAATAACAAGTTGAAGTTTTGAATTCAAAATTATTCTATATGTCCCTCACACAGCTGATCATTTTTCCAATGATATCTTTAAAAAAAATTGCTTCTGCGATTTGTGTAATTATTTTAATTGCCATGAATTTGTGTTTCTCTGTAGCAGCCCGTCTGATAATAGAAAGAAAAGGCATTCAAGATCCAAAGCGAGGTCTCGATCCACCTCCCCCAACATGCAAGGATCAAACGTTCGTTCTGTGCATTCGACTAGTATCTCTCCCATGGAGAGCAGGGGTTCCAGCCAAGAGCACTACAGGTATTCTAAATCTGTATAAATATAACATAGTGAATTCTTTGTGTAGTGGCCATGTGACAGCCACAAATCGATTTCTACAATTCACAGCAATATTTACCCTGCCAAGAGGGTAAAAAGTGTGACTGCTGTAACATTAATTCTTCAAGTGCAACGGCACTTGGGGGGGGGGGATTTGTCATCCATGGTTCTCCCATAAATGCTTTTCCACTGTAATGTGAATCGCTGGTGGAAAAAAACATTCAGTTTTCCACATTGCCTCGCAAGGAAATTTCTGGTGACACATATTTTTTCCACCAGCGATTTACATCATTGCTGGTGGGAAAGCATGTTGGTGTGATTTGTCTCCCGCCCTAGCACATTTTTGCTGTGGATGACAAATCTTTCACTGATCTACTACACATCACTCAAACGCATCTCAGATTTTGAAAACAGTACATGTTTTATGACTTTGGTGCTTTGTTCAAAATGGATTGTCCCCATTTTCCTGATAATGTGGCCACTGAAGGACTTAATTTAGAATAAGTTAATGAAGAGTTGTTATTGCAGTTCCCACTGCTTTGAAAACTCCCCAATAGTCCGAAAATAAGGCGCCATCCAAACTGGAATTAACTTTTATAGTTGTTTAAAGTGAATGTAAAAGTCTACTTAATCCTTCAGTTATACATTGTTTCGCATGCTGAATCTATACGTTTGTCCTTGCTGCAGTGGTAATGCACACATATATCACACAAGTAATCCTCTCTAATATCCTGTTATAATCTCTATAATAACACACCCTATCTGCTACACATTACAAAAATAATTGGTGTACATAGCACAAAACCACCCCTGCATCAATGACAAACACCAAATACAGAATGCCCACATTTTCATGTGTATATACCATTGCGTTATAATGGCATGAATATTCAGCAATTTCTTTAGATGGTAAAAGATATAAGTATACTAAGGGCACACAGGCTTGTAGAAGGATATGAGATTTGATTATTAACCTGCTCTTGATTATTAACCTGCATTTACAATTTGCAGCTTGTTACATTTACCCACAAGGCTGTTATGTTTGGTAGTAAATTTGCGTTCGGTTTTACCCAACTATTGTGTGTGTAACCAAATCCTGAACTTGTACTTTCAGGGGTGGATCTCAGGATGGTCGCATAGAGTCAGAAATAGTTTCTTCAGTGCAGAGCAAAATAACTCAGGTAAGTGTGTGTGTGGAAAAACTGATTATTGACATCTGAGATGGCTTATACACAACTGCATTAATTGTCATAAGTGCGCCAGCAAAGTGATATTGCATGTATTAGCCCATAGCCATTATGTTTGCCCAAAACAGCACAAAGCAGTAACCACACACAAAGGGAATACATACAGTAAATAAAATTGTAATCTCTGGAAATCTATACACCGCTATTGCTTGTGTTTTATTAGTGAGAGATGTGTGAATGCTGTGTTTTGGCTCATGATGCCAGTCTAGATCTGAACTAGCCACTACTAAGCTTTGGCAGATCAGGGGTTTATTTGCATAGAGATTTTATAAGGAAAGGCATTATCATAGCATTATGCCATAGTGTCTGAAATTATAATTTTCTGCATTACTTTTACTTCCATAAGGTGCATGCTTAATGTTGAATATTTATAATTGGTTAATAAAGGCAATAATGAAAATACAGGACAACAGTCTGGCATTTCGCTAGTGACATTAATGCTTTAGAAATCTTCATAACTGGGAATTAGAATGCTGCTTTACACACACACACACACACCACACACCACACACACACTTTATCAAACCAGCCACAATTTAGCATCTTTTAATGCATGTGATTTGGCTTTGCCCTTGTGTTCATAACGAAATGTATTATTCTTCTGTCCCCTCTGTGCAGGATACTTTAAAACATTTTTGATTTAGTGTATTTAAATGAAACAACAGAATGCTCGTTATTTCACAATTCAGTATGGGGGGGGGGGGCACTGTGAGCAATGAATTTTCATATAGGCCATAGCCTGGGACAGCGAAGACACATCTTTCATCTCAGTATTTGTAGCTGATCACAATCCCAAAGCAGTTTATTCAGGACTAACTTAGGATGGATAGATAGATAGATACATAGATAGAATACATGGATAGTATAGATGGATAGAGACCTCTGCCTTTAAGCAAGAGACATACAGACAGGATAATTGACCTCTGAAGAAATTAATCTTAGCATGTCTGAATGTGATGGGAACCTTCACTCGTGCTTGCTCTCACATGAGTGGATGCATTTTAAGGATTTTGCCAACCAAGCAGCCTCAAATTATCCAAAGAATGTGGATGCCTCTTCCATCATGATAGTGGCAAGGAGAGATTTTGGGCACTTTGGCACAGGGTTAATGTGGGCTAAAAAAACATTTTTGAAACTGTCTTGTATGCCTTGGCATAAATGTCTAGTTGTCCTTTACATAGCTGCATGCAGTTAAGCAAACATTTTTCTTAATGCTTTGCAGGATCTCATGGCTAAAGTGAGGGCAATGCTTGCCGCCTCCAAGAACATGCGCAAAGACTCTTAATGAGACCTGTTCACATGTGAGTTACCACCAGAAGTCTGTGTCAAAACTGGAAGACAGCTGTCCGCCAGGATGGATGGAATCGTCAGACTGCCTCCTTTTTATACACTGTTCACAGTAATAGTTCGATTTCCTTAGGGAATAACTAATCTGGTCAATTTTTCATTGACTTTTTACAGTTCCTGTAAACATTGACCAGCAGTTTTCACTGTATATTTGTATATATTCAATTTCTGTTTCACTGTGTTCCAAATAAAATCAGAATACAAAAGCTGAGAAGCAACTATTTATTTAAAGGACTTCATAAGATGTGAGCGTGAAACTGATTTGGGAAAAGAAGTTAGTGGATCATGTCATTTCTATAACTTTTATTTTAATGGTCAGGCCACACGAGCAGATTCGGGGAGATTAGTCGCCCCATCAACAAATCTCCTCTTCTTCGGGGATACAATCTCCCCGAACTGCCTTCCCCCTGCCCTACTTCAGAAAATGAAGCGTCTGCAGGCGATTTTTATTGTAGCCGGCGGAGGGCTGGGCGAAGGCAGATCTGGGAAATTGTCTCCCTGAAGAAGAGGAGCTTTGTTGCTGGGACGACTAATCTCCCCAAATCTGCTTGTGTGGCCAGACCCTTACAGAATTTCTTAAAGGAGAAGGAAAGCCCCAGGGCGCAAAACCCCTCCCCCCTCCCCTGTGTTGCCCCCCCTCCCTCCTCCCCCCTGGCCTACCTGTCCCCCTGGGCAAATGCCCCTAACTTGTTACTCACCCCTCTGCGCAGGTCCTGTCCACGGAGTTCACAGTCGCCATCTTCTCCCACGCGCGTCTTCTTCCTGCTCTGACCGGCGTCTTCTGGCGCATGCGCAGTAGGAACAGGTACCGGTACAGCTCTATTGCGCATGCGCCGAATGTCACGAAGTGAAATCGGAAAACTTCGTGACATTCGGCGCATGCGCAGTAGAGCTGTACCGGTACCTGTTCCTACTGCGCATGCGCCAGAAGACGCCGGTCAGAGCAGGAAGAAGACGCGCGTGGGAGAAGATGGCGACTGTGAACTCCGTGGACAGGACCTGCGCAGAGGGGTGAGTAACAAGTTAGGGGCATTTGCCCAGGGGGACAGGTAGGCCAGGGGGGAGGAGGGAGGGGGGGCAACACAGGGGAGGGGGGAGGGGTTTTGCGCCCTGGGGCTTTCCTTCTCCTTTAAAGCTGGAATTGAAATGATCTGCATGCCTTGCACATAACTAGGGAGGCCTATCATCCCAACAGGTTTTTCCCCCAGCAGCTAGCTATCTTTACATGGTATATTTTGTCTGCACTGTGCAAAAGCCATACCTGATGCGCCGAATCCAGGATTTGGTTCAGGATTCAGCACTGCGCACTGTTCTTTTTTCCCCCCTTGTCTTTCTAATTTGCGTATGCAAATTAGCGTTCGGTATTCCACCGAATCACAAAGGATTCAGGGTTTGAACTAATCCTAAAATAGTGTATTTGGTGCATCCCTATCTTATAGGCAGATGCAGATTTATTTCTAAATTACACTGTTTACATTACAAATAATTCATTCCACCCGTCCTCAACCAACACGTGTAATTTTTAGCAGTAATATGGGGGGTTTTGATCACCTGACCACTCATTGTAGCAGGAAGAAAATCTGGGAGTAAAAGACGGATCTCTGCCTATTCATTGGCATGTACTCTGTGTGCCCTTGGTCTGTTTGTGAGCATAGTGCCTTGTATGATCCAGAGAGAGGGACACACTATAGTTCCTAAACCATCACTTTTTCTGTATGACATTATTCCGTATATAGAATATAATTTTATATATATGAAATCTGAACCTCTATCGTGACAAAAAAAACGTAAACCCAAAATTAAACTTTGTGTGAAACGAAGGGCCTATTTTTATAGCCTAATCCATTTAAACAATGCAACAAATAGTAAATTCAGATGCTGAAAAAGCTGTTTTATGCCAAATATGACTACATACCATTTTTACACAGCGTGTGGTGTATTTGATCTTGGTTTTTTACACAGTTTGATAAATAGGCCCCTCCAATGAAAACATGCTACAAGGGAGTAATTATGTGATGACGGTGTCCATTTAAATGATGCCCTGCAGTCCAAGCCCACTATTTCACTTCTAAATCGACTTACTTCTATCTCAGCTTTGTTTTATTTAAAAAGGAAAGCCCATCCAACGTTACACATGTCAACTCAGTCAAACGTTTTTGCAGACGTGGCTAAAATTTCCACTATAAAATAGATTGGCTTTCTCTTCAGTGCAGCTGTTATGGCTGGACTTTTAGCCAATTACTTTATTTATTATGGTGCAAAGGGAAAATAAAAGAAGGGAGACTGCAGAGAATCTGAAAATTAATTCAAGAAAACTGCTGTTGCTACAGAGAACATTTTTTGTATGTGTATATATATTGCTGTGTTCTATATTTCACTGTAAATGATGAGGGTATTTTGGTTTTGCAAATGAAAGCCTTGGTCATTTCTCAAAGGCATATTCTCCTGCTGTTTCAGTGCACATGGCTGTACTCTTCTATAAGAGGAATGAATTTAGTTGATAAATGACTCACATAGCGTTTGATGCGGCAACAAATCCTGCTACAAAGCAATGTTTTTCTATTTTTATTGCTTTCCAAAAACTGCATTGAATTTAAGGGCCTCCATTATTTATTATTTTAGGCTTCACAATGTTTCTTCTGTCCCAAGCCCATGTGCATTGTCCTGAGATTAACACTGCTTCCGTACCTTTGTCTGGGGTTAAAGGCATTTGACAATAGTTAAGAATTCTCTCTTTTTCTGTTAATCTTATCAGTTTTGTGCATAATGCTTTGTTTTATATACTGCAGGTAAATGGGTATTATTAGATGTAATGTGGGGCATCATTCATGCAGCTTAGTTACCATCGAGGTATTGTTTTATTAAAAAGAGCCAAATAGTTCATTTTATTATTCATTTAAATAGGGCGCTGTGGAAAGAGAAGCCGCCCAGCAACTGGTTACCAATCCAGCCAGGAAAATGTCATCGACGTCTGGGGCTGATTACAAATTTACTCTTAATATCTGCCAGTAATTTTGTCATTCCACTTCTGGCCCACCCCCAGTCCTGCTTCTAGGTCTGCCTATTCTCTCCTGTCCCTCTTTCTCCCTGCCTAGTTCACTCAAATTTCACCCTTTTTTGGCCAATATCCACTCTCTTTAGAAGCGACTGAAATTTTTCATCAAAGAAGGTGGCAGCCCTATCTATGGGAGTAGCCATTGCTATTCAGGGCATCCCAAAATGGTGATACTCGCAAATAAACTGTTAAATATATTGCAGCTGTTAAAAAAAAAAATTGCTTTGTGATAATGGATTTTCTAAAATAGTATCAGTTCTCCTTTAAAACCTTAGTTATGAGTAAGGAGATATGAGTTTCATATAAATAATATGTAATCTTTTTGGGTGATCCTATTGTTTTTTTCCAGGGCCGATAATGAAATTAAATATGAGCCTTTAGCACACCAATTGGAACAGGGTTTGATGCAGCCTTCACCCAATGAGATGTGTTAACCTTCTAGACTACCAATCTGACCAATCCGATAGCTCTGTGATAAGACATTGTTTTGGACCCTTATACAGGCCCTAAAGTTGCTGAGTTAGCAGCCAATGTACAGTGCCTATAAAAACTTACGTTTTCATATGGTATTGAAATTTTAAAAAATTACGTTAAGTATAAATTTTGTTTTTCATTTTTACCTTGCGCAGCACCATGCGATATAGAAAGTAAACTTCTATGAGGGTTTCCTTTTGACATGGCTGATTGACGCACCTTTCTGCCAAACTCCGCCTCTGGAGACCCAGATGTCAAGCCTATAATGCTTTGAAAATGTATTTAAGCTGCTCCAAGTAGCCACTTTGCAAATCTGATCTGCTGAAACCTGTGCCCCTTCAGCCAAAGATGTAGCCATATCTCTGGTAGAATGGGCCTTAACAAAGGCTGGAGGTGAAAGTCCTGCTGACTTTATAATGTCCTGTATCCACCTGGAATGAGACTTGGTGCCAAAATATGCAGGTGTAGGGACAGGCTTTGGATGCAAGTATCTTAAATGGTGTCAATTTGCACAATGACTGCAGCCATTTTAGCAAAACTGCAACTGCAATTGCATTTGTAAATGAGCCCTGTAATCTACAATAAACATGGAAATAAATCCTTCCATGTTTAACGCTCTCACAATAAAGCCATCACCAAATAACATTTTATGCTGGTTGCAGAGTATGTATTGTCAGAAACTGCTTAACAAAATGTAACAACATTTTTAGACTAATCTCTTGCAGAGATAAAATCAATAGAGTGGGGATATCAAAGCCGTTGCTCTTACTGAACAACAACCCCCAGCATGCCACGGCAGCCTGCCAGCAGGTGTAGTGTACAGTCAGGACAGCCATAGATTGAAACTCAGTGCTAAAGGCAAGGGGCACATGAACCCAAGATGGGGGCAGAGATTTCTTTAGATACTGCAAATTAAACCAGGGGGTGTCAGGGGAAGAACGACAGGTACTTTCTGACAAAGAAAACCATATTTGATTAAAACAGAAAGGTGACAGGCCTGCAGTAACATCTTCTCCGGCTCTTGTTTTCTCCAGTAGGTCAAACTGATATGAAATAAACAGAACAAAGCGCTGGCCAGTCTGTGTAGCACAACACGCTTAGGAATGAGACTATAGTGAGCATTGTCCTAAACAGGATTTCAGAAAGTCACTCACTCCATTAATTTTTTCAGGCATTAAGGACAAAAAAGTTTTTATTTTCAGTATCAATATACAGTACTGTATATGTAAAGGTTGTATAACACCAAATATATATATATATATATATATATATATATATATATATATATGTATGTATGTATTTGTGTGTGTGTATGTATATATATATATATATATATATATATATATATATATATATATATATATATATATATATATATATATATATATATATATATATATATATATATATATATATATATATATATATATATATATATATATATATATATAAGACGGCTTAAGTTGGGAGCCGAAACGTTGAAATAAAAAATTTCTTTGTTTTTCACACTTTATGGAAGTCCTGGCAGTGTGGTTTATTCGTCGATTTGATTATATATATATATATATATATAATTTTTATTTTTTTTTAATACACAATCAGTATTGTAATTATATTTTTTATATTTATGTGAATTCTATTTCTAATAATGCACTTATTGTTACTTTTTATTCCAATGTCCCCTTGTTTGTTACTACTAATTTATTGTTTTGCTGTACAGTGGTTTGCCCTCGAGGAGCGCTTTACAAATAAAAATATAAATACATTATTAGTAATTTTAAAATCATTTCAATTGACTATATATTGGAAGGTGACTTAGTATTACATTTTCTTTCATTTCTTTCTTTGCATAATTAAAGAAAATGTAATACTAAGTCACCTTCCAATATATAGTCAATTGAAATGATTTTAAATTACTAATAATGTATGTATATTTTTATTTGTAAAGCGCTCCTCGAGGGCAAAGCACTTTTACTCTTACAAATTTACTCGTACAACCTCTCAGCAAATTCGTGTAAACATTTGGAGGCACATTTATCAAAGGTTGAATTTCAAATTCATGTGAGTTTTTTTAAACTCCCGTAAATTCAATACACTCGAACGGGGGGGTTATTTAAGAAAAAAATCTAATATCTAAAACTCGGACGAGTTTTACCAACTCGAAAAACTCAAACTTTGAATCAAAGTTGACCAAACTCAATTCTAGTTTTTCTCCGAAACAAACTCGAATGTTAGGAAGGCTACAAACATCTCCAATTTGATCACTGGACCTCTCCCATTGACTTATACATGAATTTGGCAGGTTTTAGGTGAGGAATAGTCGAATTCAAATTCATAGAGGTCCAGAGTATGATAAATCTGGAAAATTGAATTCAAATTTTTTAAAAAACTCAAAATGTTTGGATAATTCCCAAGTCGAATTTGACAGTTTTGACCATAAAGAAAATTAGAATTTTCAATTCAACCTGCTCCTTAGAATACCCCTTAAAGGCACTACAGGTACAACTATTTTTAAATTGAACTCTGTTGTTTCATGGAAATGATGAAATGAGTTAACATTATCAGACTGATCATGTGTAAAAGCATTCTGGGTATTCCCTGTGTCCCAGAAGCTTGCATTGTTGCCTACTGGTCTTGGGGTTCTAGGTTTTATTCTGTTTAGATCAATCAGCAAGAAGTATTTATGTTCTCCCCATGCTTGTGAGGATATCCTCTGGGTATTCCCCCACTCCAGAAACATAAATAGACCATAGTATGCATTAATGTGATAGAAACTTAGACCAGGGATCCCCAAACTTTTTTACCAGTGAAGCCACATTCAATTGTAAAAAGATTTGGGGAGCAACACTTGCATGAAAAAAAGTTCATATGGGGCTCCAAATAAGGGCTGTGATTGGCTATTTAGTAGCCCCTATGTGCACTGTCAGTCTAAAGAACAGTCTAACTTGCCTCCTAGCAAAGAATTCAAAAACAAGCCACTGGAAGCAAAATCCAAGGGTGGGTAAGCAAAATGTTGCTTATGAGCCACCGGTTGGGGATCAATGCCTTAGACCAGGGGTCCCCAACCTTTTGTAAAATGTAAAAAAGAGTAGGAGAGCAGCAAAAACCTGAAAAGGTCCTTAGGGATGTCAAATAAGAGCTGTGATTGGCTGTTTGTTAGCCCGTATATGTACTGGTAGCCTACAGGAGGCTCTGTTTGACAGTACACCTGGTTTTTATGCAACCAGAACTTGCCTCCGAGCCTGGAATTCAAAAATAAGCTCCTGCTTTGAGGCCACTGGGAGCAACATCCAAGGGGTTGGTGAGCAACATGTTGCTCACGAGCTACTGGTTGGGGAACACTGCCTTAGACTATAAGCTCCATTGGTGCAGGGGCTGATGTGAAGCATGTACAATATCTGTGCATTGCTGCAGAAATTATTGCTTTATAAATAAAGGATGATGATAATATATTTAATGGAGTTACTAGCCCTTTAAGAATGCCTTCCTTGAGACCTATAATGAAAGAAATAATTCTGCTACAGTACATAATGGTTGGCTGAGATTAATGACTACAAGGATTCTTCCGAGCATGTCTTAGATCGTGATGCTAATGATTCTAATGGTCAAGGGAACTAGGCGACATTACTGAAGCAAATATTTCATACAATATCAAGGAGTGAAAGATACTCTACAGGCCATTAAATGTGTATTTCGTCTCAATGGAACCATGCTAAAAAAAAACTCATCTTTATCCGGTAGTTTGGAAAGTGATTCCAATTTAAGGTCTCTGATATTGAAACGTTTAATTTCCCTTTCCATCCCTTCCTAGGATCAGACATCAGTTGGACAAAAGGAAAATCATTTATTTACGAACATTTGTCGTTTTTAAGAATAAGATTGACTGCTTGGCTAAAACCATGAGTATGTGCTTTGATCAAAGATTGTCAGCCACTGGAAGTTGCCTATATTCCCCAGGCCAGGTTTCAGAATTGTTTTGATAATGAAAAGTCTCCGATACATTTCAAAATCAGTGATGATCATTCTTACTGTCATTTTATAGATGTGATAGACTCATAGAGGGCTCTTGTGTTTCCCATTATCTCCTCAGCCAAGAGAAAGTTAGCAGCTGTTTACATGGAATTCTTCAGCATGATTTCTTCAATAGGGACTCTGTCCCTTGGGCCTCTCTTTATATTTCGGTATTTCAGACAAAAGAAAGAAGAATTCAGATGTAGACTTCCCTCGGATGATTTCTCTCACATGTCTGAAAGGTCTCTGTTACTCTGGAGATATACATTTGAAAAAAAAAAAAGAAGTATTTTGTTCCATCAGCTTGGACTAAACAAAATAAGGCTGCAAATCATGTGGTAGAAGCAAAAGCCTTCCTTTTAAAATTAAAAAAGGACCATATAGAAGCCATCTCACAAGTTTCTTTCAGACAATATAACCACTATGGGATATATTTATCAAAGAGCGAAGTTGGAGATTGCCACAGTCCCATACTTTTCGTATTTATCAAATGGTAAACTTTCACTTTCACCCTTTGATAAAAACGTCTTTAAAAATCCCATAGAAATGAATGGAGAATGGGGATATTTCACACTAGCGGACTGTGGCGATCTCTAACTTTACTCTTTGATAAATATACCCCATATGACTTTTAAAACAACTATCAGTGTACCAAATGTAAGAAGTTGCTTTTGGACGTTTTAAAAATCCTAAGATCAAAGATTTTTCTATTGACTTCAAGAATGGGTGATCTCCTGTTACCTCGAACATGGTTATACGGATAGATGTTCTTCAGGACTGGGATTTTAGTGTGTATCATGCATTCTCCATTTCCTAAGATTAGAAGAAGAGTCCTTAAAGGAAAACTATACCCCCCCCAAACAAGTAGGTCTCTATAAAAATATATTGCATAAAACAGCTCATATGTAAAACCCTGCTTCATGTAAATAAAACATTTTCATAATAATATACTTGTTTAGTAGTATGTGCCATTGGGTAATCATAAATATAAAACTGCCATTTCAAAAAATAAGGGCCACCCCCTGGGATCGTATGATTCACAGTGCACACAAACAAACCAAACAAACTATACTTGTTAGGTCACATGAGCCAATTAATAGACGGAGTTCTTTTGCTTCCACACTTCTTCCTGTTACAGAGCTGCAGTATTTCTGGTCAGATGATCTTTGAGGCAGCACACAGACCAATACGAAATGGTGGTTCAATGCAAAAGATGTAAAAGGGCAATATTTGCTTAAATATATATTCCAGTTTGATAAGATTTTTTAATATGCTACTGAATTTCATATGAACAATCTGTTACTCAAATATTCATTTTGGGGGTATAGTTTTCCTTTAAGAACCACAGCATTACCTCACTTATAACCACCTGTAATACAAATTTTGAGTTTATTTTAGTGTAATTCGATTTCAGTTTTAAAAAAAAATCGAATTTTGAAATGTATTATGTACTGTCTCTTTAAGAATTATAATTCAACTATTCGCCATTTAAAACCTGCGAATTGGTGTTTTAGATATCTATCATAACATTATCTTTGAATGCTATTTATAATTTTGCCTTAAAAGCATCTCCCTGATGCTTTTACATTACCTTTCTTACCCTTTTTTCCCTATGAGGGGGCTGCCATATTTGTGCAGCAGGAGTCCGTTACTGTAACTGACAAGTTGAGAAGGGACAGTCAGGTTGGCAAAACAGTCAGGTTTAGGAACTTCAAGTAACATTTACTTACAAAAGCAGAACTATCAGCGAAAAATGATCAACATGACCTATAGTTAACTTTTCATGTAGATTAATATTTTGAAATAAAATTTTTAGTGTCAGTATCACTTTAATCTTCATTTTATAAACCACAGTCTGATCAACTTTCAGAATCTTCAGAAATAACAATGACAGTATAACTGGTTTGAAGTGTTGATTTTTTAAGCACATCCTACTGATTAACCCTGGGCTACTAGTCTACAGAGTACTGTCATCTTTTCTCCAGTCCCAGTGATGCCTTGTTGTTGGTCTGGACTATGTGCATGTATAGTAGAGTAAAATTGGAACTGAGATGGTAAGAGCTGAAAATGTATTCTTCTGCACCCAACAGAGCCCAGAGCAGCCACAAGGGCAGGAGGATAGATGATAGCACAACACTCACTAGAATACTGCCACAGCCCACTGCTAGTGAAGGATTTGCGGCAAATTTCCGCGTTTCACAGCGGGCGAATAAATTTGCGAAAATTCGCCAGCATCAGAAATTTTTGGACGCGCATTTGTTAAGTCGCTTGCGTCAAAATCGGTGCGCGCCAACGCTATTCGGACGCCCATTGCCTTTAATGCCAACATCAGCTTGGACATGGGCGTCAATTTATGATTTTCAAGATTTTACGTGAAAATGGCAGTTTTTCACGATTTTTTCATGAAAATGTCTGATTTTCATGATTTTTTCGTGAAAATGTCCGACTTTCATGATTTTTTCATGAAGCTTTCCGATGTCAGGATTTTTCCGAAACTTTTTCGGGAGAAATTTGCCCATCACTACCCACTGCATTTTTTCAACAAAGAAAAGCAGCATCCCAAGCTCTGAGGTTAGCAGCTATAGTCACTAGAGGGGATGGGGGTGCCTAAAAATTTCATCAACCCACCTTATCATTTTCTTTTAAAGGTGTGGTTCACCTTTAAGTTAACTTTTAGTATATTATAGAATGGTCAATTCTAAGCAACTTTTCAATTGGCCTTCATTATTTATTTTATATCATTTTTTTTTAATTATTTGCCTTTTTCCTCGGACTCTTTTCAGCTGACTGTTGCCAAATCACATTGTGCCACAAAACTGACCTAACAAAGTCTCCTAGGTTATTATTACCCCTGAGTGGGCCCCGATTGGCAAGACCCTACAATGATTCCCACAAATTGGCAACGTAAAAATGGAGATATGCATATTTGGTCTAGGGAATTCTCTAAATGAAGCAACCCACTATGACAGCTGGAATTAATGTAATATGTGTATTATATTGCTTTTTGAAGCTATTCCAGTTAAAAGGAAAGTTTATTAGATGTTTGTGCATTTCTGACAGGTGGACATTAGCTTGGCTGCTGTCAGACTTGTGTTGGCTCACTAAGCCAAATGAGTATTTCTGGAAGCCCTATGTTTAGCTAATGGCATATAGTGCTGATTCAGCTTATTCTGAAATCTGCAGCAGAGCGCTCAGGTAACCAACAGACCGGCACAGCTACTTCGACACTACGTAGCATAGTTCTTGCCAATTGTCTGCCAATTAAAAAAAGCTATCATTAAGGATGACCCGGTGTAATTGTATTAACCAGCCAAGGCTCTCTCTATTTTAAAGACTGAATATCCAAGCACAACCTAGCAAAATGAAAATCAGCAAGCTCTTATTGCATAAAAGTTCAAGCAATTCAAGACTTTAAACCTATTCACCACTTGAAGGTTTAGTACTGCAGTATATCTGTGACCTTCTATTCTTTATCACTCTCAGCTATTCCCTTGTATAAAATCAGCAAAGCTTACTTGTGCTGCATGCAGTTTTTACTTGTTTATAGAGAAAGAGACAGTGAGAGAGTTTTCAAGTGCAGCTAAATTTGCAAATAGTGAGGTCAGAGGTTTGATTGTGCCACTGTAGGGCAGTCACCTTTTGCTTGATGGACCCTGGTGTTACTTTGGCTTTGTGTTTGGGATCATTGACTTACTTAAAGATGAACTTTCATGTTCTTCTGTTTCAACAAGGTGCCTGATAAAATGCAGCCCCGCAACACCATATTTTTTCCCTAAAACAACATCAAATGAAAAATTGATCATTGCCCCAGTTCTGTGATTGATGTGGCCTTCAAAACGTAGCATTAGTGAGTATAAATGAATCTGATCACTTACCCCTATGCAATCACCAAAGGCACTCATTGCACATTAAAAGCTCCTTGCATGCAGCTGCCTTCTCATTCAATTCTAATTTACACTTTGTCACTCATAACCCGCTCTCTGCTGACACAGGAACTTTAAGGCAGCCATACATCGGACAATCTCCTATGTTCTCCAACCAGTTGGCCCATGGGCTAAACAGACAAGATGCTACACACAGCATGGCCACAAAACTATTGTTATGTTTTTTGTCAAAAGTGAACGATTGATTAGAACGGCAGGAAGCAAAGAAGTGCTGTGGTTCCTCTTCACTCTCTTGTCTTCTGATGCACCATGCATAGGGTTGCCACTTTTGCCAGCAGCAAAAGCCAGGGTGTGAGTGGGTCTATGTGTAGGAGGGCAGGCTGTAGTATACCATGAAGCACACAGCAGACACTCACTTTCAAAACTGAAACATTTTTATTCTTCAGCAGGTATACCAGGGCATCCAACCAAAGGCATTCACATCCACACATTCAAGACACTTGGTGAACATTTCTCATTGGATTGTCTTCCCCGCACTCACAGGATGATTGGGTAGCATTACCTTTTTTCACTTAGGTCCAATTCTCTTCCACTGTCCTTCTTGGGATCTTTCCATTCCCATCTGCCCTCAACAACTCAATGCTTGTTGGCATCCCCTTGTTATTCTTTCCCAGTAATCATGGCCCAAAGCCTGCACTTTATTATTCTAACTAGCACTGCATCCCTAACTGATGGAGTATCCATCGGAAGGCTGCTTCCACCAAGTTGCTGGTTGGGGCATCTTGCTGCCCTTTCTAGCTTTACCCTGCCTATCTTGTGCATCTAATGCACATCATGACTTTGACTCTCCTACTTCTGTCTGAGCCTATTGCTGGGCTCTACCCCTCTATCTGGACCACACCCTGCTTCAACATCTCCTCCTGCCTCTCCCGTTGCCCTGTATATAGTTTCCTCCCTTTAGCTTCCTCTGGTGGCGTGGGGGGGGGGTAAATTACACTACACTAAATAATGAACAGAACCATTTAAAAAATTTCCAACATTTTCAAAAATTGGAACCCCACATACATACTGTTACCCATTACACCACTCACATTCCACTCCTTTCACCTTACATATGAAATCTTGTGCTCATAATTGGAACTGGACAGCACCCTGGAAAACCAGGCTGTCCAGTTCAAAACCAGAGAGGTGGCAACCTTAGCAATGCACTGGCTGATCCTGGATATTGGTTGTATCAGTGTTCATGGACATATAATTGTACAAACGTTGTGCATGCATGTACAGTATAACTTTCATTCCCCAAGTCCCCTGCACCACACCAGTGGGTGTCAGACACAGAGGTTTAATTGGCCATCCCCAAGCCCCCATAACAAATGTATATATACTGTATTTTGTCTAAGCTCAACCGGGGAAGAACAGAGTGATTTTTATATTTTTTGTTCATCTTTTTGCAAGTTACCAGACTTTGAACACTATAACAAAGAGGACTGGTGAAGCAGATATCTCACTTTACATTAAATCATCTATTTTGGTCAGCTACGAGCACTGTAATTCAGCTGCAATCCATTTATATAGATATAAAAATGAAGTTAATTGTACTTTTGACTTGTAGCTAGAAAAAGTTACTAACAGCTGTTTGGAAGCAGAATGTTTATTCTAGTGAACAGCACTTTCTTCAGTGACCCGAGTGTGCTCCTCTAACCATCTGTAATCACATGGTCAGTTGGTTTCTTCTATTTAAAAACACCAAAAATAAATCTATTTGGCTCTTCGTATGTTTTCCCCTTCAATTACCGGTACTCTGAAGCAGAATTCTCCTGTGCAAACTCATGCGGGAAGCAGTTGTGAATTATTAAACATTGTTCATTTGCTTATGAAACTAATCTCCCCTCTGGACACATCCCATTCACTGCACACTAAGCCTGATGCCAGTAGCTGCCTCTAAGCCAGGACCCCGGTACTTCCTCAAAGTGTTTGTGGCCATTCTGCAAAAAACCTTTGCCTATAAAATAGGAATTATTCTACTCTTTCTAGGGTACAGAAAAAGCTTAGGAAGAAAACTTTATAAAGTAAAAACAAGACTTTTAAAGAAACCTTACTACCAAAATACAAACTAAATATTTATATCAAATATTGACATTTTTTCATGTATTTATAGGCACAACGTCTATCAGTCAGTTGCATATACTGTATGGGATCTGTTATCTGGAAACCCGTTATCCAGAGAGCTCTGAATTATGGAAAGGCTGTCTCCCTTAGAGGCAAATTTATTAAAGGGCGAAGTGACAAGAAATTTGCCAGCTTGATGTCATTTCGGTACTCCGGCGATTTACTAACGGGCACAGATGTAACTTCGCTAGTGAAAGAGACTGACACTGGCGCTCATTCGCACTCAATCGCCATGTGATGTTGCGCCAGCGTTTGGCGCCCTGGACACATCTTCACATGTTAGTGAATTAGCGTTGTCTGATCAAATTTTCGCCTGGCGAAGTGTTGCGCTGCCTGCGAAGCCGTCGATGGCGAATTTTCGCCACTTAGTAAATTTGCCCCATAGACTCCATTTTATCCACAATATCCAAATTTTCAAAATTGATTTTCTTTTTCTCTGTAATAATAAAACAGTACATTGTACTTGATCCAAACTAAGATATAATTATTCTTCACTGGAAGCAAAACCAGCCGTTTGGGTTTTTTTAATGTTTACATGATTTTCTAGTAGACTTAAGGTATGAAGATCCAAATTTCTATATTTTTTTACCCTGGAATTAAAATAAAATACAATGTAAAGCAACCAAAGTACAATTCCATATGCAGGTGTAAGACATTTGAGTATAGAGGGGATGGGAAAGCCCATGTTTTAATATCTTCCCCTTAGTAATATTATACACCCTGTACCCCCACTACATATACTGTTTGGGAATGTAATTAAAGACATCCATCACCTTATTGTCCCCAAATATCATGGGAGCAGGAAATGACCGTTACTGTATATGTTTTGACCTGTAAAGCTGACTCTATTGCCTACCGCAGACAAAAGGTAAAGGCATTTAATTGTGAAGTCATAATGGGGTACAAGGCAGCAGAGAAAACCCAAATAAGAACTGTCTTCCAGAACAGATTTAGTAATGGCCAGAGAATAAATGTTTTTGCCTTTGTTTTCATGATGTATATAGTTATTGATAAATGAATAGGGATCGATCTATTCACTATATACTTTACTAAAGCTCTTTTTGGGTGTAAGAGATAAATGTGCCAATGTTAAACTAAAAAGGCATATGGGACTGTTGGGAATCCCTCTGCATCCCCCCAGTTCTCTATATAATAAATCTGCCAGTAATTTCTAATGCTGAAACGATAGAAGAGATAAATTCTGGTTTTTGGCAGGCTGGGAAATACATTATTTATTTATATCCATTTCTTTTCTTTTCTTGGCTCAAGCTTGTGAAAAGTGAGTGTGTCCAATACATAGGATTTATTACCATAACTACCATTTTACGGTTTAACAGACCTGGAGAAATGTTTTTGTTACCATCCTTTTTTTTTCTTACTCTGTCCCTTCTGAAAGAGCAGAGAGTAATCACTGACCTGTTTATACTGCTTTTAAAGGTAAAATGTAACCTGTTTCTTTGAAAATACATGTATACTCCAGTTACATCAATAATATACAGTATATCAACAATAGAAAAATAGAAAGGCACTTCACAGGCTCTCCATCAGTTTGGCCCATGGGCTGATTGGTTGGACGGTGTAGGAGATTGGCACACGTATGGCCTTCTTGAGGGGAAATAGTCGTTTAAGAATGTCTTCTATACATTGGGTAATAAAATATAAAAACAATATGTTGATATATATTCACATGAGTACTTTGAATAAAGATATAGATATGTAATTGCATATGTCTCTGAATGTACTGTGCATGGAAAACATTACTTTAAAATCAGGGGAAAAAATCATTAAAAAGACACAATAGGTCTATGATGCAAGGGGAATTCTCATATGATTACTATTAGTAATTGTATTAGTAATGAGTGATTAATATTAAGATCTCCACTGTGTACCAGGAAATATACATAAAAATGGCAATATAGAAAAAGTTGTCTAAAATGATCATTTACAGGATTACCAACAATCAACATAGCTGCTAATGACAGAAACATCCATATACCTAATACAGGTTTTCTGCTCACTTGCTCTTCTTGACCAAATAGGAGTGGCGTACATGGGGATCAGTGAGAAGCCCATTTGTTGTTGAGAGACCTCAATCAAAAGGTTCTGTCCAAATGGAGGCAGTAATGGACCAAATTAACCAGATTGCTGACATTGCAAACTGGAGAGCTGCTGAACAAAAAGCTAAATAACTCAAAAACCACAAATAATAAAAAATGAAAACCTATTGCAAATTGTCTCAGAATATCACTCTCTACATCAGTGATCTCCAACTAGTAGCTCGTGAGCATCATGTTGCTCTCCGACCCATTGGATTTTGTTCTCAGTGTGCTCAAAGCAGGGGGTTATTTTTGAATTCCAGTCTTGGAGGCGTCAAACAATGCACATATATAGATATGTAGCTATTTATAGCTGTCATTTAATGAAGACAGTGTCTTGATATTTTGGCAACCAAAATATAGCATGTGCTTCCCCTTGAAAAAGGTCACAGACAGTGTCCGAAGCGTTGGGATTTTAAAAAAAATTTTTTAACTTCGAAAGACCTAGCACCCAGGCACCTTTTTTTTTTAGTAGTGTCCTTCCAGATCAGCAATATATAAGATATATATATAAACACACACACACACTTGCAATATATATATTTGTCCTTTTTCAACTTCAACAAACTATTAACTACTCTATACAGTATATGTCTCCATATTTAAAGAACTAAAGTTCACACAACGTCATAACTGGTACATGCACTTGGTCCAAGTCTCTCTCATATCCATTAAGCAAAATACATTTAAATCCTCCCAAAAAACTGCCAAAGGCAGTTTAACAAGGAGAGCCTGATGTTTCTTGTAAGGCCGCTATCTCTGCCTTTGGCACTGAACTACATAATATATCTGCTCATTGTATGAATATGAAAAGCATATCTAAAACTACAACTGTGCATTATAGAATGGCTTGCTTCTGTTTAATGGGATAGGACAAATCCTTAGAGAGCCTTTATGTTGTTCTGGACGGCAATGTAAATGGATGAACATCTCTCCATTCTTTGATGGATTCCCATTATTACACAGACGCCTCGGGCATTTCCTACAAAAAAAGTACCAGTGTTGGACCAGTACAGATGGGACACAAGTTTAATTTCAGGTGAATCTGTACTAGTGTCCTAGTGATAAATGGCTAGGCTGTTCAAAACAGAATTTTTTTTCCCTTGTAGCTTTTCAATTGTTTAAATGGAAACATTTAGATATTATGTACCTATGCTTCCTGATCAAACAGTTTTGTTGGTATTGCTGTGGAAGCGACCCAAGGGAAATGAAACAAACACGGAGGAAATTAGATAATAATCTGTGTATGTATGCACATTTTCTAGATCAATTTTATATTACTATTATAATTTAAATTCTGCGCACCAAGGAGCTTCTATTAATGTTTTATAGGAGCTGTAAGAGCACCAGATTAGTCAAGGTCTGATTAGATACACGATTATCTTCTGTTGTATCAGTCAGACGTAGTTCTGCGTGATTCATCCAAATGTATTAAATCAGTTTCTGCAGCATCAATGCTAGCCATTAATCTTTTAGAGCAATTCTATCAATGCTACTGTATATATTTATATATATATATATATATATATATATATATATATATATATATATATATATATATATATATATATATATATATACTGTGTATATATATATATATATATATATATATATATATACTAAAGGACCCATCTCTCTTTCTATATATATATATATATATATATATTTATATATAGTACACAAGCAGAAGATAGCACGCACACTGATTATCCTTTTTCTCCAAAAAGTTTATTTAGATTACATTAAAATACATCTGGTTTACACCGACATTTCGGTCGTGTTCTGCAACCTTTATCAAGATGTGTTACCAAGTCAAAAAGTTATCAGCAGTATGAGTACAAATTGAAAAGCTGTGTGACCCTGCCCACTTGATGACATCATTACCTTAATTATTCACACATACATAGAAGATCCAAGCATAGGTTAAAGGGAAAGCTAGAATCACAATGTGAACCGCATGGATGTCAGTGTGACAATTACATCTAAATAAATAAGTATATATATTTTGATGTTTATAATAGCCATTGTAGTCAGTTGATCTAAATTACCGCTGCTCTAAAAAGCAGCTAAAACAACAATAGTCATTAAGTCCTGCAGGAGTTAAAGTACCCAAAGTCTTAATCCAAAACGTTTCTTGCTGCAATAGCAGTCGAGATCTGTCTCCACCTCTTATGGGCCTAGGTACATGATCAATTGCTTTATATTTAAACATAGATAGCCTGTATCCTACTTCCAAAAAGTGTTTCACCACAGGTTTAGTAGTCTTCTGATCCCTAGAGGCTGTATTTATGGCTGATCGATGTGCATCCATACGGAGTCTTAACATTAAATCCATCTTGCCAACATATGACAACCCACAGGGACAGGTAATCAAATAAATTACATGTGTAGTTGTACAAGTAATATGATGCCAAATTTTAAATCTGTGCCCTGTCATAGGGTGAACAAAACTATCCCCAGGTGTTATATATCGGCAAGACAGACAAGTGGGACATCTGAAGCAACCTAATTGTTTGGTTGCGGACAACCAAGATGTCTCGGTTATTTGTTTCTTATAGGCATTGATAGGATCATTTTTCACAAGTAGATCTCTCAAATTGGGATAACCTACCATCGGGGGTTTAGGACATAAAGCTCCCAGTCGTTCATCCACCTTGATGTTCCAATTGGCGCTAAAGACTCTACTAATGGGTTTAGACAGATTATTATAACAAGTAGATAAATCAGGGGGTTCACTGTTCGATCTCTCGAATTGGGTGTTGAAATCCTCAATCTAGCCTTAGCTAACGCTGAATCAAGCAAATCTGCCTTATAACCCCTTTGTAGAAAGCGTTCCTTCATTTGTAACAGTTGAGCTTCACAAGAGGAACTATCTGAGTTGTTCCTTAGAACCCTACAGAACTGTTACAATGGAAGTGGATTTTTTAGCATTGGTGCATGGCAACTGTTAGCGTGTAGCAACGAGGTGCCATCAGTATTTTTTCGATATAATGAATATTCTATCACTGAATTATTTCGTTTCAGAAGAAGATCTAAAAAATCTATTTCAATGTCACAGTTAGAGGTGAACTTGATATGATCTGAACACTGATTCAGAAGCTCCATCATCTTATTAAAACAAATGATATCCCCATGCCAAATAAGAATGACATCATCGATGAAGCGTTTATATAGTACTATGTTTTGCTTGAAATTAGACAGAATGTGTTGCATCTCAAACTGATACATAAAAAGAGTTGCATATGAGGGCGCCATCGGGGCCCCCATAGCAGTGCCGGAAATCTGTTGATAGTAATCATGTTCAAACCGAAAATAATTAAAGTTTAAACACATCTGTAGTAATTCCACAACAAAACATATTGGTGGTCCATCATAAGCTGTAAATTCTACGAGAGACTTCTCTACAGTTGACAAACCTTCTTGATGAGGAATGCTAGTATAAAGGCTTACAACATCAATCGAGGCCAACAAATACTGATCGTCATCTGTTAATGTAAGATCTCTAATACAATCAAGAAAGTGAGGTGTATCTCTTAAGTATGAATTAGTTGAACTAACCACCGACTGTAAAATGCTATCAATAAAAATGCCAATTGAATGTAAAAGACCCTCTCTGGCGAACAGTCCTTTAATGGGACCAAAATATTGACTGTAATACATTTTTGAAGATTTTCATTAAGACCCAGACTAACTCATTTAATACTTATTTAAAGGGAAAGTCAACCCCACATTAGTAATTTGCTTAAAGGAGAATTCAACCCCCTAATTTGCACCCCCTTCCCCCCTACCCTAAATAGGCCACCTCCCTCCTCCCTGCTGGTCTACCTGGCACCCTTGGCAGATGCCCCTAACTTTATACTTACCCCTCCTTGCAGGTCCTGTCCAGCGGAGTTCACAGCAGCCACCTTTTCTCCTTTGGTCTTCTTCCTGTAGTGATCGGCATTTTCGGGTGCATGCGCAGTTGGAGGAATCTTCCGTTGAGGAGCTACTGCGCATGCGCCGAAAGTCACAAAATTCTCAATTTCCTCCGTTGAGGAGCTACTGCGCATGCGCCGAAAGTCACGAAATTTAAAATTCTGAGCATGCGCAGTAGCTCCTCAATGGAAGATTCCTCCAACTGCGCATGCGCATACTTGGGGGTGCCAAAAGTTAGGCAGCCCCAAGTGATTGTATTTGCTTACCTGACATCCCGGAGCTGGTGCTCCTATCAGAATAAAACTGCCAATGAGCACCAAGGAGCAATCCTCTTCCTGCTTCTTCTTTCAGCTCGAGGCTGCGCAAGTACAGTATAGCAAAAAGCAAAACTTTAATGAAAAAGCCAGCTATTTAGTTCTGCTGCGCATGCGTCTGCCCCTGGAAATTCAAATAGAGAAGAAGTGAAGAAGAGGATCACTCTGGTGCTCGTTGGCAGAACCCCAGGCCGGTGCTGTTTTTTGCTGATCGGAGCAGCAGCCCGGGGTGTCAGGTAAGTAAATACAACCATTTAGGGTGCCTTACTTTAGGCTTCCCAAAGTGTAAATGACTTTCCTTCTCCTATAAAAGTATAACACAGAAAAAAACATCCAGAGGCATTAAGATGGGAGTTTGTCTGCTTGCTTGTTAGACTTGTTCCACTGAAAACCATTGCCAGATAGTTTGTTACGGGTTCCTGTTAATTCCACCATTATTCTATATGAATAATATTTTACCTTGTTGGAATGTTCAGAAGAAAGTAAGGTATAATACCAAATGAACTAAAGAGGCTCTAAACATTGACACATTTTATGTTTTTGAGAAAGCATTTCCAAGAAGTGATCTATTTTACAGTATTATTTAGTCTCCAAGAATTGCAAACCAGTCTGTATTCAATAGCTTCAAACAGGTTAAATTGGAAATAAATTAAAGGGAAATGTCAGCACTTATTTAAGTCCTGTTTCAAAACATTTTCTTTAGGCATGCTCATATGTGATGTCGCTAGTGTAAGGACCTCTACAAATACAATGCAGCCACTCTTCTAAATAAGAAATATATTCATAAAATAGTAAGAATGATTCCTCAGCATACACTGTATTTGCCTGTCACCCTGTCATTGTACTTGACTCTGATTTAGACCGCCCGGAGTCAAGGCACCACCATCATTTATCCAAGAACTGATGCCTTTATTTCAATTTTAGCTGAGCTCTTCCTTTGCGCAACAGCGAGGCACACAAATGGGAGTCCTTGTTCTCCAGATATTGGAATGAATAACTTTGAATAAACACATGTATTGTATATTTTCATAAACAGTTTCAGAAACATACTGTTTAGTAGAGTTTATATAGATCAATTGAATGTGATTATAGCACTTTATATATTTTATTAAGAAGTTAGTGTTTTTATGAAAGTTTTCACACAGTGTACATGCAACTAAAAAGCAGTCTGTGTACCTTATATAATCAAGGCAAAAGTCTGAATACAATAATAAGGACTGTAAGCTTGTGTTAATTGGATAAATATTCTTTTAGGTAAAGGAAATAGGAGGGCAATTAAAAGGTGGGGTAGTAGAGAGAAGGGGAGAAGACCAGGGGGCAGATTTACTAAAGGCGAAGTGGCTAACGGTAGCGACTTTTCACCAGCATTGCCACCCGCAGGGACATCGCCAAGTACCGGCGCATTTAATTTCTCTTGTTCAGCTTTGAAAAATATATAAGATATATTCTTTCTGTTTCCTCTACACTTTCTGGGAAAATTAAAACATACTTCTATCAATAAGAATTCTCACCAATGTGACTTGTAGGGCAATGTCTGACTGCTGTGGTTTCAAGTTCTAAGTGCTAAGCACCAGTAATATCAATAGTGCTTTTAGGCAATTTCTATTCTTAGGAAAGGGTTGGGGGGGGGGCTTTGAGTACTGTGTACACCTTTGACCTTAGACATTTTGCTTAGCTAGTTCATGAAAGGTTCATTGTTTTCAAATGATACACACCAATTATATAAGTAAAAAAGAAAAAATGATTCATTAAATGAATACAAAAGTTAGTCAGTGAAGTGTGAGTAATAAATAAATAATACATGTGACTAACCTAAATAACTCATGGGATTTTCTAAATTCAGATGCACTTGAGCTCTACTTGGTAATTTATGAACGCACACAGCTTCATTAATTAGTTTTAATGAAATCAAGTTGATATCTCATAATCCCTTCCATCATCATAACGTGTTACATCTCCTGACCTTGTTGTCAATGGTATATGCAAAGTTATGAAAGACAATGGCTGTTTAGCTCAGTTTGTTTTTGTTGTGTATTTCAAGCATATTCCTATGAGCTATAACAGTAACTGGAATAACTTTCCTTGGTACTATAGGATAGCTGAAGTACACACTTAATTAAAAAGAAAATAAACCACAATCATGGCAGTTATTATGCTTCAAATTTGACATTAAATTGCCATCAATTTCAAAAGAGAAATAATAATTGAACGATTAAATAAAATGTTATGTACTGAAAAATGTTCAATTCAAAACAAATAATTCAAAACAAATGATACAGGTACATTGAAAAGATTAGAAATACCAGACACAAGGAGATGATACAGTATATATTAATATCATATGGTATTTTCAGTCTATTATATAGTAACTTTTATATTTGGAATCTAAGAGGTATGTATTCTACATTATCCTCTCTTAAGCATTCTCACCTGATGCTGACAACAATATAGATATTTCACAGATGTTGAGAAGGCTTTTTTAGATTAATGGGGTAAAGACCTACGGCAGCACATATTCCAGATAAATTGCACCTGTAACCCAAAGATGTTGGCTGTTACTGCAAAGTGCACTATACTTGTAAGACAACAGGGTCAGTTACAAGTCTATCCTACCAAGTTAGATGTTAGGGCTTTACCAAGTACAAAGATGCACCTATAGGAGAATGTAATTGTAATGCAATTAAAAATTGTGCCCCAGTGTAGCAACACATTACAGTTGTTTGTTTTTAGAGGCCTGTGATGCTACCTGCTGATTGCTTGCTATAGGTGACATATTATTATTATTATATTGCATCCTTAGGATAGGGTCAGGCAAGGAGGATCCTCTACCAGTGGAGAAACACCACTCCCTAACTAATGCTGCTTCTACTTCTATCTCCTGCCATTGACTTACTTGCCTCTGACTGTCAACATCTCTGATACCCTATATATGGCACCACAGTAAGCAGCAAATAAGGCAGTTTGTTGAGGGACACAAGGGACACTTGTCATCTAGAAAACGTTGATGCAATACAATGCAAGAATACAAAATAGGAAAACAAAAATAATATTGAAATGGCATCCACTGGCACTGGCTGTATATACTGTAGATAGAGCATACATACTGTATCCAGCAATTTAGGAGAATACTGTATGTTACAAAGTTTTGTTATTTGGAAATATTTGCTAGTAATTCTCTGATTTTGCAAACAATGCTGAAAGCATGAACGGAATGTTCTCCCATGTACAGCTATAAAATATATTTTTCACCTCCACCCACAGTAATCACATCTTGGGATATTGACATTTGCTTTTTTTCCACTTAGTAAAAAGGCCATTGTTGATTGTTTCTGACTGTAGAGATCTTAGAGAGAAGACGTATCCAGTATGCTTTTCTCTATACCAAGAGCACCATCATCCACTTTGTCTGCACAAAACACACAACCTCATCCTAGACTTAAAAACATGGGCAGTTTTATTTTGGGTTTTACATCAAGGTTTGTTTACAGAACTAATATTGATTATATTTGAGCAGAATGAATAAAAACTATGCTGTTTGTTTGACCAATGTGAGGTTTAGCAATTTTACTTTCAAATCAAGCTTCTTCTTAAAGATATTGCTGCTGCAGTAGAGGGAAAACTAAGTCTAAGAACATCAATGCTATAATCCCAGACAGGCCAATCGCAATTACCTACTTCAGTGATCCCCAACCAGTAGCTCGTGAGCAACAATTCCTTGGATGTTTCTCCCAGTGGCCTCAAAGCAGGTGCTTATTTTTGAATTCCAGGCTTAGAGGCAAGTTTTGGTTGTATAAAAACCAGGTGCACTGCCAAACAGTCTCAATGTAGGTTAACAATCCACATATAGGCTACTAAATGGCCAATCACAGCACTTATTTGGCATCCCAGGAACATTTTTCATGCTAGTGTTGCTCCCCAAATCCTTTTACGTCTGAATGTTGCTCACAGGTTCTAAAGGTTGGGGATCCCTGACCTAATTAAACATGTAGTTGTCATCTTCCCATTATTATTATTACATGCTGCTTTGCCTTTCCATATCATAACTGAACACACACTATTTCAGGCAAAAGTCCTGCTGTGTAATTATAATAAAACACACTCACATTCAATAAAAATGTTATGTTTGTAACAGAAAGTGTTGTGTAGTCTTTATATGTGTAGAGTAGTTGTCAGAAAATAAAATATTTACTTACACTTTGAAAATGCTATAATCATATTTGTGCTTTCATATGGAAATTCTGATTATTACGTTTCCATCCTTCCTCATATAATTCAGAAATTCTGTTTTATGAATCATATGCTAGGTATCTTTACTGCAGACAGGTGCTGATTAAGTGAACCATGGGTTCTTGGCTCTTCTAAAGATGTGGATCCTAGCTTTTGAAATGTCACCTGCTTTTTAGTTTTACATAGCTTCAGCACCAATGTTTATAGTATAAGGTGCATGACTTTGCCCTGTACTTTTGTAGCACTTGGTGACAGTCATGTAAAGGGTGAGAGCAAGCAATAAGCAGATATTATATGGGGAGACCACCACTGACCGTTGCATAACTATCAGCTATAGTATCAACACAAATGAGTAGAGGTGCCACATCTAATAATTTGTAATGGACCATAGGCAGGACATATTTTGGGCAAGTTAAAAGGATATGAATAGGCCATTGCTTCTCTTAAAGTCACACCAACTTTATAGGGTAACTTTTTGGACTTTTTTTTCAATAGGTTTTTATTTATGCATTTATAACATAAAACAACTTTAAACAATACATATTGGTTCAATGAACATGTGACATATTCATGACTAGGGTACTTCCATACACCTGTAATATTCACTAATAATGTAACTAACCTACTTATGGTGATATTTGGAAACATAGTAGAGATGGAGAACTTTGGGACCCCAGTGGGGAGGTTCATAGTTTTAAAGGGGAGATCAAATATTGTTAGTCTATCGCCGCAACCCATTTCCCCCAAACCTTGGCCTTGGCTTTTGAGGACAACTTCTTGCCATGTATATGAGTTGTATCAGCGGGAGGAAAGCTCTAGGGGGCAGATTTACTAAGAGCGAAGTGACTAATGCTGGCGACGATTCACCAGCGTTGCCGTTTTTAGGCACTTTGCCGATTTACTAACGGGCGCAGGTGTAACTTCGCTAGCGAAAGAGACAGACGCTAGCCGTCATTTGCACTCTATCGCCAGGCGAATTTTCCCTCTGGAATGGACGTTACTCCGCAAATTCACTAAAATGCGGATTTTACTGAACAATAACTCTTTCGCCAGACTTGCCTTCGCCAGCTCAGACCAGGCGAAGTGCATTGGAGTGCATAGATCTTCCTCAATTTTTAGTGGAAACATTTTTAAGTCCCAAAAAACGCTGGCGTCTTTTCCTTTTTTCAGAGTGATAGCCTGCAAAAGTCCTTAAAATTATTTTTGGGCAACCGGGTTCCCCCATACATTTCCTAACATATGGAACATAAACTATACAGTGGGCTCAGTTGTAGAGCCTTAAAACAACTCTATTTTTTTTATTAAGGTTCCCTGGACTTGTTTAATGAAATGTATTTGCTGCAACATATATGTCCATTTAACCTTATAATATTCTGCCATATCCAAATTAGTGAAGACCTCTAACTAAGTTGCACTAGGCTAGTGCATCTTCACTTTGATTGCCGAAATAACGCTAGCGATAATTTGCCAGAATTCGGCACCCTGGACGCAACTTTGCATTCTAGTAAATTAGCGTTGTTGTAGCGATGGGTGCGAAGCCATCACTGCCGAATTTAGTGAATCTGCCCCGAAGTAGGTTGAGCCATGTGGTAAGCACTGGGGAGGCACACGCCATCCATTGAATTAGAATACACTTCCTGGCATAAAACAATAGGGTTCTGAAGAGGGTATGTGTTTCTGAGTCAAAACCAATATCATCCACTATTCCAAAAAGTCTTGGGTGCAAGTATTTTAGGTAAGGATGTTGTGTTCTGGATATAGTCTAGAACCTGTTCCCAAAAGTAATGTATTGGTGGACACAGCCATATGAGGTGGAAGTAATCAGCATCAGGGGCATCACACTTGACGCAATGGGAACTTTTTGTAGTTTTAATAAAAAATGGTTATCCAGATAGAGGTAGAAGCTACTGCCATTCCAAAGGGATTAAGTCATGACATCCAGTAGTATTATATAAAATAAATAACATTTCATGTATAGTATTATCCCCCACAACACAAAACAACAAGGGATTCTTAAAGGGTTAAGTTTATTTTACCTTTCGACATTAAAAATATATTTGTAAGTTTATTTTCTAGCATAACATGTGACATATAGGGGCACATTTACTTAGCTCGAGTGCAGGATTCGAATGGAAAAAAACTTTGAATTTCGAAGTTTTTTTTTTGGCTACTTCGACCATCGAATTGGCTACTTCAACCTGCGACTACGAATTCGATTAGAAAGATTTGAACTAAAAATCATCCGATGATAGTCGAAGTATTGTCTCTTTAAAAAAAACTTCGACCCCCTACTTCGCCACCAAAAACCTACCGAGCATCAATGCTAGCCTATGGGGAAGGTCCAATAGGCTTTCCTAGGTTTTTTTTGATCAAAAGAATTTCGTTCGATCGATGGATTAAAATCCTTCGAATCGTTTGAACGATTATTCCTTCGATCGTTCGATCGAACGAGTAGCGCTCAATCCTTCGATTTCGATATTTGAAGTTGAAGGATTTAACTTCAATAGTCGAATATCAAAGGTTAATTAACCCTCGATATTTGACCAATAGTAAATGTGCACCCCTCTGTGTATACAAGGAATATTTGAAAAATCTAGGTATTGAAAGGATGCCCAAAACGCAGTAGGGGATCTTTTTAAAAATAATTCCTCCTCTTTAAATTGCTTTTTGACAAATACAAGAGAAAAAACTAAATATGTGAGTTTAATACAACTCCAAGTTTTAGGAGCTATGTCCTGTTTAAATGTACTGAAATGAAAACTTCTTTGTACCAAATCACTGGCACATAACAGAAAAGACAGAGAGTCAAAAGAAGATTGAAAATAAAGCTGAAACAGAATTAAGGCCTCGGAGGACAATTGGCTGATATCCATCTGGCCCAGGAGTTGTGCTCACTTTTACTTTGTGTAACAATGCTGGAGTGGACAGCATGCTATTTTTTGGTTTTGGGTAAGAATAAGCAGTACTTCAGTTGCAAAGCTGTTTTAGCTGTTTTACATTTCTGCAAATACAAAGAGTCATTTGTACTGAAGTTCTAGAAAGAACGGTTAGAAATTCTAAACGGTAGAGTGTTCATTTTTATATGGAAAAGTTGTATGTTTCTAGTTGCAACCTATGTTATTTTGATTATTTTTCATTGTTCCTGTGACCAAAACACGTAAGGCAAAACAGGTATTCTAACGGTTTCCGTTTTCTGAATAGGAACTTTCAAATTGAGGTCTAATTCTGTCTTATGGAAAAAGGGAAATAGCTGACTTTGAACTCCAGGCAACCTATAAAGACCATTGTATTACCTTGTTACTGTTGAAGAAGCAGCCTGTACTGACATGGAAAATAGGATTTGACAAATGTCATTGGTATTTTGTTTTACAACCCCCTGGGAGCATCATTAGTTCCTGAGCCTTCAGAACCAGTGTTTCGTATAATGCAACATTTATTTCTGCCTTTGGCTATATTTCACTAAATGCAGTCCTCGATTATTGTAATATATAAACACATGTATATATTATATAGTATATCACAAGTGGAAGTATTCTTAAGGCATTTGCAGAGAAATCTTTAGAATAGACCTGGCGTAATTACACAAACAAAATGACTTATGCAACTGTTCTCTCTAAAAATAATGTTCAATCTGTGTAATCTTTAAATTAGGGATGCACCGAATCCACTATTTTGGATTCAACCGAACCCCCAAATCCTTCGCAAAAGATTCGGCGAATACCGAACCGAATCCGAACCCTAATTTGCATATGCAAATTAGGGGTAGGAAGGGGAAAACTTTTTTTACTTCCTTGTTTTGTGACAAAAAGTCACGCAATTTCCCTCCCCGCCCCTAATTTGCATATGCTGAATATGCCGAATCCTGCTGAAAAAGGCAGAATCCCGAACCGAATCCTGGATTCGGTGCATCCCTACTTTAAATGTGCCGTCTCTTTTCTCATTCTAGGCTGGTTGAGTGCAAATGATTTTTTATTAAATAAACAACTATGTTTGTTGCTTTTCAATGGGTCTTTCTGTAATTTGTATCACAATAACTTTAATGGTGCAAGTTACTGTTTTATTATTACACAGAAAAAGGAAATCATTTTTAAAAATTTGGATTACTTGGACAAAATGGAGTCTATAAGAGAGGGCATATAACAGATAAAAAGGAAATCATTTTTAGAAATTAGAATTATTTCATTATATTGAAATCTACGGAAAATGGCCTTCCCATAATTTTTTTTCCCAGAAGAGTTTTCTGGATAACAGGTTTCCGGATAACCAATCCTTTACCTGTACATACTGTACATACTGTAATAATATCAGCTTGTTAAAAGTACCCAATTTGCTGTGACAGCCTTTAATGTGTAAATGTAAGCTTATCAAGGCAAGGAGAGAGTGCGGCTGACAAATTATTTACAGAAAAAAAGATATGATTCAAAAACACACAGATATATTGTTTGCTAAGAAGATAAAATCAATGTGAGAAAAGGCAAAAAATAAATAAATCCATTCTATAAAGGTAATTACTGTTAAAGGGCATGTAAAGTCTAAAATAGAATAAGGCTAGAAATGCTGTATTTTGTATACTGAACATAAACATGAAGTTACTGCACCGCAAGCCTAATCAAACAAATAATTTATGCTTTCAAAGTTGTCTACAGGGGGTCACCATCTTGTAACTTTGTTAAACATCTTTGCAAAACTAAGACTGTGCACATGCTCAGTGTGGTCTGGGCTGCTTAGGGATCGTCATAAACAAAGTTGCTCGAGTTCTGCATGGCTGGGAAGTAAGGTGGGGGCTCCCTCTGCTGTTCATAAGTATGATTGTTTCCTTGCTCAGCAGTTAGGGACCGTCTGACAATTCCTATCCACAGTAGTAAATGAAGGGAGAATTTCACTGCATACATTCAGGTTTCTTATAAAAACAGTACACATTTTTTAAAGTATATTGGAGATAGGTTTCTTTTTCATTAAAGAAAGTAAAAATGGGATTTTATTTTTTTGCCTTTACATGCCCTTTTTTGTCCCGCTGGGCAAATGCCCCTAACTTGTTACTTACCCTTCTGCGCAGGTCCAGTCCAGGGAGTTCACAGACGACATCTTCTTCCACGCGATCTTCTTCCTGCTTTGACTGGTGTTTTGGCGCATGCGCAGTAGGAGCATTTCGCCGGTACGGATCTACTGCGCATGCGCCAAAAGTCATGATGTACTTTTGGCGCATGCGCAGTAGATCGTACCGGCGAAATGCTCCTACTGCGCATGCGCCGTTCAAAGCAGGAAGAAGATCGCGTGGAAGAAGATGTTGTCTGTGAACTCCCTGGACTGGACCTGCGCAGAAGGGTAAGTAACAAGTTAGGGGCATTTGCCCAGTGGGACGGGTAGGCCGGGGGGGGGGAGAGAGGGTGGGCAACACACGGGAGGGGGGAGGGTTTTTGCACCAACTAGGTTTCCTTCCCCTTTAAGGGCATTCTTTTCCCCCTATATTGATTATTGATTGTATTTTTGTATGTAATCTATATGTTTAATGTATACCCCCCCCATTTATTGTACAGAGCTGCATATGTTGGCCTTTATAAACATGTTATTATTATAATTATTATTATTATTATTATTATTGTTAATAATAATACAAATAATACTAATAGTAATACAAATAATAATTATAAAACTGCATTGTTTGAAAAGAAAACAATAAGCGTCTGGCCTCATATAGAGAAGTGCAGAATCCTATTCTTGTTTACTGCCAAGACACTTTATTATTTAAACTGACAGCAATAAGGAATTATTAGTAATATATTGATCAAAGGTCCACAAGGTCAGAGTTTAGATCCAGACTAAGTGGTCAGAAACTGAAATCAATACCATTTGTAAAATGAAATTATTTTACTTACTGTCCCATGGGGGGTGGGGATGCATGTGTTTGACTGAACATCTATTCACTGAGGCCCTCGGCTGGGAGTTTGGAGTGCTTAATGTGCCAGATATATCTAATGCACTTTCCGGTAGATGTAAATACTTTATGTCAAGGGAGATTGGCAGTTTTAGATCTTTGTTTGTTAATGAATAAGTGGCGTTTTTAGAAATATTGATACATCCTAAACAAATAAAAGGAAAGTGGATTTAACTCTTTGTGTGATGGTAAATCTGTGGGTGTACACCCACTCACTCTCTCCTGCTTTATTATTTGATGAATCTGGAAGCTGACTTTTCTTTTACTCACAGAGAAAGACATTCACGTTGCCAGAGGATATAATATTGGTATCCACTCGAATGTAATATTTCCTGCAGTAGCAACTATTCCACAGTATCTGTTAATGGATTTATATGGATTCATAAGGGCAACCACAGCTACGTCTACCTGCCATATACCTGTGTTAAGCGTAAGAGGGACTGCAGCCATAGAAGGTATCTGAGAAATACAGAGAGTTCATGAGAAAGCCCCATTTCTTAAGACCCCATTCTATCCACTAGCACATTCCCTCTGGATATGGTGACAAGGGAGCTTACATTTGCTTACCTTACATCATTAAAAAAAGAGGAAAAAAAACTACTTTAAATTGCACAGCTAAATGATGCCCTGAAAGAGTAATAGAAGATGGGAACGATCAGGAATTTCCATTTTTATTAAATTGGCAAAGGGACGTGCAAGTCGAGCTGTGTATTCATTAAGGTATATGTGGTGCTGTGCAACTGACTGCACTCTGGGACTTGTATTCCCTTCTGTGCTCAGGGAACCTACGATTTAGTTTACTGGCTTAACCAATAGACAGGAATGAAGCCAAGATTCAACTAAGGGCATGACAACTAGTTTTGCTATTGTCTCTTTTTCTATCCCAGTGTTCAGTACATCAGCCTAAGGTTTTGATCTTTAATGGCTCATAGTAGAAAGTTTTATGACTGATTTGGATTTTGGTTGCAAGGTGTGAAGCTCAGTCAGCTGCAGACACACAGGTTTTTGGTCATTATCACTCCTATAGGTCATGAACTGCTTCTCTTTTATATTAACAGAAAATGATCAGAATTCCAGTGTTTTGGTGAGATCGGTTTTGCCTCAAAAATTGTGACAATCACAAAACCCCCTATGTCCAAATTCCGTGGACAGGTTAAGGGGAAATATGTTATTGGATGAGGACAGCAATATTTGACTACCAAACAAAAATCATTTCAGAATTCAGAGTGTTGGTGTAAAGGGAACAAATGGTGGATGCAGCATTTAACCAGCCTAAGTGGCTAGGAATTCAGAGAAGGGGTTGGTGCAAACTGGGGCCCTGCTGCTAACAGATACCAATATTGAACCAAAAACATTAATTATTTCATTTTAGCATATATGTACAGTATGTATTTATTCATGATTCTGTATTTTAAGAGTTTAAATCCTAAAAATGTTTTAATCGAATTTGGCTTATTTCATGCCAAATTTTGCAATAATGGCAAATGTTGCAATAATTGATGCTTGCCTAGCCTTTCAGGTGTATCTCTGGGTACAAATATACTTTCCCCCAAGTCTTACCCAAATAAGGTTTCAGGTTAAGCCTCCTACCATTGGTTTAACCCCATTCCATGGGGTTAGCCTCACAAGTTTGGAAATACTGGTAGAGGGGCACTGAAAAACTGAACAAATCACCTTGATATACTGTAATAAGAGGTCTGGGGCTGCCTTGTGTAGGACTAAATTAAAAGAGAATCCAACTCCAAAATCTTGCCCAATAGCTTTCCATCAATACATTTTCCTTCATGTACAGGGGCATGTTGGCCATAGCTGCGGTGGGAAAGTTCTGCAGAGTGTACTTCTTTTTGTAGCTAGAAGTAAGGCAAACGTTTTCAATGTAGAGAACTGCAGTGCGTTTTGGTGACCATTACTCAAGCAGTTGTCACTTGTGTTAATCACCACTTATTCAAAATAGCCCCAGCTGGTTATACAATAAATCTGTGTAGCAAAATACATGCTAACATTTACACTGCTGGCGCTAGACATCCTCTCTGCTTCTGATTAGCTATTCACAAACTCATCTCAAACAAATTAACATTTCTTTTCACTGTAAGCAGGGAATGAATGAAACGAACAGTAAATAACAATAGCGGGGCAGCTGTATTGTGATCCACATGCATTGTTCCAGGCTGAATAAATTAAATATCTTACTGTCTGTGCCATGAATCAGGACAGAAAATCACATGGTTGCTGAAGCCCAGTAACTCATTGTTCTGTGCACACAAACCAAAAGCTGATATTTGTACAAGTTATCAAAAATGCAAGTTAAGCTGGAATAAAAGAACAGCTGAGGTGTAATGAACTGGTGTCATTTGAAACTTAAAATGCAGTTGCTGAGCCTCTCACTACAAATGTTATATTCCTGTGGAAAAGCAGCTGAACGAATGGTGAGACGCTTTGGTTTAATTGCCAGTCAGGAAAGCGGCAGGAGGCCTAATGATTTGGTTTAATATTTTCTTACAAAGAACTTTTCTCTTACAGTTAGCATCTGCCATTTGCCTCATTCCACAATTTGGTTGTAAACCTTCTCTAAAGAAACACCACTCCTGCAAAATACTTTAGCTAACAATTAAAAGTGCAATCACCTACGCGATTTGGAATTGAATTCTCTTTAATAACATTTGATACTTGTTTAAATAAAGTGGCCGCGCCACTCCATTATTTAAAGGGATATTGTCGTGAGAAAACATGATTTTTTCAAAACACATGAGTTAATAGTTCTGCTTCAGAAGAATTCTGCACTGAAATCGGTTTTTTAAAAAGGCAGATTGTTTTATATTTAATTTTGAAATTTGGCATGGAGCTAGACATGATGGCTGTTTCCCAGGTGCTCTCAGTCATGTAACTAGTGCTCTGATAATCTTCAGTCACTCTTTACTGCTACATTGCAAGTCGTAGTTATATCACCCCCCTCCTCCCGGATGCTCATCAGCAGCCTATCAACAGAACAATGGACAGCTTACCAGATGGCAGCTCCCTGATACCTCTGCTGAAGGATTCAACTGCCTCCATTCCTTCATGTTGCTACTGTTCTGAATTTTAGCAAGTGGGTAAATAGGCAAAATTGCCTGTACTAGCTCCAAATAATTTAGGGAGGCTTCAGGCATTTCTCTGCCAGCTAAAATACACCATGGATAAACTGTCCAGTGTACAATATATAGTGAATAAAGTACCCCCTCTTGTAAATTATAAGGATATTATAAGTTACCGAGGAGTTTCATGACCATATAAAAACACGAGGCTGAAGGGCGAATGTTTTTATACAGGTCAAGGAACTCAGAGGTAACTTCTAATATCCTCATATTTTGCAACTGGGGGTACTTTATTTATTATAATACACAAATTTTAGTGAGTCATGTGACAGAAATGACATCACAACTCACCGTTTATAACTGATGACATCAGAACTCACCGTTTATAAGGATATAATTTATATTCATGGCTTTTGTGTATTATATATATATACATATATACATACATACTTACATACATACATATATTCAGTATGTACTTGTAAAAAATGGTACACTGGCTTCTATGAACAATAAATCCTAAATACATTATACAGTGGGAGGTATAATCAGCTAACTGCTGATTGGTTGCTTTGAGTTACTACTTCAGTGAACAATTTAATATAATATAACCTTGCACCAGGCACTTACACTGGAATGAAAGGAAGAAATGTATATTTAACTGCTATTTTTGTAATCACACTCTGGAGGTGGTGGATTTGAGATACAGTAAGAGAGTAGATTTTCCTATGTCATGAAGAGGTGGCTAGATAGATGGCAAAAAAGTTAACAGCATGCAAAGAAAAAATGTGCATTGTTTTAAACTATAAAATTATGTTTATAAAAGGATATCATGAAGGATAGCTTTAAGGGCAAAGACAGAAACTTGGTTGTGGTGACGATTCCTGGTGTCTTAGCGGCCATAGGCAAATGTACAAGATGCCACCTGCCACCAGGATAAATCACAGGTCATTTGCTGTATGGCAATAAGTCACAGCTACTCGTTTTAAAAGTCGCAGCAATGAATTGCTACTTGTATCTTTGCCTTAAATGACATGGAGTCCAATCCTTTGTTCCTGACCTGCATTTTACAGCATCACTGTATAACAGGGGTAACTGTCTAATCAGACACCATTATCTAGAAAAATCTGATATAACCTAGTCATTTACATCTCTTACAGACAATCATTTTTGGTGACACATCTGTTTTCTAGCCCATAAACAGATACTTTCATTACATTTTATAATACAGTTTCATATAAACATAGCCTTAAGGGACTACTTGTTAGCCTGCAACAAAGATAGCCACAGTGCACTTAAATTGTAATCTTTATTTGATTTAAAAAAAAGAAAAGAACACAACACAAATTTTTTTTATTACAATTCAATCAGAAGTGGTCTGCTTTTCCACTGGTGAAACAACACAGACAAACATAACTTCTATACCTGAGTGAGCAAATTAAAGACCATGGGGCAAATTCGCCAGCGTGACGTCATTTCAGAACTTCGCCGATTTACTAATGGTCACTGTCGTAACTTCGCTAGCGAAGGAGATAGATTCTAGCGGTACTTTGCTCCCTAACGCCTGGCGAATTTGCGCTCTGGCGAATGGACGTAACTACGCAAATTAACTAAGATGTGGATTTTAATGAATGTTACCTCTTGCGCCAGACTTGCCTTCTCCACCTCAGACCAGGCAAAGTGCAATAGAGTAGATAGGACCTCCTCAAAATTTAGTTGAAAAATTTTCTAAGTCCCAAAAAACGCTGTCGTCTTTTCCTTTTTTCAGGGTGATAGGCTGCAAAAGAGCGTAATTTTTTTTTTGGGGTAACCGGCTTCCCTCCTACATTTTCTAACATATGGCACATAAACTATACACTGGGCACATGTGTAGGGCAATATAATAACTCCAGCGCTGATCCGCACCTTTATGCCGCCTGAGGCAGCCTTCCGTTGCCACCCCATTTTCTGCATAGGAGGGGGTCGGGGCGTTGTATGACGCTAGTGCAGAGAGCGCAATTGCGCTCTCTGCACTAGAAGAGCCGAATTTCCGGGTTGAAAACTGGAAATTCGGCTCTTAGTTACCAGGAGCAGCATTTTTGCCGCCCCTGGCTGCCGTCTGAGGCGAGTGGACCAACTCGCCTCATTGGTGGAGCGCCCCTGAACAACTCTACTTTCTTTTATTAAGGTTTCCCGGGCTTGTGTAATGTAATGTATTTGCTGCAACATATATGTCCATTCAACTTTAACTTCCCGCCGTATGCAAATTAGGCAATGCTAGCGCAACTATGCTTCGCTTGGCGCAGTAACGCCAGCGTTCGGCGTCCTGGATGCAACTTCGGAATTTAGTGAATTAGCATTGTCCTGGCGAAGTGTTGCACTGTGAGCGAAGCCATCGCTGGCCAATCTTTGGAGGTTAGTGAATTCGCTCCACATTCCTATCGATTTGACTGATGATTATCTAGAGGCCAACTAGACAATGATATTTCTTTTGGCTTCTACTATACACACACACACACATAAACATTGAGTAATAACACAAGGATAGATTTCCTTATATATTTTGCTATTATGGAGGCATCACTTTGTTACAAAAGCTGTACAGATCTACTACTTATTGAGTTTTACTGTATATAGATATTCTTTGCTTAGTAGTACTCTATGGGGCATATTTATTATGCTGAATGAAATTAGCTGAAAAAAATGGTGTAAAAATTGTGTAAAATGAATGGAGAGCTTATCAAGGTGTATGTAATTTTACGCCATGTGAATGCCAGATTAGACACCTTTATTTATAAAAATTATTTTACATTGCTTGTGGTGGAAGTCAATAAAAAAAAAAAGTAAAAAATGTACACTTTTTTACGCCTTTTTACACGGCAGAGCCTTGAGATGTGTGGTGTATTATCCCGCTGTTTTTTACACAGCCTAATATTATATTCCCCTATATATTTTAGTGAAAATGTAAATTAGACTTCTTCAATATGATATTCAGATTTGCTAAATTAACATTCAGCCACAGTAGGGGAAACTATCTAAACTGGTACATTTTGTTTATACAGAACAAAAAAATAAATGATTAGGCGAGACAATAAGATATTCTATAACAGAACTCAGTAATTTGATGTGCAGCTTTGCAATGCGAGGAGTAAAGAATGAATAATTTAAATAAAGACTCAATAGAAACTAGGAAGATAATTTCAAACAAAAAGCACAAATTTCACCTTTACTGCATTTTCCAGAGTCAATCCTTTTTATTAATTTGTTCTAAATTGAGGAGAATATAATATTATGGGGGGATATAATATATAGGGAAATAGAATATTATACTGTGTAAAAAACAGTGGGATAATACACCATGCATTGAAAGGCTTTGCAGTATAAAAAAGGCATAAAAAAAGAGTCAAATCTTTACATGTTTTTTTTTGGAGTGACTTCCACCAGAAGTAATGTAAAATAATGACGTCAAGTCTGGCATTCACATGGCGTAAAATTACACACCTTGATAAACACACCATTCATTGTACACAGCTTTTTACACCATTTTTTCATCAAATTTCATTTACACAGCATAATAAGAGTTGTAGGTTAAAATTCGACTGTGTTCTTATAGAATAGTTATTGTTTGCAATATATTAAGTGCAACTGCACATAATTGCACATAATGGCTGGATATACTTTAGGTCAGTCTTTCAGTGTTCCTTCAGATTTAGACATAACTATAAGACACGGGCAGATTAAAACTGTCGATATGGGTCCATATCTGCCAGTGTATGGGGGCTTCCAACAGGTCTCCCTGATCGATTTCTGGCCAAGATATTGATCGGGAAGGTTTGATTTTTTTTGGCAATCTAAGAACCCATCTGCTAGGGTCCTATGACTGCCATCAGAAATCACAGGGCCCCATACAAAATAATTTCCTGGGCCCCCTGGGCTGCGCCCACCACAAGCCCCACCTACAGGTCCGCCCTCCCCACCACACAGGTCCGCCCCCCACCACACAGGTCCGCCCCCCACCACACAGTAAAAAACAAAAAAAATATTGGTGGCTAGGGTTCCCACATGTTAATAAAAATATATTGGTGATCAGCTCCCCCCATAAAAAAACATTTGTGGCCAGGGCCCTCCCATTAAAAAATAGCTGGACCCCACATGAGAAAAAAAAATTGGTGGCCAGGCCCCCCCCCCACATTATAAGAAAATTGGTGGCCAGGGCCCCTTGAACATCCATGCCTTCCCGAAGTCAGCAGCTGTCAGTAAGATGGGGGGCCCAGCTAATCAAGTAAATGTGGCATGGTCGGGCCCCCCTTACCCTCGGGGCCTCCCACAAGTCTCCCCCCTGTCCCCCCCTGATGGCAGCCCTGCTGTCGGCACCCATTCTCTTTGTTGTAATCCAATCATTTGGCCCTAGAGCCGAACGTCCGGATTAACCCGACATTGCCATGCAATTGGTGGACATATAGGGGAAAAATACGCTTGTTTGCCAACCTTGCCACCTTTAGTATAGTATATACTTTTTACCCTACATTTTGGCTTTCTGACTGTTAAATTGGGTTGGATAAAATGTTGTATTTTGTCTTTGCATTACCTATAGGTTCCCCCTTCAAAGGAGTCCAATGCAGTTTATGGGAGACCAGTTTGAAAGTCACTTAAGATGTGCCTTGAGGAGTGAATGCTTGTTTTATTTCCTCAGATGTTATTGGAACTATATAGGTTGAACATGTTTTAATATACAATGGACAATATAAATACTGATTCATTTCAGTGAAAAAAAGGTTTATCATGTGAAAAGTCATGGATGAGATTCAGTTTATCACCTTAAAACTCTTCTATGTGAAAAACTGGAACTGAATTAGGAGAAAAGTTTTTTCTCCTCAAATTGAATCTCATCCATGAATTGTTCAAGTGATAAAGAGGAAAGTTTTTCTCACTGAACTGAATCTGGTGCAACATTTGCAACCTTGTTACGGGCCTGACCAAATGTGGGAGCACAAAGGTGAGCTAAAAAATGATCTGCAGTTTTGGATAATGGAGTGGAAGGGAGTCTGGGGAGTTCAAGACAGAACAACAGCAAATTAAGGCAATGGAAATAATGAAAGTGCACACTTGGAAGGACAATATGAAACAAATACAGAGAGAAACAGAATACAACAGTGATGGCAGTGAGTCAATAGTAAACCAAAGCTACAGGCAAAATTTCATTTTCTGCTACATTTTTTTGTCCACTAAATTTTTTCACTCAAGCTTTTCTAGATTTTTCCTTAAAGAAAACTATTGCGGTCTGTGTAAAGGGGTTACCGTTACATTCTAAGGGAAGAAGAAACGTTCATGCCAAGAAATCTTTGAAAATTACAGCAAAGTACTTTTTAAGATTGAGTTTTTATATATTAAAGAAAGCAGCATTTTATATTGGAAGAAATTGGAAGAGTTTTGCATAGCCAGCAGAAGGTAAAAGCCATATGGGGACTTTGACAAATTGGTCACTTTGAGTATAAATAAATGATACACACAGGGCCACTTTATTCACCCAGAATGATGGGGAGGGAGAGAGTCGTTTGTCTGGCTTACGAGGTTTTTTGCAAGGCTGTGTTGCAGATGGCACTCACTTATTTCCTGTGACAATGGGCACATTTTCTCAACACAGTAATAATGTAGGTTAATGTAACATTAGCCTATTAATGGGTCTGAACCACAGAAAAAAAAATCAAGAGATATAACATGAGGAAAGCTGCTTAGTATGAAGACCAAATGCCATGTAAATGTCAGAACCAAAAGTCCAAATAAATAAATTTGTCTTATGTTTGTTATAAATGTGTTCCATATTATGTCAATGAAGTTTGATGCTGTAGACATAAATAATGACTGAGATAATGATAGGGATGCATTGATTATCCCTTCATGCTCACAGATGTATACATATATATTTAGTTAGTTATTAATTCAGAGCATTTATAAAAGATATATTACTGTGTTCAGACAGGCAGAGGGTAGCTATACATTATTTATGAGCTTGCATGTGTGTTTATAAATAAGGTGGCCAAATCATCCCTTTAATCCAGGACATCTATGAAAACGATCATTCTGCCTGGCTGCATATAAACCAATGGAGTGCTGTTTTATGCATTATTCTTCTGGTCACTTTAATAAATAAATTAATTAATGTAAGTTTTCTTTACTAACAGAAGCAAACATTAAAGAGACAGGTCCTCCTGTTAAGTTTCTAACAAAACAGTTTTTACTGCCTTAACAACTACAATCACCCAGCCTTTTTCCAGGCTAAACTATGGTAGGATAGCTCATTAGTGATGGGTGAATTTATTCAACAGGTCGCGAATTTGCTGCGAATTCCCGGGATTCACCGCCGGTGAATAAATTCACGAAACCACCGTGAAAATTCGCCAGCGCCAAAAAAATGAACACTGGCACATTCGCAAAAACGAGACGCCAGCACCGTTTCGCTAATTTTTCGCCATTTTGGCGAATTTTTTGGCGAAACGCCCCAAATTCACCCATCACTATAGCTCATGTAGTACATTAACTCCGAGTTGCCCACTTAGTAATCTGGTTTTGATATTAAGGGTGGGTATTTTCTCATTGTTATAAAAAAAATCAACCAAACTACCAACCATAAAAAGCACGTGTGGGAAACGTCAGGACTAAATCATATGACAATTTGAACCATGTGACTTTTTCGAATTTGTGGCTCGAAAACCACAACTAGCAAAAAAAATCAGCATCAAAATGCCCAAAACCCTCGAAGATCATGAAGGCAAGAAACACCTACCAATTGTTAAAGGAACCATCTGACATTGACTTCTACATGACTTTGACAGTTTTTAGCTGGAGTATTTTCGGATTTGGATTTGTCGCAGTTTTGTTGCATAATAAATCTCAAAAAAGTCACGCTAAAGTTTTGCAACTTTTTCTGATTTTTTGCAGCAAACAGCTAAACCAGAGAACTGTGCTCCGAACTCTAGCTCATGCAGTTGAGAGATAGGCTGCAGTAGGTATCTGCCCTGGAGCAGAGTTTGCTGTATGTTAGTGTTTAAGATTATAACAGTATATTGAATTTATATGAAGTTGTTACATTTTTATGCATGTCTTTGCATGACATTTCTGATTCTTAAATGAAAACTATAATCTTTATGCTTTGTGAATAGATGCAACAATTAGTGATGGACGAATCTGTCCCGGCAAATGGCAAAAAATTTGCAAAATGTCGAAAAATCTAAAAACACATTGAAGTCAATGGGACTGGCGACTATTTTTGACGCAAGCAACAATTTTTATACGTGTGACTATTTTGTCCAAATGCATTAAAGTCATTGGGCGTCCAAATAATATTGATGCATTCAAGATTTTTCGCCGGCGAATTTTCAATGCAGTTTCACAAAAACATTTGCGGTGGCGAAACATGGAAATTCGCTGCGAATCCATGCCTGGCAAATTTATTTGCTTTTCACTGTCAAAAATGGATGAAGTTATACTGATAATAAATAACAATAAACCTGTTTTTCTCTTATTTTCTCTCAAGCCCTTCCCTCAGTCTCATAACCTTCTTCTAAAATGCTAGATTGGGCGTAGAGAGCCAAATTCAGGCAAACATAAAAAATAGCAATCAGCTACTGAAAAAACTTTTCTCTCTGTAGACTAGTGACTATAGAACAAAAGATCAGAAAATTGTCTTTTTCCTGAACTTATTTCAGCAAAACATAAACAGTTTAGCCTTTTCTCACATCTAGCGCAATGAGACCAACTACAAGTAATGCAGGACGCAGTCATTTTAATGCAGCCCTTTGGCTATGAAGAGTACAAGAGGTCTATTTCTACCCTTCAAGATGAGCAATGGATTTAGTCTACCAGGGTCAAAGCAGCTTTTATATCATTGATGAGTCAGATCTGGTGTAACAGAGTTTCTTTTAGAAAATTGTTATTTCTTGATCATCTGTTGTAAAAACTGAGCTATCACTGAATGCAAGAATTGATGCTGATTATGTTTGGCTTTAATTATTACAGGCCTTGTTGGCTAGGAGAGGATTATGGTAAAGTTCTGTATACGGAATATATGTTACATTTATATTAATGTATTATAGTTACTGTAATTATAGGTAATCAGTAGAAAGCTGGTGAAGGTGAAATGGGGGGTATATTAGTGATGTGCGGGTTGGGTAAAACCTGATCCAGACCCGCCCTCCCTCCACCCGCGCCCACCCGAGACCAACTTCTGGTTTTATAGACCCGCCAATGACATCACAAAAGGGGCGAGCAGGTGCGTGGCTATAAAACCAGAAGTCGGAAGCCACCAGTGTAAGGTGGCAGGCGGGGAGAGCAGGAAGAAGAGTCCAACCTGGACCCGCAAATGGGGGTATGAGGGTAGCCCAAACCTGATCGGCCCGCACATCACTAGGGGATATCCCTATGTAATATTCTCATGCACAGACATTTTCATACTACATATTGTTCTGCCACCTTTTCTGTTCCCAGAAAACAGACAAGGTGCGGGACAGATTACGTCTGGGACAGAACTGGTGACATTAGGGGAGAGGCTGATGATGTCGGGAGCAGGGCTGGTGACGTGGTGATCAGTGATTGGCTGATCGCCATGTCATTAACTTCAAAGTCCCGTCTGGATTTCCCAATTTTGAAATCCGGACAGGATTCACCTAGACAGCCCTTCCAAATACGGGGCTATCCGGTTGAAATCCAGACAGGGGGCAGCCCTAGTTCTATATCTACTTTTTTGTATTTTCCTGTTACTTGTAAATGTCTATTCCAACTTGGTCTAAAAGCCAGTGCTGTCTAATCATAGATGCTACAAAGAGTTTTAATCCCTGTGATGAGAGGAGATCCTCCCATGAGTACTTTGTTGTTAAAGAACTTCAAAAGAATGTATAGGAGTGTGGTTCCTATAAAACTTTTCAATAAACCAGTTCCGACTTGCAGGTAAAACTCCTGGTGCCTTTTACTATTTGGCCCTTCCCACAAAACTTACAAACACCAGCAGTAGCTGCAAATTATATAATAGTACAGATATGGGATCAACAGTAGGAACAACAGTAAAATGAAAAATGTTTCCAGGGTGCCAAAAAAGTGCTGTGATTAGTCATTTAGTAGCCCCTATGTGGATTGTCAAACGACATTGAGACTCTGTTTGACAGTGCACCTGGTTTTTATACAACCAAAACTTGCCTCCAAGCCTGGAATTCAAAAATAAGCTCCTGCTTTGAGGCCACTAGTAGTGATGGGCGAATTTGGGGAGTCCAAAAAAACAGACCATTTTTTTACGGCGGCGAATTTACGCAAATTTATTCGCCAGTGGCGAGTCACGGGAATTTGCCGCAAATTCGCCCCTGCCGAATAAATTCGCCCATCACTAGCCACTAGGAGCAACATCCAAGGGGTTGGAGAACAACTTGTTGCTCACAAGCTACTGGTTGGGGATCACTGCCTTATTGGAAGCAAAACCATCTTCTTGGGTTTATTTAATGATTACATGATCTTGTAAACTTAAGAAATGAAGATCCAAATTACATAAAGAGACATAATTCAGGAAACCCCAGGCCCCAAGCATTTTGGATAACAGGTCCCATACCTGTACCAGATTTCTTTATCTTTATCCCAAGGGATCCAGTTAAAAACTGTGAGTCGCCCAGCAACAATGAATTGTTTTAGAATTAAAGCAAATAATAGTTTTCTATTGCAGAAAGACATTTTAATCAAAGTAAACAAACCATTAAGGTCCAGCCTAAATATCAAATGGACCCACAGGTTACAAATCTTTACTGATATATAGTCATATTAAAAAGTTTGGGAAACCCTCTTAATTCTTTCGGTGTTTTGTTTATCATTAGCTGAGCTTTCAAAGTAGCAACTTCCTTGTAATATATGAATTGCCTTATGGAAACAGTAGTATTTCAGCAGTGACATAAAGGAGCTGGCAGCTATGGAGAGCAGGCCTGGGCATTCAGGGCCCACTGCTTTTTTTCCCGCTGGCCCAGTCTGACCCTGTCTGCACTAGCACTTTTCTATGCTTTTTAGACTTCATCCTACATGCAGTTAGAAGTATATAAGTATCACGCTTAGAATAAACACAGTAACACCACCAACTTGTTTCATAGGAGCTATACTGAGAGAATACTCAATAGAGAGTAAAACTTTAAGGAGAAAAAAAGAAGAAGAAAACACTGCATAATGAGAAACTGGTGTTTGTAGAGGAAAGGAAATGTGGAGGAGAGGTAAATGGAATGAAGGAAAGACTATTGAGTAAGAAATAAAGGAAATGTCATTAGAAAGAGAGAAATTGTGGAATAGTAACAGCATTAAATGAAGAGAAATAGCAAAAATAAACTAGAAGAAAAGGAAAGTACTGGGAGTAACATGGAAATATATGGAAAGAGGAGGAATGCATAAAAAAAGATCAGGTAGGCTTTATATAAAGCTTTTATTGCTGAGTAAGAAAGGTACTCCCAGGTATATCAGAGGTGTCATTCAGAGGTTATTGCTTGAAAAAACCAAGCATTTTGCCTTTATAATGATTTGAACAGTAGGGACAGAACTTCTATATGCTAATATGAGAAATACTAAACTAAAAATATTAAAGGCGTATATGCATATGCGAACATTCCTTGACTATTTCCTGACTGATATATAAAGGGCCTTATGAGAGGAATTAAGGAAGCTTGACCCAGGAGAACAGTATCTGAAAGGTTAAATAATTTTGAAGTCATAAATCAGACAATGATCAGGGCTGCTAGCAAACAGAATGAGCAACCTCAGACAGGTGAGGCAGAAACCTGCATATAGAAATGTCAATTATAGCGCTCCCAAGGCCGGCTATCAGACATGGAACCTGAGTCTCTAGTGTCCTTTAATTTTGAACTGCTGATGTCAATGCACTGACCGATACAGTAAAATCACTGGGTTGCACAGCTTGTAAAAAGTTGTGACAAAGATTGATTGACCTTTACCTTTTCCATGAACAGAGCACACAATCACACCTATCATGATAGTCCCAGGCTAACCCTATCATGATTGGAGTAGAGTTATTTTTAAGTAGAAAACACTTCCAACGGCCTTTAGGATAGATTTCCCTGTAGGAAAATAAAATCATACATTTATATTATTACTTAGTTCAGGGATCAAGAATAATCTAATTAGGCTTTTTGCATTAGCCAGTTGCTCTTCAGTGCATTTTTAGAAAAAATATAAATCAATCCCCCACCCAGCTGTAACTGTTCCATGGTGTTAAATTGTAACGGCAAGTCACTGTTATTTACATTACCCACTATAAAGTTTAATTTGCTAAGTGGCAGACCAAGTCAGAAGTAATGTATTACCATGCAGTTTATTTGCTTTTTTTTAAGCCTAATCATTATATGTATTCCATATTAATACAGAATATACTTGATGTCTTCAATTATTCTCTGCACTAAACACATCTGCACAACTCCACCCTTGACTAATAAATTGCCAGTCAACATACATTCTCTCCATACACATAATGTGTTTTATAGAAAAATAAAGAAAAACTTTAACTAATATTGCACCAGCTAAAAACAATATGGATTGTCTATTGTTGCCATAATGTCTCAATGGGGCATTCATTTCCAACATTTTAACTTGCTATTGGTTACTGATCCTTAGTCATGTTAAATACCAAAACAGGCCCCAAGCAAGAAAATATTCAATATTTTTCAAATCTTTGGATAACTAGAATCACTTGTTAGTTTACAATCATACAAAAGACAGAGGTTTGATCAATGCATATTCCCTGGTCCCCTGTTTCACTAATGATTTGGTATCTATACAGGTGCGTATACATTGAGAAATTTAGTTACAATTTATGTTATGATCATACAATTGACAAGCCACCAGACAACATCAAGGTAAACCCCAAGGTTGTCCTAACTATTTATTTCTGGTCATTTTCATAGGCTGGCACCTCCCTGCATAGTAGCATTTTGGGGGACAAGGCCTGATCAAGGCCCTGGTCGAACATGGGTTAAAGGAGAACTCAACCCCCCCACTAATAAAAACCCCTTCCCAGTACCTTACATAGTTCCCCATCCCTGCCCCCCCCACATAGGTGATAATATAGGTGCAGAGTAAGCACAGCGGAGCTCATGGGCGTCATCTGCTTGCTCTTCGGATTTCTATGAGAAGTGAGGGACGTATTGGCGCATGCAAAGCTGGAGCAGACTTCTGGTTCGTAGCAACTGTGCATACGCCAAAAGTGATGGCAATTGCCAAAGGGAAGAAGCAATTGAATAAATACAAAAATCTGGAAGATGGCACCCATGAGCTCCTCTGCGTTTACTCTGCACTTATAAGCAAGTAAAGTATTAGAGGCAATCATGGGTGTTATCACCTATGTGGGGGGAGGAGCAGGGAGGGGGGAATATGTAGGGTACTGGGTAAGGGTTTTTATTAGTCGGGGTTGAGTTCGCGTTTAATTTTACCTTCATTAGCTTTTAAAGGAGCTAGATTGGCAACACCAAAACAATGGCTTCACAGGATCAATCCTGCCCAGCCTGCGACTTTTAAGAGAACGGTTGCCCAGACCACCACCTATTTTTAAAGGCATAAGACCACCATTAAAAGGAGGAGGTAAGGAGATGTTATAACTGCATGGAAGTTCGGCCATTCTTCTTGCAGAGCTACTCTACTAAAGTATAAAAAATCACAAATTATAGGAGTACTCCAAGGCTACATAAAACACATAAATACAATGGAAGTGCAACTGATCTGGCCAAGTTAGCTACAGACATACAAGAGAGGGGTTTGATTAATGCATATCCCTTGGTTCCCTGTTTTACTAGTAATTTAGTATCTATTCAAGTGTATATACTTTCAAAAACAGGTTTTTAGTTACAAAGTTATATTGACAAGCACTTCCATTGTACTTGCTGTAAGTGTTTTATGTATCCTTGGAGCGTTCCCTACACCATTTTTGTTACATTAAAAAGCAGTTTAAGATTTCAGTAAGGAAAATTAGGCAACTGCCAATTTCCATTAGCAAGACTTGTCAGGATATGCATTTATAGCTTCACGAGAAGAAATTATCACCATTAATCTTATAAGAAGCTCCAAGCTTTTGCCCTTCTATTAGGAGCAGATAATAGTGGATCATGGGATGTATATGAGACCCTCCAAGGTTGCAAGCTCCACAGACCATATACTTCTTTGTATAAGATTATTATTTTATTATAATATTGTCCACTAACATGATATATCAGAGAATTGGTGTATTACATAGAAAGATTGCTACAGTAGGTGCATTTTAGGCAAAAGCATGGCTTTGTGTTTGTTTTATGCCCATGGCTTAGAGCAGTGCTGTCCAACTGGCGACCTCCCCTTGTGTGCCCCCCTCATGAAAGTCTGCCTGCTGTGATTCCTTACCTTGTGTAAGCTTTAAACAGTGTCAGTAATGAGATTAACTGGCCCCTGCAATGTTTATACCTCAAATTCAGACTGTTAGATCCTTCATTGTTCACACCTGTAATCCCCCCTGCTTTGTTGACACCTATAAAGCTCTGTACTGTTGACCCCTCATACCCAGACTGAAAGTGCCAACATTGTTCACTTATACACACCTCATACAAATTGCTGGAGGGGAACCAGCATTGTATGTAGCACAGTTTGAACTGTCTCCTGCTGTATTCTTCCTTCCTTATGCTCCCTGTGTATGCCATACTATGCCTGTCCTATGCTCCTTGTGTGCCATTCTCTGCCTTCTCTTTGCTTTGTGTGTGCCATACTCTGCCTGCCCTATGCTCCCTGTGTGCCATTCTCTGCCTGCCATATGTTCCTTGTGTGTGCCATACTCTGCCTGCCCTATGTTCCCTGTGTGTGCCATACTCTGCCCTCCCTATGCTGCCTGTGTGTGCCATGCTGTTCCTGCCCTATGTTCCCTGTGTGGGCCATACTCTACCTGCCCTATGCTCCCTGTGTGTGCCATACTCTGCCTGCCCTACTCCGCCTGTGTGTGCCATACTCTGCCTTCCATATGCCCACTGTGTGTGCCATACTCTGTCTGCCCTATGCTTCCTGTGTGTGTCATACTCTGCCTTTGTGTGCCCTACTCTGCTCCCTGTGTGCTGGGTGGGTCTAGCCGGCAGGACACAGGGAAAAAACCCGGTGGGCCCCGGCCGTCATGGGCCCTTGCTGGCCTGGACCTGCTCCCCCGGCTGCCCCATAAACACGTGCTCCTGCTCTGTGCCTCGTTTGCGCATGTGCATGCCGGGGATCGACTTTGGAAGTCAGAAGGGGGTCCCGGGCACTGCCAGGAGGGACCTTCATTTTGCAGCTCCGGTGGGCCCCAAGGCTCCAGTCTGATCCTGCCTGTGTGTGCCTACTCTGCTGCCATGCGCTACCCGTGGGACGGGAGCCTGGTAGGGTTTTTTTCTGGGGGTTTCTTAGCATTTGGAAATTGTTGCTATGGGCCCCTAAGGTGTTTAATCATGTCCTGGGGGTTGTTATCCACAGGGGAGGAGGAGGCATATGGATTTAAGGATATTTTAATATTAATATTTTTCACATATCAGTGATATCCTTGCAGTGAGCAGCAACCATTTAGTTTTTAGGTGTGCTACCTCAATTAATGTACATGGTCTTGAAATTTCTTGTGGTAACATGGGTGTGGTTTAAAGTGGGTGTGGATTAAAAAAAGGGCGTGGCCAACAGTAGCTTCCATTATCTGTCCTCCACCAAGTAGACCAGAAAAATTCTGGCCCTCCGTACCACAGAAGTTGGACAGCACTGGCTTTAATTAATTGCCACCAGTGGTTTCTGATAAACTATACGTTTTTGTGGTTGCTTTGCATTTTTATTGCTTCTTGGAAAATGGCCAGTGTTCTTTTCCATTTAATAGACACAGACATAGGACTTAAGCTTTTAGCAATATTATGACAGACAAATCTATTTAAATTGCACCAGCCAAACATTGGCATAGACACATGCTTTACTGAAGGGAAACTGGGCAGAGGAATAAAATAAAACAGATTTATTTTATGTACTAAAAGGTGCAAAGTTTGATACAAATCTAATCTTTTATAACAACCAATTAGCAGGTGGGATTTACTGGCTGCCGATATTAAACCTCTTATTGATTGCTGTGGGTCACTGCTCCTGGGCAAATTTTGTGCTTTTTATTACAAATAGAAGTTACATTTCTAAGCCTATAGTGTTTTTTTTGCTTACTTTTATATGTAGATAGTAAAAAAGTCAATTCTGTAGCTACACAACAGTACTGACATTCTTGGAATGTCACCCATTTTCAAACTCAAATAAAATAATTTATAAAAAGGCAAATTTGTTTCTAAAAGTTATAAACAGGAGACATTTTCAGCATGTGAAAAATGTTTTAGTAAATTTTGCTAAGTGCTTTGAGTGCAGTAAAACCTGACACAATCTTCCCATAGGATATAAAGATTAATTCCAGATGCAGACAAACAGTTGACTGAAGAAATAAAAAAAAAACTGTGCAAAAAAAAGCATAAGTCCTCAAGTGCAACAAAGTGCAAAGTTAATCATGTTTTTTACAAATAATATAACATTAAAAAAGGTATGGAACAAAAAAATGTTTTGGATGCAAATTCTATATACAGGGGGAACTATAGCATTCTGTGTTTCAGGATATGTATATGGCCAATTCACAGAGAATCACGCTCAAACGACTTTAGGCCTCTTTCAAACTGCAGATTTGGGTCTGATTCAGCTGGACTAAGTCAGAAGGATTGACTGACTCAAATCACGTTCTCTTATGATTCACTTATAATATAGTCATGCCAAAACTGTGGTAACTTCCCATCTGCTCATTTTTTGCACCATAACACACGTTGCCAGGTTCAGCTTGATGAGAAAAACATGAAAACCCCAGTCTATGGGGAAAACTGGAATTGAAATTGAAAATACATTTAGCTCAATGCATTAAATCTAACCCTATATCAGATAATGCATTCACCGATTAGATCACAAATCTGTTGTTGTCTGTGTTGTAAAGTAATAAAAATGTAATGCAGTGTTGCCCTGCACTTGTAAAACTGCTGCTCTCCTCTCAGGGTCACCTGCTGCTACGTTCCTAAAGTTGGCACCTGCGTCCTCGCTTGCGCCCTGTTGGTTTTGGCAAACATGTCATTTTATTCAGTGCGGCACTTCTGACATCATTGTGCTTGGCAGGAAAATCAAATATTTAAAAGCGGCTCATCCTTATTCTGGTTGCCCAACGTAGGTATATTCTGAATTTCTTCAGATCTGATTTACTGTTCTAGACCCTTGCCTGTCCTTGACTATGCCTGTTTGTTGCCTGCATTGCTGACTACCCTTCTGTATTCTGATTCTGTACTGCGCTGACTGATTGACCCCTGCCTGTTCCACAACTACTCTTACTCTGTCCCTGTTCCTCCTTCTCTTGCCTGACCAGAACTCTCACCTTGGTAACTGGGTAAATAGATAGGCTTTGCAAAATAAAAAATGTTTCCAATATAGTTAGGTAGCCAAAAATTTAATGTATAAAGACTGGAGTGACTGGATGTGTAACATAATAGTCAGAACACTACTTCCTGCTTTTCAGCTCTCTAACTCTGAGTTAGTCAGCGACTTGAAGGGGGGCCAGATGGGACATAACTGTTTATTGAGTTTGCTATTGATCCTCAGCATTCAGCTCAGATTCAAAAGCAACAGATATGACCCATGTGGCCCCCCTTCAAGCACTCTAGTGCTACTTCACACCCTTACGCCAAGCGAATTTGCGCTATGGCGAAGGGACGTAACTAATCTTATTCACTAACTTGAACACTTTACTGAACGTTACCTTTTGCACCAGACTTGCCTTCGCCACCTCAGACCAGGCGAAGTGCAATATAGTAGATAGGGATTGCTTCAAAAAAGTTGACAAATGCTGGCGTCTTTTACTTTTTAAGGGTGATAGACTGAAAAAGATCGTACTTTTTCTGGGGGCACCCTCCTTCCCCCCTACATTTTCTAACATATGGCACCTAAACTATACAGTGGGCACATGTATAGGGCAAAATAACAACTCTATTTTATTTTATAAAGCTTTCCCAGGCTTTCCTAGGCCTGTGTAGTGTAATGTATTTGCTGCTACATATACGTCCATTGTACTTTAACTTGGTGACCTTTCGCCTACCAGAGCGCAACTTCGGATTTTAGTGAATTAGCGGCACCCTGGCGAAACTTCACCTGGTGAAGTGCGGTGCAACCAACACTGGCGCAACTTCGGATTTAAATAAATTTGCCCCTTGGCATTTGTTCTGGGTTTTGGAATACCGTATGTGACATTTTGCTTCAGAAACACTACTATTGTTTATATAAATAAGCTGCTGTGTAGCAATGGGGGCAGCTATTCAAAGGAGAAAAGGCTCCGGTTACACAGCAGATAGCAGATAAGCTCTATAGAACATAATGGTGTTATCTGTTATCCATTATTTATCCTGTGCCATATAGCCTTTTTTCAATTTCCACCATTGCTACACAGCAGCTTGTTTATATGAACTATAGTTGTGTTTCTGAAGCAAACACATCAGTTTTACCAGTGCAGAGCAACAGTACATGATATTTTAATTACTGTAATTTTTTGGTGTTACTGTTCCTTTAACGCAGCAGCCTTTGCTTAAATTCAGGATCAATGTCACCTTTTCAGTTCACTAAATCAGATCAGTAATTTATTGCAGAGTGATGACAATATCTAATCTCATCTGCGCCTTGCTGGAGCCAACTTTGTAAGGTTTCCGTCAATAAATACAGTCTACAGGAACCCTTGACAAGCCAGGCCTGAATGAAATTGTCTTAAAGTAATTGTACTCAGCTACAGGTGCTCTTTTTTTTTAAAAAAAACATTGTTGTCAAGGTTAGATCTATTTAACAATGTCTGCATTATTTGAATGAATTGAATTCCTATTGTGGATAGTGGATGCTGCCTCACATTCATGAGTTGTATTGTTGAGAAACTTATACTATGCATCAATTCATCCGGTACAATTTTTATACCATTCACCTGATCCTGAACACATGCTGTAAACTGAAGTCAATGATGTATGGAACAGTTTCAGAATCAAACACTGTAAATAAGCATTTTTGAGTATGTTTTCAGGCAACAATCACTTGAAAATTGTCTCTGTTGGAGTTTTCATATTATGCTCTTTGTTGTGATTGCTGAGGCTTTTTGATATCCCATTTTTTTTTAGCTTTGTGCCATTCCCTTTATTTTTGGGTAGAAATTCACAAAAGTTCCATTAGATAAGCAGTGTCCGAACAACGTTTTCCAAATCACTTCTTCATCACAGCTATGGGATTAAAAACGTTAGGAATCGAAGATGCTCATAGAATTGTGACAATATGTTTTATAATTAAGAAATTCACAATTCTTTTGAAAGATTTTCTTTATTGCACTTTTTAACATTTAAATCTAGATAAGAGAAGAAAAAGTATAGAAAAAAAAAGAAGGTAGAACTTCGGAAGGATCCTAAGTAGAACTGAAAGTAAGGAGGGGATGGACCTCCTTTAAAGTAATTGTTCAGTATAAAAATAAAAACTGTGTAAATAGATAGGCTGTGCAAAATAAAAAATGTTTCTAATATAGTTAGTTAGCCAAAAATGTAATGTATAAAGACTTGAGTGACTGGATGTCTAACATAATAGCCAGAACACTACTTCCTGCTTTTCAGCTCTCTTGGCTTCCATGACTGGTTACACTGGTGACCAGGCAGTAACCAATCAGTGACTTGAGGGGGGCCATATGGGTCATATCTGTTGCTTTTGAATCTGAGCTGAATGCTGAGGATCAATTGTAAACTCACTGAACAGAAATGTACCATGTGGCCCCCCTTCAATTCGCTGACTGACTCAGAGTTATAGAGCTGAAAAGCAGGAAGTAGTGTTCTGGCTATTATGTTACACATCCAGTCACTCCAGTCTTTATACCCTGGATCTCCCCCATCCAGGCATTCCATATTTTTCCAAATTTTCCGCTAGCCGCTAGCCGTGTACGTTAACTTTTGATTGGGAAGAACATTGCTTTCCAGGTCATCAGAATGGCTTTTTTGGCAAAATGAAGAAGTTGCAGCAGGCATACCCATTTGCTGGAGCTCAGGGATAATCCTTCTGTTATCCCTAGTAGGCAGAGTTCAGGGGAACATACGTTGGGAAGCCCGAGCTTAGCTTCAGCATAATGTTATATTTCCTTCCAAAATTGTTGGATTTCGGGGCAACCCAAAAATACGTGTCTGTAGGTGCCTTGGTCATTTGGGGCATATATCAGGACATCCAGAATATATCTGGGGCAGTCTGTGAGGAGTCAAATAGACACGGTTAAGAAACTTTGTATGTATGTACCTATCTCTACTGGAGATATTAGTCCCAGGGATTTGGCTCAGTATTTGGGTTTGTTTAATTTAATAGCCAAGTAATAAATGAAAAAAAACTTCATTGCAGGAGAACAGGAGATAGTCAGCCTGTAGAGCTAGGATCCATCTAGGGAGCAGTAATTTTATTGAGAATCAAGTGGGATTTTGGAGGTACTGTTAAGGACAAGCACGACCACATGTCATATATGCGATATGGTACCAGTATTAGGGGGCAGATTTATATTTATAATTAACCCTCGATATTCGACCATCGAAGTTAAATCCTTCGACTTCGAACATAATAAATATCTGAATGAAGTTTGAAACAGGAGGGTGATTTACAAAAGCTGATTATGACAGTGTCTTGAGATCTACTGATCGCCAGCTAAAGGTCTACTGCTAGATCCTGTTCTTCCTTTTGGACACCCCTGGTTTAAGGTAATTTGTTTCTCAAAAGATCTGAATCAAATACAACATATACAGTATTCAACCGAATCTTGCTTGTGAATGCTTTGGGTGATTAAAAGTTTAAAGATGATCAGATCACCCTTTCTGCACATTTACAGTTTAGATATTTAGAGTGCAGCTTGGTCCCTGTCGCTACCAACATTTCCTGCCATTCTTTGTTTTGGGTTCAAAGGGAAATTAATTGATTTTTCATGAGGTTTGGACATAATATGCCCCAAATGTCACTTTCAGTGGTTAGTTTAAGGTTTAAACCACAAAGGAAGATTTATCTGCTTCCCAACTACCTTGTCATTGTATCCTATCTCTATGATTAATTATGACATCAAGGACTTCAATGGACAATGTGCGAAAATTTTGCAAGTCTTTAAAAACCTGTTTTATAGATAAAATTGTTCATTTTAGCAGGACTATAAGTAAGGAAATGATAAAAGAGAAAGGAAATAATTATGCCATGAATAAAAAGGCTTCCTTGGCAATTATGTTTTTGCCTTGCGCTGTGCTTTAAATTAACCATAAAATGTTAGTGTTATGATGTGCCAGGGTCAGACAATGGTCAGAGGAAGCAAATTTCATTATTTTCATAAAAGTTATGATAAAAAAATTGCTGTCAGCATATTAAGTTGTCAGCTATTTTAATCAGAATAATGTAGTATTTATTTGAAATACTCTTATCTGTGGCATTATACAGGTATATTTAACATTCAGACAAAAGATAGTGAACGCTTCTCCTATTTGCATAGTCGTCTGTTACAGTTGAAATTGATCTCAAATACTGGTACTGCCTTTACTGAGTTATAAATGATGGCATGCTATGAGGATTTGTTTATGTAAGCTATATAAAATACCAACATGGGTATGGGATCCATTATCCGGAAACCAGTAATCCAGAAAGTTCTGAATTACAGGAAGGCCATCTCCCATACCCATACATTTTAATCAAATCATTCACACATTTAAAAATGATTTGCCTTTGCTCTGTAATAATAAAACAGTACCTTTACTCGATCTCATCTAAGAAATAATTAATTTTAATTGGAGACAAAACATACTACTGGGTTTAATTAATGTTAAAAGGATTTTGCAGTAGACTTAAGGTATGGAGATCCAAATTACGGAAACACCCCTTATCCAGAAATCTGGATAAGGGGTTGTTTGTACAATCAACTTAAAGTTACAAACTATACCAGGCTGCATACAGTTCTGTTCTTCTTACCCCACTGTAACTATTCTGGATTTGAACTTGTATTTCTCCTAAATAAATTCAATTTGCTATTTGAAACAGTTTCTGTTATTATCCCTGATGAAGAATGTACTGTGACCAGGCCTTCCCTCAAGCTTATGCTACTTGAGATGTTTTAATCAATGCTACTTTTAAAAGTAGTCAGAAATTCTGTTAGTCATCAACAGTGTTCTCCGAAACCTGTGCCTTTGTATATTTCTGGGTGAAGACCAGGCCCGTACTGGCAATCTGTGGGTTCTGGCAAATGCCAGAGGGGCTGCTATAAGGTGATATAGAAATTCACTATTTTGTGGGCTGGTGGGGGCTGTTTGGGCCTCTGTGTGGGCTGATTGGGCCTCTGTGTACCTGAAATGCCAGGGCCTATTTTAATTCTCAGTCCAGCCCTGGTGAAGACATTCTGCAGTCCTTACCATTAATACTAAATACTTAAAATATTACATGTGATATAAGCCTGACATGTCTATGAATACTGGGTTCTTATTTTTAAAATATAATATAATAATATGCTAAAAATATAGAATTAAATATATATATATATATATATATATATATATATATATATATATATATATATATATATATATATACGCCCCTGTTACTCATCTTTCTATTCTGGCTATATTCAGATCACTGCATGGTTGCTAGGGTAATTTGGACCCTAACCTAAATTACTTGAAAAAAATCTGAAATTGTCTCTGAATATCACATACTAAAAATTAACTCAAAGGTGCATAACCCTTTAAGGAAAACTACATTTTAAGGATTAGGCTAGAAATGCTACATATTATGTTCTTTGCTTCTTTACTAGTGTTGGGCTAATAAATTTGTCCGGCATGTATTTGTGGAAAATCTCTGTTTCGCCGCCCGAAAATGTTTTTGTGAAACTGTGGCAGAAATTCACCGCTGAAAAATTGGCAAAAAAATTTGTTGTGCTTCAAAATTGTAGTGCGCATAAAAATTGACGCGCGTCAAAATTATTCAGACGCCCATTGACTTCTGTACAAAATAATCTTGCGTATTAAAATTGACGCTTGCGTCAAAAATTTACGCTCTGCAAAATTATTTTGCACCCATTGACTTCAATGCATTTTGCGAATTTTCGTTGTTTCGCAAATTATTTGGAAAAGGGAAATGGGACAGATTCACCCATTGTTGTTCTTTACAAGCCCAGTGAAGATCTGAAGATGCCTCTGGTAGATCTCATCTTCTGATGATCACTTCTGATGATTCATAGAACATGTTCTGGGGCTGCTGTCAGATGCCTATGCTAAGGGACAAAATATACAAAAATATATATGTCATGATATAAGTCTAGTTAGTAATTCAAATTCACATTACATGACAGGACAGCACACAAACCACTGTATTCTGTCTCCAAATGGAATTAGTATCAGCCCTATGGCATCAGTTGTATCACTGACAGATAAACCTCATTATATGTTTAATGATTTTTGATGACCCCCTCCCCTTAGCTGCTCAACTGCAACTCAGAGCATGATAATGTCACACGTTAATAAAACATATATATTCTCTGTTGCATTATTAGAATATGAATTTATAGAATAATATCAAGCGCTTCCTTTACACCTTGCACTTTTATTTTAATGTCACGCATTGCAATGCTTTGAAGCAGGTTTGAATTGTATTTTTTATGTGAAATTACAGTTATGTAATAAAAGAGATGAGAACATCATAATTATCATGTTGAAGTTGTGCTATTTGAGTGGTTTCTTTAATATGTTTTCAAGGTCACATGGCTTGTTGTAATAAAGATAATAATGTAATACTGATATAAGCTTGTAAGCTGACATATTAGCATCGATGGCACCACGTACTTCCAAAAAGCACCATTCAATGACATTGACATGCCCCTTGAAAGTGCTGAAATATTTTACATTTAAACTCATAGCCAGGCTATAAGCTTTAGGCAGATCTGTTCTTGAACACAGGCAGAAACAAACATTTGATAAACTCAATGGTCATTTTCATTAACCAGGTACAAAACATTAGAAAAATCAGACTTCCCAGGGTGACCTTTTGTAATATATAAAGGGTACTCATGTATTCCTAGTCGTTCAATTTACACCTAGAGGTAAAATGACAAATCGTGAAGGTACTGCAATCAATGATCCATTAGAAAGAGAGACTGAACATATTCCCTGACTACCCTTACCTTATTACAAAAAGCCCCTGTATCTAAAATGAAGAAAAGACACAGATTCACTGCAAAAAAGAGACAAATGAGAATGATCACTGGGCACATATCACAACCAGCCAGTCATTTTGATTTCAGGGTCCCTGTACTAATGGTAAAACTCTATATTGCAGAGCAACAGAAAGGTTTGGGAACAGAAATCCATGTAAATATTTGATAATCTGCAAAGTGGCTCAAATAATGACAAAGGTTTAATGTGCAATTATGATCTAAAAGCACCTGTATGGATCCCATCTGTAAAAAAAACATATTATGAGATACTGACACTTCAAAGGCTTAACTGTATCAGATTTCTATTTCACACATCCCCTCTAAATATTCATAGAATACCTTTGGTACCATGATGCTGGGGGCCGGTATAACTGATGGATCTTTATCATATCTACACTTAATTTGTTCTTTTTTTATGTTTCAACTTGCATGTCCATGTCAGAATAATCCTTTGATGCTTCCATTTCAGTTTCAGAAAATAAGACATCCTTAATATATTATGCCTGCTGAAGAGATGTAAATAAATAATATTAAAATCTCGGGAGTTAGTGTTACAGGTATTATAGGTTCTTGCATCTTTTATGCTTGTAATTTCAACTTTACTTTTTATAATAAATTGAAATAATGATCTGCAATAGAGGAGCCTTTGCCTTTTGTGTTGTTAAAAAGAGATAATAAGCCATTGCAAGAAAAATAAATGGTATTCCTCAAGGGGTGGGAATATGGGAATCAGATCCTGCAACTACTGGTGGGCCAGGACCATGGCAGGCCACATTGGCACATGACTGAAGAGCAATATTGGAAATTTAAAATGATTCTGCTTTGGGGTAAGTCTGTTTCTGTCACTGCTATGGTGTGTGATATTAATAAATCATATATTTCTATTTTTAAAAATATATATCTGCTGTTTGTGATTAAATGGGATAGTGTGTTTCCTGGTACTATGACTGTGGCTTTTATAGCAGGGAGTCTAGGTCTAGATTTTGCATACAGTGATATAACTCATGTCCTATTTATGTGGTCAACTGTGTATTTAGAACCCTGTGTTTGATAGCATCAATACAGACACAGAATTCAGAGTGATCAATCCTAACTTGCAGACAACTATTTCAGCCTTATTTGAGCTGATCAGTGTAAGATATTGGTACGTGGCTTCTGATGAGTGGGACTTGGAGAGTAACTGATGGTGGAAGAACCAGAGAGATTAGGGGGAGGTGGACTAAAGGAGTCACAGGCCATTAGAATTCATTTAAGATTAAAATCACAATTTTTTAGTGTAGCATGAGGCACATAAATATCTTTTGTTTTAATGTTTAACTGTCAGTGATCTACGTCTGGAAATAAGTTACATTAATGGAAAAAAGCTGTGCTGTCCGGCAGTCAAGTAAAGAAAAGGCTTTTACTAAATTCAGCCCTTGCTGTGACTTTACATAGACCAAACAGCGACCTGAAAATGTAAAATCTACTCACTGCAGCCAGGTCCTTGACAGCCGGTGCCAAAGATGCTACAGCACCATGTACAGAAGTCTAGCAGATAATGTTCTGGTTTTAATGAATGCAGCATCTAGGAATTAATCATTCTGTGTAGAGAGATGTTGTCTATGTTGGATTGGGGTGCATAATTTAATCAAAGAGAATGTATATTGTATTTTTATTTTGTTGTAAAGTTTCTAGGTATCCAGAATGCTCGGGACCTGGGGTTTTCCGGACAATGGATCTTTCCGTAATTTGGGTCTTCATCCCTTAAATCTACTAGAAATTCATTTAAACATTAAATAAACCCAGTAGGCTTCCAATAAGGATTAATTATATCTTAGTTGGGATCAAGTACAAGCTACTGTTTTATTATTACAGAGAAAAAGGAAATCATTTTTAAAAAAAATTCCGTAATTCGGAGCTTTCTGGATATTGGGTTATCCGGATAAGGGATCCTCTACCTGTATTAGCAGTGCCCAAACATTGTATTGGAGTAAGTTGCTTTACTGCATTTTCATTGCAATTTAGAATTGTAACCGACAGTAATGGCAGCATACACCTGGGATCCTAATGTAAACTTTGCATTTGAGTGAGATATAAATGTATCTTATAATTAGCAATGAGACCTGAATGATAATTGATTGAGAAATGCAGATCCAGAGCCAGTCTTGCATTTTAATTAGTCTGTAATGATCAAGGCCCATAAATTTAGTTCTTGGCTAAGCTTCTTTATTTGTATTTTCTACTTATATGAACCGGCATATAATACAATTAGCATCACAAACAAAACCAGAATCTTCCCTTCTTCTTTAATATACAGCATCTAATTCCTGCATCAGTCCCAATACTCATTCCTCATCTCCTTCCCTGTCACTTCTGCATACATCTGGCATAATTACCCCCATTTTCCTTATACCAGATCGGCACAGCCTTATAGGTAAATGTGTGTGTGGGAGGTTAAGAAAGGAGTATGAGGAGACAGAAATGTAATTTGCAGCAAGTAATCCAGTAATAGGTATCTCCCTTGAAAATAAGAATTGCTGAGAATGTTCGATTGAAAATACAGAGCTCACATAAAACTGCTTAAAACTGTAGGTGTTTCTTGAGGTGTCAAGCTAATTCTCAGGCAAAAATTAATAAGACCCATTCTGTTAATTTGCTGTTGGATTGTTATTGGACCCCCAGTTGTTAGTTGCAGGTTATACGGGTGGGTGTCTCCCTGCTCTAGAACACAAGCTAGCAATGTACAATTGTTTGTGCTGTTATTTTGTATTGGGTATTAAAATGCCATTTTTAAAAGCTTTGTGTGGGTAAGTTGTAGAGTAGTTACAGTAAATCATAGAAATATGCCTTTTTAAATGACAGGAGCTGGCTTGAGCATTGTGTTTATAAATGACAGCCATTGGCTTGAGCATTGTGTTTAAAATACAGTTGCAATCTACATTCTGAATATTCTTAATGTTAATGCATATACCTGGTAGTGAAATGCAGAACAGAATGGCCTTGATTACAGGTACAGTATTATGTGGGCTCATTTATAAATTGGTAATGAAGTGCTGTTAGCCCACATGCAATGGCTTCACTTATGACAAGCCACAATGACATCCCGTCTGCACCCTGCAGACCCATCTCCATACTGTTAATAGTCCATATTAGAGACACAGGATTATGCATATGTCAGTATGAACAGAAATAGAAGAAAAAATAAGTGCAGTAAGGTTGTTTTTGCAATGTCTGCTCAGTTGGGTCAGGGAATCTGTATCATTTCTAGGGCAGCAATCATGTAGTCATATATTGGATCACAGATGGCTGTATTGTTGACTGTGTAACAATGATTTCATGAATGGTCCCTGAACACACCACTCCCATCCCTTCCCTCAGAAGAGCTTTATTTGGAAGAAAATGTAGATTTAATCATTTATAAAACTTGATCTGTCATGTTTAATTTAGATATAACCTCAGCATAACTTTTTGTCTTTTTTTATCTTTTTTTTTTACATCCATTTTAAAAAACTTAGTCATTAACCATCATAGCCAACTCAGAAATCGGAATATTCCATTATTTCCTGTGGGATCATGAAACACTTCTTTTGGTAAAAATAAGAGAATTCTTTTTCTTCTGATTATTTTGTAGATATACCGTGTATGAGAGGCTATCTGGATAACAAGGACGCTGCTACTTTTTGGTTTAAATTTCATCTTTTGACACTTTACAAGGATTCTGTCATGATTTTTATAGTGTCGTTTTTATTTTTGCATTGCACAGTTTACATTGCAAATAATTCATTTTACAATTTAACATTTTATTCTTGAACCAATAAATTATTTTTTTTACTTGTAATACTGGTGTGTAGGCAGCCATTTCAGGTCATGTCACCAGATCCTATGCTTTCAGAAAAAGCCAGCACTTCTCAATGAAACTACTTTAGATAAGCTATTTTTTCTCTTACTCAGTGTAACTGGAGAAGTCATGACTTGGATGAGTCAGAGTTTGATGTTTTACTACAGGGCAGATTTATTAAAGGTCAAATTTAAAATCTGAAATGGAATTTTTGAATTTTTTTTTATGGTCAAAACTCTCAATTTTCGAATTGTGAATTATCCAGACTCAATTTGAATTTAAATTTGAATTCAAATTGCAAGATTTATTAAACCATGGTCCTTTAAAATTTCAAATTCATCATAAACTAGAACCTGCTGAGTTCATGTATAAGTCAATGGGAGAGGTCCAGTGACCATTTTTATGCTGTTGGTAGCCTGCCTGACAATCAATTTTTTGGAGCAAAAACTTGATTCGAGTTTTCAGGCCGGTAATATGCAGGTTTTAGATTTAGATTTTTTTTATTAAATAACACCCCCAATCGAATTTTGAGTATTGTGTATTCAAATTTAATAAAGTTTAAAAAAAACTCACATGAATTTGAAACTTCGACCTTTAATAAATGTACCTTTATGAGTGTTAGTCTCATAAATACCACTAGGAGGGGCATGGGACCATTTTTAGCAGTAGGGGTTTCAAGGAACTGCTATCTTGTTACTTTTCCATTGTCCTGTTGATAAGCTGCTGGGGGGGGCAAGGTGGGGAGATACCATTTGTAGTGCAGTAGTAAAAAGTCTAAAGTTTATCAAAGCACAAGTCACATGGCTGAGGACACCTGGGAAACAACAACATGTATTGCCCTATGTCAGACTCATAACTATTCTCTCTAGAATAGTTAGAGCAGGATTGCCCATACTTTACTAATGTGGGGTCTACTTTTTGTAATGTTGTCCCATTATGATCTATATTCATAAAAGCATTGTTAGCATTCTGTTCTACTGAAAATATTACTTAAATATATTAATTAATGAGCAAATGTACATTGCTATTTTTAACAAACAACTAATCTAATGTAATCTTAATAAATAAACTGTAATACATATCTTAATGAAAAGAATTAAACAAGCTGTTTGTTGACAGTGTCTTGAGATCTACTGAGCATTAACTAAAGGTCTACTGATTGATCCCCCATCTCAACAGGGCTGAGATATCCAAAGAAAAACATTTCTCACAACTATCTTGTAAGTCAAGTTCATTTAGGAGGCCAGATGCTGAATATCATGCTATTACATTTCTCACATAAAGATTTATACAAAATCACTGCATGGGACCAAAGGGATAAGATAAATCATTCTAATGACTCAATGGTAAGCAACAACAGATAAGCAAGGAACTGTAAGGGTTCAGAGACAGGAACCATAAATTCTTAAGCTGTTAGATGGGGAAAGGTCAGAGGGTAGTCAGAGAAGGACTCTGAGGAAGTGCCGGGAGATCCGGCAAGAAACGCGTAAGTCAATCAGCCCTGCATACCCACCGCTGTAACCCCAACCATGTGTGTGTTGAAATAAAGCCTACCTTTTGCACCGATGCTGTAGTCTGCTAATCGTGTCCTGGAACAGCGCCGAACGTGATGAGAATATCGAGTGTCTTGTAGTCAGAGAAGGACCTGGAAATGACAAGTCTGATCTCCTGGCAAGAAGGAAAAAGTCAGAAAAGTATGTCAGGTATTCAGAGGTTTCTCATACTGTGTAATAGAAAATGTATCTGACAAATAAAGACTAATGGGAGAATGAAATATCGGTTCCTAATGTAAAAGTTGTTGCAATTTGTTCATAATGCAAATTAAAATTATAGTGAACACTTTGTGAACACTCTGCCCCTCACACGACAGTAGAATATCGATTGCGAATTTTATAGTTTGCGATAGAGGGCAGAGTATGTAATAAAACTTCTTAATGAAGAAGTTGTTAGGTTTGCTCCACCTTCACACCACCTTCAAGCAGGTGTTTAAATTCTGCAATGCGCAATTAAGATTCACAATGCAATAAAAGCCTTATGAAGAATAATATATTGGGACATGCACATTTTTATTTGCAAATTTGTTCTTGTTATGTTTTGGGTAGTCAAGGATGAGTAGAGTATAACAGTGCTTTATTAGCAGGCTCTCATGCAGGCATTACACAACAGTAACTTTCACTTTTAAGCTGTCCAGGAAATATGCACAGATAAGTCTGGGCACAGTGACATCTACAGGCCATTTGTATAAACACCACATATTCCCCCTATAGTAGGAAAGCATTTGGACAACTATAATAAACAGCAACAATTAAACAGTATGCATTTTAAAACAATATTGTACATTCTTCACATCACAAAGTCCTTGGTCCATGCAGGTAGTTTTCTGATTCTCTCAGTACGCCTTATAAGTTCACTTTCTTCAGGCCTATTGCAGTTGACATCAGGAATAGGAAAATGTCCTTCATCAAATGGAGCTTCTCCAAAGTCATATCTAACAGGAGCAAGACAACTTGCATTCCATATGCGTCCATCAGACAGATCATATGTGTATGGTCCTCGCTGGCATCTTACTTCAAGTTGTGTAGTAAATTTAGATTGTCCTTGTTTCAGTATTCCTGATTTCTTATTTCTGGCTAAAGATCCAGGCTGAAAGTGCACTTCTCTTGCCCCACGCGTTCTGTCAGTATAAGCCTTTCATTTGGCTTGTTGACGGTTCACAATGTCAGCAGCAGATGATTTTGTAGGCAGAGTATTTTGTGGAAGTTTGATGTCTGCAACATGTAACTTAGTGTGTATCTGTCTGCCATGTAATAATTCAGCTGGAGATGATTGGGTTGTTGCATGGCACATTGCTCTGTAGTTATGTAGGAACTCTTTTGTAAATACTTTCCAAGATTTCCCAGTAAGATTTGCTGTCTGTAGTGCTTCTTTTGAATCACTCGATTTCTCCATTTGCTTGTGGATAATTCACTGAAGATTTCCTATGCACAATATTCCTCTCTCTCAGAAAGGATTCAAACTCAGATGAGACAAACTGTGGTCCGTTGTCTGATATTAACTCCTTTGGATTACCTTCTCTGCTGAAGACTGTAGACAGAAATGTTATTACTGTAGCTGATGTTATATGAGAAACAAATGTAATTTCTGTCCATTTACTGTAATAGTCTATCAAGGTTATTGCAAATCTGCAATCTATAGGAGCATCTGTAAAAGGACCCACAATATCAATAGCAAGTTTTTCCTATGCTGAATCAGAAAATGGTTCTAGTTTGACATCTGGTCTCACCTTAACTTTGTGTACAAAGTTCTTTGCACAGCCCAGTGAAGTGTTGCTTTGTAGTGAAATTTTAGACACTGGCTGTGTGGCAGGCACTAGTGCTGTAGTAATGAGACCATCAACTAATTGTAGGTTTAATGCAGCAAAGAGATCCCTTCCAAGTATAGCAGTATCCTTATTCACAATGTAAAAGTCACATTTTGCAGTATTAGATTCAAATTGTACAGTCACTGGCAAGCAACCAAGCACAGGGATTGGATCCTTTAAGTAACTGACCAGTTTCAGGGCAGGTGCACCAAGCGGATCTTTTGCAAAGTATTTCAAGAAAATATCCTTTGGTAGTATAGAAACAGCTGAACCTGTATCAAGCATCAGGTTAATGGAGTGTCCCTTGTCAGCAGAAGCAGTACTGACATATAAACTTGTCTGGAATAAATGTAACAGCTTTATCCACACTTAATACTGTGACATTTGTAGTAGTGACTTCATGAACATCTTTAGCAGAACTATGGCAGATCTTAGCAAAATGTCCTATTTTTGTGCATTTGCGGCACCGTTTAGCTTTTGCAGGACATGTAACATGATTTGCAGTGTGTTGTGTTGAACCCCAGCGATAGCAGTATTTTCTATTTGTATTTGCTGTATGGTTTTGCAGTGTAGGTGAATCCCTTTCCTTAGCACTGTATTTTGCCTGTGACTGTGCATTATTAGGCCACAGTGTTGAATTCACTGTCTGTACATTCCCAGCCGTTCCCTGACTGAGAGTTTTAGCCTCTGCCACTGCTGTTTAAATTTGGCCAGCAACTGTAATAGCCTTTGCAAGGGTTAAATCCTGCTCTAGGAGCAGTCTCTCTCTAATGTGAGGTGAGTTTGTTTTTTCCACTATTTGGTCTCTTAGCATTTCTTCTGTTAGATCCCCAAACTCACAGGTAACAACCAGTTCTCTCAAAGCTGCTAGAAATTGTTCTGTGGATTTGCCATTACGTTGTCCACGTTGGCAGAATTTATATCTTTCAACAACCACATTTACTCTTGGCACGAAAAAGTTCTTTATAGCAGTAAGAGCAGTTTCATAAGTATCATCAGGTAATGGTAATGTATAGAACATCCACCGTCCCTCTGCTCCCAGGCAGTGAAAAAGTAAAGCACGCTTTCTAGCAGCAGAAATCTCCCCTTGGTCAGCAGCAATAATGTAATTTTCAAACATACGGATTCAAGCAGTAAAAGGTATGGTAGGCTCACCAGGGTTTGGAAGAAAGCTGCAGGCTGCTGCAGAGGTAGAAGAGCCATCCTGTCGCCAATCTGTTATGTTTTGGGTAGCCGAGGATGAGGAGAGTATAACAGTGCTTTATTAGCAGGCTCACATGCAGGCATTACACAACAGTGACTTTCACTTTTAAGCTGTACAGGAAGTATGCACAGATAAGTCTGGGCACAGTGACATCTACAGGCCATTTGTATAAACACCACAGTTCTCTTTGCGAATTTTATTACATTTCCCCCTGAAGCTTCATCTGCACCCATTGAATCATAAAACATAGTTATAGATACTTAAATACATCCATATTTAAATGTTTTAATGTGCTCCATTCAATATATCACTGTCCTCTGGGTGCCAGTAGCCAGCTTTGAAATACTACTGTAACTCTCCCATCTAGCAATTACTCCAGCTTTCCAGGATAATAACTGGGGGTTGGCATATACATCTGGTGCAAGGGGCAGTTGCAACTGGAGGGGAGCTGGGGTAAAAGAGATCTGTGTGGACTGAAAGGTAGGGGAGAGGGTAGCTCCAGCTAGAATATTGCAAAAAGATAAAATAGACAGGCTAGCAGCACAACAGTAAAAAAGGAAGTAAACATTAAATATGTAGCACCTATTTGGCTGTATTTAGACAAATACCCACTAGTATGATACAGCATTGGCTACATGCGACTTACACAACAGGGTCAGGGCCTTCGCCAAGTGGAAGCTATCCCTTTAAGATGTAGTATAACTGCATAACACAGGCTACTGTATACAAAAATAGATTGGTTGGACGCCAGGAGGTTCTTTGGTGCAAATAAAGTAGATGGTTTTTTGTAACATATGCAAATGCAAGTGACCACAGGTTTACTCACGCAGGAGATGATATAGGTGTAGCATATCACAGAGGAGGGAGGATAGCAGAAGATGATACAGCACAATGAAGACTGTCACTCCCATAAGGCATATTAGTCAAGTGTACATCAATTCCCAGAAGACAGATACACCTCTGTGGGGATCGGGATCACCAGTGGAGTAGTTAGGGAGATGAAGTCTAAAGCCTAACACCCTATCCACTGAGTCCCTGCACTAAATGCAAACAAAAAGCCTTTGCTACTATCCTTGATGGAACACACAGCTGCTCGTGCTATATAAAGCTGACTAACTCACTCTCCTAGAGAGTCTATTAAAGATCTGCCCTAATGATAGCTAACCTCGTTCACAGGGTTTCCTGGTCCCTGACTTAATCACCAAGGGTACAGGTCCCTGTGGGGCGAATGGCTTTACTGGGGCCTTGGTGATCCCAGGCTCAATGGGAAACACCTAGCTGGAAGGACACCAGGAGCCAAAAAGGAAGAGGCCACTCCCTACACAACACTATATAGCAGTGTGGCAGGAAGTGGTATTACACCCTTTGACCAATAACAGTGTACTAAATGACAAGTTACAGGCTAATGACCAATAACAAAGGAGTAAAGAAAGGTAGGGATTTAACTCTATAGGAGCCTAACAGATCCTGTAGGTCCCTACAACTATATAACTAAAAATCAAAGAGTTAGATTGTGCCAAATTTAGACCCTTGTCTACTTTAAATCAGCTTATCATCTTTAGTCTGTTCTATCAGTGCATTGGTGAGATGATTGAGTTCACAGTGGGCACAGGGAGCATTTATTGCATTAACTCTGGAGTGTTCTGTACCCACTGCATGTCTGTTCCAAACAAATGCTGCACATACAACTTCTCTGCATGGGGTAATACATTCCTTTTCTATCATAGCAGGTAATGTACTGTATGTAATATCAGCTGTAGCCACAGTTTACAGAGCTGCTCAAAAATGCCAGGCCACTAGTACCCTAATAAAAACAACAACAAAAGTGATGGGGAAGAAACCAAAGGCACAAAGTAATACTGCCAGCAAGCATACCGAGCAAGGAAAACATGCAGGTTACATGCATAATAATGCAAAGGGACAGAGAAGACGTAGCAATGTTGAAATGATAAATTAGTGTACCCTAATATAAAAGCATAATTGTCAGAATTGGGGATGCTGGGAGCTGCTGTGCGATTCACCACTGACACCCCCTTTCAAAAACAGTTAAAAGCACAAAGAGCTACTAGGGACAACTAGCTTCACATCATCTAAATGTTACAATACACTAGACCTGAGCAGAACTGCAAATCAGAGAATAGACTTAAACACTAGCTAATGGTGATGCAAATATTCCAAATGGCATAAATGCGACTGTAGAAACATCTGCACCCTGAGCGAATTTCCATTAAATAATCTGCCATCTGCCTTTATTGTTTTCTTCTTGTTTTCTTCTGTGCTGTAATGATTTTGAATCTTAGTGCTGCATGAATATCCCACATGTACAGTATCACATCTCATCTGGTTTACATATCTTTTCTGTTTTGGGCTTAAAGGAAAAGTATATTCTTTAAGGCAGTCAGCACAAAAAAAAAGGTACTTTCTCCATGAAAATGCAATAAACATAGAAAGTTGCCGTAATTATTTCTACAGGTATAAGAATTCATTTTTCTTATGGATATTTTTCTAAAGACATTCCACTGGCCAGTTCTACTACAGCAAATAAGCTCTCATGGAGGTGGAATTGATTTGCAATGAGCCTCAGAACAGAGGAAGGTCAGACAAACATGGGAGATGGGTGAGATGACAAAATCTGCACAATGAAGAGCCTCAAAAGACAGATTAAAACTGAGCAGGAAAATATGTTTAGTACTTCTGATATGTCCAATGTGAGCTTACTATAGAGTTACAGGGAGCCCTCTACTTTACTTATTTGATATATATATTTATATATATATTATATATATATATATATATATATATATATATATATATATATATATATATATATATATATATATATATATATATATAGATAGATATTCCTATTAATTGCAGCACTAGATATGTATAGGAAACAATGAAGTAGAAGGCTGACTCTTATCCTGGGTTTGGGGCTAAAACCTTTTGATCTATGGCATACACTGTGTCTTCTAGACAAGGGATAGGAATCACATCTGAAAGGAATTAAGTGCACTTAAAGGAAAACTATACCCCCCAAACAATGTAGGTCTCTATTAAAAGATACTGAGTAAAACAGCTCATGTGTAAAACCCTGCTTCATGTAAATGAACCATTATCATAATAATATACTTTTTTAGTAGTATGTGCCATTGGGTAATCATAAATAGAAAATTGCCATTTTAAAAAATAAGGGCCGCCCCCTGGGATCGTAAGATTCACTGTGCACACATACAAACCACATGTAAGGTCACATGAGCCAATTAACAGACAGAGTTCTGCCTTTTGCTTCCTCACTTCTTCCTGTTACAGTTAGTGTTATAGTATTTCTGGTCAGGTGATCTCTGAGGCAGCACAGATAGAGTCACGAAATGGTGGTTCAAGGCAAGAGATGTAAAAGGGCAATATTTATGTAAATATATATTCCAGTTTGGTAAGATTCTTTAATATGTCATTCAATTTGATATAAACTATCTGTTGCTTAAGTATTCATTTTGGGGGTAAAGTTTTCCTTTAAGCAAGTGTTGTGCAGCAGAGGCAGAGTTTCAGTGGAGCTTGCGACTGGGGTGGAGGGCCCCCAGGTGGTAGCCCAGTGGGCCCTGGACACCCCTGTCTGACACTGACACCTATTATAATTAGTAGGAAAAGGAGTGATGAATTCAGTCGGATGCAGTGGGTTGCTGCAAAAACTGTGTTTTTTATTTTAACACGTGTTAAAATAAAAAACACAGTTTTTGCAGCAACCCACTGCGTCCGACTGAATTCATCACTCCTTTTCCTACAAGTTATTGTCTTCATTGGACGGAAGCACAGTGAATGAACAGTCTAATTGAATCCGATCGATTTACCTATTATAATTAGCCCTGTCTACATTTAATTGCTGTTAGAATGTACCTTCAATGTCAGGTTCTCCAGTGGGCCTTAGGAGGCCCAGTCTGACGCTGCAGACAAAGCAGGGCACCCCGCAATTTAGGACTGAGTTAAGTGGTCAGACTCATGTTCATCATGGTTCATGGGAATGGGTTGTCCAATTTTTTTCAGTTCACCTTTTATTACTGTAGGTTTCCATTGCGTTAATGTGTCTATGACCACGAACAAAACAAAGGAAATAGTTGTTGACTTCAGGAGAACACGTGGTGATCACCCTCCACTATACATTAACGAATCTCCAGTGGAATACAGTAAAAAAGCCACAGCAGCGTCTCTACTTTCTGCGAAAGCTGAAAAAAGCCTACCTTCCCACCATCTATCTTTTACAGAGGATCTATTGTAAGCATTTTATGCTGCTGTATCATTATCTGGTATGGAAACTGTTCTGCATCAGATCGCAACATCCTGCAGCAGGTGTTGAGATCATTAGGGTTTCGCTTCCCACCATTATGGGTATTTACCACACCCGCTGTCTCCAGAAGGCTACCAGCATTGTCAGGGATGGCACACACCCTGCACACAATCTCTTTACCCTCCTGCTATCCGGTAAAAGATACCGCAGCATTCCGGCATTGACTTCCAGAATGTGTAACAGCTTTTTTCCACAAGCCATCAGGCATCTCAACTCCGAAGGTTCTTGTACTGAAAACAAACTCTTTGTTTTCAGTACAAGAACCTCCTAGTGAACATTCTTTCTATTTTTATTGCACATTAGCCTGTGGGAGTTGAAGTTACACTACAACACATCTTTATTCTTCCACTTAGCGAAGGCCCTACCTGAAGTGTTAGAGTCACATGTAACCCATGCTCTAAACTCTAGCTGGACATTAACCTCGTTTGGTCTCCCTAGCCCAAGTTAGCATTACATTACATTGAATTTGACTGCATTGTATCACCATTTCAGGATGCCATTTGTAATAATGGCTGAATACTGGATAATCTGAAAAAATTGCCCTTCATGTTCTTCTAACCCCCCCCCCCTCTCTCTCTCTCTCTCTCTCTCTCTCTATCTAACTGGACTTAGCCAGAAACTTATTCTAAAAATCAGTAGTGTTTTTAAATTAAATTTCACCTGAATTAGAAATGGTTTGTTTGTTCACCTATCTGTTTTAATAAAAGGCCTTTTCCTTTATATGGAAAAGCAATTTAGTTTACGAGTTAGTATATTTAAGTACAGGGCTTCATTAATACACCATATATTGATTAAAAACAAACAGAAGACTTTTGAAAGATATCGAATGGTAATGAACCAATTACTTTGAATTCAAAGGATATAGAGGTGGGCAAAACAGTTCAGAACTGATTGTACCACAGGGACTGATAGTGATGGGGTTAACTTGTGTAGCTCTGTACCACATTGGAAACCTTCATCTGCCTACTGAATAATTAATGAATAGGACTAAGAAGAGAGTGTCTTCTTATTTATAAAGATGTCTGAGCCCTGGCTGTTATACTTACATATATGTTATATAGTATGGATTTGGGGAGTTTGACCTTCCCAACTCGTACAGGCCCCCCCCATGACCCAAAATGAGTTTATTAAAATGGGTATATAGGAATGGGACCTTTTATCCAGAATGCACAGGTTTTCTGTATAAGGGATCTTAAGTCTACAAAAACAAATAGTGTAAACATTAATTAAACCCAGTTGCCTCCAATAAGGATTAATTATATTTCAGCTGGGATAAAATACAAGGTACTGTTTTATTATAACAGAGATTATTTAAATTTGTTTTAATAATTTGATTAAAATGGAGTCTTTGGGAAGTGGTCATCCCATAATTCAGATCTTTCTGGAATACAGATCCGACACATAACCTTCTCCCCAACACAGTGTTGTGCAGTCAGCAAAGTCAGCCACTGGCACTGATATTTTAAACCAAGTATATAGGGACTTTTTTTTCTTTTTACAGTAGGGACAACACCCTCAGTCATAGTAGCCCCTGTACAATACCACTCCTGTTAATATCCATATGTACTAAATCATTATCTCTCAGTAAAGCTAACCACCTCTGCCTTATTTCTGCTTCACATATTTATAAGATAATTTACTCTCCATTATACATTAAATCCTTATCTTATACACCATTAAACAGGACAGAGCTGTGCCCAGGGCAAACGCTTTAGATCACTAAATGGTATTAAAATGTGAGCTCTGAAGTGTTGGTGTAATTAAATATATTACTTAGCATTTTATTTACGTCTATATCTGAGCAAACATTCCAGTCCAGTAAGTCCAGTAAGTAATTATAACCTACTTGACTTTACTATAAAAACTTAAGTGAAAGGGTGAGGTTTATAGTATAAGATGGCCTTGGGTAAAGGAATGGTGGATCTATCTCATCATACCATCATCAACTGGGATGTGGGTGATGGTTAATTAACTAGAAACCCTCTGAAGCTACACTTGCTGAAAATAAACTCAATTTTATCTGTGTAATCTACAATACTGCTGGAAACTTCCATCATCATAGATCTTATATCACCATAAATATTATCAGTATCGTTGCTGTCTATTGTCCATTGACCTTCTTGCTTCTCACTCATTGCTCTCTTATTATACTTATTATACAAATTTACTTATGGTGGAATATTGAGGGTTAATTAACCCTTGATATTCGACTGCCAAATTGAAATCCTTCGACTTCGAATATCTGCTTGGTAATATGATATATACCCTGCCCTAGTCAAGGTTTCTAGCCATGGCTTTCCCTTTGCCTGCTGGCCGTGTCCCTGCCCAGCTTTATTCTCTCAATTTTGTGCTTGTTTATTCATTCAGACCTAATACTTTGTTTCTAGCTAGCCCAGTCTTGAATTTAAACTTGTCATTTTAACCACTGTATTTCCTGACTCGTATGGCAGTTATGAGTCAGCTGGCCTCTTAATCTGTGACTAAAAAAGTCATTGTACAGATGTGTTGACATCTATGCAGCACCAGTGGGTATAACCTCAGTCTTCCCCTTTAAGCTGGAGTGCAGGAGGCCATGCAATTAATACCCAACTGCAGAGATTTCAGCATATCCTACACAGTATGATTTTCATCAGTATATCTATATAGAGGGAAATTTAAGAGAGTATTGCATGGGATTTGCCAATCCTCAAGCAGGAATTGTCTTGATTCCTACAGTAATTAGTGACTATATTACTGTATGCATAGAAGAGATAGTAAAAGATGGTGTAATTATTAAGGGGCACTGTGTTGTTTTTTATTTGTTTTAGGAGCTTTCTTATATTTCCTTTAACATTAAATGTATATATATATATATATATATATATATATATACAATATCAAAACAGGGGGGTTGTGGGAGCACTCTAAAGGCTTTAAAGTATATATATATAAGTATAATAAATGCTATTGCATATGTACCCAAATAGGGGTTATTTTGTTACAAAGTTATGATCATAAAATTGATAAGCCACCATACCACATCAAGGTAAACCCCGAATGGTGTTTGTTTTGGGAATATCTCTCCTTTAAAAGCCTGATTGCTGGCTGGGGAGGATTTAGCCCTCAGTGAAAAAACAGCGTTCAATGGACATTGATTACAGGTAATGCTAGAATGCACATATAAAATAAAACAAGTTAGGGACCGCCATTCGGGGTTTACCTTGACGTGGTATGGTGGCTTATCAATTTTATGATCATAACTTTGTAACAAAATAACCCCTATTTGGGTACATATGCAATAGCATTTATTATACTTATATATATATATATATATACTTTAAAGCCTTTAGAGTGCTCCCACAACCCCCCTGTTTTGATATATATATATATATATATATATATATATATATATATATATATATATATAAAACCACTTTATTCAAGTGCATTTTAGTTGCTTAAGGGGTGATGGACCTTGGCCTTAGTCTCCCTGCAGGCACAGCAGTTTCATCTCAACTCTTTCTTTTCAAATTCAGACTTCAAGGGCGCTCAGCACATGTTGTTGTTTGATCTCTGCTACCCCCGAGAGAGAGATGTGCCTGATACACTATACAGAATTATAGCGGTTGATTTTTGAACATAGTATTCATGTCCATATCCAGCTTCCTGATTGGCGCTAATACCTTGATTGTGTAGTCCATTCCCTGTATCCCTTCACAGTCTAAATTGCTTGGTGTGTGAGGTGTTAAAACTTCTCAAACAAACATTTCATATATTCAGTGGCTTCCAGCCCTCATTGAACTGCAGCTCTCAGCATCCATGGGCAGCCCTTAGTAACACTGGGAATTGTAACTTTACTATGACAGCCTGAAGGTTGCTTTCTTGCTACACAGCCGACAGTAATGATGTCTGGAAGAAAATAATTCATACTGTATGTGAAATATTAATTTTACATGTACCTCCCGCACCCAGCAGGGATCTGGTGTGAGGTCTCTTTTTCTGTTGATCAATAGTAATGCATGTGTAAGTGTAATAAATGCTTTTGTTTCTGAATGCGTGTATCCCCACACAGCACTGTAGGAATGTGGAGAGCACAGTTCTGTCTGATTGTCACTGTGCTTGGGTAGATATCAGTTTATAGGATTATCACTGATGCCAGTCATATCCATCAGTGCAAGCTTTGTGGGGACTTTGGCTATTCGGTAAGCATCTTGGGAATTTCAGGAACCAAACCAGAGCAGTGCCCGGGTGATACAACTATTAAACAGGGATTGTTTCCTGACCACTATGCATCCTTATCTTCTCAGATCCTTCATTCTCACATTAGTCTTTTTCCAGGCTGCTCATAAGAGAGTTGAAGTGATTTAAATCCCTAGCTAAGTAAGATTGTTATAGTATTTGCTATTTTTTGGGGGCGGGCGTAGCCGCCCGGGTGCCTAGGGTGCCCTGTCAGCTTGGCCCGGCCCTGGTATCAGAACCCAGTCGGACTGTGGCACCTCCTCTGTCCATGCACCTAGTCACAGTGGTAAAGTCACCGCCAAAAACGACCAACTGGGCTGTAAAAGGAAAGGGTTTAATCCTGCTAAAAAGGTCCTTCTTCGTCCTGTTTCACTGAGGACCATAAATATGAATCAAAGGAACATCTTGCCCGTTCAGCAGGATGTCAAGGACCATGCAAGGACCCATTTCTACTTCAATCACCGATCTTAAAAAGGACCACCACTCCACCTTAAGGTTCAGCTGCAGGAGACCAACAGGAGGGACTGTGACCATTCCTTTTTTGTTTTATGCATATTAGCCAGGTGACATAGCCTGGTCTCTTGCAAAAATAAAAATTTTGCCTCAATTTGGAAGAATGATTGTTATGATTTGTTCATAAGTATGATTATTTCCCTGCTCAGCAGTTAGGGACCATCTGACAATTCCTATCCACAGCAGTAAATGAAGGGAGAATTTCACTGCATACAGTCAGGTTTCTTTTTCATTAAAGAAAGTAAAAATGGGATTTTATTTTTTTTGCTTTTACATGTCCTTTAAACACTGGAGCATTAAAAAGGTCACAAGGTGGCACTGTGAATATTGTTAATGTATGATTACAATGATCTATGCTGTTGTATTTCTGCACTCTGTTATTTCTGTTTCCTTTTTGTGTCTCCACTATATAGTCCTTGATCTTCCACACTGTTAAATGTGCTCTGTATTATCCCTGAGTGATTCACAAGTAAATCCTTTCTCAAGTTGCTGTGCTGAGTGTTCCCTGCATGATCATCATACAGACCACCTCTGCCAACAGAAACCTCATCTCAAACTCCACCCGCTCCGCCCAACATGGGGGCCCAAACCTATTTTCCACAAGGGGCACAGTCACTCTCCAAGGTAAACTTCCCCTCAGACTTACTAGGCTTTATTTTACCCATCTTTTTCCTACCCCTCTTAGGTTTACCCACCGTAGACTAGCCCTCTTCCCTCCGATCACTTTGGTTAGGGTGAGAGGATGAGGATGTGTGTGGGGGGGGAGAGGATGAGCAAAGGGGAGAGGGCAGGTGAGAAGAAGAGGGTGGGTAAGAGAGTGAGGGAGCAGTCAGAAGACTATCAGGGTTGGCTGACTGCCTAAAGGGAAATACCCTCCTATTTGAAGTTGGTCCATCCTTGGGATTCCCTGCTGCACCCTGAAGTATGGGAGGAGTGCAAGATGTAGCACCCGGGGGTTGCATAAACAGGTTTGACTATCTCTTCAATACACGCATTCTCAATACTTTGCCATGACATAGTACATTTACTATATGTATGGCCAAGTTCTCTGCAAAGATTTCACCGGATACTTTTCAGGTATCCCTTTGCCATATGCCCAAAGCCAAGGCAAACTTCAGTCTGTCACAGTCCATACTAAAGTGTCTGGCATTTCCAACACTGCCTTGGCTGGCCTGGGTAGAAACAGTAAACTCTGCATTTACCAATGTATGCGGATCTGGGCATATGTTGTGCGACATTCCCGATAGTACCTAGCTCAACCCAGGTCTGCCAACCCCCAGCCCAAACAGGGGCGATGCGCCAATGAGGCGACTCAAGAAACTCGCTTCAGGCAGCAGCGCCCCTCTAGATACCAGGGGAGGAAAAAATGCCAATCCTCGTACTTTAAGGGCTGAATTTCCAGTTTTCAAACTTTAGCTCTTCTAGCGCAGAGAGTGCAATTATGCTCTCTGCGCTAGCTTCCTAGCTCCTTCTGCCACCCTTGTGGATCCCCCCCCCCCGACGGGGAGGGGGGACAGCAGCAACAGCAAGCTGCCTCAGGCGGCGGAGGGGCCAGGATCGCCCCTGAGCCCAAATACCACATCCTTTTGTACCCCTTCTACAACCATACTATTTTTACTTTGTCCACAAGTATTATTACTTTCATGACCCAGGTCTAGACATCACAATGGTGTTTAAGACAACCCAATTACCCTCTGCCCCAGAAAGTTACAAGGTCCTGTAATCTGACAAAACTGATAGTGTAGTCTCTAAACACAGTATTGAGGATAAACATAAAAAGGTCTTCTGACAGGAACCCTAATTCAAGCACCTTATCAATAAAGGACCTTCCCTTAGGTGGGGGCCCTCACCTATCCATAGCAGGTTCACAACATTCCAGTGTCTAACAGCATCCAGTGAGAACCCCCCCATTACCCCACCATGAGAAGGAGGAATACTGCCAGTGGCAGCAAGCGGATAAAGAGGGTCTGTGCCCCCCCCCCACAGCTGAACCAACACAGGAGTTTATGACCCTTTTATGAATGATGGCCCCCAGATGTTACATTAGCAAAAGATCTCTGGACAGTGCCAGAAATTGAACTCTCACCCATCACAGAAGGAGGAACACCACAAGTAATAGCAGGGGGACTAAGATAGGCAGGGGGCCCCCAGCAGCTATACTTACACAAGTATTTACAGGACCCTTTACTGAATGATTGCTCCCAGATGTTACATGAGCAAGGGATCTCCGGGCAGCACCAGAAGTGGATCTTTCTTGCACCACAGAAACCCCCACACTCTCAATCACAGCAATCAAAAAAATAAAATAAAATTTCCTCTTGGACTGATCGATAAGCTGAAAGATATCCAAGGCTTCTGCCAATATCGGTTAGCTCATCTCCCACCATACACTCACTGAATATTGTACGAAAGTTCATTCTGTACAATAATATCAGTGTATGTATGGCCACCTTACGTATAGAAGCTAGGGAAGGCAGAAAGGGGCAGATCAGAGGTAGGCCAGGGGTGAATTGATTAGCCTTGGCTGGTATTTTACTGGTTAGACCGGCTGGGTGGCAACCCGAATGGGAGCATAAGCCAACAGGGCGTGCATACCAACACAAGTCATATCCAGGGCAAATAACATTTATACCTTATGGTTTTCTGCAGGGGAATGTGTGTTCATATTGGGTTCTTGCACTTTTTCACTTTGGACCTTGTTACCCCTTAGTAAATGAGTGCTCAGGTATGCCTTTGTCTCTGAAGCAATCTTTTTAAATCACAACCAGCATTGTCACTCACAGGGTAACACACAGAACGCCAAGCATTATTCGCAAGCCATTGCCTGACAAGCCTCATCTGAAAAAAAAGTCAAAATTCAAAAATACCTGCAGGATATCTCAAAAGCAGGGCAGGTAGAGTCTTTTTCCAATAGGAAACAAGTGGGTAGTACAGGTAATCGGGAGATAATATGACAATAATTTGCCATATTAAATATGTTTGTCTTTACTAGGCTGGTCCTAGCTATGGCCCTCTAGCTCTATCCTGTGTTCCTCCAGCTGGAGGCGAGAGTGGATAACATACAGTTATCAGGAAGGGTCTTGTGGAAGTTGTAGTCCAAAAACTGCTGGAGGGCTGCTGGTGTTCTTCATTGCGTGCTTATACTTGCATATACTTGCAGTTTAATGCTGAATACTGAATATAGACTACTGCCATGGTGCAAATCCCTTATCAGAAGGCAGTCATTGTGCGCCCAGACACTGCCCACAGTCGTGATCAGAGGAAAGAAATTTTTCTCCTTGCAAAGCTCAATCCAGTCCTCTATCGCTCAGATTAGATGCAGCAGCTCCAGCTCATCAGCTTTCATGCTTTGAATCTGCACAAAATAATAATTAGATCCCCCACCACCACCCCTACCCTTCTCACAAGCCTCTCCCAACCGCAGAGCCCTGGCGCCTATAGGCTGATGAGTTTCTCTGCCCTCCCCTTGCCCCTCCCTCACTATTCTCTGATCTGCACCCTCTCGGCAGAGACTCTATTCAAGCCACAGAAGCTGCAGAGTGCTTACTCTGTCCTGTCTTTGAATTTGCAACTCACTGACCGTGCAGGTCCCTTCCTAACCCCAAATACCTTAAAGCATCAGCTCTTTTCACCTTTATCAGCTCATCACACTTTCCATGTGACTGCCGGAGCTGCCCTTGGTGCTGAAAAATTTGGCAGTACCTTGACCTGTTGTGCTGCTGAATTCTCCAAACTTCCTTGGATGTTGGCGGAGGTTATGGGATGTGATATGATGGCATGCAGATGTTCTTGCTGCTGCAGGGTCCGGCATGTGGAATTGTGCTGATGGTGCAGAGGAGATGTAAAGAGGGCTTTGGAGTACACATGAATGTCGCCTTCATCTACCCAGGGCTGAGGAGGAAGACAAGGGATGCTGTTGATCCCCTCCAAAAAGAGTTTTTGGCACCAGGAGATGTTTCTGATCGGTCTTTTGATTGCTTTACGGGAATCCATGGCAGCCCCAACCCCTACAGCTGAGGATATAAATCGGGGAGTTGTAAGTGACCAATTGGGCAGTTGCTCTCAAATATATCAAGGCTATGTGTGTATGAAGAAGGGACCACCCAGGGATTACATAGTCCTCACCCCCTTCCTATGTTTCTAGAGAATAATCATTTTATGGTTTCATATTTGTTTTGTGGGGTTAAAGCTCATTGCGCTGTCTATAAATTGAGGCTGTTAACCCAGTAGATACTGAAGGTGAGTGTAATTAAAAACTGAACTTTTAGTATAACTGGAGCTATGAATGAGACAGGCTCTCTTATTTTATGCTTAACTGTGTTACTGCTAAGGGGTGAGAGGGCTGAGCAGTCCACTTCTATTCTGTAGCCAGGGAATCTCAATTAAAAGGGTTTGGGGAGGGGTAAATGAAACCTCAAGAAGACAGAGATCTATTGATCATAGCATGCAATGTGTTTATTTTACACATCTTTACACTACATTCTGGAAAGAAAAGGACACTGAGTTATGGAACACTGCCAGATGGGCTTTTTAACAGGCAACTAGGCAGCATCAGCAGAAAAAAAGGTTCTTTAATGAAAAATTGGTGATCCCTTTTAGACTATATATCATTATATAATGAAGTTAGGCTCACATTTACATGTTTCCTTTTCCTTTGTTGATGAAATAATTAGCCATTATGTGAAGGGGCAGTGAGGGATGCAGGATTGGGCATGTCACAGCTCCAAAAGTGGGCACCATTTTGGGAGGTGCTTGGTATCTGTATAGTTATGGGTGTGCAGCTGAGATTTTTCAACCTATTCAGAGTCTCGAAGTCTTGATATCGACTGTAGCACTATTATATAAGGAGTGTGCTGTAGTTGCTGGTAATATCAACAGGTGTAAAATCTTTTACAAGGACCTAATAAAAGAATATTTGCTTTTATTTGTTTTTCTTTATCATGCAACTACATTATTTTTAATTAGGATTCTATCTAGGGCTTGATTTGTAAATAAGACAGTCCTTCAGGGGGGGGGACTATGGATTCATTGGTATGTATAGGATCACCGAGCCAGAGTTGACACAGGCTTGCCCTTTTGCCTTATGTTATTAACTTGTAATTAATCTACAGCAATTGCCTGAGACAGATTTATTCACCACTTGTGTTTTGACACTTAAAAGCCAAAGTATCTTCAGTAACAATTGCCTCTATGCTCGTCTTTCTGATAATAGCTTTATTATACGGTCAAGTGTGAAAGGGCTGCTTGATCTATAACCGTGTTCATTCTAAATCTCAGTCTCTCTGCTTCATTTCTTCCTGTGGAATAATTTGGAAAGTCAACAGAAAGTGCATGGTGTTGACAACCTAGTTAGCACTCTGCAAACTCATTGGGAGCTGTTGCCTTATTATAACATACGTATACTATACTGTTTATATAAATACTCACCAGGTTGTGCACTTGTACAACCAAGATCTTGAATTACTGTATGTTTAAAGAGTGCTTCTAATGGCAATACACGTCTAGTGGGTACTTGTTTGTTAATTAAAAGTTTCACTTATCCCATTAATCCTCCTTCAACCCACTTACACTATAATCCGTTACTTTCTGCAAAGTGTTGTAAACACGGTGGTGCCATCCAATTCCGTTTCCTTTCCACACAGGCAAATTATTACATTACATTTATCATGTATAATAACTCAGTTTTAATACTAATATTTCATTGATTGGATGTAAATATGTGATACTGTAATATCCAGCGCAAGTCCTGGTTTGTTAATAGATGATTACCGTAAGTGAAAGTTTTATAAATGATTGAAATAAAATGGCAAGTTCTGGGTAGGCGATTAACAGTAAATTTTGTGTTCCTTGGGTAAAGAAGTATAATGTAGGTCATGCTAAATGGCCCCCACCATGGAGCCAAGTGCAGGGTATTGGCATACATTAATCTTTTGCTACCAACAAACAGCAATATGTTAGGATATCTTTTGCAAGCCCCTCTTGGGAAGAAAATAGCAGGCAGGTCGCAGCTGGGCCAGATCAGTAGCACAATAAATCTGACTCTGAATAATGTCTCTGGCACACCTTTATAGCCACACGCTGCTAAAAACACCTGCCCTACTGTGACTTCTGCCAACAGAAACTGAGAGCAAGGTGGTAAATATATTCCATCCTCCTTACCTCCTTACTGTTTCTTATGGTGTCATGGAATCATCCTGACACTGATATCAATGGCATGCAGAGCATATGTGATGTTCCTTTATGTCTCATGACAGTGCTGTACCTGTGGATGTCAGCAGAAGAGATTTACATCTTAGTAACCAGGGGGGACAGGGTATGAATAGTCACTTTCTTCTTATCTTAAACAGAAAACAGATATTTTTCCTCTATGGTCTAGATAATGCTGCATTTATCGCTGGAGAGTGTTTCAGTACTCAGTAATGTTGATCTCTGGGGGAAATAACATTATATCTTATGGATATCGATGAGGGAATGTGTGTTCATAATCATTTAATACCAAACACCTATAGAATTTGTGTGCTGTATGGCTGATTACCAGTGCTACATGGCATTATGGAAACAAATGCAGTCTACAGTCTTGCTTCTTATCTGATTAGTAATCTTGTTAAGTGTAAAATTATTTTCAAGCTGCTGTGTGCAAGGCAACTGGACTTCATGTTTTCTACTTTTGTGGGACAGATGGAAAACTGTTGGAAACTGTTTTCTCAATAATGTGCAGTGCCATATGTTAAAATAATAAAGTGAATTTAAAGTAGCGTTGTTACTGTAGAGTTAGCAATGCAGAGGAAGGCATGCACGTGTCAGTTGCAGAACTGTGGGGGATGAACTGGAATCTGGCAAGAAGAAAAGAGTTTGTTCATGGCCAATGGCCATGAAGACTGACAGAGTATTTGCTGCCTACTGTACCACATTGGTCTCTAGGGAAAGCTTATAGTCTGTCATGATTTTTAGGTCAATTTAGTAATGATTGTTGTTAAATTCTGTTGAATATGCACTATGAACTGGATTCCCTTTATTAACCTTTGGCATTTCCAGCCCCCCCCCCCCTACATGTTGAGGTATTTACCAGAGTTGGATGCAGAAAGAGTTTACCCAGGCATTCTCATGCTTGCTTTTGGTTGGCTACCATGGAAGCGGTGTCTTGTTTGCAGAAGTTGAATGTCCCTAGCAACAACTGTTACAAACCTGTGGCCAATAAATAATGATAGGTGTATATATACAACATATTTTTACTCATTCTGTTAGTGTTTAAGCCCGGCCTTGATGCATACAAATATGAGCTACATACAAGTATCACATGGTCTAGATCAGTGATCCCCAACCAGTAGCTCATGAGCATCATGTTGCTCCCCAACCCCTTGGATGTTGCTCCTAGTGACCTCAAAGCAGATGCTTATTTTTGAATTCCTGGCTTGGAGGGGGTTTTGGTTTAATAAAAACCAGGTGTACTGCCATAAAAAGCCTCCTGTAGGCTGACAGACCACAAAGGGGCTACCAAATAGCCAATCACAGCACTCATTTTGCACCATCCAGGAACATTTTTCATGCTTGCATTGCTCCCCAACCTTTTTTACATCTGAATGAATAAAAAAGCTTGGGGACCCCCGGTCTAGAATCTCAAACCTCAGTGATTACCAAACCAACACAATAATTTGTGATTCATAATACCCATATGGAGCCATCCAGCTCTTGTACCATTCCAAGGAATGTGATATACTCATCGCAGAGTGGAAGGTTCTTTTTCCAACTGGGGAAAAAACTTAAATCTTGTTATCTTGCATTAATTATTGCAACATAAAGGCCAGTTTAATTTCCCATTGTGCCCATTTATGCAAATGTTGCAGAATTTTGATCATGCCCATAAGAATATGAATTCCCTGGCAGAAGTCAAATCATTAATGGAGAATCTGGCACTTGACTAAATTAAATAAAATAGGGTTTGGCAATTATATTAGATTTTAAATGCCTCCACATAAAAGTCAACGATGTTATTATTATGTATTCTGGCTCCAGGCATTTAGTAGGGATTTCAATGTAAATAGCAGCTTCTAATGCTAACATAATTAAGTGTTCACAATGAATTGTTTTGCTAGTAAAGGCATAATGTAGTCAGTTACTCAGCCCTGATAATAGAAACTGTTCAGTCTGCTTTCTTGTCATTAAAATAAGTCACACTGCGAAGCTGCATATTGAACAGTATAGACTGTAAGCTCAGTGCAACTCTCACTGGGAATTCAGGGACATTTAAAACATAAAAATCAAGGGTGCATGGGTCATTTACAGCTGAGAAATCAGAAGTATGATGTTACTGTCTCTTTGAAGAATATGGGTTTGATATTTCTCAATTGGGCCCATTATACAGCAATCTGCAATCTAACATACTGTGCTTTAGTGGAATTACTGTGGAGACTTGAGTTAAATGGCTCCAGATAATGTGGCTCTGCTTTTAGCGACGGCTGAAAAAGCGAATGAGCGAACTGTTAGAATGGAGAGGTTCCAGCTCTGTTGCCAAAGGATTCCGAGTGGAAGGGTACACACCGCATGTTGTTGCAGTTTCATTATCACCATGCTTCTTGGATAATACGAGATAGCAGCATGTGTTTACTTGGAATGGAATGCTGTAAATACCCATCTGAATGCTGAAGAAAATGAGTTAGAATTCTGTTTAGTATTCCTCAAGCTTTGTGGTACAACAGGGAACCACAGACACAAGGGTCTCCACTCACTTTCACTAAATGGAAATGACTGATGCAGCATCTGTTCAGGACATGAATCAGAGGGGTATGTGTGTTACTTACTGGAAGTGTAAAGTTCAGATTACTCAGTCCATAGTGCTATTAGCATTATAGTTAGTATGGGCAACATGCAGCCTGGCATATGTTGTTTAACTACAACCTACTCCACCTCCCACCTCAGCTCTAGACCGTCAGGGTACTGGTTGCCTCAAGTTGTCAATCCTTGGACTATAGAGTGATATAATTATAATTCTTGGAATAAATCCGCAAGAGCTGCACTGTTTGTTAAATTAAATGCAATGGCTGAATACTGGGCTAAAATAATGTTACACACGAAACAGTTCTTCATTTACAGACCATCTCCCTTTTAACTGCTGTAAAGCTTGGTTGTAATGGCTGATTCACCTTGCAGTTTTACCCTTAAACTGATACTATCTTAGGTTGTCCACAAATGTTCTTATTTTCTCCCATAGCCCTCCTGTTGTGTTATAGTGCTCTTTAGCAAGGCATGGTCTTACATTATCTGTTGTGTGCTCAGCTGGGAACAGAATAAAAACAATGTTTTACTGGTGTAGCCACAGCAAGGATGAATACCTAGCTATTACAGTATCATAAAACAATGGCACTGTAGGTATTCCCCTGTACTACTCACTCTCTGCAGGAAACCATAGACTGACAGTTTCAATTGGCTTCTTGTTTAAAGGGGAACTATCAAGAAAATGAAAATGTAATATAAGTGTAGGGACCCATAAGTGTAATGGCCCTTATGGCTTCATTCCCTTGCCAGTGCCTCCTTTCCACTGTTGCTGGGTTAAACCCCATGCAACATATTATACATTATTTGCATACATATTCTATTGGTTCTAGGTAGTGACCACTTTCTGCAGTGCTGTAACAAAGTTCTTTGCAAGGTGGGGCATTTTCTCTTTGGCCTGCAGCAGTCGACCTGGGCAGTTGTTTCACCGAGCCTTGAGTCAAAAAGACCCCACAAGTGTCGGGGGTACCTCTGTACGGTTTTTGAAATAATCACGTTTATCTTCACTATTCCTCTCTCGGCTTTCTGTCTTCATTCAGGAGTTGGGTGTCAGATGAATGATCCAATATATGTTATAGGGGGGTTCCTTTTGCCTAGAAGATGTATCAGAGCTCACTCTTAAAATCACCAGACATCATGTCTCTCTACATGCAGAATTTGTGCAAGAGGCAGTTATTTTGTTAGATTTTGTTTGTACTGGGATCAGTTATTTGAGTGAGCTCTAATACATCTGCTAGGAAAGGAAGATATAAGATAAAATATAAGATATTTTGGATCATTCATCTGACACCCAACTGCTGCATGAAGAGAGAATGAAGAGAAACAGATTCCGAGAGAGGGATCGTGAACATAAACTTGATTATTTCAGAAACAATGCAGAATTTTTTCATTGAAAGTTTCTTACTTCAGTATGAGGAAGCTTATATTAAATTTTCATTTTCGCGATAGTTCCCCTTTAATGATTCATGATAATGTATATACAGTTCCAGTTTTTATTGTTTAGTATGGTTTATTCCCTTTTTTACTTTTGTCACGGGGGAATATTTTATATGTGCTACTTTTCTGACCAGTACACGTCCTCTAAACCTCCAGCAAATGATCCTTATTACAGTAAGTCTGTGATTAGATTAGCTCTTTTCAGGCTCATTTCCATTTGCTGTCATATATCTGCCATACTTGTCTCTATTAGACATATTGCCAAGTTATCTCTGCGAGCTACAGATTCATTAAAGAATGTTTATCATGCCGCAGAAGCTCTATTATAAAACAAGTATGGTTGCTCTGTCATATAACACAATTGGGCTTGTTTAAGCTGCTCAGTTTGATTTCACCCAAAATCACAGCCAGCCTCATAAAAAGAATAGGAGATGCAGATTATTGTATTATGTGCTTGTGTATTGTATTACATTGTTAGGGGCAGATTTACAAAGCTCGAGTGAAGGATTCGAATTAAAAAAACTTCGAATTTCGAAGTGTTTTTTTGGCTACTTCGACCATCGAATGGGCTAGTTCGACCTTCGACTACGACTTCGACTACGAATCGAACGATTCGAACTAAAAATCGTTCGACTATTCGACCATTCGATAATCGAAGTACTGTCTCTTTAAGAAAAACTTCGACCCCCTAGTTCGGCAGCTAAAAGCTACCGAACTCAATGTTAGCCTATGGGGAAGGTCAACATAGGCTTGCCTGTGTTTTTTTGATCGAAGGATATTCCTTCGATCGTTGTATTAAAATCCTTCGAATCGTTCGATTCGAAGGATTTAATCGTTCGATCGAACGAATAATCCTTCGATCGTGCGATCGTACGATTAGCGCTAAATCATTCGACTTCGATATTCGAAGTCGAACGATTTTAGTTCCTAGTCGAATATCGAGGGTTAATTAACCCTCGATATTCGACCCTTAGTAAATCTGCCCCTTAGTGTCAAAGCCTTTTTCTTTATTAGGTTAAAAATGCCAAAACTATCCACAAAAAACATTGTTTTTTGGACTTTTTTTTTTGATAAGGAATATGTTAGATCTGCCATCTCTGCTTGCTTCCAGGGAGCATTCTGCTGTAAGAATGCATTGCAAGTAAGCATGCCTCTTTCTCTGTCAGTGATGCTATAGAGCAGATTATTCAGAGCCGAAGATCACACAATCTCACATAAACAAAATGGCTTTGCAGCACTGTTCTATCTAGAGTATGGCCTCTGTCGTGGGATAATAGATTGGCATCTGCTGGGGATTGATTGCATCTTTGATGACATTTAAAAGGATTAAAGTTTCAAAGTTTTCCTCCAAGTAATTTATTTTGTGCATGTGCATGGCGTTGATGTATATGTCTAATATATGCAGAGCTTTGTAATTTAATAAACAGGAAAGATATGTCTCCATGGTGAAGCTGTCAATCTTTAAATAACAGCCAGCATCTTGACCTGGTTTATCTTTGGCATGGCATGTTCATTAGCTATGCAGTCACGCTTGCTTTGCTAGACCCCTGTGTCCATTGGGAAAAGGATGCTCTTTCCAAACAGGTGCCATATGTACTGGCTTGCTCTTTGTGTAATTAAATTCCGCTGTCAGGCTTAGTGATGTCTCCTGTAGGACTCCCTTCCAATGCAGGCAACACAGGCTGGAATTCTGCTGTTTCTCTCACAGCCAATGTTGATTACACATTTGTTGGAAACGTGTCTCTGGCACACAGTAAGGGCAAGACCTCGAGTTGAGTTTTGCCATCCACTATCTGCCAGAATACATACACTTTATAAACAGAAGGAGCTTGCACTGAAGGGATGGAACAATTACAAGTTGCTCTGGAATCTACAATGTGCTTTTTCTTGTGAATGTTCCAAAGGAACAAGAAAGCTTGACCACGATTAATGTTTTTATGTTCTCTATGTATATAGTGGCTTATTCCACAGTGTTTTACAGATATTACACATCATTCACACCAGTTCCTCTCCCAATAAACCTTAATAACTAAGATCCCTAGCAAGTTTCAAACACACTATGGACAGTTTTATCAGAAGCCAATTAACCTGCTTGTATGTTTTTGGGGTTTGGAAAGAAGATCAAAAACCCAGAATAAGACACATGAAGAGCATACAAACTCCTTGCAAATAGTGCCTGGAATTGAACAATGCAAATGCATGACCAGCATCAGAATGGGGGTAGCTGCCACCTCAAGGGCCCCACACCCCTACTTACCCCCAAGGCTGCCGCTCAATCCTGGAGTCCAACTAGTGACCCAGTAACCCCATTCTTCTCCTGTAAGTAACTGTACCCTTGCGGCCGCGGTTGGGGAGAGGTAATGGAGAGCACTAGACCAGCCAACGGGTGGGTTGCAGGAGCGGGTCTTGGTTGGCGTGGTTCACGAGGGCCAGGCCCACTGGGTTTTTTCCTGGTGTCCTTCTGGCCCAGCCCGACCCTCTGTATGACCCCCATTTAATTTACAGAAAACATCTATGAAAGGCTAATTATTCATGTTTTCAACACAATGAATAGTCTGTGATGGTACAGATAGTTATAAACACATAGACCTTTCTACTGATGGCTGATAATGCTGGTTCATTGAGCTGTATCAAGGCAATGCTTATAGGATCATAGAGCTGATGTTGTGGTCAGTGTCATTCTATGGGCAGGGTCCTCCTTTCTCTCTTTTCTTTAACACTTAATCTTGAATGTAAACCTGTTGTGTTATAATATATTGTATTGACTCTGTCTGTCTTTTTAATGTATTGTGCTACTATACATGCACACGTAGCGCTACATAAATAAAAATATATATTCTTTACATGAATAAAAATATATATACTTTATAATAATATATATTTTACAGTGACCTAGCTTGTGCAGTGCTTAAGAGGTTATAAAATAACACAGGGAACATTTTCACATATCAGCCATCAGCTTTTATTATTTTCACTGCACCAAACCAGTAAATGCTAACTGGCGATCGTTGCCATAGGTTACTGTAAATCATAGGTCACATATATTGTCCCCTGGAATATAAGAAGTTATTGTAATATTGCCCACTTATCTCTACTCATTGAGCCATGCTGTTTCAGCTGTTTGTGTTGTCGTCCGGAGGCGTTCCATTTGTTGCTGATGTGAATACCCAGCATTGCCCACATACCATTTTCTACAATATTTTGTGGAGGAACACACATAGTCTGCAATAAAAAAATAGGGTGGTGTCATGTTGCACTTTGTTGTGCTGAATGTAGTAGGGCTGATTGAAGAATCTGGTTTAATAGGAAAGGTTGTAAAAGAAACCTGTTGTTTTCTCTAACTATTAATACCTCTTAGGCTTAATGCGCATGCACGATATAAGTGCATAGAAATGCCAATGCAGCTACTGTGAGCTTGTATGCGCTTAAAGGGGTAGTTCATCTATAAATAAACTTTTACCACGATGTAAAGAGTGATATTCTAAGACAATTTGCTATTGGTCTTCATTTTCTATTATTTTAAGTGTTTCAATTATTTAGCTTTTTGTCCAGCAGCTCTCCAGTTGGAATCTCAGCAGCAATGTGGTTGCTAGGGTGCCATATACCATAGAAACTGGGCAATGTTTTAAATGGGAGACTGGAAGGTGAATAGGAAAGGACCCAAAGAGAAATACAAGTAATTAAAGTAGCAATAACTATAATATTGCAATCTCACAGACCAATAGTTTTATTGCTGCAGGGGTCAGTGACTTACTTTGTGTTCATTTAATCATCGTACTAGGTAGCTCTGCAGAATATGACTCCTTATGGGTAGTAATACTAATGAGCAGAATCGATTCTTTCGGTTCATATTGCAAAGAGTTTATGGGTTTGTACTTCAACAGCCACAGGCCCCACAGGTATCTAATGCTTTATACATGGACAAGAAAAGTTATTTAGCAAAGGTTGGCTGTGTTTATTGATTCACTGAGCTACTTGTCAGTAATACAAGAGAGAGAGCGATGAAATATGAGGCACTGAGTGCCTCGGCGTTATGACTTTAGTGAGAAGAAATGGCTAATGAATTGGATCCTGTTGTTCCGTTCAATCACATCACCTTCTTTACCGATAATGAAGTCAGAACGTCTTGTGACAACTTCTCAGAAGTCAGTGCTTTGGGAGTAAATAGTTTGCCACTTCTTAGATGATCATGAATCCGAGTGTTCACATAGACATCCCTACTTCTACTGAATGTTACTGAGACCTCCCGCATCCCACTCTTTCCTCTGCGTGACCTCATTAGTTTGCTCTTCCTGAACTCTTTCTTCGCCTTGGACAGCTGTATACAGAGGAATCTTTAATGGGGGTGGTGACGGGCTAAATGGTGATGAGGGTGGACTGTGGGTCACATCTCGGCATGGAAGCGCTTTGTGAAATTATGTATTTTTAGCGTTGGTTTTGGACTATTTATATGTTATATGGAGATGACTGCAGAACGAGAGACAAAGCTCTATTATGGCCTGCAGACATGGCACAAGAAAGCTTGTGGCTCATTAATTTTCCATTCACCCCGAGACCTTCGTATTTACTGTCCTATTTGTTCTTTCTAATTTGGCTTTTCCAGAATACTGCTGAAATGCACTCACTAAGCTGAAGGATATAGCCAATATGCGACACATTTGTGTGTATGTGTTAGTTTTACTAGTTCTAGACAAGTCAGGTCAAAAATGGGAAGTGTAAGTTGAAGAAATTCAGCTATTCTGGAATGGGGCATAACATGGGGACATATTGTATGGGATTATTGATATAAGCTCTTACTCCTGTTAGCAGATAATTGTGTATTAAATACCAAGAACATACCAACTATGGCCTTTCACCTCTTCTTGTACTATGTCTCCTTGCTTCAGCTGGTAAGAGAATTCTGGTAACTGTAGCCAACAACAGCTGGGAGGTTACAGACAGGACATTCTTGCTACACATACCATTCTGCTTTCCCTACATTACTGATTTTCTGACCTGTCATTGGGACACATCAGTGGGAACTTTCACACAGAAACAGATTGATTTCTGTTTCTGTGAGGATAACTTCAGATGGACAACAACCATTTGGTTTTTGTATTAGTAGACTGACAGTGTAGGGCAGAGACCAAAAAATAAAACTACACCAGGCAAACACAGGGATCACAGAATGTAAACTGGGAGTGGTCCTGGGGCAGATATGGTACCACAAGCTGATTTATTCTTTTCTATATATCACGTGAAAATGCTCAGACACAAATAATTCCTTGTTCTCTTACAGCCCAACAGCTTTGCACTGATAATTAAAAATAATACGCTCCTTAGAAATGTTTTATTAGCTCTTTAGTAAAAACAAAAAAAAAATTAAAAGCATGGCTGATATTTTTTAATAAATGTTGCCAGAGCTCCCTCTAGTGGATATTTACATTTTAAGATTTTTTTTTTCCACCAACCAGTTAAGATTGTATTCCCAGCACATCTGCCCTGAAGCCAGGAGCGTTTAGATTTCTCTTGGGAGTTGTCAGCTCTGCTCAGATTGTTAAGCAAGGAAAGCTCATTATATAATAAATAAGCCTTTGAATTATTATTGAAAGTTTCAAATAGGTTATTAGGTTGGAATCTTGAGAGTTTTAGGTGCAGATGCAATATAAAATGGAGATACTTGCACCACTAATGGGAGGAGAATAGTTTATGTCATCATTTTAGCATGATAAATGATTTTACCTTATTTGTAAAAGAAAACAAATCAATGAGCCAAAATCACTGGGTTGTGACAATTTGTTATGCATCCCTCATGGACTCTTCTTTAAAGAAACATATTGGGTTGCTCAAGAGAAAAGTACCCCTTAGGCTGGGAGCCTAAGTTAAAGATAAGAGCCACTGGGATATGCCTAACAAATTGTCACCCACCCGTAAATTTGCCTTTTGTTGTCCTTATTTCCATCCACAAATGTAAAAATTTACAGTAGACAATGATTTAGTTGTGTCATCTGCCTGTCACATCCAGTTGTCTAGTCATGCTGAGATTCTGTACATGCTGCTGCTTACAGATCCCCTGTCGGATGTACAGAAATATTGTCTGGTATGACAGTAACAGAATAAGGTACAAAACAAGAAAACAAGTGGAAGACATCAGAATGACATATTAAATCAGAGAAGCAAAATGTTTTGTGCACTTAAATTTTTTTTTATAAAAAACGAGTTGATGGGAACCTATAGAAGAAATGTAGAAGGCTTCCTTTAGTAATGTGATGCGTGTTATTGAAAATGGTTGGTACTGTTCCACTTCCCCACCCATTGCAAATAGAATGTGAATCAGATGAAAAGTGGAACTGGAACCTAACTACTAATTAGTAGCGAATTTTACGCTTTCGCAGACAGCGAATAAATTCTCAAAATTGCCACAAAAAAGTCCAAATATTTTTACGCCGGTGACAATTCCAACGCCGGAGACAATTCTAGGCGCCCATCGACTTTAATGGCAACAGAATTGTCGCCAGCAGCGGAATTGTTACTGGCGTCAAAAATATTTGGACGCCGGCGTCAAAATTTGCGTTTCGCAAATTCTTCACCGTTTCGCAAATTACACGGGAAATTCGTGAATTTTTTCAGAGAAACGCGAGAAATTTGCCCATCACTACTAACTACCAACTGTTCCCAGGGATAGTCCCATATTTCTACTCCCTCTCCCTGGACTTTTTTTTTGTTCATGAAAATGCCCCCTGTTTTTTTCTTACTGATTCTAAAATTGTTATTACCTGTTAAAATTGAAAATGAGAAAGATAAAAGTATTATGCTTTTTGCACTGGACTTACCGTACCAACCCAAATGGACAGCAATCAATTGAAGTAATAACCCATGTTTCTGAAGCTGCATTTAGAACATCTACATCCTTATTTAATTGTTTGGTCTGTTCTTTAGTGCCTGAGATATGTACAGTATATGTGCTCGAGCAAAGCTAAGTTCAGACATTGTCATAAAATATCAAAAGTACTTTTGAATTTGACATTATTTTTTTCAGGTTTTCAAGATAATAGCAATTTTTTAAACCACTAATACAGGTATGGGATTCTTTATTCAGAAACCCATTCTACAGAATGCTCCAAATTACAGGAAGGCCATCTCCCATCCAGTCCATTCTACGCAAATAATTCTGATTTTTAATATTGACTCCCTTTTCTCTGTAATAATAAAACGGCAGTGTGTACTTTATGGTAACTAAGCTGTATGAATCATATTGGTGGTAAAACAATTCTACTAGGTTTATTTAATGTTTTAATATCAAGAAAAACCATTCTGGATAATAGATTCTATACCTGTATAATGAATTCGAAACAACACCTGCTGGTCATTTCAGGCAAATGGTGATAGACGACTGATTATGAATGTAGTGAGACAAGAAACATCTTGTAATGTTTTTCTCCTTAGAAAATGAAGTTAATGAGCAGAGAAAAATAATCTGACATTTCTGTGATCCATTCTAGGCAGAACAACATCACAAAATATTTCTTTTCTTGCAACATTAATTTTCAACCGACTGAAGCTACAGTCAGCCAAAACGAACAGTAGGTGGCGCAGTTGTTTCAAATTAATTTGCAAATTTGCATAGAAGAGTACTCTTTGCAATTTTACATTCATTTATTTTAATGGTTTACATATCCTTTAACCCAAATAAGGAGAGAAATGTTTAATCCCTTAATTTTCCGTTTTACTACTTACTTACTACTTTCTGATGCAAACATTTTAAGAGCAATAAAGTTCCCATGCCTTTAATTAAACTATGTAGATATCAAACAAATTAACCATTCTTCTTGTTTTTAAATGTATTAAAATTAAATATTTAAAAATAAAGAATAAAGACTCTTCCTGAACATGAAGCAAATCAAACATGTTCGAAAAAATGTTTATAGTCATGCATTGGGTCAGGTACCCACACAATACCCAAAGGGGTTTTGGGCAGAAACCTCTGATTATATGATAGACCGCAGGGTAATCTGTCTGGATACCCGGCTAAGTTGCAGGACTGGGCTCTCCTGCCCTCCCCTCAAAGTTGTGCCAGTGTGATGTCACTTCCAGCTCACAGTGACATCACTTATGGTTTTGCAGGTCCTGTGTTGGGAGGTAAGCAAATTGTTTGTGGGCTGGGTCAGGAAGGAGAGGATATTGGGTTGCGGGTGCAGGTCCGATTGCAGGTCAGAGGGTTTGCGTTGGGCACAGCTCTGGACCCGCGCAGGACTTTAGTTCATAATAAAAAACAAGCAAGGGAAATGATACTGGGCTTCTGATCAATGTTCCCCATACACTTTCCAGACCAGATTCATAAAAACGATTATATCCCAGATGCATTTCTCTACTAAAATGAACACTTTAGTTTGATACATGTTATAGAATGGAATGGAAACAATATGCACAGAGACAGATCGCTAGTCCCAAGCTGTTTAGAACAGTTTTAGAACATCCCTGCACAAAGCTCCTGTTCAAAGGCACAAATCAGTTTACTCAGTTTCATTTACTGCTGTGGAAAGGAATTGTCAGATGGTCCCTAACTGCTGAGCAGGGAAACAATCATACTTATGAACAGCAGAGGGAGCCCCCGCCTTACTTACCAGCCATGCAGAACTCAAGCAGCTTTGTTTATGACGATCCCTAAGCAGACCACACTGAGCATGTGCACAGTCTTAGTCTTGCAAAGATGTTTAACAAAGTTACAAGATGATGACCCCCTGTAGCCAACTTTGAAAGCATAAATTATTTGTTTGGTTAGGCTTGTGGTGCAGTAAGTTCATGTTTATATTTAGTATACAAAATACAGCATTTCTAGCCTTATGCTATTTTAGACTTTACATGCACATGCACTTTAATGGTCACTATTTGTTGGTATATTTCTAGTTAGTGGTAGCTTTGGGTATTAGACATATGAACACTGTGGTTGTTTTGATAATAACCTTCTCTCACAGCAAGTGTTTCATCTTAATCCAGTCAAAGCTTTCTGCTAAACCTGCCATCCAACCTTATGTACCATAACAGCCTTGTATATCCTTCAACCAGACATGTGAAACCTATGGCTTTACAAGCTGTTCCTCATTTATGACTGTCTTCACCCCCAGTGTGTATGGCATCACCTGTTCTGCAAAAGCTAGAGGGCCACTAAATTAATGTGAGCATTTCAGAATGATTGTCATGCTGTAGTCAGCAATTTTATATGGACTTCTCCTACTTTATAATGTCAGGAGGGACTCGTGGTCAAGACTGGAAACATACCAAGAATGACCATAGGCCAAAGGTGAGCCTTATGTACTATAACTCAGTACTAATGCATATTTGTATTTCCAATAAAGAAGCTAAGGGAGTCCAAGTTTTTGCTTAGCCCCATCTCTTGCTAGGCTTTCAAAAAGCGTAAATAATGAAAACTGTTTTCCTTTAGTATTTACTTTGTTTTCTGTCTCTTTATATTTAATCTATTTGGATAGCATATAAACCTGTCGGCCAGGTTTTACTGCAATGTGGGCTGTGGAAAGCCATATTATTATTTTATTTGTCTGCTACAGAAAACAGGATGGAATGAAGCTGGTTAATTGCAAACTGAGATCCTTTCAGTGGCATTTGCACAAGAAGGGGCTTCCAGCTCACTGAGAGAACCAGCTGCCATTACCTAATCCCCCGTGTGTTCCAGAAAGGCTTTTAGGGGCATTCACAGAGCAGGCATAGCCAACCCATTTAGTGCTTGGCAATGACACGTGGCACAGTGCAAAAACCCCATATCAAGATCCAGCTTGACATCTCCAAATGCACAACCCCTTCATTGGCAGTGTAGTCAGGAACACCCTGCAGAGTGACATGGCACAGATAATATTTATCACACAGGCTTCTATATTCTAGGACAGCTTTATATCCTGTTTGTGTAAGTCTTAGAACAAGTTATTTATTGCCGGAATTTTCTTATTAAGCAAAACATCAGCTATTTTGGTTGATACGTCAAGCAAAAATACGATCCTTCAAGACTGTCTGATGCATTTTTTATTAGGCAACTGCCCAAGCCCAATTTGGACTTTAGGTTAGTGAACCCCCTAAGAAAATTAGGGAAAAGATGAAGACAACTGTCCAACTTGTGACCCTTCACCTTCTATTCAAATACCATTTCAGGTGCCAAGGGAAGTCCCGGAATGCCCCGCCTGCTGGATATACAGCAGATTATGGGTTACATGCAGACTTTTTAGGTCTGCAATATTGTGGAGGGTGCTATATAATATATGTGGAGCACCAGATACTCTGGGTGCTAGCGGGTGCCAAACAACAGCAATGCATTAAATAACCAGTCAATTAAAGTGAAGCTCAGCAGTTTCGGTAACAGTAAAGTAACTTTACTAACTGCAAGAATCCCTGGTTTAGTGCATCAAGGGGGAAATGCAAATAAAATCGCAAAGAGCTAAACTCAATGTAATATTTTTCAATAGGCTTTTATTGCATTGCAAATCTTTATTGCGCATTGCGAACCTTTAACACCTACTCTACAGTTTGGTTAAATATTTTGTTGCAAAAAATGGTTTGCGATAGCAAAATATTATTACATACACTGCGAACGTTCGCAAACTCTAAAATTCGTAATCGATATCTTAATGTCATGTGCAAAGTGTTCATTTATTCACATTGTGAATGAATTGCAAATGATTTTTGCGCTAGCGACCAATATTATTCCCCCCCCCCTTGAGTCTTCCTTCTAATCTAATCCTTATACCTGCCATTAGTAACTGGTATGTTATCTTCTGAAATAGTAACAGTAACCCCTTTACAATTTTATAGTAAATGTTACAGCTGCTTTGCTACCTAGTCATAATCAACTTATACAACCAGAGCAATCCATCATAGGATCAAGCCCTGCGTGGAGTAATCATAATTCCTAGGGTCCCAGCTTCATCTTAATCTTCCAGTAGGGCATCTTGACATACACTACATACTCCATAAGAAAAAAAACATCTCTGGTACCCTATTACACTCTAGAGGGGTGTGGGGTTGAGTCCTGTCCGCCAAACGAGACACTAGAGATTTCATAGAGGATCTTATATGACCTAGACCTCCAATCTGGTGTCTGTAGGCTTTCTTATATTGTATGTACAGATGTAACACAAAAACTGTAATAAGCAAAGCAGCAAATAATCTACGAAATACAACAGAGATGTATAAGGCAGAATTGACAGCTGCTTTAATTTGCCGTTTAATGTCACTGTCTTTGAAGCACCATGCTCTCGCTTGACATAGGACAATAGGATAAAGTGAATAAATCTTCTGGATGAGTTGATATAAAGACTGAAAGAACTTACAGTGATCATGGTTTAGTAATAAGCAGGCAACTATTTATAATCTTCAAGGATTTGGGCTGTCTAAGATGGTTTTGTTAAGGAAAGACATTGCAAAGATAGCTTTATTCACAAGGATACAGGGCCCAGTTTGTAATTCTTTAGCATCAATGCAGTAGATTGTGATTCAGGAGAGGTATTATGTGCAATTAGGCTATCCTTAATTGACTCTAAAATAGCTCATATACAAGTGGTTCTTTACAGTTCTACTGCAGACTGGTAGCATTGCAGCTGCATATTATTTTGGTCAAAGCCTATAAATCTTGCAAAACAATGTTGCCCAGACAAAAGGGGCACTATTGGTCCAGATAAAGGGGTGCAACATTTTTAATCATTTTGGTGCTCAGATGAATGTATATGCAGAGCCCAATATTTTATATAAAGAATGGCTATTAAAGCTCTGGCTATTCCATTTTTTTACTCTGAAGAACATAAATTGTTCCTGTCCTATGTTAAGATAAAAAGAAAACAATTTTTGTTGCATCTTTTGATCACACTTAACACGGGTGCAGCCCTAGAGAAATGACCGTCACTAATTAGCATGTGCTAAGTCAAGGAATGCATTAAAGCATACTGTAGGGCACTGTATTTTTCACCACTGAATTTTGACCTTTCAGTGTATGCTAGGTTCAGCCGCATTATTACGTGAAAATCCTTTTCTTTGTACAGGTATAGGAACCATTATCTAGAAACCTTTTTCCGGAAAGCTGGAAGGCCATCTCCCACAGACTTCATTTCATTTATTTTAAACAAATAACTCATGTTTTTAAAAATGATTTTTATATTATCTGTAATAATAAAACAGTACCTTGTACTTAATCCCAACTAAGGTATAATTAATCCTCATTGGAATTTTAGGGTTTTTTTTACTATAAAATCTGAATTTTTCCTAAAACTTTTCGAGATTAATTATACCCCATGGATGGAAAAAATCTAAATCTGAAAATCCGGCATCTCAGACCTACCGTGGTTTTATATACTGTGAATCAATGCGAGAGGTCCCTATCCTGTTTGGAAGTTTCTGTGGTTTACACTGGAATTAGCCTGAAAATCTGACTATTTTACAGTTTTTGGGCAAAAATTTAGAAGGCTTTCTGGAAAAAGGCCTGAAAAAAAACGAGCGATTTGGGGAATAAACTACGAAGAAATTGTTTTCCACTAGTTTTTTATGTGTTTGTCCCCAATCCAAAGCTTTTATTGGCCCATGTACAGGGGTGCTGTACAATGAGGCTTTTGTACTGAAATCCAGTTTTCAAAAAAGCAATTCAGCAGATTTCTTTAAATTTTATTTTGATATCTGACATGGAGCTAGACATATTGTCCCATGTGCCCCCAGTCATGTGACTTCTCCTCCTCTAAACTTCAGTCACTCCAAACTGCTGATATCATGATATCACTCACTCCCTGTAACCCCCACTCCCTGTAACCCAACCCCTGCAGCTCCCTGACACAATATAACAGCTCCTTGAAAAATATGAGAATAGCACTAAATAGTAAAAATGCAGAAAAAATAGCTAATCTCAAATCAATTCCACAATGAAGTGCCGGCTCTTTCTGAAAGTACAGGATTTGGCAAAATTACTTGACTACTTGGCTGCCTACACTCTACAATATCACAACAAAAGTATACTTGTTGGTTCAGGAATATATATATATATATATATATATATATATATATATATATATATATATATATATATATATATATATTATTTGCAGTGTATTTCATGTTATTATGTAATCATGTTAATCATGTTATTTAGAAATAAAAAACTACAGCATAAAATCATGACAGATTCCCTTTAAAAACAGTTTTAAAAATCCATGTGTACATAGAAAAAGGAAACCCAAAACTAGTTTGTCCTTTGATGAAAGGAAGGTGAAAAAGGAAAGAAGCCAGTCCCTGCCTGGGCTCTCATGCTTTAAATTTGTTTTGCAGGCCGTCTTCCTTCCCATTTCCCTCTATAATGTATATGATTAGTTACAAGTGCTGGATTTTCTCTCTCTGTCCCTATGTGAAGATGTTGTACAAAAATTGAGTCAGATGTGATTTTCATGCTGTAGATTCAGTCCTACAAAGTTGATAAGCCCTTTGTGTACTTGGTGCTGCTTGGAGAACTGCCACAAAAGAAAACCGTGCAAAACATTATGGCAGTTTGTGGCCATTGACGGATTGTGATTTGCGGCTTGCCCATCCCAGTATTGTGTAATGCAGCCATCAATTATATGTAGAAAAACAAAAAAATAAAATAAAAAAGGATTTAAATTGATACTGTCCTCCCTAATTCCTAAATTTTTAAAAATTTATTTTAATTGCACTTTTTTTAATGTAATGTTCCTAAAAATATCCAGTTTTCATACATACTGGTTTTGGTTTGTTTGCTTTGCTTCCCTAACTGTTATCTCAATCCTTTTGCTAAGTGATCCTACTAAGGGCAAACAGAAAACAACCTTTTTATGTAAACCACTTGAACATTATAATTTGTCTATTCTAATTAACAATGTAATATTTTAAGCAAAATGTATGCATTATATTTTTGGATGGGTGTCCCTTTAATATTTGACTTTTGAAGGAGAGCAGGTCTCGCTTGATCTAGAGCTAGGAGGGTTAGGAAACTGTATACAGACATATTCATTGTCAATCAAGCTCTACAGGGACATTTATTCATCAACAAGACTGTGCAATGAATACAAGGTCATCGTCCTTTTAGAGGGCACAAGAAAAAGAAAACAGAAATGGTAATTTACAGGTCTGCAAATGTATGTAATATTCTGTGTAAAAGTACATTTTTTCTTTAAAAGGGCTGAATCCTGAAAAGGATATATGGCACAGAGATAGAAGAATTCAAATAAACACTGGTATCCAAGCAGAAATCACATTTCCGTCATACCAAGAGGAAAGAGGTTTTTTTTCCTATCAAGGCATAATTTCAGTTTTCCTTTGGCTGCTTTCTGGAGAGGGCAGACGGGATCTGCAAAAGGTTGAGCTTGATGGACACATATTCAAGCTCAATAACTATGAAAGATGAATTTCTTTATTACTGACTTCGCTAGGGAAATGCAGCTTCAAAGAAGAATTGAGATAAACTATCTAACTGTTTTTACGTATATATATGAGGGTGTATACAGCATTTGACTATAATACAGGCAAAATGGTTTATCACTTGTGATTATTCTGCGGTATCTACACACCTGCCCTGTCAGGCAGTTTAGGAAAGCATATAAAAGCCTGCATATTGTATTAAAGTCACAGTAGAAATTTTAATTAATTAAAAAAATAATTAAATAATCAAGTTAGGGCAGGCAGCTTTTCTTGGTCTCATTGTGGCATACTGGTTGCAGTTTAAAGGTGCTATTGTCTTAATTTGTAGTCTCTACTTTGTCTAGTATTCAGGGGCCAGATTTCTGTTTGGGGCGCCCCTAAGACAGAGAGTCACCCACCTGCCCCCTTCATATGCAAGCGCGCCACCCCCTCGCATGCGCAGGCTACCTCTGAAGTATTGGGGATTAGGTGCAGTGCGTCCCCAGTGCTTCTGGCAAAATTGGAATGCAGCAGGATGGCATCCTGCCCTAAAATCTTGCTGCCTTAGACCCAGGCCTCTGTGGCCTTGCCACAAATCCGGGCTTGCTAGTCTCCTCTTTCATCTCTACTTCTCCAACAAGCAACCTACTGGGAGCAGGCAGAAACTTACCATGGGAAAGGTGTTGGTAACAGCCCCTAAACCCATTTAAAGGCTATACAAAGACATTAGGGGTCCTTTGCAGTTGCATTTAGCCACAGTCAATTGCATGAAAAATACTTTTCCATAAAGGTACTTGCTGTCACGGCCGGCACCCAATACCAGAACTAGAGCCAAGCACCGTGGTCAGAGCTCTCTTCACCAGTATGTGTGACCACTTTTGGGCTTCGGGAAGGCCCTCCGCCTACTGGGGTGCCACCTGGACTTATGAGTGGGCAAGGCTAGAGTTCTGGCAGGCAATGGGGCACGGCAAGTATCTAGAGTCTTTTGGGCCGAGGATCACGGTTACAGGCAAGGATGAGGCAGAGAGGATAGTCAGACAGGCTGGGTCGAGGCAGGCAGATAGCAAGGATCGTCAGGCAGGCAAGGGTCAAAACCGGGTATCAAGCAGAAGGGGTTCAGGCAATAGAGTAGTCGGGTATCAGGCACAGGTCAGGATTCAGATGGGAGTGTCGTCAGGAAACAGGCAGAGGTCAAAAACCGGATAACTAGCAAAATAAACACGAACAAACAGCACAAGGCTTCAGGCAAAACCACAGGATAAATCCTATCACGGGCAACCAGCAGTACCAATGAATGGGCTTAAATACCGTTTGAAATTCGCGCCATTGCGCGCTGACGTCATTACGCCAGCGCGCCTGCGCCTTTAAATAATGCGCATGCGCGCCGCGCGCGCACTAGGACCCGGAAGCCGACGGAGGAGCGCGGCGGCGTGGCGGCCGTCCACGCCGCCGCGACTCAGGTAATTTTCTTACACTTGCACTGTATAATTGCACTTGACATTCTCCTGCTCAGGGCCGAATTTACATAACGGGCGCCCCTAGGCCCACTGCCATTCATTGCCCCCCCCCTTCCCTTTATTTGGGCAAATTTTGGTCATTGGGACCAGATCAATGGGTATTGGTGCACAGGATATTTAAAAAACTATCATATCACTTGTGTATCCCCAGTGTTTCTGAAAAAATGTGGGTTTGGTTGAGCAGCATGCCGCCCCCCTAAAATCCTGCTACCCTAGGCCCGGGCCTTGGTACCCTTTCCACAAATCTGGGCCTTCTCCTCTTCTGTGTCAACTGCTGCAGCACAAAAGAATTGGTTGCATGGCAGATGCCAGCAATGACACCAAACACCATTACACATTTTTCTGTGCTGTTTGCATCTGATTTGCATCAAATTACAAGCACAGCTGTGTCCAGGGGTGTAACTACAGAGGAAGCAGCTGCAAGAGAGCCCTGGATGTTTAGAGGCCCCACAAGGCCCTAATTCATATATAAATTGAATAAATATTCGTAACACAAGTCAACCTCTAGATCAGGAGTGCCCATACTTTAGTAATGTGGGGTCTACTTTAAGTGATGCTGTCCCATTATGATCTACATCAATAATATTACTGTTAGCATTCTGTTTCATGGAAAATATTACTTAACTATTACAGTATATTGATTTATAAGAGAATTTATATTATTGGATTTATAAAACAATGATTTCTTATGTAACCTTGACAGACTAAATATCTGAATGAAAAGAATGAAACAGGAGGATAATTTAGGCAAGCTGTTCCTTGACAGTGTCTTGAGATCTACTGATCACCAGCTAAAGGTCTACTGGTAGATCCCCATCTACTTATTGGACACCCCTGCTCTACATATTTTGGGGGCCAGAAAAATAATTTGCAGTGTGGCCCAGTAATATGTAGTTATGACATTCGCTGTGTCAGTTTTGAAGCATTGTCCACAGTTGCTTGAGGCTCTTCTCTCCCTGATGACTGCAATTTTGCTGGAATTATGGGAAAGCACTGCACTGTGGGTACAAAAATGGCAACTGTACTAGGAATTGCACTTAGCCAACTGATTTATGTTCACAGATTATCCCTATAGTATATCTCTGTCTAGGATAGGGCTGTCCCTATAATAAGAGAGTTCAATAAGGGCATTTTAGAATGGAATTCTCTCATTAATCTTTCCACGAGGATGTGTGACCCCCAAGCCTCTGAGTTTTGGAGAAAACCAACAGATTACTAAATAATCTAATGTCCTGCTTTATAAACCTGCTGCAAAGGCATTAAAACCAAGGAGTCATTTTAATTTGCTTAAAAACTATACTCCCTACTTTAAATTTCCTGAAGAAATACTCTTATTTATTGAAGAGAATGAAGAGGTTTCTATTCTGTTTTAGCTTTCTACAGTGTCAGAAGTACAGGAAAGTAATATATCCCTCTATTTTGTTTGAAGTTGTGTTTGCTTATTGCCGCCTGTGAAAAATAAAGCACTGTTTATATTGAATATTTTTCCACTTTCTTTGTTGCTGCCTAGAATGTTATTAGAATATATATATTGTGAGAGTGTGTGGGGTTTTTTTCTTTTTAAATTAAGTAAACCTGCTTTTTTTATGTTTTTTTCTGAGAACATCAGATTAAATCATCCTTAGGTACAGTATGCACAGATGTCTTTTCTCCTTGCTGAACACAGTGCCTTATCAACCAGGAGGATAACCAGCTGCCAACTGTGCAAACAGCAGTGCCCATGACTTACCCTGCCAGGCAATTCTGCCAGTTACTCACATTACCATCTATTGTGTCACAGTCTGGCAGAGGCTGGTGGTAGCAGTACGGGCTGATTTATCAAGAAATTAGTATTCACTTCTTAACATCTCTGATGTTAACAAAAAGTTTCAATTTCTGGCTATTTGCTGTTATTGGCAGCAACTTTATTATCTACCAAAACAGGGGAGACGCATGCAAAAAATTAGGGATGCACCGAATCCACTTATTTTGAATTCAGCCAAATCCCTTATCAAAGATTTGGCCAAATACTGAACCGAATGTAAATCCTAATTTGCATATGCAGTGTCTATGGTACCGTCTATTCAAGAGGGGCGATCATAAAATTCTTTTCATAGGTTATAATGTTTTTGGGGTTTTTTTTGCCAGCTCAAAGTTGTTAAATTCTTTTGTTTGGAAAAATCTTAAGACAAAATTGGGAAGTTATTTAGTATAGCTTGAAAACATTTATCGTACATGAATAAGCACGAGAAAAAAATATTTTTAAACAACGTTTTGCTCTTCTGAGCAGTTTTGCAATTTACATGACATTTTTTCTAGTTTTCAAGATGTTAACAAGTTTAAATTGTATGAGACTGAAACAACAGTGTTAGCTCCTGGTTAGTTCTGCCAACTGGACTGACAATTGGGAGAAAATTCTAGAAAGGGAAAGTTTCTTGGTGTTAGAAAAGAGGACAGAAGTTAGTTGACATGTTTCTTCTTTAAGCACAGCAACAACAGAATACGTATCTCTTCTTCTCTTACATATTAGTCGGAGTATACAACCTATGATATATAACCCTATATAACCCTATGATATTGTAGAAATCATCCCACAAGTCTAGAGGTTTTTTTTGTGTATCTCAGCCCAACAATATTTTTGGTGTGTTAGCATGTGCTAGTAAATGATTAAAGCATTAGACATTTTATTATTAATATATACTATTTATTGGCTAAAGCGACATTGACAAAATGCTATATACTATTGCATATTGCTTCCCATGACAGTCAAAAGCAACAGCTATAATGGTATTGTTCTTCTCTGTACCCTATATCTAGTTATCTAACTCTTGACAGGTTTAAGCACCTATTTCCCATGGTTCCTAATGCCCTCTATGTATTGCTGCCACTCTCAAGCTTGGCAAAATATTTCCTATTTCAAGCAATCAAAGAAATAAAACAATTCTAAAAAATCAAGGGGCATCTTTAATGCTAACCATTAAGTAATCCCCCACAGTCTGTGTATAGCAGACTGAGTTATGTGTAGATACTTAAATCCAGATAATACTTGTGTTTCCTGACTGATGTGGATTATGCAGATCTGACAGCAGTGCCAGAGATGAAAATAAGAATGTTAGGCGGAGTGAGAGGCGGCTGTTAGATCATCCTCGCGCTGTAGGGTATTGACTGCTTTCATCTTGGCTACTGATCTAGCTGTCTAACAAGGCTTTGTTCTTCAGCTTAAAACCTCACCACTTCGTCCAAATCCTTGTCAACCAATAGGAGATTTGGAACACATTGCTAATATTGGCAGTGGAAGCTAGAAATCTTTATGACATAGGAGTAGAATTAGTCTAAATTGTGTTTAAATTAAGATATTTGCTAATTTGTTGAAGCTCGTATTCAATGACACTTTCATCTTTGATCTCGTTGGGCAGAAACGATGATTGGCATTAGTGAGATGAGGCTGCTTTACCCCTTGTCTAAACAGCTGTGGAAATGAACATGTTAGATGTTATTTCATTGGAGCTCCACACAAACATTGCAGATGAACTTAGGGACTTTTTAAAACATTCACATGCCCATAATCTTTACAAGTTTAATGCTGTTGCACACACAGCCTCAAAAGTTATACAGTAGCAGTGCAGGGTGCTGCATTTCACAGATATGTTGCTGGTATTTTCTTTCAACATTGCCGTATAGGTGTCCAGCCCAGTTTGCAAACTGGAGACCCACCAACTATGGTTTTCAAAGCCTTGCTAGTCCTGACCCTGTCCCTGTAGTCCTTTACTGATGGTGTGCCTATAGATTTGCTAATCCCTATAGAATCACTATAGACTGCTTCTTTAGCTTGCTTGTATTTGGTAGTATGTATTTCGTGAGAGGAAGCAGGGAAATTCTACCCCATAACCATCCCTTAACGTGTGCATCATATGCCTATGGCAAGTGCTAAAGAGAGGGCTACATTGCATCTGCCAGCTGCACCAGGTTTTTTATGTGCTTAGAAGTGCATGACCCCAGATGCAAGTGCTTCTTTAAGGGGTACCATTTTGCACCTCCCCCCATAGTGTTCTAGTGCTTGCATCCAGGGTCACAGTAAGTGACACCGTAGTGTTTGTTACTATTGTTATTATTGTGAGTACAGCTAATTGACTTTTTCTTTCATTTCATTTCCTACTATGTAAATCAGTAGAAAGCAAGAATCTTTAGCATTCCCTAATACTGATTCCTCTGTGACAATATAATTTCATTGCTGAGGCTAGTCTAGGTGAGAGGACAATACTACTATGTAAATCAGTAGAAAGCAAGAAGGAAACACAGGAGATACGAGTCACTTAATTAGCAAGGATCCTCTGGCTACACCAGCAGAGAAAGTTATTGTACCTAAGCAACTTCCCCACACGTTTCAAGCATACAGTAACTGGGAGGAGGAAAATCACAATCGCCAGTTCTCTGATCATTCCCCCTCCTGACAGTTTTATTATCTGCAGTTCATTGAATTTGTCACCTCACTCCTCCCTTCCCCCCCCCCCATATATTTTTCAAACCTTCCCAGAACCTCTGCCTTCTCTTTGGCCTCATTTTTTTTCTTTTTAATTCTGCCACTTCTTGCTCAGGGCACAAAAAGGTCCAGTCATGTGGGAGTGGGAAAGTGGGTAGATAAAAAAGATTGTGATCAAAGAACAGGCACACTGGGGGCACAAGAGGGAGAGAAGAGTTGGAGAATTTCTCCTTGTTTTCTCCTTGTTTCTTTGTTTTCAGGAAATTGGCTATACACAGTCATGAACTCAAGGCTATATTTTTATCAGATTATTCTGTGCTATTCAATCCACAAGGGGAATTAAATATTTTATCAGTTTACACCAGCAACAGTCAACCTACTTAAACTCAAATAGATACATGCACAGGTATATAGACATATCTGAGCAGCCTATAAAATATTTCCTGGTCAATCCCAGTACAGCATAAAGGGACAGTATAGTTGTCGGGCATCACTGCTGCACACCTTCAGCTTTTATAAAACATCTTCATACTAATAAAAAGGGGAAAATTCACTAAAGGGCAAATTTTTGCCTGCAAAGGATTCTCCACACTTCGCGCCACTTTGGCAGGTGCAAATTCGTTACTACTACGCTAATTCACTAAAATGCAAAGTTGTGTCTTAACAGCCGAATGCAGGTGAAGTTTCCCTAGCGTTAATTCACCATTGTGAGCATTTCATAGAGAACCTTCACTATTGTTCGTATCTGCCTAGTGAAACTTCAATAGTACACTTAGGTCAATTTGAATAGGGCAGGTACATATAGGTCATATATATATATATATATATGTCTATTAGATATGTTGGTGCAAATGCTTGAAGTGGCCACTAATTATTAAAAATGTTCAAGGAAGCAAAAAAAAAGACAAAAGAGATCCTCTAAAGCCCTAGACATGAGCCCTCCCTAGAACAAATGTGGCATGCCCCTCAAATAGTTAAAACAAAAATTTGTAATAGTTACACCTTTTAAAGACAATCCGACTTTAAAATATAAAAAAAACATTGTTTTTTATCATTTTAATAACTTTTCAACATACAGGATATGATGTCACTGACATAAGATTCAGGAGGATGTAGCTTCATATTATTAGTTCGCTGGGTATAAGCTGAACATGGAAACACTGGCGAAAGAGGTAACGTTCTGTAAAATTTGCACTTTAGCGAATTTGTGGAGTAACAATCGTTCGCCTGACTGAAGATTCACCTGGCGAAAGGTCGCTAATGATGTTCTCTTTCGCTAGCGAATTGTCCTCTATGCCTGTTAGTAAATTGGCGATGTCCCTGGGATTTTTACCAAATTTTCACTAGCGGTGCCCACTTCACCCTTTACTAAATCTGCCTCTAAGGGTTTTACTCAAGAGACCATTGGCTGTTACCGCAGTCCCTTTAGAAATTGGCCTTCATTAATTGAGTATATAAACTTACATTTTATAACAACACCTTATTATATACTGTATATTTATATTTATATATATATATATAATGATTTTCCAGCCTGCAGTGTTCCTTGTTAATGATCTATAGCTTCTGCCAAGAATAAAAGCCTGTAGGGTACTTCTTATACTAGCGGTTCTGTCAGATTGATATTGATTGACATTTTTGCACCCTCGCTGCATTACCTGGGCCCCCTGTTCTCTAAAAGTGCTTTAGATGGCAGATTTGCGAGCAAACAAAGGGAAACAAGCAAGTAACATTAATTCATTGTGTGTGCCAAACTAAACACCCGCTGTATTTTATGCATCTCACACCCCAAGAGAAGTGCATGTGTGTTTTCCCCAGATCTCCTGAATGTAAAGCAAAGCAGTCCTTGAAAAGGGAAATCACTATTGGCCTGGATATGGATTCCTACTAATCGTTTCATTTTCTTCTGTGTTTTGGCAGCAAATGACATTGCTTACAGCTGTGTGCAGTTGGTGAATTTATGTGAATTTGAAAGTTGCATATAACGTGCTGACAGTTTTATAACTGTCTCTCTCCCTTTATTCCGCACCATCAATACCCACAGCAAAAATGCTGAATTACCTTTCATCCTAGGTCCTGTAATAGCCACCCCTACAGAGCTCACCCACCTGTGCACCCTGCCAGTTGAGTTTGGAAGAGCAGAGCTGTCACTCAAATACCTACAGCCTTAGGGCTGCTTTGCATTTCCTTTGTACTCAACACAGCACTGATCGGAGCCAGCGGCTGAGAAAAAGCATAAAGAAAATGCATTATTGTAACTCCTGCTGACCAAGCGGGGCATGCAAGGTTATAAGCTTCAAGGCTAGCTATTTCCACTTCTTTGTCAGATGGATGCTAGCTTGAGCACTGCAACCCCTGATACAACAATTACCTGTTTTACATCCCACAAAGTGTCTTGATTGTGGTCATCTTATGAGAACATAAATAATAACGAAGTGTAGAGTCTATTAACACAGAGTGCTATAACATTGTAAGGAATGAACGCACCTGTACATCAGTCTCAGGTCAGAATAGATAACTATGAAGACACGTTTCAGTAACTTATTTATGATTAATGATCTGTTTTCATGTACCCTGAAATATGCAATTTTTTGCAAATAAACTCACATTTTATAAATCTGATATCTATATCTGGTGTTACAGAATGTACCTTGCCTATGAACAAATGCAAATAAGCTTTCAACTATACATTAAGACAATAAACTAAATACAGTATATGCAGTTAATCACCAAAAAATAAAAGTAAAAAATATCGCTAAGGGAAGCATAATTCAGTGCCTGCCCAATAGTATTCAGTTATTGAAGAAGCAACTCTAAACCAGGCTTATAAAAACAGAATATTGGTTATTGTACAACGTCTAATACAGCCTATAGACCAATATTCTGCTTTTACAGATATTTTTACAGGTCTGATTTGAATGTGCTCATTGAGTGTCTGCCAACTGTCCTACTGTCCTTTGGTATCACCTATAATATTTATAATTGCATTTGATGTTCATGAAGGAAAAAACAATGCTTCATTAACATGTTCTTAAGAAATGGAGAAATACAAAGAAGTCTACTTATTCAAGAACATAGGTGGGGAGTTCTACTCTAGTACTATTGTGTAGTCTTGCATAGGTAGATGCAAGACTAGATGCAAGACTTTTCTGTCCCTGGCTTCACCACTTTTTAAACCAGGCATTTTTAATCTTTGAGGTACAAACCAAATTCTGTTGCTGTTCTTGGCTCACAGTGCTGCTGTCAGCATATATTCTTCTGAAGAAACACTTGTGGCTCCTAGATGGTTCCTAATTTAAATGCTGTAGCTTCCCACTTTCACTGGCTGACATTCTGCTCCCAGCTCTTTATGGGGTGTAGAATATAACCAATGTAGGAAATCTGCTTATTGACTGCACTATTTTTGTGTGAACAACTACTATTTATATGATAAACCTCATTGATTGTATGAGCAGAATATCTACAAAATCCTTCTGTTTTGTTCCATTCATGTCCTTTTCAGCTGACTATACCCTTAATAAAATATTTTACAGGCTTGGCTCAGACACAGCTTCAGAAAACATTAATAGTTTATTGCTTAAGTGATTTTAGTGCTCTTTGGGCAGGTTGATTTGTTAGATACAATTTTGAGCTTCATGACTTCGAAACATGTGGACAAGGCCTAAATCATATTTCCAGAAGGTTAGTTTAATGGATAGATATATACCCCAACAGATACCTCCTATGGCCTGATCTGTTGGTGCTGCAAGAAAGTCGGCTCTCGCACACCCTAAGTTAAACAAAGTCACAGATACCTGGTGTGCTGAGGTAGTGGTTGGCCACCTCACATATGATGCTCATAAAAGAAAATTCCAGAGGCACACAGGACTAAGTGCAAGCAAAATTGCCTTGCATGTTTAATGCGGAGTGCAACGTTTCAGGGTCACGTGACCCCGAAATGCTGCACTCCGCATAAAATACGCAAGGCAATTTTGCTTGCAATTAGTCCTGTGTGCCTCTGGAATTTTCTTTTCTGATCTGTTGGTGGCCTTGATGACCATAGGAATACTCACTAATGTTCCAAGGAAAATGCCATTTTAATGCTGTTTGTGATTTGAAAAATGTTTATGTTAATTTTCCACTAACATTCTTTAATGCCATTATGGTTACATTTCCCATATGATGCGCTCATTAATTCATTTCTGTAATATTTGTCAGCCCCGTCACATGCCCAATTAAGGAAAAACAACATAAGTGACTCCTGGGGGAACAATCTCATATAAAGTAATCAATATAGTGTCAAAGAGTAGTCTACCCTAGGAGAGCAACTGCTGGTAACAGGTGATGGCTCCCTAGTCTGAGAATACACTGCCAAGAACATTTAACCATCTGGCTCAATAAAGAAGCCACTTGAAACCAGACATCTTAGGATAGGATTACAGCGGCTCATGGTAGCATTTAACACTTATACCCCTCTCAATCCTATACCCCTCTCAATCCTGTAGTGAGCACTGAATCATGTCCTACAAAGGATTCCGGTACTGAAAGGGTGCAATATATTTGGCTCAAAAGGTATTTGCTGCTTTTCATGCTCCATTTTGAATCAATATATCTGTTACATGCTTCTAGCACAGACGCTGCATATTGCTGGGTTTTTTTCCCCCCACACAGCACAATGCTTTTGGGAAATGAATTTGTAAGATATTTCTGCTGGTAGATTCTCTGTAATCATTTTCATTGCCTTGGGTGTCTCATACAATTATTTGTGAGGACTTACTATAGTACGGATACAGGCATCCTTCCTACCTCATATTGATTTTGCTTTCGATCCGTTGGCAGAGTTGCCTGGAACTGGGGATACTTAGATGCTGGGAGAAGGGTGATGTGGCTCAAGGGGGAGGGAGAGTGATCAAGAGTTTACAAAAGGGAGTACATTGCTTAACACCTGCATCCCAGATGTCCATTTACTGCATGGCATGCACATAGAAGCAACTAATGAATATTATAACAATGGAACAATGAAAGTCAGACTGGAATATAGATATTATGTTAATTATCAAGTTAGAGATGCATACGTGATTGCTGAAAAAAAGTAAGAAGAAGGATATTTAATGCAGTTCAATACTTCCCAGTCCAATGACAATGAAATTATTACACAATATGGAGGAACCAGGATACCCAGAGAGAACATAATCAAACCTCTGGCCCTAACACTGCAAGGCAAAAATGATAACCATTACACCGCCATGCTGAGTGCCGGGCCAAATGACAAGGGCACCCTCCAATTCACTCTTCTCCATTGAGTTAAATCCACAGCAGCAAGTGATTCAGGAACCCAAACTAGCGGTTGGCAGGCAGAAGAGGTGAGTGCCTAGCAACCCACCCCACACACACCATTGCACCCTAGGTATAATCCTCTTCTGCCTACCTCTAGTTCTTGCACTGACAAGGCTGGTTTAAAAAACTCAAATTTTAAATAGTGTGTATCTGTATGATTTCAATGATAACAGTTACCGTATATACTCGCGTATAAACCGAGTTTTTCAGCACTCAAAATGTGCTGAAAAAGTCTACCTCGGCTTATACGCGAGTCAGTACCTTACACGTGAGTGCCAAGCCCTCTCCCGCTGCCTTCTCCCGCTGCCTTCTCTCTGCGCACGCCCCTGGGAGTCGATGAAAAGGAAGACGTGCAGAAGCGTGACTTACGGCGGAAGTATGAATGCGCACTGTTTGCGCGATCACGTTGAGGAGCGGCGCGTCCTGGCATGTACCGGTATACGGTATGTAGGGAGTGTAGGAAGTGATATCTGGACCTGGTGTCGGCAGCAGCAGTAGCCTCCCACGTACACAGAGGAGGGACAGGCTGATCCGCCGCCTGCAGGTACCGGATTTTTTTTCTACGAGTGCAGCTAATTACGGTAGGCAGCAGCATGCAACGCCCACTCCCCTTACTTTCTTTCCTCCTTTGTACTCCGATAACATCTGTCCTTAATCCCCCCCCAGCCCTCATAAATTAGACTTCAGCCCTCACCTCTCGTACAATATATCTCTCCACCTTCCTCATTCATTAGCCTCGCTTTCAGAAATTTAAGTACAGCAAAGCATGCCCTCTCAAGTTCTGCGGAGTAGCAGAAGGCATCGATATTTATTGTACAAGAAGTGAGAGGTGCGGGCTGACGCCTGAGGGGGAAGGAAGGAGATATGTGAACTGTGTACGGAGGCCTTAGGAAGGATGAATGTGAAAGGAGACAGGAGGGGTGAGATATGAACTGTTAGGGTAAGTGCCATGCTGAGTTAGTGTTTCAGCTGGGGCCCTCATTGGCAATTCATAATTGGGGTTTGCAAGAAAATGTGTGGAAGGTTGAATTCCCCTTTAATGGAATTCCTTGCAGAACAGCAGTCATTTATGAGACTAAAGGGTAGTGGCAGAGGGGTTAATACCCTCTAGGACTGTGGCTGTGGGATAGCAGTGACAATTCTGAAGGGAGGGGTTAAAGGGCTGAGCAAGCAGGACAGAAGCAGGAAGAACAAATGAATGAAGCAGCTGAGCTGTTTGCTTTTCAGAGACCAGAGTAAGAGGTATGTAAAGAATGTAGTGAGCCATTTCATTAATTAGATTTTTGTTGTGACCAAATTTAGGAAAACTTACCAGTAGCTGCTGCATTTTTCAACCTAGGCTTATACGCGAGTCAATATGTTTTCCCAGTGTTTGTAGGCAAAATTAGGTACCTCGGCTTATACACGGGTCGGCTTATACACGAGTATATACGGTATGTTACAACTGAAATAGAGAGTTTTACAAAGAATACAAACCTCTAACCCAATCATTTAAATTTTGGAAGGTTGATTATTCTTAATGGATTGACAATTTATAATACTGTAATTTGTGTTAAAGCATATGACCATATTCTAAAATGTTAACTAACGTGAAGTTTAGTTATTAAGCTATCACCTGTAAAAAAAAAAAAGTGCACGATAAGGAACCACATCAATGTGATCCTATGGATGTGGGAAACACCTTTTGTTTGCTATGGTCTAAAATGTTTTTTTACCTCTTAAACTTAAAGCAAGTTATTAAAAATAGATTGAAACCCAGAGAGACATTAAATATGATCTTCTTTTCAACCCTTGTTACATTGTTAAAATATTAGGTGGAAACAAGTGAAAAGGGGTCTTCTACAGAAAGAACCATTCATGTTTACCTGATGTTTACATTATTGTGTCAGTGACATCAAATCCTGTACGTTTTTTCATATATTTAAGGGGTGGTTCACCTTTCAGTTAATTTTTAGTATGTTATAGAACGGCCAATTCTAAGCAACCTTGGTCTTCATTATTTTTTTTTATCGTTTTTAAATGATTTGCCTTTTTCTTCTGATCCTTTCCAGCTTTAAAATGGGGGTCACTGACCCCATCTAAAAACAAATGCTCTGTAAAGCTACAAATGTATCATTATTGTTGCTACTTTTTACTACTCATTTTTCTATTCAGGCCCTCTCCTATTCATATTCCAGTCTCTTATTAACATCAATGCATGGTTGCTAGGGTAATTTGGACCCTAGCATCCAGATTGCTTAAATTACAAACTGGGGAGCTGCTGAATGAAAAGCTAAATAACTCAAAAATCACAAATAATGAAAAATGAAAACCAAATTTTCTCAGAATATCACTCTCTCCATCAGTGTCAGAATGGCCGACCGGGATAACATAAAAACTCCAGGTGGGCCCAGGTGTCAGCGGGCCCTCATGCTGTTAAACATTTGGCATATTTCATATAATAGATTATAATATGTAAAGAAAAGACACTAGGAGAATAGAGGTTGAGTGGGGAGAGGAAGAATAATAGTACTGAGAGTGGGCCCCTGGTTGTCCCAGGTTTTTGGGTGGGCCCCTGTTGTCCCAGTCCGACACTGCTCTCCATCATAGTAAATTTAATTTAAAGGTAAACAACCCGTTTAATGTGGGATTATGTTTACAAGTTGTAACAGTTAAATATATGTTATTTACACTTTAAATAACATATATGTTATTTTTTTGTTTTAGAGTAGGCACATGATTAGGATGATGGAGGATCTATAATGTCTATCTTTGCTTCCTTGGAGATTTTTAATAATAAGTGGCTACTTCCAGCAACTTCACTAATAAAGACATATGACCTTTATGTAGCTGTCATATTTAAACTGACGTAAGTGTAAGTATGTTAATGAAGTTTCGCCCCCGTGTCTATAGCAAACGAATAATATAGTTATACTTTCCTGAGCATTATGAATCATATTCAGGCAGAGTAACCACATTTTAATAAGGGTCTTTCACATGTCTTGTTTATACCTAATGTAGTTCTCTCTCTCTTTCTCTCAGCGTAGGAGGGATGTTGTTTACCAAGGACATCTTGTACAAAGGCCTTGAAGGCTGGAAAAATGTCTTGAACTAATAGGTACAGGTGGAAGGCTATGTAAAACTAAGCTATGATGAAGATGTTAATGGGAACATTAATGTTTATTGCGTGCTAAGAGGGAACATAAGCAGTAAATGTGAAGCGCTTAGTACAGCTCTCTGGCCAAGGAAACAAGATATCACATTGTTCTTTGAAGAAACTTCTGGGTCGTGTTCTATCGATGTTTATTATCAATACTCTGATAACAGCTAATAATATTTAATGTCTTTTGAAAGAAGCTTATAAAAATCTTTTGCATAAAATGTTAAATACAGCCAGGAAAGGCAAGGAGTTTTTTGTTGTTTCTTCTTGGCACTTCAGTTTCCTCCAATGCCCCAAAACCTTACAGCCCCTGATAAAACTAAATTGTACAAAGCAGTGAAAAATTGTAAAGAAAATAACTGCAATATCTGACCACACAGGGATTGTGACCCCTGCTCAAGCTATTATCTCCAACAGAAGTGGATAAAGTGCACACCGTCACAGTACTCACTATAACACAACTATAACATACACTATAACACAACTGGTAATTTTAAAATGACAGAGCACAGTGGACCTTTTCTCAAGTGTAAAGGCCACATCCATTCCCTACCTTTTAAGCCTACTAACATAGCAAGTGTAGCAACCTTGATTCATTGTTAGATATTGATATTTAATGAGTGATGAACTGGATACATATTGGCCAGATATTTCTCATCACTGTCACCCCAAACTGTAGAAAATGCATGTGGTGAAAAGCTGATGAAAGGTCACTAGCCTTAGCCAGCAAAGTGGCTGGAGAGAGGACTTACCATTCAGCAGACCCCACAGTTGGGGGGGGGTCAGGCCCCCTGGGTCCCCCTCCCCACAGTCTACCCTTCATAAGCAAATATGTTAGTATTTATGTATTTTTTCCCTGAGCAGTAACTAGCTTTACATTATTTTAATGTTTAAAAAGTGTAAATAATTTTGTAACACAAAAAGTCACCAGCCTATGGGTCTCTTTGAAATAGGAATATCCAGCTCTTGCGCTGAGAAAACATAAAGGATCTGTGGATCCTACTGTTCTATAAACCTTTTTTATTAATTTAATATAAGTCCCCTGGTTGTAATTATAGTATTGTAAAGCACTGCGGGAATTGCTAGCTCTATATAAATCAACAGTGATAATGGTGATGATGGGGTTTTAGGTTACAGTCATGGCTGAATGAGAAGGATGAAGGAATCTCAGTTTCGCAGGTAAAAAAACAGATGTACTAGACCCACTAATGACTTTATTCTCCAAATCATTTGTTCTTATGAAAATAATGAGCAGAGCTGCTGTTGCTGCTGGTATTGAAACAAATGTGTGCCATTTTCTCTCTCTCTTTGGAAAACATTTACTCTTAAATAACCGAGAACTGCTGAAAATGAATATTACCTCTGGCTCCAGGGGGGATAGCAAGCCAGCTTTATGATTTGTATGATCAGCCCTTTTATTTCACTTGTATAATAGGCATAGTCCCAGTGGCTCACCTGCTTAGTGTAATGGTGAAGATGGACTGGACATAAGGCTGCAATTGTATTCATTTGGAAAGGAGCAGTTTTGCTTGGGTCTGGCAGCTTAATTCTTTGTGTAATAAGATGTCATGTAATAGCAAGTAGAATCTGCATGTGAATAATACAATAATTTAGCATAATAAAGAGAAATATTCAGATGTTGCCTTCTGCCTTTATCTTAAAGTTGACATATGCATATTTTAAAATCACACTCATTGTCCAACAATGAATAATATATGGTGCCTGATTGCAATGTTGGCTAAAAAACACTTATCTTTTAAAATTATACTTTTATTGAAGCTTCCCAAAGATAAAATTCAGCTCCCTGTACAGTGTGCCTACTTGCTCATTGGTTGGCACCCTACAGTGCGAAGTGCTGAGGGGTGCATACTCTACTCCACATAGGGTTGCAACCTGGCATAGACAGAAAAATACCTGCCAATGCCATGGCTGGTATTAAAAATTTACCACCAATGTATTTGTAGTTGCATATTCCTTCCCAATCCTATGTCTGTCTTACCTTTAATCTGTTCCATTCCATCCAGAATTTGCCTGCCTACCTGCCCATTATGCCACCTCCACACCTCCATATCCCCCCCAACCCCTTCCATCATGGCTCATTCCTCACTTTGCCAGCCACCCCATAGAGGACATCCCAGCTGGTATGATGACAACCCTACCTGCACAGCCTAGGAAAGTTATCAGCAGGAAATGGAATAAATGTGTTTTGGGGAAAATTTTAGTAAAGGACAGCAAAAGGCAACTTATTTTGTTTTATTATTGGATGTATATAATATAATGGCAAATATTCAAAGGTTCATTTACAAACAAACTTGCAGAGCAATTTTTTGCACACAAATTGCCATTTTATTACCCCTGATGCAGTGTATTCAGAATTTTAGTTAATTCCGACCATGTGGGGGATTTTTCCAATTGCAATTGTGCTTGATCTGTCAAATCAGACACAATTGCACATAATCCTCTTCACAAATCTGGTACAAGTTATAACCAACCTTTTTAGATTTTGAATTGCATCAATTCCAGAGCCCTGAAAATAACTCCATGTTCAGCTTTAGAATTCTTATTTATTACACTCACTTGCACACAATTCAGCAGCAGAAGAAGCACAGATGAACAAAATGGTACATTGTGCAACCATACAGAAGTGCAAGGGGAAATAAGCATGCCCAGAAGTGCCATTTAACTTTGAATCCATGTATATACAAATGTGGTGTGCCACACTTTCCCACACATTAATGCTGCTGCTGCTGAGACAGTATCAGTTTTTGGATGGAGCTCTTAGGGCTCTCTTTGCAAATGGCCCCCTACATATTTTGTTGGCCTGAGAAAGTTAAATTAATGATAGTAATATCCTTGGCAATATTATAAAGCAGTTTAAAATCGAGAAACAGATTGTGGCCATTTTTTTTTAAATTAAATAAATTTTTCCAAAACTCATTTCCTGTCTAACAGCTTTAACAGTTAGGAGTACAACCCCACTAATCAGAAAATGATTCTCCAGACACAAAATGATTGTTTAACTAGAATTTTTGAAACTTCCATTATCTGTTTGCTTATTGTAAATTCAAAAGTATTTTCCTTGCATTCAGAAGGCCAATCAGTTTATTATGAGTCCAATTTGCTAGCATTAATGCATAGTTTTAAACAGATGCTTAAAGGGAAAGTGTACCCCCCTTTTTGACATGAGCTCATTCAGTTGTTTTTATGTAGGGGGTTATACTTTCTCCAAATGTATTTGGCCTATGGGTGAAACAGTTCTGTAGTGCAACCTGACACTTGCCACTGCTAGGGGGAATGGAGTTTGTGTAGCTCACTGCCGAAAATGTTTCGATGTGACATGACATCACTGCCTGCTGGTACAGATAAAACTGTACATGGATAGTTGCTCTACTGAAATACGGAATCACAGCACCATGCAAATCATGTATAATCTTAAAAAGCCTTTATTGGATTTTTCTGGCTTGGATCTCAAACGAACAACGTTTCAGGCCTCCATGGCCTTTTGTCAAGTTAATGAACTACTGCAGATTGCAAGGTTTTATACTCACACATTAGATCGCCCTCTATAGGTGAGCGATCAGAATTAATTGATACAAAGAAAAAATATATATACACATAAAGGCAACATTGTCAGATACATTGTAGTACATAGATAAAGTGTCCACTTATTTCCTGGTAATTGTATTCATCACGGTAAAGGTTTGAATCTCATAGTACAGTATCTGTAAAACAATAAAAATGACCAATATTTATAAAAAATTGTCTGATCATAATGTTATGATTAAAAACAACCTTTAAAATTCTATCGGTATATGGGATGCAAGTCATATTCGCGATTAAGGCCATGGGGTTCCAGCGTTTCTAGGCGGCGTATCCATTTAGCTTCTTTTTTAAGTAACATTTTAACACGGTCACCACCGCGGCGAAGTTTTGGAATATTGTCTATTACTTGAAACTTTAATTGCTGGACCCCATGACCCTTTTCAGCAAAATGACTGGAAACCGCCTGATCCAATTTTTTAAGTTTCACTGCAGATTTGTGCTCACGTATTCTATCCTTGATGGCACGGGTTGTCTGCCCTACATACAATCGGCCGCATGGGCATTTAATCACATAAACTACAAAAGTAGTATTGCATGTGTAGAAGCCATGAATTTTTATCGGGGTGCCCTTCCGCGGGTGATATACGACATCCCCTTTAAGGACATTGGAGCAACAGTTACACGACAGACAGGGGAAGGTGCCATTATTTCTAGGGCGTAAGACCCGTTCTTCCCTTAAATTTCCTCCCAAATCTGATTTAACCAAAGTGGATCCAATGGTATTGTTCCTTTTGTATGACATAAGTGGCATATTTTGGAAAGATTCTACCTCAGGGACCCCATCTCTTAGTATAACCCCAATGTTTTCGTATAATCTTGGCGACCTCTTGGCTCGCTGTATTGAATTTAGAAACAAAAGGGATACGTTTTTGATCCCTTTTGTGATCACATTGGGGATTTACCAGAGGATCCTCAATCCCCTCACGTTGCTTTTTAAGAAGGCCTGGGGGATAACCTCTCTGCAAAAAATTATTCTCCATTTCATTCAGTCTTTCCTGTTGTAAACTGCCCTCTGTCACAATCCGCTTGACGCGGACAAATTGCGATTTGGGTAGTGATTTTTTAGTTTGCATAGGATGGAATGAATTGTAATGGAGCAGAGTGTTTCTATCTGAGGATTTACGAAACAGATCTGTAATCAAAGTGCCACCCTTCTTGATGGAAGTGTCCAAAAATGCAATCTGTTCGCTATCTGAATTCAGAGTGAACTTAATGAAGGGTAAGGCAGCATTGATCTCTTGATGGAAAGCATTAAGGGTCAACTGTGGCCCCGTCCATATAGCGAACACGTCATCGATAAAACGAAACCACGCAACACAATGTTGCTTGAATAATACTGTATATTTGAGTATATGAATTTTTGTTCGAATTCATTCATGAACATGTTCGCATATGACGGGGCCACATTTGAACCCATTGCTGTACCCCTTTTCTGTATATAGAAGCTGTCCTGGAACATAAAATAATTATTACAGAGGACCAATTCCAAACATTGCATGATAAACTTTTTTTGTGATCCATCCATGGTAGGATCCCTTGTCAGTCCGATGCGGACAGCCTCCAGACCCCCATCATGAGGGATGGAGGTGTAGAGGCTCTCCACATCGAACGTGACCAGGATCGCATGCGACGGAATATGTGTAAATTTTTGTAGTTTAAGCAAAAAGTCATTTGTGTCCTTTAAATAAGATCTATGCTCCAAGACATAACCATTGATTATTTTATCGACAAAGATTGAGAGTGGAGACAAAACCGAATTCATACACGATACAATTGGACGGCCAGGTGGGTTATCTAGTCGTTTGTGGATTTTTGGCAATATATAGAATATGGGGGTAACAGGGGCAGCTTGTTGAAGAAATTGGGCTAATATGTGATCTATAACTTTAAGCTGTAGAGCATCTTTGATAAGGTGCTCTACCTTTTTCTGTATGGCAAACAGGGGGTTAACATCAACACACTCATAGGTATCATTGTCTTGCAGTTGCCGTCTTATTTCACTTATGTACATTGCCTTGTCCATAATGACTATGGCCCCACCCTTATCAGCCGGCTTGACTATTAATGAATCATTTTGTTTAATGGCTGACAGGGCATTATATTCACTAGTAGAGATATTGTGGGGTACTTGATGAAACTCCCCATTTCTATATTTGACCTCCAAATCCACAATATCACGTTTTACTTGTGTAACAAATGCATCAACAAAAACATTGCCCCCCTCCGGTCTATAATTACTGGGTGCTTTTAATCCCAAAGAGTGTCCCATGAACGTATTAATACAGGGATTGCCAGAGTCACTTGTATCTTTAACGAATTGTGCCTTCAATTTAATGTCTCTGAAGAAACGGTATAGTTCTAGGTCTAACTGAAAAAAATCCGGACCAGTCACTAGGGCATAAGATAGCCCCTTGGCTAAGACTTGTTGTTGGTCTAGCGTAAGTGAAATACTAGATATATTTACCACTATTTCCGCCTGCGATAGGCTCCCTGGCGGCCTCTCTTTTTTTCTGTGTTTTCTCCCTGCGCGCCTTCTCCTTCGGATGCAGGGTCTGTCGCTTGTGATCCACTTAAAAAAGAAGACGTTGTGGAATTTGAGTCGGATCTGGGGCGTACAGGTGAGTTGCCTCGTGGTGGATGTGCTCTATGCCCCCCGCGGGTTCCTAGGCTGCGCATTTTTCCTCCCATACCTTCATATACAGGCCTGTTCCAACGGTACACGTTGCCAGTGCTGTAGTCGCCGGCGTCTCTTTGGAATTTGGAACGCTTCCGCGCTTCCACTTCACTCCGGAACTTCCGAACGTGGTCCGCCAGCTTTTCGGTTCCCTCTGAAACAATGTCAGAAGGAAAGGAGTTCCGTATCTCCAGTTCCTGCGTAGCGATCTGCTGCTGGATCACAGGTGATTCTTTTTGGAGACGCTCCATAGTGGCTAGGAGCACTTATTAATAATGGCTTCCCATTTTTGGCAGAAATCTTTATCCTCTGCAAATAAGGTAGGGCGTAGATGTACCCTCAGACCCCTGGGAATGCGGTTAATCTTCACATACTCCGATAGAGTTCTCAGGTGTAGGTCGTATACCACTGATTTCCTTTGAGAATTTTCCAATTCTCTGAAATTCTGTTTGCAATCCTTGGTATTAAGGAAGTCAGTGGATCCTCCTACAGCCTCAGTAATTCTCGACTTGTCGAGATCACTATATGCAAAAGTCATTTTAAATTTTAGATTTAAAGGACACAAATGACTTTTTGCTTAAACTACAAAAATTTACACATATTCCGTCGCATGCGATCCTGGTCACGTTCGATGTGGAGAGCCTCTACACCTCCATCCCTCATGATGGGGGTCTGGAGGCTGTCCGCATCGGACTGACAAGGGATCCTACCATGGATGGATCACAAAAAAAGTTTATCATGCAATGTTTGGAATTGGTCCTCTGTAATAATTATTTTATGTTCCAGGACAGCTTCTATATACAGAAAAGGGGTACAGCAATGGGTTCAAATGTGGCCCCGTCATATGCGAACATGTTCATGAATGAATTCGAACAAAAATTCATATACTCAAATATATTATTCAAGCAACATTGTGTTGCGTGGTTTCGTTTTATCGATGACGTGTTCGCTATATGGACGGGGCCACAGTTGACCCTTAATGCTTTCCATCAAGAGATCAATGCTGCCTTACCCTTCATTAAGTTCACTTTGAATTCAGATAGCGAACAGATTGCATTTTTGGACACTTCCATCAAGAAGGGTGGCACTTTGATTACAGATCTGTTTCGTAAATCCTCAGATAGAAACACTCTGCTCCATTACAATTCATTCCATCCTATGCAAACTAAAAAATCACTACCCAAATCGCAATTTGTCCGCGTCAAGCGGATTGTGACAGAGGGCAGTTTACAACAGGAAAGACTGAATGAAATGGAGAATAATTTTTTGCAGAGAGGTTATCCCCCAGGCCTTCTTAAAAAGCAACGTGAGGGGATTGAGGATCCTCTGGTAAATCCCCAATGTGATCACAAAAGGGATCAAAAACGTATCCCTTTTGTTTCTAAATTCAATACAGCGAGCCAAGAGGTCGCCAAGATTATACGAAAACATTGGGGTATACTAAGAGATGGGGTCCCTGAGGTAGAATCTTTCCAAAATATGCCACTTATGTCATACAAAAGGAACAATACCATTGGATCCACTTTGGTTAAATCAGATTTGGGAGGAAATTTAAGGGAAGAACGGGTCTTACGCCCTAGAAATAATGGCACCTTCCCCTGTCTGTCGTGTAACTGTTGCTCCAATGTCCTTAAAGGGGATGTCGTATATCACCCGCGGAAGGGCACCCCGATAAAAATTCATGGCTTCTACACATGCAATACTACTTTTGTAGTTTATGTGATTAAATGCCCATGCGGCCGATTGTATGTAGGGCAGACAACCCGTGCCATCAAGGATAGAATACGTGAGCACAAATCCGCAGTGAAACTTAAAAAATTGGATCAGGCGGTTTCCAGTCATTTTGCTGAAAAGGGTCATGGGGTCCAGCAATTAAAGTTTCAAGTAATAGACAATATTCCAAAACTTCGCCGCGGTGGTGACCGTGTTAAAATGTTACTTAAAAAAGAAGCTAAATGGATACGCCGCCTAGAAACGCTGGAACCCCATGGCCTTAATCGCGAATATGACTTGCATCCCATATACCGATAGAATTTTAAAGGTTGTTTTTAATCATAACATTATGATCAGACAATTTTTTATAAATATTGGTCATTTTTATTGTTTTACAGATACTGTACTATGAGATTGAAACCTTTACCGTGATGAATACAATTACCAGGAAATAAGTGGACACTTTATCTATGTACTACAATGTATCTGACAATGTTGCCTTTATGTGTATATATTTTTTTCTTTGTATCAATTAATTCTGATCGCTCACCTATAGAGGGCGATCTAATGTGTGAGTATAAAACCTTGCAATCTGCAGTAGTTCATTAACTTGACAAAAGGCCATGGAGGCCTGAAACGTTGTTCGTTTGAGATCCAAGCCAGAAAAATCCAATAAAGGCTTTTTAAGATTATACATGATTTGCATGGTGCTGTGATTCCATCTTGCATTGCTTATCCGGTTGGAGTGGACAACCTCGCACGTGCACCTGCTTGATAAATTTATGGTTTGGGTGAGTGCTGACCAATTGTTCTAGTTGCTCTACTGAAGCCACTGAATGCTGTCTGCTCTCATGCTCTTGATGACGTAACTGAATACTTACTACTGGTGTGGGGAAATCACCGGAGAACCTGTAAAACCTTGGGGAATTAAGTATGGTGACAGGAGGCCAAGTGGAGTAGGCTAAAACCAGCTAACTCCCAACAAAATTAGGGGCATTGAAAGCTATTATGCCGTTCTGGATAATCTTGCGTATGCCTACATTTAGCCCATAGCCTTAGTGACAGACTAGGGGGTCAGAGCCCACCGGGGCTACCACACCTACTGGCCCCAACCCCCCACCACTCCAGCCACAACCCTCCTCAATCCACCTCCCCCTGACAGGTATGTACCTGCAATCATTCTATTGGTTGGAGAGATATAGGACCACAGAATGTCAGGCCCACCAGAGTCCCTCTGGCCCTGTGTAGCCTGATATGTACAGTATATACAAACATATGTACAGGACAGTAAAGCATTTATTGTTGCCAACAGGTTATTAATGTTTGCAACCTTTACTTGAAAATTTTTTTTAAAAAAATTGATATTTAGAATAGTTTTTACTAGTTCGCCTGATACAATGCTGGGTTTGTGGCAAACCCTGTTATTCCTCTGTAAGCTTTGTTTTGCACCTACCTTGTTAGTGCTTGCATTGCTAAAAGGGTGCAGGTTTTCAGTACAGGCCCTGTGGGTTCTGGCAAATGCCAGATGGGCTGCTGTAAGATACTATAGAAAGTGACTTTTAAGTGGCCTATTTTGAAACCCAGCCCAGACCTGTTTCAGTACACCAATGAGCTGGCACCCAGAAAGTTCTAAAGTACAAAAATGAGGTGGGTAGAGGGGACTCATCTGCTGTTGTCTGTGAGAAACTGTATAAAGAGAACACACAGCAAGCTGGATCTTTTGTTTCCCTAACCCTAACTTTCCCCTGTGCTCACCCGCTGTGTGTTCTTTCCAGCTGTACAGGGGGATACAGGAAATCTGACTGTTCCCAGAGGACCACGCACACACCAGCGAGGGGATTCTGACCTGCTCTGAATAATATTGTGCGGAGTGAAGAATTTGAGGTTTACTACCGGAGCTTTATACTCGTCATTAGTTAATTTAAGATCCCCACAGTGGACAATGCAGTTCAGTTTCCTTTTCATGTGAAGCTTCAGACAGGCTGCACTTGATGAAACTGCTTGCGCACAGCCTTGATTGATATTGCCTATCTGTACTGCCTTGCATGTCCCATTTGCCCTTGAGCAAGGACTCTATTTGTAATGGCAGCATCCTGTCCTCCAGTAGTTCCACTTTTTTGCTTGTATTGCTGGCAAACACAGAGGAAAGCAGCCATGGGCTACTGACTGAAATACTGTATGGGGCACATTTACTTGTGAAGGATTCGAAGTAAAATTTCGAAGTTTTTTTTGGGTACTTCGACCATCAAATAGGCTACTTCGACCTTCGACTACGACTTCGAATCGAACGATTCGAACTAAAAATCGTTCGACTATTCGATAGTCGAAGTACTGTCTCTTTAAAAAAAACTTTGACTGCCTACTCCGCCACTTAAAACCTACCGAGCACCAATGTTAGCCTATGGGGACCTTCCCCATAAGTTTTCTAAGCAATTTCTGATCGAAGGAAAATCGTTCGATCGAGGGAAAATCGTTCGATTCGAAGCATTTAATCGTTCGATCGAATGATTTTTCCTTCGATCGTTCGATCGAAGTAAATGCAGTAAATCCTTTGTCTTCGAATATCGAGGGTTAATTAACCCTCGATATTCGACCCTTAGGGGCAGATTCACTAACTTCGAGTGAAGGATTCGAATGAAAAAAATTCGAATTTCGAAGTATTTTTTGGGTACTTCGACCATCGAATTGGTTAAATTCGTTCGAATTCGAACGAAATCGAACGTTTCGAATGAAAAATCGTTCGACTATTCGACCATTCGATAGTCGAAGTACTTTCCCTTTAAAAAAAACTTCGACCCCCTACTTCGGCAGATAAAACCTACCGAAGTCAATGTTAGCCTATGGGGAAGGTCCCCATAGGCTTGCCAAACTTTTTTTGATCGAAGGATTTTCCTTCGATCGTTGGATTAAAATCCTTCGAATCGTTCGATTCGAAGGATTTAATCGTTCGATCGAACGAAAAATCGTTCGATCGATCGAACGAACGTTTAGCGCTAAATCCTTCGACTTCGATATTCGAAGTCGAAGGATTTCAATTCGAGGGTCGAATTTCGAAGTATTTTTTATTTCGAAATTCGACCCTTAGTGAATCTGCCCCTTAGTGTTGTAGTGAGTGGGAAGATGCAACCAGAAAAAGTAGTAGTTTTAGGCGACAAATCCAAAAAATTTGTACGATTTTGATTTTTTCAGGTCTTTTCCAGCACAAGAAATTTTAGTTTTTAATTTGGTCAGAGTGGTTTTCTAACAGACCGAGTTGGCAGCTTATCGGCCCGTATGTGGGGCCCTCCGACAGCTTCCCCGATCGATATCTGGCCAAAAGTCAGATGTCAATCGGGCAGAATTAAACATCTGGTCATTGATGAACGTTTTTTTCTCTGCAAAACACAGCAAAATATTTCATCATCCCTAGTGTGTACCACTCTTGTTTGCTCTAAGTAGTTAACTGCGTGCGGGTGATGCTTGGAGGAATGAATTAAATATCCGACTCAGCTTGAGAATAGATGGAAAGACTTGTCACAGACAGTTTTTCCTTAAAAGTCAGCAACAAAGAAAGAAGCATCATAAATGTTTTTGTTGTGTACAATAAATAAATGAAAAGCAGCAGGGGTGCATTCAGTAGGGCAAGCATGGTGCCAGTGAATGCAACAGAATAACATTTCAGTGTAACATTCACTTCTCCTCCATGCCTCAAGACATCCACAATATTTAGATATAACTCAATGTCACGGAAATATAGCCTTGTTATAAGACGTATTTATCCATTTAGATATAAAGGTATAAAGTATGTTGGGCACATAAGGGTACTTCTGGCATAAAGTGGCCAGATGAATAAATGTATTTGTTCTTTTGCATATGCCCCTTTGTCATGGGGTTGAAACAAGTTGGGTTCTATTTGTATATATAATAACAATTATATTTTTTGGTGTATTAGAGCACCATGGGGTCCATTTGCTAAAGTTCATAAAAATTGTCTATAACCCATCACTGAGAATATTCTTGTGACAAAATTAACGCCGCTTGCATGTTAACTAAAGTCTGATGAGACTTGCGATAATCTGCATTAATTATGCAAGCGTAGCAGACCGTTCCATCATTATTTCACATAACGCCACTCTCTGGTAGGAGATAAAAATTGGCGACAATTTTGTCTATATGTGGTGACAATTCTGGTGATAATCTTTAGTAAACCTTGCAAGACAACTTAGGTAGCATGAATGTGATAATAATGTGATAATAATATATATATTCACCAGAATATTCGCAATGACAGAAGTGCTCACACTTTAGTAAACTTGCTCTCGTGGATTTTCTGTTATTTTTCTGACACAGGCTATTAGCGTTGCATATGGCACCTTAGTAAACTGATGCCCATATTCCATTGTTTTCTACTTTTAGGGTGTTATTTACTTTTTTTTTTGGTCGGACTTTTAAAAGGGAAAACACAATTTTTTGTAGAAAAAAAATCAAATTTTTTGCAATTTATTAAACCCCAATGGTGTTAAAAGTCAGAATAAAAAAATACTCCATCTCAGACCTGCCAAGGTCACATAGAAGTCAATGGCAGACGTCCCATTTACAATTGTAAGATATCCTGATCTGAGCTGGGTTGCGTTCAATAATCTGAAGATTTCGTGATTTTCAGGCGATAGTCTAAAAAAGTTGCAGGTTTCAGGCATCAAATCTTAAAAAGTAGTGGTTTTTGGCGACAAATCCAAAAAATTTGTACGATTTCCATTTTTTCATGACTTTTCCAGCACAAGAAATTTTAGTTTTTAATTTGGTCAGAGTGGTTTTCAGAAAATAGTAAGAAAATTTTGGATTTTCTTGTAAATTCTGGCCCTACAGTGTTTAGCTGGCCATACACAGGCTGATAACAGCTGACAGACCGAGTCGGCAGCTTATCGGGCCGTGTGTGGGGCCCTCCGACGAGCTTCCCCGATCGATATCTGGCCGAAAGTCAGCCAGATGTCGATCGGGCAGGGTTAAAAATCTGGTCGTTGATGAGCCCCCACGATCCGACTGCCCGTAGTGCATACATTATGATCTGATCGTTGGGCCCACGGGCCCACAATACGATCAGCCCGATATCACCAACCTCAATGTGGGCATATTGGGGAGAGATCCAATTGTTTGGCAAATTTCCGTGGATTTTAACATGAAATTTTACCACTCATAATAGCTGTGCATGCTAAGTGGCCCAGCCTGTTATGTAGAATAACTGCACAAATTGTGTCAATCTTTGTTGGCTTCTTTATCAATGGTATGTTTCCATGTACAGGACTGCTATAGGCTGGATATTATGTAGGTGGTACTCCATTTATACTGCAGCATCAATGGTTCCAGCTTTGTTGTTCCTGACCCACCAAAAAAATTCTGGCACTCTCTACCATTAAGGACCCGTACAGACAAGCAGGATTCCCTGCGCTCCCCTGCACTTTAAAATGAAATGCAGGGGAGCGCAAGGAAAACTGCTCATCTGTACAAGCCCCAAATATAGTGTCTTGCCACTTTTCCTCTGATTTGTACTCATAAAGCATCTTCTGGTACCTACACACTGTAAATCGATTGCCTGTCTGCACATATGATACTATCACATGCTAAGCAATCAATTACTTAATATACTGTTCAAGTACTTCTTATTTTATAGTTTTTTTTTTTTCCTTTTCATTACAAATGAATTAGCTTTTTTGCATAGTCAATTCTCTAAGTGGGATCTGTCATAGCTATGAACATGCACCCAAGCTGCGGTGGACATTCAATATCTGCTCCACAATAAAAAAAATGTAAACATATTTATCCTCTGATTTTGGTAAATGGTTTATAAGTAACCTCCTTCAACCTAACAATTCCTTTCCTACTTCAAGCAACTGAATCCTGCTGTTTGACAGTTTAATATTTGTGTAATATTATATTTGTTTAATATTTTAATGCATTCCATTTTAAACCGGGCTGTACACTCATGGATACATGTAAGCGCCAAATGCAGGTGGAACAAGCATGCTGAGTTTGTGAGTATGGGCCCCTTTAAATGAATATGTTGCATTCCTTGCTGCTCTCCCCTTCGGCTGAGCACTTTATAATGGAATGCAGGGGAGCGCAAGGAAAAACGTTCATCTGTTCTAGACCCAAATCTTTTGCCACGCCACTTTTCGTCTGATTTGTACTCATTAAGCATCTTCTGGTTCCTGCACACTTTAAATATATTGCCTGTCTGCACAATATGAGACTATGACAGGCTAAGCAATCAATAACTTAATAGACTACTCAAGTACTTCTCTTTTAATAGTTTTGTTTTTCCATTTTGCTTCTTATTACATATTAATTAGCTTTTTTCTAGTCAATTCTCTAAGTGGGATCTGTCATATCTATGAACATGCACCCAAGCTGCAGTGGATATACAATATTTCTGCTCCAAAATAAAAACATTTTTTAACATATTTATCCTCTGATTTTGGTAAATGGTTTATAAGTAACCTTCTTCAACCTAATATTTCCTTTCCTACTTCAAACAACTGAATCATGCTGTTTGACAGTTTAATACTTGCTCTGTTCAACCCATTAGACCAGGTGAGTCTCTGATTTACACAGTGGTGTGTAACTACCAGATGTGCAGGGGCTGTGATCTCACCTGGGCTTGCACCCCCTTGGGGTCCACCAGAGCCATAATAAGGCTTATCTCAGGCAGCAGGGCAGGGAAGTGTTTGCACACAAGCATCTGAACGGTCAGGGGATCACGAATCCAGAGGAAAGAGGACTCGGTGTTAGGCCAACGGATTCATGGCATGAGTGGGTTGTGCAGTTGAAAAAAAATGTTACATTAAGGATCTCACAAGTAGCAGCACATGGGGCAGATAAATGCGTTGGAACTGTGCAGTGTTTCCATAGTCAACATGCATTTGAACCCAGCCCTGGATTCAGCAGACCAGCAACTCCCTTTTCTACATGGTCCAGTAAAGAACACTTTTAAAATGAGTGGTTTGTTAGTATAGTCATCTGCATAGCTATCCCCTTCCCAGCTGTATGTATTTCTCTTTCTCCTCTAACTAGCCCTTTCATAAATTACACTTTTGAGCCCAATTCCCATTACAGTTTGCCTTTCTTTCAGTGGTTTTAATTTATTACCAAGTAAATTCTTTGTAGAAGATTCTCTGCCTCTCTGGTTCAGCTGTAAAAGCCTGTCTTATTTTAGTTCAGTTGACATGGGAGATATTGCAGTCCCCAGAGGTACTTTGAATTGCAAAAAAAATACATCAAAATTTGTATTACAGAAGGGTTCTGAGTTTTTATCTTTCATATCACATACAGTATTCTGTTCAATTTATTCATTTGAACCCGTCCTTCTGTTGACTGTTTTAGAAGATCTTTTAAGACATAAAGATGATTTCACTATGCTTCTTTCTTCCTTTTTATCTTCAGTGATTTTTCTTCTGTATAACTATGAAACGAGCTTATATGCTATTGTTAACAAGCAACATTCTCACCATGCTCTTAGCGACAATGTGACCACATACACCAGTCCTGAGTTTAGGGCCGCAGCACAAATGATCATCCACAGATGGTGTACATAATTCTTCTGTTAGACTTCAGTTCCCAGAATCCTTAGCCAGATATCCCTGCAGCTGCTATTGCTAGTAGTGGATACCCAGAATCACCAAACAAGGGGCACAGCTAGATTTACGTGACGGCTTCTTACACACACACTTATAGGATAAATGAAGGTGAGGCAGGTTAAGAACAATAAAAACAGTATATAATTTTTAGTGGTTCTTTTTCAAGGTAATGAGTTGTACAGCCTGCTATAGGTCCAAAGGAGAACTAAAGCTTAGCTAGAAGTAGCTAGAAATGTTGTACATTATTTTTTGGGTTTCTGTACCAGCCAAGGCAACCCCAGTCCTTTAGATATGTATGTAAAGATATGTATCCCCCAAATATGCCCCAGTAGCTCCCCATTTTCTTTTCTGCTGATTCACTGCACATGCTCTGTGCTACTGTCACTTACTGATCTTAGGGACCCACTCACAATATACAGTACACATAGAATAGAAATGTCACAATATAAGGCTGATTAGTAATTAATACAGATAATTACTACATGGCAGCTAAAAATCAACTGGTAAAATGTAGGTCGGCTGTTTCAAAAAAACATCTAATTTGATATGGTTTAATAGACTTTAACTTTACAAACTTTACATTACCCAGAGCATGCAGGAAGAGGCAGAAAATATGGAAATTATTCCTCAGTGATCCACCAATTGGTTTAGTAAATCAGACTCTTCCACAGACCAATGGAGTAGCCATCTCCTCCTCAGTAACATAAAATAACAAGAAAGTCTGGAGAGTCTTTGCAAGTGTGTAGTTTTATTATCGCACTACATGTTTCGGACCCATCTGGTCCTTCCTCTGGTGCATGTTATAAACAGTGTAAGAAAAAACAGCTTTTAAGCCCTCCATTACCCATAAGCCCCACGTGTATCTACAGCTCCATCTTGTGGCCAGTAGATAACAATGCAACAGAATATTTTTAGCATATGAATACTATGTTACCATCTATTCATTTGCAACACCAATAGCACTTCCAGTAGTTTAACGATACAGTTACAAATATGTTTCAAAAGCGTTTAAATAGCAGTAAGTTATATCCTCACCATGGTTATTTAGTTATAATGTCCATTGTGTCAGTGCCCTCTTGTTCGAGACAACTGCAAAAAATACATATGCAGATTTTCAGTTAGAAATTTAAAGATTTAAAGAAAAGGCATTTGTCTCAGCAGCATTTTCAACAATTTCACAAAAAACATTTAAGACTCCAAGCTTCATTAATCCCGAAAGGTTCAATACAATTTAGTCTTTCCATCCATCTGGCCTCACATTGTAGCAGTATTTTCTTTCTATCCCCTCCTCTTAGAGGGCGATCAATTTGTTCAAGGACCATCCACCTAAGGATGCTTTTGAAACATATTTGTAACTGTATCGTTAAACTACTGGAAGTGCTGCAAATGAATAGATGGTAACATAGTATTCATATGCTAAAAATATGCTGTTGCATTGTTATCTACTGGCCACAAGATGGAGCGTGGGGCTTATGGGTAATGGAGGGCTTAAAAGCTGTTTTTTCTTACACTGTTTATAACATGCACCAGAGGAAGGACCAGATGGGTCCGAAACATGTAGTGCGATAATAAAACTACACACTTGCAAAGACTCTCCAGACTTTCTTGTTATTTTATGTTACAGAGAGAAAATATCTATAGAGCGAATATTATACCCTTATTGTGAATTATTAGTCACCAGGGGGGTGTGAGTCCCGTGATGTTATATCTAGTGAAGTATCTTGTTCCAACCTTGTTTATATGAATCACAATTGTGAAATCTCATTTTAGAAATTGTTGAATGCAGTAATTTTTTTTTTTTAAAACCATCTTTTCAATTGTATATTATTATATAAGGAATAATAACAATATGATTATTTCTTCAACAGGATTGGTTGACTAAATTTGGATATCTGCCCCCGCCCAATCCTGTTACAGGGCAACTGCAGACACAGGAAGAACTGTCTAAAGCCATCAAGGCAATGCAAGAGTTTGGTGGCCTGAAAGCTACTGGGATTTTAGGTGAGATATAAAAAAATTCCATGCTTTAGCTGTCATGTTGAAAAGCAGTAGTAAGGGAGCAGTAAAGAGGCCTATGGAGGGACCCTGGGACAGGTGGAACAGAGTAAGGCATGACTTAGGGACGAATAGGAATTGAGGAATGGTTTGGCTGGTGTATTGTGGAGATTGTATGCGAGGTGGAGCAAAGGAGGGGGCAAGGCGAGATTATAAGACGGGGAAAAAGTGCAGGAGAGCAGTCTTACCTGTTGGAAGACAAGGGAAGCAGTGTTTCCCGCCCGCCCACCCATCAAGGAGGATAAGGGTTAAGTTGTCGCAGCTTTGGCGGTGTGGGGCTGCCCTAATGGGTATAATGGGTAGCCAAAAAGGGGGCTGGAGATTGGCCTGGGGCTAGGCTTAGGGGCAACGAGGCACACTAAGTGAGGAAGTAGGCGACGGAGACTTGCTTAGGCTGGAGAACAGGTTGGTTAGGAAGAGTTATGTGAATTCAGTATAAGCTACTGTTGAATGTTATGCAGCCTTAAGCAGCTATTGTTTTACAATGTCACAGCTTATTCATGTTATGCATTTGTTATAATAATAATGTGGGTATGTTGGTGGATAATTTTTTCTTAAGCTTGGTGAGTTTAATAAACACAAGCTATGGCCTTTTTCATCCAAAAATGTTGTATTGTGTTTTATTAAAGTAAAGAGTCAATCAACGATATTGAGTCATACGTAAGTCATGTCTGGAGTCTTTGCAGCTATGCAATTTTCAGTGATGTTAGTTTGCCCTGCATGCTTCACCTTGGGGCAGAATGCAATATCTACTGATATATATATATATTCACTTCGACGATATCCATTCTTTTGCTTTAGTAGTAAATGAGTTACTTATTATTCAACTAGGGTTGCCACCTGTCCGGTTTTGACCTGGACAGCCTGGTAATTTGAGGGACTGCCAGGTCAAAACTGCCTGTCTGGTTTTCCAAATTAGAAAACCCTCTGCCACTGGCCACTGTGAAAAACAGTGGTGAAATCCCTCTGACACTGTTTTGTTGCTTTCTGGGAGCTGTGAAAGTGGTTTATATATTTATTTTTATAATGGGAAACTTTTTTCACTAAGAGGTCGGGATTAGAACAATGATTTGATTAAAAGGATTTAAGGCTGATCATTATTATATTCTATATATAACATGCCTGTATGAAGAAGCTGCAGTATTTTATTTAATGCAAGCTGTCGCCGTCTCCTCTCTGGTTGCCCTCCTTCGCCTACCGGCCACCACTCTTATGTTCTTTGCAAAGGGCCTTTTGGTTCACTGTGGAATGCACGACCATCTTGGATTTTTTTATGCTGCATATAGAGCAGGCAGTCAGACAAAAAGCATGCACCAAGCAGCCGTGGGAGCACATAGAAAGTGTTTTTTATTTTACATTTTTCTGTGATTTTTACTGGCAGTTTGGAATTGATGGATTGCGTATTAATGCTGGGATATTTATACTGTCACACCTGAGGTTAGTATATATTGATTAATTTTCTATAGTATTATACTAGTATGTCTATGGTAAATATCCATGTATCTATTTTACTTAGGGATTAAATTGGCATTTCTGGGATTCATATACTTATTACTCATTTTGTATAGAAATTAAACAGGTTTATCTGGATTGTGTTGTAGTAAAATGGGTGTTGTATTTAGGGGTGTGGGTATAAGTGGGCATGGTTTCCCACCAAGTGCCTCTTTGCCCAGGGACCACCAAGGACTTAGGCTCTGTATCTATGCTTCTGACTCAACTCTCTGATTAATGGTGAATGTTTTAAAGGCAATACAATTGAGCAGTGTAACACAAATGTAGATTCCTAAACGAGGACTGAAAAAACTTATTAAAGAGGTTGTTCTCCTTAAAAGTAACTTTTGTTATGTAGACATCAAAATCACATGGCAATTTGAAGGGTTTTTTTTTTGTTTTTGTTCTGCAGATCACAATCTTTCCATTTAAACAGCTTTCTGGTTACTAGAGTTTATTGCCCTAGCAACCAGGGAGCAGTTTTGAAATGAAAATGGAGGGTTAATAGTAAATGGCCTGAAAAAAAATAAATAAATAGAAAATAATGAAAAAAAAGATGCCCTCAAAATAAATCCTTTGTTTGGTTGCCAAGGTAAAACAGCAAAGTGCATTTGCAGGTAAAGGCTAGAAAATGCTACAGTAGGAGGTTTAATAAGTAGCAGATAGGTTGCTGTTTGTAACTGCACCAGTGCAATTTAACAGCCATATTATATTTAGTGCTCTTCTGTTAGAAAAAAAACCTAAGAACAAGGTTTCATCTGGTTTGGTACCAATGGATTGGAGAAAAATTGATCTCATTCCAATATTTGAAAAGGGATTACGATCTCAGCCTGGCAATTATAGGCCAGTAAGTTTGACATCTGTGGTGGGCAAATTATTTGAAGGCTTGTTAAGGGATCACATTCAAAATGTTGTCCTAGTGAATGGCATTATGAGCAGCAATCAGCATGGCTTTATTAAGGATAGACACAGAACACACCGGCACAACATGGGTAATTCTAGCAGGATTAACCTTGCTCGTTTATTGCGGATGCAACGTTTCGGGGCGTGACCCCTTTCTCAAGCATGTTTCGGGGTCACGCCCCGAAACGTTGCATCCGCAATAAACGCGCAAGGTTAATCCTGCTAGAATTACCCATGTTGTGCCGGTGTGTTCTGTGTCTACGCTGTTTTTGAGGTTGCCACCTCTAGCATCGAGCACCTGGGATTCGTTTGATTTTGGACGGCCAGGGTGTGCGAGTGTAAGTTTTTCTTTATTAAGGATAGGTCATGTCAGAGGTAAGTTAGATTCTGGACAGTGGTGGGGGCAGTAGATGTGATCTATTTGGATTTTGCCAAAGCGGTTGATAAAGTGCCCCACAAACGACAACTTTCTAAACTAAGGTCTGTTTGGCTTAATGAAGTTGTTTGCACATGGATAGGAAACTGGCTACAGGATCGGGTACAGAGGGTGGTTGTTAATGGTAAATTCTCTACTTGGAGTAAGGTTCTTAGTGGGGTCCCCCAGGGCTCGGTATTGGGTCCACTTTTATTTAACTTGTTCATTAATGACTTAGGGGAGGGTGTTGTAAGTAATGTATTAGTGTTTGCAGATGACACAAAACTATCCAGCCCAATTAATTCCATCCAGAATGTGACATCCTTGCAGCAGGATCTTGACAAACTGGCAATCTGGGCAGCTAAGTGGCAAATGAGATTCAATGTTGATAAATGTAAAGTCATGCACCTGGGATGTAAAAATATCCAAGCCACTTATACCCTTAATGGGACTGCACTAGGCAAATCTATCATGGAAAAGGACATTGGAGTCCTTGTAGATGATAAACTTGGCTGTAGCAAGCAATGCCAGTCAGCAGCATCAAGGGCAAATAAGGTCTTGAGCTGTATTAAAAGGGGCATAGAGTCAAGGGAGGAGGGGGTCATTATTCCACTGTATAGAGCACTGGTAAGGCCCCATCTAGAATATGCCATACAGTTTTAGTCTCCAGTGCTCAAACAGGACATTATTGAATTTCAGAGGGTCCAGAGAAGGGCAACTAAGCTGGTAAAAGGTATGGAAAATCTTAGCTATGAGGAAAGACTGGCCAAATTGGGGATGTTCATGCTGGAGAAGAGGCGCTTAAGGGGAGATATGATAACTATGTATAAATATATAAGGGGATCATATAATAATCTCTCTAATGCTTTATTTACCAGTAGGTCTATCCAGCTGACACGAGGTCACCCATTCCAATTAGAAGAAAAGAGGTTCCGCCTAAATATTCAGAAGGGGTTTTTTACAGTGAGAGCTGTGAACAGGGCAGCCATCAGGGGGGGATAGGGAGGAGAGTTGTAGGGGGCCCTGAGGGTAAGGGGGGCCGGCCACGCCGCACTTACTTAATTAGCCTGCCCCCCCCCCGCTTTCTGAGAGCTGCTGACTTTGAGAAGGCACTGCGGGAGCACAAGGGGAGGTATCTTCTGTCCAATACTTCCCCTTATTGGTCACTGAGTTTAAGTCCCGGTTGAGCTGCTCAGCTGAGGTTTGAACTTCTCCTCCAGTTCATCCACTCACCATGCAGCTTTACCAGGACTTGTAATTCTGTGACCAATAAGGGAAGAAAATGCTGTCACTGGAATGCTTCACAGCCTGTGAAGATGTGGAATTCTCTTCCTGAATCAGTCATACAGGCTGATACATTAGATAGCTTTAAGAAGGGGTTGGATGGCTGTTTAGCAAGTGAGGGAATACAGGGTTATGGGAGATAGCTCATAGTACAAGTTGATCCAGGGACTGGAGTCAGGAAGAAATCTTCCCCCTCAAATTGGAGAGGCTTCAGATGGGGTTTTTTGCCTTCCTCTAGATCAACTAGCAGTTAGGCAGGTTAAAGTAGCGTTCAGTGGTTGAACTTAATGAACATGTGTCTTTTTTCAACCTTACTTACTATGTTACTATGGGTACAGTTAAAGGAATTTTGTGTGCATAAACCCTCATAAAAACTGTCAAGAGCATGAAAGCTACTGTATATTAAATTTTCAGGCTTATGCTAAAATAGAATATAAAATATTTATAAATGTACAAATTAATAAAGTGTGAAAAAAAACAGACTCAAACACATTTGCACAACAGGAAGGATAATCCAGCCCCTAAGAGTTCCCATAGGTAAACTTAACTTAAATATAAACCTTACAGTTACACCGGTAGCAGCAAACTGACTCACTGCTTTCATTGAATTGCTGCTGCTCAGAAATGATCTGTGAATTGCACATCTTAGATAAACCTCTGGAGAGCTAAGCCAGGGTGGTGGAACTTGGAATAGCAACTGTCTGTATCTTCCTTCCACTCATATAGAGTAGGCCCTCCAGCTATATTGGCATAGAAGAACAAAGCCATGGGACACACATTCATTTTCAACACTGTTCATCTCTTGGTTAAAGAAATGGTGAAATTATTTCTTTATATAATTAACAAGACTATGACTATTTTAATGAATGATAAAAATGTAAATATTGGGTTTTTTTCTTTTACATTGTACCCACTGGGGATAGTTTTTCAGTGGAGTTTATGAATGGAAATTTATTTTGGTTGTAACCAAATGAGTAAATAGTATAGACTAGTAGTGTAGAATTGTATACTTTATGAATGTTGGTGAGTCTAAAGTATTTACTCACATTGCCCTTACTTCTTTTTATTCATCCCTTTCATCTTCAGTCTCCAGTTCCTTTACTCGGGGGGGGGGGGCACTTACACTTTCTTTTACAGGACTTCAACTAATGGTACCAGCTTTGCCAGGTGCTTTCCGAACAGCTTCTTGAGCATTAGGCTTTAAGCACACCAGGGTCCTTTCTATACCCTGTACTTTCTACTTGGGCCCTACCTAACTTGCAGGGTACCCATCAGAATACTAACCCCATCTCACTCCTAGGTGGGGCACAGAATGCTCTTGCTAGCTGTTCTCTCTGCCTCTCATTCCTAGGATGAGCTATGACACAAGTTATCTCTGTCCTGGCAAAACTGGACAGCTTTTTCCACTTAGGGGGAAATTCACTAAAGGGCGAAGTGACTAACATTAGCGAAAATTCACCAGTGTCACATCATTTTGGGACTTTGCCAATTTACTAACGGGCGCAGGCGTAAATTTGCTAGCAAAAGAGATAGACTGTAGCGTTACTACACTTTTTAAGGCCAGGCAAATTTTCACTCTGGCGAATGGACGTAACTACGCAAATTCACTAAGATGCGGATTTTAATGAACGTTACCTCTTGCGTCAGACTTGCCTTCACCACCTCAGACCAGGAGAAGTGCAATAGAGTAGATAGTAGGACTTCCTCAAAATATAGTTGAAACTTTTTTCTAAGTCCCTAAGTTTTTAGGGTACCCGGCTTCCCCCCTATATTTCCTAACATATGGCACATAAACTATACACTGGGCTCATGGGTAGGGCATTATAACAACTTTATTTTATTTTATTAAGGTTCTCTGGACTTGTGTAGTGTAATGTATTTGCTGCAACATATACGTCCACTGAAATTTAACTTCCCGCCTTATGCAAATTAGCCAACACTAGCACAACTTCGCTTTGCTTGCCGAATTAACGCTAGTGAAACTTCGCCATTGTTCAGCGCCCTGGCCGCAACTTTGCATTTTAGTGAATTAGCGTTGTCCTGGCGAATTTTCACCTGGCCATATGAGCGAAACCGTCGCTGGTGAATTTGCGCAGGTTAGTGAATTTGTTCATAGTTTGTTCTTTCTAGTGTCTCAGGTTTGCTTTCTTAGATGTTCCATTTGGCAAAAGAGGACCACGCCTGATCCTGCCTCCCTTTTATACCCTTTGGTATACATTATACAAAACACAAAGTTTTAACTTTGTTTATTACACTAACATCTGCTTAACCCCTTTCGTTACCTTCTTACAAGTTGGCACATGGAGTGCTGTTGGGGGTGTAGGCTGGGCAGGACAGGACAGGGGCATGACTGGGTGGTATAGGCGGGTGGAGCAGGCATGGCCAAGAGACACCCCGATCTGAGGAAATCTGATTTGGCTTTTTTGTTATATACTCCTAATACTTTATAAATATTGACAGAAACACCAAACTTTACAAACTTAAAAGAGGACGAAACGTAATCCCCTTGCGTCTAAGTGTTGTGAGTAATAAACAATGGTGCTTTTACAGTAATACTTATATTTTTTTAAGGTTTTGTTCTCCTTTTATTAAAATGTTTTTAACAAAATAAATGTGCTGTTTTTAATTATGTGACGTTAAGAACAGCATAATTACATTTAATATGTTTAGTAGGAATATCAGTAGATATGGGTCTATTAATAAATGCTTTAAAACACCCACACATGAAAAAACAATAATTCTTTGCCTACAAATCACAGGGTTTTTTTTTTTTTTGTAGCTGCTTCAGTATCCCTGTGGGAGACAATGGGACAGCTTAGATATATTGCAGGAAATCAGCAAGCAATCTATTTCAATGTTTTAAAATGTTTCAAAAAAAGTACATTTGTTAATGTTTAAATGCAGGTAGAGATAAATGCAGAGCATAAATGTTTTGGTTTGCTGAAATGATGTGATCTCATCGTCATTCCATCTCCCGCTTTGCCTTAAAAATTGAAGCAGTGATCACATCTTCCCCTTTAGCTGAAAGTCTTTTCTCCTGGGCTCTTTGCAAAGAAAGAGGCTTTTGCAGTAAGAGGCCACTAGCAGGGTTCAGATCTGCAACACAATAGCGAGCAGATTTTATTCAGGAGCACATAAAAGTTTAATAATATCCATATACTGTATACATAGTTAATAATGTACCCCCTATTGTAAAATATAAGGCTATTATAAGTCACTGAGAAGTGCCTCTGACAAATTGTGTTGCATGTATTATATTGCATTGCACCGAACCAAAGCCATTAACTCTTGAATCAGCAAAATACAGATGAAAAGAATTATGAATTTTGAATAAAAATATGTTTTTTGAAGTAAATCCAAGCTACCCACTGTGGGTTGCATCATTATCCACAATACGCAGCATGCAAGCGAATCGTATGCTTATGCCATTATTAATGCCCCCTGCATTGGCGTGATGGACTTTAAACCATCTCCACTTTGATAAGACAAGGCTTCATTAATGCACAATTAATGAAAATGCATACATGCCGGCAGGACCGCAATCAGAAATCACAGGGCCCCATACGACAAAATTTCCTGGGGCCCCTGGGCTGCGCCCACCACAAGCCCCACCTACAGGTCCGCCCTCCCCACCCCACAGGTCCACCCCCCACCACACAGTAAAAAAACAAAAAAAATATTGGTGGCTAGGGTTACCACATGTTAATAAAAAATAAAAAGATATTGGTGGTCAGGGCCCCCCATAAAAAAACATTTGTGGCCAGGGCCCCCCCATTAAAAAATATTGGTGGCTAGGACCCCACATGAGAAAAAAAAATTGGTGGCCAAAATTAGTGGCCAGGGCCCCCACCCCCACATTATAAGAAAATTGGTGGCCAGGGCCCCTTAAACGTCCATACCTTCAGGAAGTCAGCAGCTCTCAGAAAGATGGGGGTCCGGCTAATCAAGTAAGTGTGGCATGGCAGGGCCCCCCTTACCCTCGGGGCCCCCTACAACTCTCCCCCCTGTCCTCCCCTGATGGCTGCTCTGCATGCCGGTGTGTGTTTTGGTGGAAATGCATGAGAAAAAAGCATAGTGAATTTCTTATGAAAAGTTCACTTTTGTTTATGTGCATGTTCACGTCCTTCTTTCTGAATCTGATCTCTACACTGAAATTGCATTCCACATTATTTGCTTTTATTCTAAATGTACAATGATACAGTTATTTACCTTTAATGAGTGTTAGAAAAGACATCAGCGGAAAGCTTAGAGAGATGTAATACCAGAGAATCTACTATTATCTCTGCTGGTTTTTAATGTTTTAATAGCTGATGTTAGTTTGGAGGTTTTTAATGTTTTAATAGCTGATGCTAGTTTGGATAACACTCTGACTTATAAAAGCTCCATTCTTTGTTAGGTTGTACATTCTTTTAAGGCTTATCATTAGTAAATAGGATTCTGCTCCATACTAATTATATTTAATCTTCTCTGAATGCTAATAAAATTAATCATGTTTAAGATCATTGGTAGGGTCTGTTAAACAGAAGGCAGGGATTAGTGCTATTCTCAGAAAGAGCTGTTAACAGGATGTACTACACACCGTTCTTTTTAAAAAATAAGAACCATATGGTTTTAAAGCCATTGTCAATTATTATTATTATTGAAATGTCCTTATGTTTTCGTCAACAAACATGAAGTTCAAGTGGCCACTTGAAGAATGTACAATAATAAATGGAATAAATCTCAATATTACACAATATTACTGGGCATAAAATAGTTTTTTCATACCCCAAAATGTCTAGGGATTGGCTTGTTCTACCCCTATACTCCCTGCAGTGTCATTGTCTGCTTCATCTGTAGTAACACCCCTGAGTGCTTACCAGCTAGAAAATGGGTGGTGATTGAAGGAAATGGGTAATGGGGGAGTGAAAAAAAAGGTGAGCCCTGGCCAAATTCTGTTCCAGGGTCCATGGGTTTGATGGAGAAAAGTCAATAGGGTAGCGAGGCCTGTTTATCAATATAGGGAGTAGCAGAAGTATTTGCAAAAAGTTAAAAGATATTTATTCGTACATGTGTAGCCTAATGCATTTCGTGCCAAATGGCCACTTACTCATAGGCTAGCCTAGCCCTAGCCTATGAGTAAGTGCCTATTTGGCACAAAACAAGTGCTAAACAGGCCTCATTACCCTATTGACTTTACTCCATTTTTTGTTAAACCCTTGGATTGGGGCATTTGTTGTAAGACTGCAGTACATTAACCTCTGTATTTTTTGTATTCATTTATACTTTTGAAGCAGACATACACACCTTCCCTTTTTGTTTGCCCGTGGGTCTGATGTCTCAAATCATAAAAGGCACCTATCTGGTGAATTTGAATGAACAAAACAAAACATTTAATTATGTGGAATGATGGAGTCCTGGTCAGGTTTTCTTAAACCTGGTATAATGTTCGTCAGACCTTAGTTTTAGGGTTATCAGATTTCAGGAGAACATAGTAAATTTTATCTGGCTGGCAGTTGTATCAGTATGTGCAAGTGGACTGAACAGAATCTTAGCTGAAACTGGCAATGCAATTGGGGCTATTTATTGTATTCTGATTTTTTCTGGTTGTACTTTTAAAGGGAAAAAAAAAATTTTAAGTAGGAAAAAAACTAAAATTTTTCACAATGTATGAATGGTGTTAAAGGTCCGAATAAAAAAGTACTCCAACTCAGACCTGCCGAGTACATGTAGAAGTGAGATGTCCTTAAGATATCCTGATTTGTGCTGGGTTTCTGAAAAATTCTTGGTATTTGGGCATCAAATCCAAAAAAGTTGCGAATCCGGTATTTTGATTTTTTTCACTATTTTATTGAGTTTTTTCCATACAAGAAATTTTTTGGAAAATGTATTGATAAATGGGGGGGGGGGTTTGTGCAGATTTGGTGGGAGAAGTTTTCAGTAAATTGTGAGAACTTTTCTGATTCTCATAAATAACCCCCTAAGTGTATTCCCAAATTGCCTTTTCATCTATTTGTTCAGCTCTTAAGGCAAAAGGTTAGATATGGCTGTGTGTTAAGACTCCAGTCCCTAATTTCAATCATCTTTACTTCTCATAAAATGTTATTCTTCTAAATTAGGGGCTACAGCCAGTACTAGTTTTAGGTTAGGGCAGAAAGGTAATTTAGCCAGAGCCTCCAGCACTAGCGCTTCCTCGAGAGAAAAAACAATATTACTAGTTGACATTTTCAGGACCAACAATGTTGCAAAAACTATAAAATGTAGATTAAATGTTAAAAGATTAGGACTAAAAGTAAAGATATTTTTTGTCTGAAATGCAGATGAGCCAACTTTGATGCTGATGAAAACCCCTCGTTGTTCCCTGCCTGACCTGTCCCACTCACAGGCTTTAAGAAGGAGACGAAGTGCCCAGCCCCTGACAAAGTGGAATAAAAGGAATTTGTCCTGGCGGTAACCATCAATCTTTCTTTTACTTTGTGTCATGATGTTCAGCTTTCAATAGACAGTGAAAGATGACATATTCCAGCTGAGTTAGAAGATTGCAATGATTCATGTTAAGCTCCAAACATTGATTCATACTAGTATACTTAAGAAGAGCATGTTCACGGACATCAATTTTACTCTGGGGCACCATTCCTGGTATTTTGAAGGGAATCTTTTCTGGTAAAAAACAGAAATGCTCTTTCAAAATCAGACTTAGATTGTTATTTAACATTTGGGAGCTGTTTCTCTATTACAAAAGCTTGTGAAAAATGTAGCATGCAGCACCATGTGTCTATATAAGTTACCTCTGTAATTCTGAAATGACATATAATGCTCAGCACAGCGGCTCTGCGTATAAGCTTGGCAAAGCTGCTAGAGAAGAGCAAATCCTATGTAACTGGCACTCACAAATGTACATTTACTGCAAACTGTTAATATGCAGAAAGTGCTTGTATACATGCACTGAGCAGATATCTTTTTTTTTATATATATATATATTACAACCAAGTTCCATGAATTGTACATTTTAAATAATATATGTTTGGGGGTTTTTTTTTTTGCAGAGAACCGAGCAAGTTAAGCAATAGTTTATTCACCTATTCTAAACCACTTGTGCTGAAATGTTAGATCCCTAAATTATTGTGTGTTCAGTTTACCTTACATTACCTGATTGAAGCTAGTTGCAGACATATTTAAATAAAGGCCTATTTGGGCCCTGGAGATATGAACGTGGACGCCTCATTGTAGGAAATGTTCAAATTAAATTATTGCTCTCTTTACAGGCTAAGGAACAAATATAGTTAAGAACCTAATATCATAGAGGCAAACAAATAAACTTGGCTCACATTTATTGCAGAGATGTAATACAGAACACCCACTTTTGAAGAATGCAAACTTATAGACACAAAGGTTAATTTACAGCTGCCAAGGCAGTTTGCAAAGTGCAAAAACAGGTGCAATGCACCAAACTGCTGTTTATACAGTACAAAGTGCACACCACAGCAGAGCCCTATGGTATTCTAGGCAGAACCGAGAAAGCAGCAAGCAACCAGTTTAACATTATTCATAAGCTCTAGTGAAACAGTGGCCACCCTGTGGCCTTATTGCCATGAAAATCATGTTAATACTTTTTACAGAGATTTTTTTTCAAACAAAGCACCTTTCAGAACTATTAGCAACCTTCTTCTAATCAGAAAGCAAAGATATATACATATATATATATATATATATATATATATATATATACAGGGTCAGACTGAAGCCATTGGGGCCCACCAGGGCTGCAAAAGAAAGGGCCTTCCTGACAGTTCCTGGGGGCCCCCTCTCGACTTCGAAACTCCTGTATTGTGGTGAGGTCACTACTAGGATACCTGGGAAAGTCCTCAGGAAAGTGATCCCAGCTACCTAAACCCTTTCAGTGTGTGCGTATATGTATATGTGTGTGTGTGTATATATATATATATATATATATATATATATATATATATATATATATATATATATATATATATATATATATAGCAAAATGATCAAAAAAAAACGCACAACCAGGACTTTCATAAGTGTTGAAAAAAACAAAAATTTACTTTATTTTCGACGTTTCGGCTCCTAACTTAAGCCATCTTCAGGAGGTGAAAACTGCACACACAACACACATATTTAAATGCTAAAATGGCGCCAACCATGAAATGATGACGTCATCACACCACTGTGTTTTCATTGGTGATCGTGAACACAACGTGTATAGCCCCCTAGTGGGTGGGTTCTAAAAAATAGTGTTCTAGTGTCTATAATTAAGTCCAATTCAGGACTTATTAAAAAACCATATATTAAAATCTGTGAACAGTGACACTTGTATTGGCGTGCTGCTATCCGGTGTTGCTAAGTGAATTTAAAAACATTTCTTCAACATAGCGCCCACCTGATGCGCTATTAATCTCATGTCCCCAGGAATAAACAAACAGCGCATATGTTTTACCTTATCGCCGCCTCTGTAGGACACATACCTCCGATCCATGCAATAGTAAGCCCCTCATGCCCGCATCGTACAACCAAATCCAACAGCAGTCTGTGGGCTGAGCGAGCCCTTCACGACCCCTGAGCATCCAAGCGTCTGATTGGAGTACGTTCATCCATCAATCACCCTGTGGCTCGCAGTGTATTCGTCCCCCTGCGTCAGTATGAGGTACCGGCCTCTCACCATAACACCGATCAGCATGTGTGTCACCGGCTGCCAATAGGAGCCGGTGTTCACGCCCATCAGTGTATCTTGTAGATATGCGTCGGACTCGCGATGGAACTCCTTCACCCGCAGCTCGTCTAGTCTTCATCCTTATTTGGCGATATGCAGCGCCGGCCACTAACAATACCACCGCTGCATATCGCCAAATAAGGACGAAGTCACAGATTTTAATATATGGTTTTTTAATAAGTCCTGAATTGGACTTAATTATAGACACTAGAACACTATTTTTTAGAACCCACCCACTAGGGGGCTATACACGTTGTGTTCACGATCACCAATGAAAACACAGTGGTGTGATGACGTCATCATTTCATGGTTGGCGCCATTTTAGCATTTAAATATGTGTGTTGTGTGTGCAGTTTTCACCTCCTGAAGACGGCTTAAGTTAGGAGCCGAAACGTCGAAAATAAAGTAAATTTTTGTTTTTTCAACACTTATGAAAGTCCTGGTTGTGCGTTTTTTTTGATCATTTTGCTGTTTATGTTTTAACCAGCACCTAGGCATTTACTAACACTTGGGAGTGCTACAGACTGTGAATTATATATATATATATATATATATATATATATATATATATATATATATATATATATATATATGCGCAATGGCTGTAACTGTAATATCAAGATTGTTACTAGTCGATAAATGCCTGCACCTTGTTTTACATATAAAATAATAATGGAGTTTAATGGAAGGACCCGCATTTGGTTTTTTTAGGCATTTTGAATGACCTGTCAACTGCAAAATGGCTAATTAAAGGCTAAGTGCAGGACAAAGACATATTATCTTTTGCTTATGCTGCCTTTTTGCCAACTGGAAGATAATGGAAGTGTGCAGTTAAGGATGCTAAAATATCATGCTATCACAGTCTCGGAACCTTAACATCCATCCTCTGTGGAACTGGTAACTGCAGAAGTCATGCATTCCAAAAATTCAAGCTTCAGTGTAACAAGAGTGCCCTCTTGAGAGACTTGGTGTTACAACACTCTGCTAGAAACAAACCGAGTAATTCACAAGAGTGATCATTTTTTAAAGCTAGAACAGTGTAAAAGCATTTAAGAAATATCTAATTAATCATGATCTTCACCATTTATTTATATGGTGCCTGCGAGTTACACAGCACATTACATTCATTCTTACAATAATTTGACAAACATAATACAGACTAGAAATAACATCAGAGGGTCTTGCTCACAAGAGCTAAAAATATGAGTTTACACTGTCATCTCTGTACAATACAAGCCAAAAATGATTAGTTGTGGTGTTTGTACTTTTTATATTTATTTCCATGTAGTAAGAGAAAATATTTTGGTATATATTAATCACGTTTTTTCCAAAGAAAATGGTGATGCAATGTCTGTAATAAAAGAAAATGCTTTCTTCATTTTTAGGGTTCGAAATTTCCCTAAAGAGTCTTCACTTGGACATGACACTGTGCGGGCACTGATGTATTATGCCCTTAAAGTATGGAGTGATATTACCCCACTGAATTTTCATGAGGTGGCAGGGAATAATGCAGATATTCAAATAGATTTTTCAAGGGCTGATCACAATGATGGATACCCATTTGATGGCCCTGGTGGGACAGTAGCTCATGCCTTCTTCCCAGGAGAACATCATACATCTGGAGATACTCACTTTGATGATGAAGAATCTTGGACCTTCCGGTCATCAGGTATGTAAAGTTAAAGGAACAGTAATACCGAAAAATGAAAGTGTTTTAAAGTAATTAAAATATAATGTACTGTTGCCCTGCACCGTTAAAACCGGTGTGTTTGCTTTAGAAACACTACTATAGATATATAATATTATAAAAATAAGTTCTGTGTAGCCATGGGGAAGCCATTCAAAGATGAAATGGCTCAGGTTACATAGCAAAGAGGAGAAAAGTTCTATAGAATATAATAGAGTTCTGCAGAGGTAATTCTTCCCTATTTAACCTGTGTCAAAAATGTCCCTAACTTCAGTCCCTCTGCTAAATAAATCTTGCACTGCTACAGTATCTGCTGTTTCCACCCCTAGATATTCACGGCATGGATCTGTTTGCTGTGGCAGTGCATGAATTTGGCCATGCCATTGGACTGACTCACATTTCAGACATGGAGTCCATTATGAGACCTTATTATCAAGGACCCGTGGGTGACCCCTTAAAGTATGATCTGCCATATGACGACAAAGTCAGAATCTGGCAGCTATATGGTAAGTACTCTTCTCTACATTACCAGCAAGTTGTTGTAGAGTCGCATATACAGCATATTTGTCTGCTCAAAGCATAATGTCTTTCTCTATTCTTCCCTAGTCCTATTATTGCCATTGTATTTGCACCTTTACTAATTCTTGGTGGGTCCATACACTGTACTTTATAAGAATTATTATGGAATATTTTGCAACATTAATGGCTTTGCATACAGTAAACTAATGCTGCCCAACATTTTTCCATTGACTTAATCTGGTCTATATGCTAAAGGACTCAATTATATTAATGGTATGGGGCCAAGGTAATTAACAAGATATGGTAAGATCTATGCCAAAATGAGTATTAGACTTTTGGACAAATACAGGATGATAACAATGCCAAAACACTGTCAGAGTGCTACTTATAGTCTATAATATTAATGTGTTCTAGCTTATAAACATGTAGTGTAATACGTGGTCACAACAGAGCACTGTCAACATTAGGAAAGCAAAAAAAAAGCCTCTGAGATAACCTATGTCTATGAGCAATGGCATACAGAAACTTGGCACCTCCAGTATAAAGTAGTTTAGTATATATGGGGTCACTATCCTTAAAGTTGCCCCATAACTTAAAAGCACTTGTGCAAGTGATTGTCGCTTGGAAATGTTGACTACCACATTTCCAAAAAGAGTACATGCATGACTGCTTTCAGACAACTATAGATGTTAATATGGGTTTGGCTGCTCAAAAATACAATTTAAAATTAAATTAAATTAAAATTTCCCATATATGCCCATGTGTTGTCCTAAAAGCACCATAGCATCAAAATTGTCCATAGAATTATTTTGTTGAATTATGAGTTATGCGTGTTCTTTTAGGCATACCTCTTGTGATATTAGTTATTTCTGTCTCTTATTTTTTGTTCCAGTGTCCTACATGGCTTCTAATGCTTCACCCTCTCTCACCCCAGGAGTCCGAGAGTCTGTGTCCCCCACAGCAAAACCGGATATTTCAAAAACAGAAGATCATCCTTTTCTGCCTGATCTGCCAGAAAACCGCTCTACCACTCAGTAAGATGACTTGACTTATTGAGTAAGGGCCATGTTCCTGTAATCATCTGAGTAATTCCATGGCCAGCCCATTGTCTATCTCATATGCCCTGTTGTGTATGAATGTTTAATATTCCATATGATCAATAATTAGAATAGATAGGGTAGTAAAACAGTACAGTATAATAAATAAATGCATGAAAACATCTGCAGTAGTCAAGAAAATATTAAAATGTTCGTTTGATCAAAATATATAGATTTTTCATAGCCATAATCAGGTAAACTTTCTTGTGGCAGTATTTGTAGGGATGTAGCGAACGTCGGAAAAAATGTTCGCGAACATATTCGCGAACTTGCGTCAAAAATGCGAACGGTTCGCGAACGTCGTGAACCCCATAGACTTCAATGGGAAGGCGAATTTTAAAAGCTAGAAAAGACATTTCTGGCCAGAAAAATGATTTTAAAGTTGTTTAAAGGGTGCAACGACCTGGACAGTGGCATGCCAGAGGGGGATCAAGGGCAAAAATGTATCTGAAAAATACATTGTTGACACAGCACTGCGTTTTGTGCTGTAAAGGGCAGAAATCACACTACGTCACTCAGGTGATGTTTCTGGACACGGAATGTGAAAAAGCTCACACAGCTAGGTGGCACTTAGTTAAAGACTGAGCAAACAATGCCTGCAAGGGCAACGTATACAGTAGTGGATACGGAATATATTATTGCTGCTGTAAAAACATCACTCAGGTGATGTTTACGGACACGGAATTATTATTGTTATTTAGACAGAATGTGAAAAAGCTCACACAGCTAGGTGGCACTTGCATACCTCCCAACTGTCCCTCTTTTGACCACTCAACCCCCTGTCCCTCTTTTGTACTGGAAAGTCCCTCTTTTCTCTGCACTGAACAGCCAGAAAAAAAACAGTTTCTAACTTAATTGGCTTTTGGCAGAGAGCTCAGAACAGCTAACAGGTGCAAATAAGATACTTTGTAATAATTTTGACTCTGGTTGGTGCTGGTAGTGGTGAACTACTAGGAGGAGCAGCACACCAGTCCCACTCCCCAACACAGCTAGACTAATAGCACTGGGCTCTTATAGTAGCAAAGTAAAAAAACAAAAAAGAAAATAAAAGCAGTCCTTACAAGGACTATTGGGTTACAGGCAGCAGTCAGCAGATGAGATCAGCAGCAGTGCCCACAGCAGCTACATACAGAGCACTGCAGTAGAAGGTAGATTACTATCCAGCAAAGCTACCTAACCTAAAATGTCCCTCAAATCCCTGCAGAGTTCTGTCCCTACAATACAGAGCAGTATCAAGTAGATTACTAGCCAGCAAAGTTACTATCAACTGTCCCTCAAATCACTAACAGCTCTCTCCCTACACTAGCTCTTCCAAGCACACACAGGCAGAATGAAAAAACGCTGCAGGGCTTCAGTTTATATATGGAAGGGGAGTGGTCCAGGGGGTATGGGGGTGGTCCAGGAGGGAGAGCTTCCTGATTGGCTGCCATGTATCTGCTGGTCTGGGGTGAGAGGTCAAAAATAAGCGCCAGCTAAGGCGAACCCAAATTGGTGAACGTCGCGCGACGTTCGCGAACATTCGGCGGACGCGAACGGTCGATGTTCGCGCGAATTAGTTCGCGGGCGAACAGTCCGCGACATCCCTAAGTATTTGTCTTTCTAAATTCCCCTCAAGCTGCTTAGGCATTTTGCAACTATGTTTAGTCTCTATGTGAAACCTACTTTACTCTGATGAGATTTTGTTCCTGTGAGTTTATCTGCTCTCTTACTGTAGTTACTGGAAATTGATAACAAGTTCTGTATCTTATACATGGGGTTGACCCAATACCTTCAATTGAATTTAAGTGCCATCATTGTGCAGTCCTGAATTTCACCCGGCAAAGACATTCTTATTGATATGCATAATTTCCTTCAAATAATTATCTTTTATTGTGAAAAAAGCTGTACTGTAGTTGGCTTTAAAAAAATATATGTGCTGTCCTAAAATGTTCTTAGAATAGAGATGTACTTTCGTTCTCTTTTCTTTTTTCCTGTCAGGCCAAGGAAGGACGAGCCTGACCGATGTAGCACACATTTCGATGCAGTTGCTCAGATCAGAGGAGAAGCATTCTTCTTTAAGGGTAAAAGCTTAACAATGTATTACCATCAAGAATTACAGTATTTCTCTCTCTGGATGTAAAAATGAATATAAGTGCATGTTTTTGTTGCTGCTTAACATACCTATTGTAGCAGTACAATAGGTTTTACCCAAATTGCATATATTGTCTGGGAGACTCTAAGGACAAATGCTCTGTTTGTCCTGCATTAAATTGTAATTTGTTAATATGACAAACACAACAATTAAGTACCATAAAACTACCAAGGAACCCTATCAGAGTCACTGAATTAAAGCCAATGTTTGTCTGTCTATATTCCACAAAATAGGTATTCATTGTGACACCATCTGTTCCTTCTCTGTGCATTTGCCAAAATTCTAGGATTTTTCAATACAAAGAGCAGCTGGCTCCTAGGGGGAAACGTGTATGCTTTGATTTAGTAACCTGTTTTTTGTGTTCGCCCAGGCAAGTACTTCTGGAGGCTCACAAGAACAAAGCATTTGGTATCCCTTCAGCCGGCTCAGATCCATCGTTTCTGGAGAGGCCTCCCACTCAACCTGGATAGTGTGGATGCCGTATATGAAAGAACTACTGATCATAAGATTGTTTTCTTTAAAGGCAAGTTATTTCCCTTGTTCAATTGGTTTGAATTGTAAAGTAGTAGGAAATGAGAAACTCATGTTTAATGGGGTTATATCATCTTATATGTAGCCCAAATAATTGCATCCCTGTTTATCTCTATGGCATTGCAAATTAACTGGAGTGACTGTAAATTCATGATGCAATTTAAGAAAATTCATGACTAGAACTGCAGCTACTAGAATTGGAATATTGCTGGTAGAAAAATATTTAGCATATAGCATTTATATACTATATACATATTCACAGCAAAGGTCTCAACACTACACAGTTTTGCTCATAATGACGTTCTAATATGATTCATAATACAGCTTTCCTGATTGGTGACCCACACTATATAATACCAATTTTGGAATTATAACTTCAGATAAGCAACTTCCATTTGGGAAGAAGAAGTGGAAACTATGGCAGCAGCAACTGCTAATCTAGTTATGCAATCCATCATTCTATGGTCAATATTCCTATCATTACTTTAATAACTATTTTAGTAGTAGTATTTTAGCTTTTTCAAGCTTTGAAATAGATATAAACACTCATGGGCCAGATTCAATTCAACGAGAAAAGGGTTTATGATGTAAAGGACAAGATTCAATTTGAGATGCGATTCAGAAAAACTTAACTTACAGTTTAGCACATGAAAACTCTATTGAAATGTATGGGGAAAAACTGGAACTGAATTTGGAGAAAAGTTTTTTGAACCTCAAATTGAATTTTGTCTGTGACTTTCTCTAAATTGAATCTGGCCCATGATGTGCCTCTTATACTCCAATTCTGTCCCATGCACCTTCAGTGATAATATTCTAGTCGACTCTATTCAAAACAATTCAGGGTTATGGAGAAACTATTTACTATTAGAAACCGTTTCCTGCACCATTCAAGAATTTTAATAGCAGTGCACTTTTAAGCTTAGAAGAAATCCCATAATGACAAATGTTACACTCTGGCTTTTGAACTAGAAGTTAACTAATTGTATCAAAGCATCTTAATCCTTCTTCACTTTCAGGAGATCGATATTGGGTTTTCAAAGATAATAATGTTGAGGAGGGATACCCAAGACCAATCACAGACTTTGGACTGCCACTAGGAGGTGTTGATGCTGCCTTCTCTTGGTCCCTTAATGACAAGACATACTTTTTTAAAGACAATCTTTTCTGGTCGTATGATGACAAAGAGCATAGGATGGATGAAGGATATCCTTTAGAGACCATTCTGTGGAAGGGCATTCCTGTTACTTTGGATGATGCCATGGGATGGTCTGATGGTAAGTTTTTATATGTATATACTGTATAGTGGCTTCCCTGCTTAAAAAATGTATGTTTTGTATTGTGTTTTTCTAAGTATAACAAGGGTAAGCCCATTTGTTAGATGCTTAGCTCAGGAAGGAGTGTTCAGCTTGGCTGAGCCAAATTATATAGTCACACTATAGTTTGAGTCCTTGCTAATATAAAGTCTTTTGAGCTTCACTCTGTATGCAGGATACAGTGAAGGTGACATGTGTTGGCACTCTGGAATATCCCCTTGTATGATGTAGGCCAGGGGATAAAAGGGACTGGAGTTCCAATTACTAAATGTGGCATGGTTCTCTTACAGCCAATAGTTATAAACAGGGATAATCTTCTGCATTAATATACAGTGAGAGACTTCTGTACAGTTATAGAGAGACGCCCAAACCATTATACAGAAAATCATTTTGCAGAGAGACATCGTATAAATATAGACTTTGTTGCTGTTACACATAAGTATCCATCATACAGACATATCTGTGCTGTTATAGAGACATATAGAGATTTTGACGCAGTGGATTTTTTCGCCGGAGAATTGTCTCCGCAGTTGTACGAGTTAATTCACTTGCAGCGAAATGCAGAAATTCACATAGAATTTGTGTCTTGCAAATTTATTCGCCCTTCACTAGTGGTCTGCTAGTCTTTGATATATCTGCTTTAGACACCAAGCTTTTCAAGAGCCTTTTTGGTTAAGGCTCCCTAGACAGGGGGGATTGTTAAAATAACAGAGGAAAATACTTACAGCCTAAAGTAGAAAAATTACTTAAAAAAGCAAATGAAAATAGGTAATAACTAGTTTTGTATTGTAAAATGCCAGACATCCCACCCTTTGGGATACAGGGTTAATAAAATAAAATGAAAAAAAAAAGCTATGTTATGCCCTTAGAGAAAACAATATATAAATGGATTACCCCAGAGCAGCAATTTTTAACCTGTGGCTCTCTGGCTCTTGCAGACAATAAATCACAATATATGAAATACGCAGGTGTCCTTTTTGAACATCATAGTAGCGTGTAATGGTTTAATTGTTATATATAAGCCTCCAACAGCATTTAAACTTTGCCTGTCTCAGAGTTGGGCATGTACAAAATGATGTGAAGAGAGCGCAAACTGAGCTAGTCAGAAACATTTAATTACTACATTTTGTCACAATAATTGTCAGCCATGTCCTTATTATTTTTATGAATGCTCCTTTAAAATTACCTCTCCATATTGCCCACGGACACAAACCGATAAAGCAACCACTTGAAATGGAAATTGCTTTGATAGCAAACGTGCATTCAAAGTAGTCAACCGTGACTCCTGATACTTATTCACATTAATGGGATAAAGAAGTGATTTCAACATGGCCACAATGTCATTATGAATGATATGCTAAATAACAGTTGATTTTCATTTGAATTTGTTATCAGTGACATCCCTGAAATATGCGCTGAAACACATAATGTTTTTGCTTCCAGGAGCAACTTATTTTTTCCGAGGTAAAGAATACTGGAAGATTGTGAACAGCAACATGGAGGCAGAACAAGGCTATCCACAGTCTACTGCAAAGGACTGGCTTGTTTGCAGTGACATGCTTTCAGATGGACCTGGTTCTGAAAGTACCCAGACTGGTGCTCATTCCAGGCAAGGACATCAGGATGAAAGCAGGTCAGAAAATGGTTATGAGGTCTGTTCCTGTACATCCTCAGCTGGGTCTCTTTTTGGGACTGCATACAATGACCTTTTGTGGTTCCTGTCTATAATCCACTTGTTCACAGCAGCCTTGATCTCAGTCCTATGATGTCATGACCTAATGGACTCCATCATAAAAAAGACTGAAGGATCAAGAAATGGGATCCCAACAGTGCCGCCCAAATGTCGGCCAAACATTCCGAGGAGCTTGGAAGTGAAAGATATCAAATTCTCCATGAGAAATGACCTTTTATTTTTAAGATAATATTCTGTAAAACAGTGCTCAAATTATTGGAGAATTGGAAAGGCATTAGCCAAGGAATAGATGAGCAAAATTCGATGGTAGCCACATGCCTCAAAACTGTCTTAAATAGGTTTCTGTGAGAAGTGTTTACTAATTGGGTTAAAGATCTGAAACTTATGAAAGATCAGAAGCATTCTCTCTTTGCCAAAGGTTTTGCTAATTCATTCCAAAGCGTTAAAGTTTAAGAAGTAGGGTGACATATAATAGGCTCTTTATTTTAGTCTTTAATTAAGTATATTTTCAATTCTCAAGTGGCTTAGCCTTCCCAGTGGTTACACAGGAGGAGATAGTAGAGGATGACCCAGTAATCTGAGCACTGTTAATTGGATTCTGCTTCTTTGGATATTTGAAAACCGATTGTACAATAAAGAGGCACATCTTGTTTACACCAACCGATGTTTAAAGCAATGGCTTTGTTAAAAAGCCTCAGATCATTGTTTAACAGCTCTATAATGCTTGTAAATGGTTCTAGCCCTTTTCATAACAAAGTAAATTATGTACCAGAACTTAACAGCGCCACAATTACTAACATCTGAAAAGTGAAATGTGAATGTTTTTGAATTTGTTTACGAATGTGCCCATTTAATACACCAAATGCACCTGTTTTCGTCATAGTAAATAATATGCAGTATATATATATATATATATATATATTTATTTTTATATATTGCTACTTTTTTGCAGGGTGTTCCACCAATATTCTGGCACAGCAAGTCTTTGTCCAGTTCAGTTTATAGCCGAATTACATTTACCTGGAACACAGTGCCCCAAGGTCATTGATGCTTGCATTAGAAAGCTTCCCTGAATGTATATTTTATCTTCTGCCCACACTACCCCAACAATTGTAAGCAAAAAGGAAAATCCATTGGTTAGAATTGGGTTCCCAAGGTAACATTGCAAACCTAGTTGTCTATGTATATTATAAAGAGCAAACACATTTTCAAAACATCTGGAATGGAATATCAGGTTGAATGGATTTATGGAGCTACAGACAACATTTAAAGGAAGAGATGACAGTGATACTAAGTATTTATTGTAGTAGGGCAGGCATGTTAACACATATAACTTAAGCTGGCCATAGACACAAAGATCCGATTGTACGAATCGAGGATTCGTACGATATTCGGACCGTGTGTGGAGAGTCCCGACATTTTTTTAGTCCGGCGGATATCAGGTGTTTGGTCAATCGAACGGGTTAGAAAATTTCTGTCGGCTGCGGATAATATCTCTGCGTGTATTGCCGATCATACGATTTTCAGACGGAGACTGTCACTAGCTTTGTCTGACATAACTATCGTACGATTGCTGTCAGGGGCAGAACATCGGCTGATCTGTTCTTACTACTTCTGAATGGTAAGACTTTGATCTTTATGGTTAGTGGCAGGGAGATGGGAAAGTCCGACTGTACGTTGATTCGTACGATCGGATCTTTGCGTCTGTAGCCAACTTTAGTTTGCAATTTTACCTTCAGCTAAAGAGAATTTCCTAATGTTGTTTACTGTTGTTATTGTAAGAACATGTGTTACATGGAGATAACTGCCAAAATACTGATAAAGCATTGATTATGATTCATAGGCATACTGCAAAATCAGTTTATTAATATATTGCCACACGCTTATTTACTTAGAGATGGCTGCATGGGATCATGGCCCTGTTCCAAAGCTGCTGCCTGTGAAAACAACTGGCCAAAAAAAAGAAAATTACAGCTTGATTTTTAAAACTCAGTTATTCAACAAGTAATTATGTACTATCATTATTCTTTTTTACCTGTACTTGTGCTAAAATACATTACCGTAAGTCACTGGTGGAAACATCTAATAAATTGGTTCTAGCACATTATAAAGGTACACTTATAAAACATGTATATGGGTTAGAGGTTGTCAAACTGTGGGGATTCCCCCACTCTGGGTTACCCAAAGCATTCATTTGAATTGGTGAGTCTGTGCTCCAAACATGGTGCAGAGACCTGCAACTATTCATTTATTTAGAGAGCAAGGTGGATTGTGCCCATTTTTTACACTTTGCAGTGCTGGGCCAAACAGGCTGTGTGCCCTAGGCAGCCCGGCTGGCTATGTCGCCTCCCCTGTTGGGTGCACGTGTGAACAAGGTCACATTCACTTTCAGTGTCGGACTGGCCCACCAGGATAACAGGAAAAGTCCTGGTGGGCCCAGGTGTCAGTGGGCCCTCATGCTGCTAAACATTTCGCCTATTTCATGGTCATTCCCTATTTCTATGAGAACAAAGAGGCTAAATAGATGGAAAAATAGATTATAGTAAAGAAAAGACACTAGGAGAATGGAGGTTGAGTGAGGATAGGAAGAATAATAGTACTAAGAGTGGTCTAAGATTAATTGGTGGGCCCCTGGTCAAAGGTTTTTGGGTGGGCACCTGGTGTCCCAGTCCGACACTGTTCACTTTCACATGCACGTAAGAGTGAATGCATGCACCTACCATCACTAAGGATATAGGAAGCATTGCCAGAGGTGGTCCACACAGGGGCCCAAACTAGGAGATGGCAGCAGAAGAGGTATGTGACTGGCACCCCTCCAGCTTTGCAACCTAAGCACGTGCCTTTTCTGCTTACACCTAGTTCTGGCTCTGCTTTGCACATTGCTTTCACAGTTGTAACTGACCCCTATAATATATTTCACATAGATTGAGAAATGCTAAGAACTTTATTTCATGTCAGATAGATAGTTAGCCTACTTGCATAAGAAATTACAATTGTACTAAGCAATTACACTAAAGCACCTTTTATGTAATCACAAAGATTAATTCAAAACAACCTTCAGGAAAACCCTGATACTCTGGGAAAATACACTCATCCACTACTTGAAACGTGGTCATGCACTGCCAGATCCACTTGTTTGTTGAGGTTGCCAAACAAGCATATATGGGCCCAGTTTTATTATCCTCTCAATGCATCAAATCAGGCTGATCTAATCACTGGCCCTGATATTGGTCAGGCAGGTCCATCGGTGGAACACATGCACTGGGCAATAAAATCGGCTCATTCTAAAGGGCCAAAGAGTTGGTGTTTGTTGGCCAATGTTTGGCTGACGAAGCTTGATAAAGGGCAGGAGCCTGAAACGTAGTCTGGTTTTTGGCACAAATAAACACTTCATAACACTTTTCAGAATGCTGCAGTGTGAATTTTCTGGGTTCCATAACAAAAACCCCCTAAATTATGGAAATAAGACATATTTCATAAGCGAATACAAAATGTGTCTGATTGGATTCCTGACCTCAGGGCCGCTCAGCAGTCATTTTGTCAGTTTTTTTAATAGTTATGCCCCTGACTGTTATTTGCTATTTAGTGTACTGAAAAAGGTTTCAATTTGAGATACAATTCAATTCAGAAAAACTTATCTCACGGTTTATCATGTGAAAATCCTATTTAAGTCTATGGGAAAAAAATTGGAACTGAATTTGGAGAAAACCTTTTTCTCTTCGATTTGAAATCACTTTTCACGTAATAAACCATGAGATAACTTTCTCTCCCTGGATTGAATCTGGCCCTGTGTGCGCAATTCAAATCCTACATAACTGAATTTGTTGAGGTAACGAAACTAAAAGCAACAGAGGACCATGATTTTGGTATTAAATATCTCTCCATGGAATTAGGAAAACTGCAATTTTACTTTAGGGTGCTTATTATCTGTCCCAAACAGCTTGTGTCAGCCTGAATCTGTCTTGCAATTGGAAATATCTGGTATGTACAGAAAAGAAAGAAGCAGAACAATCTCTTGCAAGATGAACAGGGTGAATCTCATGCTCCTTAATCAGCATGAAGAAGTATCTTATATGGGAGGAAGAAAATTTTTTACGTTTTAACTATGCAGAGAGGTACAATGTCAGGCAAGTTGAACAGCGCGTGAAGCGCACCCCGATCAGCATGCCGAGCTGAATCATTCAGGTGGAACGAGCAAGAACACAGAACTCGTGAAAGACACTGTGTCAAACAGATTTCAGAAAAAGAGCAGGAGGTGTGGAAAACATTGAGAAAAGGCACTACATCTGGCAAAGACAAACTATGGAAGTAAACAATAAAAGTGAGAATACAGTGGTGTGGGATTTGAGAATACATTAGTAAAGACCAGTGATTACATAAACTGTACAGTTACATCTTGTATAAGTAGATGTAAAATAGTAAACAATGACATAAAAAAACTTTTGATTCTTCATTCATGATATTATATATGTACCAAGATACTAAATATTTACAAAAGTATTATAACAGTGGCAGTTTAAAGGGATTCTTTCATGATTTTTATGATTTTTTATTTCTAAATAACACTGTTTACACTGCAAAAAAATCACTACCATATAAAATGTAATTCCTAAACCAGCAAGTATATTTTTTCTAGTTGTAATATTGGTGTGTAGGCAGCTAGCTCAGATCATTTACCTGGTCATGTGCTTTCTCCTACTCAGTGTAACTAAATGTGTCGCAGTGGGACTTGGATTTTACTATTGAGTGCTGTTCTTAGATCTAACAGGCTGCTATCTTGTGTTAGGGAGCTGCTATCTCGTTACCTTCCCGTTGTTCTGTTGTTAGGCTGCTGGGGGGGGGGTGAGGGAAGGGGTGATGTCACTCCAACTTGCAGTACAGCAGTAAAGAGTGATTGAAGTTTATCAGAACACAAGTCACATGTTTAGCCCCATGTCAGATCTCAAAATTAAATTTAAAAAAATCTGTTTGCTCTTTTGAAAAACAGATTTCAGTGCAGAATTCTACTGGAGCAACACTATTAACTGATGTGTATTGAAAAAAAATATTTTTTCCCATAACAGTTTACCTTTAAGGAATCCGATGTCTAAGCCAACTGTGAGACAAATCCACCTGTGAGGTCCTTGATCCCCATGCATGGCATTATCCGCTACTGCTTCTCTGAAGATTCAATTTTACTTGGCCAAACACTAAGGGTCACATTTACTTAGATCGAGTGAAGGAATAGAATAAAAAATACTTCGAATTTCAAAGTATTTTTTTGGCTACTTTGACCTTTGACTTCGACTTCGAATCGTATGATTAAGAAGTATGTGAAGTCTGAGTGGAAAGGAACCACTTACCTTTAATAAACCTTACAGTATAAAACTCTATGTTGCAGCCTAGTCCAATATTAGCTTATAAAAGAACATGATATAGTGTTACATAGAGTTTTGCTTTCACCCTACATCCCAGTAAAAGACAGCAAAAGCAGTCACTGTGTGTAATCTGGTAGATATATATTGCCTACTGTAAGAGCCTTGCCAAGTAGTACTTGGGCCAGCACCTGCCAGCCCACCCTTCTGTTGTCCAGTGCTGTAGAACACTTTGGCACATAAATGCAAAGAATGCAATGTATAATGCAGTCATAGAATATATACTAATAAGATCATTTATAAATGAGCTCAATCTACTCATACTCTCAACCCCTCTTTAGTTCCCACTTTATAAACTGCCTTCGACTCTGGGCAGCTTTTCAATATTTTATTTCTGTAACTTTGAACATCGGTGAGATTTGCCATTCTGCTAAACATTAACTAGACATTTAACCTAAATCTAACTGTTCTGCAAATTTCTCCTAAATATCAACATTACCAATTTTAGAGGTATTTTATACTAATTGGGTTGTTTATACTTTACTGCTCTATATTACAGTGTTATAGAACCAGACACTCGCCTCAGGCGGCAGTGCCCCCCTGGTTGCCAGGGGCGGCAAAAATGTCGCTCCTAGTAACTAAGAGCCAAATGTCATTTATGTAGAAGAGTATTAGAAAAATTGAACTCCTTTTGAAAATGTGGATTGATGGGGCTCCCATTTACACCAACATTTTGCATGAGATGCAGCACATGAATCATTACCTATTGTCCCCCTTTCTCTTATGCCTGTCTTGCTATGTGTTTTACTGATCACCATGGTAATATGAAAGTATGTGCCTTACGGCTACGAAATTTTGATCAGCGTTTGTAGGTCAGACCTTATCTGACCCACAAAATAATGTCACGTAACAGCACAAACAGCATGAGATTTCGTTGGATCTTACAAAATCTGATCCCCTCTGCTATAATGTAAGTCAGATCAGATAAAGATGGATGGTGTGTTTTGTTTGTGCATCTATATCCAACAGTCCTTATTAAGTCCGAATTTATCTGATTATTATCAGACCAAACTAGAATCCACGATTGGACCTTATTTAGTATTAAAAAAACACAATTTAATCTGATCCCAATCGTAAGTTTTTTAGTGAATCACTTTTTTTGGGCTTTTTCCCAGAAAAGCCCGGATTTTTCGGATTTTTGCCAGAAAAGTCAGAATCAGTCAGATTTTCAGGCTGATTCCAGCGCAGACCACAAAAACTTGCAAATATGTTAGGGACCTCTCCCATTGGCATTTTACAAACTCGGTAGGTCTGAGATGCCGGATTTTGGACTCTGTCTTTTTCCATCCTCAGGGTTTAACAGATCTTGAAAAAAAAAAAATTTCCAGTAAATATTCAGATTTTCCAGTTTTCGGCATTTGGACTTTAATAAATAACCACCTCAATGTTTTTCAGAATAAGCCTGTCAGACACCATATTTTATCTTGTGAGATTCAGATGCAGCATGCAGCGTTCCCTTCCAATAGCCGTGTTGTGTGGCATGGCAAATTCCATGTAGTTTACACGTGAGATTTTTATATTATTCCCATTAATATTTTTATATCTCATATAACTACATCCAACCTGTAGGATGTGACCTGTAGATTTAACACCATCCTATCAAATATCCTGTTTATTTTAGCCCTGAGATTAAGATGGAAAAAACAGGATGTCACTGTTTTTTACAAAGCGAGACTGTGCTACATGAAAACAACACAAGGGGGCAGTAGAGACAGCATTAATGTAGAATAACATAATATTTGATTATTCTTAAATTTAGATGGGGACCCTTGGGCACTGTAATCATGTAAAATCAAACCCAAATCATTGTCCCTCCTTACCCCACCCCTTTACCTGGCTGCAGTCACGCAAATTGTCTTGCAGTTGTACCAAAAAAATAATTAAAGGTTCTTGATTCAAAGGTACACGTTTTAAATGCAATGTGCCTATTGATCCAGGGAACCCCTGGAGTTCTGCATTTCGGCATGTGCAATTTTTTTCGTGAAACTATGGCAAAAATTTGACATGGAAAAATTTGCCAAGACAAAACGCCCATAAGAAAAAACGCCCATAAGAGAAAAGGCCCATTGACTTTAATGCATTAGGACAAAAAAAATCACCATAAGAAAAAACATCCATTGTCTTTAAAGCATTTGAGCAAGAAAAAATTGTCGCACGCGTAAAAAAATATTGCATGCGAAAAAAGTCAATAGACTTCAATGTGTTTCACAAATTTTTTACAGTTTCACAATTTTTTTGCTGAAGCGAAACCGGACAGATTCACTCATCACTATTCACTACCAACAGCTCCAGTGTTTCCACAGGGATCTTTGTCAATTTTTGCTATGCACTTGTGTTTGAAGAATCAGGTCCATGCTTATTTTTAACAGCAAGCCTGAATTGACACCATCCGGGCTTAAAAATGTTCAGTGCTATTACATTAGATTCACTGCGTAAGGGTGTTTCTTTTAATGCATGCAACACAATTGCATTAGGCGCATTTTCCCTTTGCAACCACAATTACATAGTCACTTGCACTCTACTTTTCCCTTGGCAGACTGCACTTGTGGTCTTATTAGACCCTTTTTGCCTGTAAGTTGACAGATGGGGATAAATCTCACAATGCTGCTTTTTTCCTAAGGTTTTCTGTTGTTAGTTGTTGGTTGTGCAGATAAATGTAGGTGCTAGAAAATGAGTACTTCTAGTGAGATGGAAAGTAGGAGGCGGAGGTTAACAGCTGAGGGATAGCAATTGTTACAAGAGGCTATAGTTGGAATAAAAGGGGGTATAAATGCAGTTCACCCAAACTTGGGAGAAGCTTCACGGCACTTATAAATGATGCACAACTGAACAATGCAGTTTGCTGAACTACAGTTCTCAATATTCACCTGAGGGTGAACCGAACTGCACTAAAATGTACAATAGTAGTGAGAAAACTGTTGCTGCCCTAGTACTTTTAAATTCCTAATTTTTTACTGCACCATAGAAGCTGGTCTGCAGTCTGGGATACAGGGTGCTGCAGGCAAAGCACAGGAGGCTTGGGCTTGTGCTTGTGAGTAAAGCTAATGGAAGTTCTAGCAGTTCTAAAAAAAATCTGAAAAGCAAATGGAAAAAATGCAGTGAAACTATGTGTAATGGAAATGGAAGTCATTACTCACATCCAAGATGGCGATGGCGTCCAAGATGGCGACGGCATCCAAAATGGCGACTCCCTGTACTCTCCATGTGGATCCTGCTGGTAGCAGCGCTATGACACCAGCGTCTTCCCGCCTGCCGATAGGTCGCCGGCGACGGAATGGTCGCCGGCATCAGAACATGCGTCGGCGTCTAAACGTCAGCGTCATGACGCCATTGCGCTAAAACTTTGGCGCCAATCCTGGCCTATATAAAGCCTTCTGGATATTGCAGACATTGCCCAAGTATAGGTTTAACTTCATGTATTCCTGGGTGTGTTATTACTGATGGATTCCTGCAGTAGCGTCACTAGAGGGGGGCGGGCCCTGGTGTGTGACGGGCAGCCGGGCCCCGCCCCCCTCCGTTCGGCCGCTTTTGGCCACATTTGACAGTGGCGGGTGAGCTGCCGGGGGGCCCTGAGGGGGTGCGGGCCCTGGCCCGCTCGCACCCCCTGCTCCCCCCGTAGTTCCGCCACTGGATTCCTGTGTACCAACCTTGCCTGTTATTTCGGATTGACCGTTCGCTGCCTGGATTGAACTATTGCCTGGACTTTTGACTACTCTCTTGCCTTACCCTTCTTATACCGCGAACTTTGGTTTAACTACCTGCCTCCTCCTTGGTCCGCACTCCAACTGTGCCTTCGGGCCCTTACATTATGAAGGGTGAGGTCAAGTGCTTGGAAAACTGCTACCGGGCTGAGCCTCTGGGCCCTGTCAATGCAGCTGTCAACTATTTGGCCTCCTGTATAACTCAGTTGTGTGTTTCTGTTTCCAATAAATGGCAAACAAGAATAATCTTTTTTTATTACACTATAGGCATTTGATATGGTTTAAAAACTATAATATGAAAATCTAAAATGATATAGTGGTAAAATTCCTTATATGTTTTCTAGAGGGAAATATTAAAAAACAAATCCTCACTCTTTCTCACTCGACAAGCACATTTCATTACAAACTAACATTTTTTTTATCTTAGCCCAGATGTCCCTGTTTTGTTACCTTCCTGAATATTGCATAGCTACATGGAAAACAAAGTTTCATTAAGGTGTAGCCAATTATGAAAGGTGCTGCCCTATAATGCTCAGCAGAGGTCAGGTGTTTTTACTCTAAGGACAGATTTTAAAGAAGAAGGAAAGGTTAAAACTAAGTAAGCCTCATCAGAAAGTTCCACCTAAATATACCAGTAAACCCTCAAAGTAGTGCTGCTCTGAGTCCCCTGTCAAAAGAAATACTGCATTTCTTTCCTTCCATTGTGTACTGTATCAGACTTCGTGCCTTCAGCTTAAACCTCATTGCCCTGGGCAAGAGCATGCTCAGTTTGCTCCTCTCCCCCCTTCTCTACTGTAATCTGAGCCTAGAGCAGGGAGAGACTCAGACAGGAAGTGATGTCACACCACATTAATACTGCAGCTCCTATCCTAAACAAACAGATAGTTTCTAGAGCTTTTTTTTTTTTTATGGTAAAACATTCTACAGAATAAATATAGCATTCTAGCTTGCACTATTGCAGCTAATCTATTGCCAATAAAATGCCTCCGTAGCTTTCCTTCTCCTTTAAGAACTTTCTATAAATAACAACATTGGTAGATTATTCAATAGAACCTAAAAAAGAAAATGTTTGAAAACTGATCAGCTGATAACTTCTCCTTGAAAACCAATAATGCTGACTATCTGACTATACTGAAACATCTGCATTTGGATCTTTGTAATATTCCAAGTGCTGACACATAGAGTACAGGGCAGGTTTTAGCTATGTGTTATACCATTCAGTCACCTGCACACTAACAAATACAAACTGAGTCAGCATTCATTTTCTGAAAGCAGCATAAATACTTTCTCTAGGGTTTTTTTTCCTAGCTCATCATTTGCTTTGTCTTTATATTTAGGTTAGAGAGTTCAGGTCAATATGTACTAGTCTTAGTTTCAGGGTCACTTCAGTCACTAATAACTTAAGGTCTAGTGAGCATCTGATTAAAATCACACATAATTCTCTGCAAAAGTCTGCTCTGGTATTGTGCCTGTTCTAGACCCTCTAGCAAGTCTAATAACTTGAAATGTAAAGTTTTTTTCTGAAATCTAAAACTGGATATTATAATGCCCCCTTTAATAACAACACTTGCATTAGCTTTTTATAAATGCTGTTCTTTAACTACTTGCCTGCTTTAGGTAAAAAAAATGGTTTAATGGTTTATGACTTTACTACCGGCACTGTATAGTTTGCATGTGTGTCTGAAGAGCTGAAATGTATTTTAGGGGTAATCGATTTTATCAATATGTGCTCTTTTCAGAAGTGTAGGTAAAGAAATGCTATTGTCCTTCCATGTATCCAAGTGCTGAGTTTAGAATTCAGTATTTATCTCATTCAGCCACCTGTAACAAAAATTAAGATTGTCAAAGTTGTGAAGCTAGGGTTGTGAATGATACATAGTGATGTACAGTAGAAAATGCGTCTCTTACTCTCTCAAGAACAGCACATGACCTAAATACACTATAATAATCATCAAACACCAACTAGTATTTTTAGTGTGTCTGTACAGTGTGTGAGCAAGAGGAGGGTACACATGTAAATAGTAGGTAGCAGGTCTTGACTGAGAATCAAAATAGGCCCAGGCATTTCAGGTACCCAGAGGCCCCAACAGGCCACACAAAGACCCAAACATCACCGCACCAGCCCACTAAATAGTGAGTGTCTATGGCATCTTACAGCAGCCCCTCTGGCATTTGCCAGAACCTACAGATTGCCAGTCCGGGCCTGGTAGGTAGCTTCCCCATCATTCAGGGTTGCTATCAGAAGTCATGTGCATATTTTTGTGCATTTTTGTATAGTAGCCCTATATAAAGATATACATATCTACATAAAAGGCCCCAAGCCCAGTATTAGTTGGAAGCCCCCCCTTTAAGGAGCCTTGCTCTGGATTGGGATGCCAGAAGCCCACCAGAAAACCTTAGACCATGGGCTCACCAGAAAATCTTAGACTGTGGGCCCACTTTCCAAACTATTATTCCTCTTCTCTTCACTCACCCTCTTTATTCTCCTAGTCTTTTATATCTACTTACTATATTCTTCCATTATTAAGCATTTTATCCATAAAGAAATAGGAAATGACCATGAAATAGGCTAAATGGTTAAAAGCAAGAGGGCCCACTGACACCTAGGCCCACGGGAGTTTTCCCGGTATCCCGGTATTCCGATACTGCCTGGGCTCCAAGCGGTGACACAAATAAAAAAATTAGCTCACATACAATGCATATTTGGCCATGCCTGCCCTTTTTTGGTCCAAAAATCAGACCATTCTGTCTGTCCAAAGCCCTGTGACAGGATTCCCACCTACCTACCTGCAAGCACATTTTATTAGGTAATAGGCATGTATTGTTTCCTTATGAAAATTATTTAACAAGGTTAAAGAGTAATCCTGCAGAATCGATGCCATGTGCAACTAGAAGTGTTGTTTCATTTGTGACATACTCTTTGGGGGAGGGTGGCATGACACCAAATACTTTCTCAAATACCTCTTTTCGGCAATTCATTAAAAACAGTTTTATTAAGTGGAATGTCCATGCATAGTAATGTCCCATAGGACTCTGAGTTAATGCTTTGACATAAGGTATAACTGGCTTAAGAAAGGGGACACTTTTCAGGGAAATCTATTAGTCCCATCTCAGGCTTTTCTGAAGTTCAGAATTTTTAGCAACAGAAATTGTCAGCTTAAAGTGTAACTAAACTTAAAAAAATGACATAATGTAATTTTAGAGCGCTTCTCTGAGCACTTTTGCAATTAACATAAATTTTCTTCATAAAGTGATTTCTGAGATATTAGTTGTTTAGTCAGTTTTATACCGCTAACATGTAATTCCCAAACAAACAAAGCTGAAATAAATAAAAACGATGATATAACATACATCATGTTATTTACTTCCACATTCAGTATGTTGGGTGCACAACATATACCGTGAAGTGTGAGAGGTGCAAACACATTGTTTCAAAAATATATTAATAGTCCAATATATACACTTTTTTTTTTACAATGTAAATGAGATTGTTACATGCTGAGGACAAATGCATACCTCCCAACATTTTGGTAATAGAAAGCGGAACAAAAAGATTTGGCGAGTGGAGCGCAGCAAAAAAAAATCGGACTACACCCAATTTTAGGCCATCCATTTTTTGTCTTATTGCAGTTTTGCTAATGAAGGTGAATTGCCCTTTAAGCTGCAAGTCACAGTATCGACAAGAGACCTACTTATCTTAAACTGTTACAATTGTTTCTTTGCTTATTTTACATTGTTACAAAAGTACCTAAGTGCACCTGTCACATATTCTGGGCTCTCTGCCAAAAGCCAATTAAGTTTTTGAAACTTTGTATCTTTTTCTGGCTGCTCAGTGCAGGAGATCAAAGAGAAAGTCAGGACATTTCAGTAACAATCTGGGGTTGCGAGCTGAGCTGTCAAAATCAGGACTGTCCCGCAAAAAACGGGACAGTTGGAAGGTATGCAAATTAATTCTTTTACTTGGCACCTGTCATCCAAATTCTATTTTTGATGTCAACTATTTTAATCTTTTTAGCTATTAGAATGTAAGGCTTTTTCGCTGTGAGTTTGTTTACAATGTTTAGAGAGCCTGAAATACACAAAACATATCCTATATAAAGAAAATCAAGAAAAAACAAAGCATGTGACATGTGTAGGAAAGCCATAAGACATATACAGCAGGATATTGCCCTATATACTGTACATTTCCTCACAATGTTCACATAGTGTGTATTATTGAAACATTATCACTGCTTGTATGAAACATGATACTTGTATCAGAAAAGACATGCATCAATTCAAGGAGGGCATCATTGGCAAGTATGTATTTAGGTAAAGCTCCACTGAAAACAAAACAGTGGGTGTATCTTGGTGCAGACAAAAACCACGATAGCTGAAGAGAGCAGAGGGGATATTTGAAACATGCTGCAATAAAGTAAGGAAGCATGATTTATTGGCAAACTTGTATCCGATAAATTGATTGACTTAAAAGAACATTTTGTATTACCCAAAACACTTCTATCAAACCAAAAAAGTTTTGCTTTGCAACGACAAGATGAATATACTGACATTTATCAGCATATTAAAGATATCCCATTTTTGTTCTGTGTTTAATCCTGTGTAAATCCCTCCCCAGTTAATATTGTTCAGAGATGCCAATATACCAAAGTTTTCTAAAATGTTGTGTTTTAGTTACACCCTTATAGACATGCCTCCAATGTTCCCTCTAATTCTTTCTCAGCTATGTGCATAAAAAAATATTTTGTGTGCAGATTTTAAACTTGTGTGCTCATTTTTAAAACACTGTGTGTTCTAGTCAAAATAAATACAAAATGTTGAATTTCCACACTAAATTCATTGTGTGCACCACAATTTGTTTTGTGTGCTGGCCTCAAAACTTGTGTTAGAGGGAACAATGTTGCATCTCAAAGGAGACCATGTTATGAGCGTTATTTCCTAAATGCTAACTCACACAAATGCTAGAGATGAGTTCAGTATTATTAGTTATTACAAAGTGTAAAAGAGAGTCGTTCCTAGTAGCTTCCTGAACGAGCTGAAATAAAAAGTTGTCATTCAGTATATTTACAAACCTGCTAGCTTTATCTGACTTGGCAACCCCATTACCCCAGTCAATGTCTGGAAAAAAGTCACCCATAATAATAACTTTACCTAGTGGAGAAGCTGCCTCTGTTTGTAAAAGTAGCAGGGTTTGATTCTCATCACTTATACAGGGAGCATTATACCATATATCAGGTTTGCACACTCAGAAAAAACTTTTGTCTTAGACTCAGGTGGTATCACAAAAAATCTTTTTTCTGTTTAAAAGGATCAATTTGGCAATTACAACAATGTTTACAAAAAAATCCAGCATATATAACAATGATGAACATACCACCCAAAGGTGTATACAAAGCAGAAGGAAAGCAAAAAGAAGAGGATACACCTGCAAAAATGAGAATGACCCCAACGTTTCGGCACAGCGGCCTTTGTCAAGGGGATTCTGATGTGCAAGGAGATTGCAAAAACAAATAAATACCCTATTAGATTATGCGTCAATTCTTTCTTTTCGCATGCTACCCGAACTTCCGGGTCTGTGACGTCACATGTGCCAACATCACGTCCGTGGATGGCTCATCCAGTGTGGTGACGTGGCTCCCCATGTGCATAAGGTCTCGGGGGACATAGACAAAGGAAGAGCAGCGTGTGGATGTGTCACATGCTGGGTTATACTGCTTGAGGATTTTTGTGTAAACATTGTTGTAATTGCCAAATTGATACTTTTAAACAGTAAAAAGATTTTTTGCGATACCACCTGAGTCTAAGACAAGTTTTTTGTGCAAACCTGATATATGGTATAGTGAGTATTTGGTTTATCTATGTAGGGGTAACTTTAAGTCTTCTGCACCTCTAAACATATATTGCTAAATATTTTTATTGATTGGTGTGGCCTCCAATTATCTATATTCTTAGGTTTCTAGCATACACCAATGGTAATTTTCTTTGTTACCTTTTTATTACTTATCGTTTGAATTAGGCCCTTTCCTATTCATATTTCAGACTTTTATTCAAATCAATGCATGGTTGCTAGGGTCATTTGGACTCTAGTGATCAGATGTAGAATGTAGAAAAATACACATTATAATAAATATGTATAAATATACAAAGTGCCAATTGGTAAGAGACACAGTAGGAAATAAAGCCCATAGAGTTACAATCTAAATATACTCTGTAAAGCTTTCCCTATGCAGGCTCTGTTTAAATCCTAAAGTATGGGGTATTTATATAATGTGGCAATTACATACTGTAAGAAGCATCTTTCTAACCGCAAAATTTAGCCACTAGAATTAGAATTTAGAATTAGAATACTAGAACACTAGAATTAGAATATTAGAACTAGAAGTAGAATATTAGAACACTAGAATTGAGGCGCTGTTTCACATTGAAGCCCACATGGATTAGGAAGTGCTTCAACCCAAACAAAGCAGCTAAATATGGTTGAGCAGGGTTGGCGGTTTTCCAGCCAAATTGGGCTACTTATTTATAGACCAGGTAGGTTTTGAAAGTACAAACTAGCCAAGGTGCAGATTTGGGCTACTTTTTGGGCTTTTGGCTGGTTTGTACTTTGGAAACCAGCCAAAGTTTTTCCTTGCCCTAATGTGCCAAGCCTGTGTCTCCCAATGCATGTTGGGTAATGTAGTTTTTGTTTAACAATTTGCCAACTGCCAAATTCAATGTAACTTTAATGTAAGATTACAATAACCCAGCACGCAATGGGGCTGAGTTGTGTAGAAATCAGGAGTTACTAGATTTTGGGCTCTGTACCTCAGTCTACCGTCTCTTAAGCATTCTCACATTTTCTAGTGAATTTTCTCAATTTTAGTCAATTTTGGGGCAAAAATCTGCTGGCCACCAAAATGTCTATAGGTTGACCTGTTTTACAAATATTTATAGAAATTGTATATGAATTAGTGCCTTATGGGGCCCCTATACCTCCTGGGCCCCCCTTTGTAGTTACACCCCTAGTGACGGGCGAATCTGTCCCACTTTACTTCATGGGAAAATTTGCAAATCAGAGAAAATTTGAAAAAGGCGTATTTTATTGTGCTACTTTTAAAGTGACTCCTGGCTAGTTTTGGGCTGGTTTTGTAGCTGATTGTGGCTGGTTTTGAAAATCTGACCTGGTAACCCTGTGGTTGAGTTAAATCAGTACGTTTCACAAGGCATTGCTTCTCTCCAGGTACAGATGAAAGGTAACCCCCTTACAAAAGGCTAAAGTATCTTTAATTCTTGGTAGCTGGCAGAAGGGTAAGAGGGAAACATTTTTAATTTAGAAACAAAACTACAAGCACAATACTTCTAGTACGCGGGCACGCCTAGCATAAGAAACAAAATAGTCCAAACGCTGACCTAGTATCCAGTACCGGCATCTTTCTCTGCGCATGCGCGCCGCTCGACAACACAGCGAGCAAGTGCGCGTGCGCGAAGCTCTGCTATGCTGAGAAAGCGCCGCCTGTGGCCTTTATTAGCTTTCAGTGACAGGAGCAGCAGCACAGCGACTGCCTCCATCACCTGGATACAGAACAGGGGGCCTCCCCACTTTGTGCTGTACAAGCAGTGCGGGCGAAAGCTCGAAGATCGCTTTTGTGGAAGGTGCCATAGCTGTGAGCCAGGCTGCATTACCGTTTCATCACCATGGCAGTGTGGGGGCAGTGCCCAAGGGGGCACCCTGATCTCCTCCGCTTCTAGTGGGATCCCCTTCCAAAGTGACTGTACCCCCGTCCTACACCCAGTAACATGCCTCAGAGAAGCGCACAGAGCTGGCAGCAGCAGCCAATGCAAGTGAGCCCCAGGAGTGTGATCCTCAGTTGCCGGGAGGTTGACAGGAGAGCGGCCCTCCTTTTCCAGCTGGTGCCCAGCTTTTGACTCTCACCCCCTCTTACCCCAGCACCGCCGCTTCATCTCTTGCCTCCAGCACCTGATTATGGAGTCCGTGGGCAAGTTTGAGTTCAGCCGGAAGGATCTGATCGGCCACGGAGCCTTTGCTGTTGTTTTTAAAGGCAGACATAAGGAGGTACATCTCTCTATAAATATACACACTCCATAGCTTGATACACATATACCAGCTGCGATCCTACAACTCCCACAAGCCTCTCTTAGGCTTTGGCAACGCAGCAGCTGGTTGGATTGGTTGGTTCTGTGCTCAGACACTTGCTGAGAGATAGTACCTGTTGGCTGTGTATTACTTTAGCTAGTAAATGTAAATATTGCATAGAGTGATCCATCTCTTTGCTCCTTTTTAGATCCCACTAGGCTTGTCTTGTTGTGACTGCAACTGAAAGCAGTCTTTGTTTTATACTGTTTACCCCTTTCTACTCTTGAAACAGTGTAGCAGAAGTCAGGTCTCCTGCAGGCCTGTTTATCAGCTGGCTTCTGCAACATTGTTCCAGGAGTGGAGATCTTGTAAGCAACCGGACAGGTGCTTCTTTCATTAGTGAATAGATCTACAAATGGAGAATCACCGCAGGTATGTAGGTATTGGCAGCCCAAAGCATCTGACCGGGTGCAGGAGTCTCTTAGCGCCCAACGCTGTGCAAGATAAAGAGGGGAAAATTGTAGAATTCCGCACACCGGACTGTTTGTTTAAAAACCAAAAAAAATCTTTATTTAATCCATTTAACATGGATTAAATAAAGATTTTTTTGTTTTTTTGAAAAAACAGTCTGGTGTGCGGAATTCTACCATTTTCCCCTCTTTAATATACAGGTAAAGGATCACTTATCCGGAAACCTGATATCCAGAAAGCTCCGAATTACGGTATGACTGTCTCCCCTAGACTCCATTTTATACAAATAATCCAAAATTATGAAAAATTATTTCCTTTTTCTCCGGTTTTTCTCCTTTTTTAAACACAGTCTGGTGTGCGGAATTCTACCATTTTCCCTTCTTTAATATACAGGTATAGGATCCCTTATCCAGAAACCCAATATCCAGAAAGCTCCGAATTACGGAATGGCTGTCTCCCATAGACTCCATTTTATCCAAATAATCCAAATTTATTAAAAATGATTTCCTTTTTCTCTGTAATAATAAAACAGCAGCTTGTACTTGATCCCAACTACGATATATTAAACCTTATTGGAAGCAAAACCAGCCTATTGGGTTTATTTAATGTTTAAATGAATTTCTAGTAGACTTAAGGCATGAAGAGCCAAATTACAGAAAGATCCGTTATCCAGAAAACCCCAGGTCCCGACCATTCTGGATAACAAGTCCCATACCTGTATCTACTTTAAACCCATTGTCATTATAGTGGTGACTGTATATTGAAATGTTGATTAGGATTACATCCCTCATTATGCAAAAAGAGTTGATTGTGGTTCAGTCCAATCTGATTCTTCCAAGGTTTCTAGTAGGACATAAATGACAGGCAGCACCTTTGTTTTATGACATAGCTAAAAGGGGCAGCGTCAATGTTGCAATATGACTTGCAACTTCTACTACTTGCTTTCAGAGCGCTTAGTGTGGCCAGAGCTATAGGACTGTTATAAAAACAAACTGGTAACCTAGGGATGAGATGGCAGGAAAACCTAAATATAAGTTAGTCAGGAGATTGCAAAGAGTGGGAATGTTGATCTGGCTAATAACAGCACATGAGCTAGTCAGCATGGGACACAGCACTGCAATTTAATAGGTACAACTGTTCTACTATAAAACAGGTTGCACTGCTAAGATCAGACCTATTCTTGGAATCTTTACCTTGGCTAGAAATAAAAATATCTTGTTTTGGCACCGTGTTGCTGAGCCACTGTTAATGCTCCACAATGAGCACTAGTTCAGCTTTGTGCTATTACAGTATGGGGATGTCTGGACATGTCTGGACAAGTGGGACTAGGACACCAGGTTTCAATAAGATCTATTCATATGAAATCAGATCCAGTCTGTTTTAAGCCTGGGCCCACCTAGTGCTAAACTCTGTTCTGGTTGGATTTCTCTTCTAGAAGCAGGATTTGGAAGTAGCAGTGAAATGCATCAACAAGAAAAACTTGGCAAAATCTCAGACTCTTCTAGGAAAGGAAATAAAGATCCTGAAGGTAAATCCAGTTCCATCTTGGCATGGTGGGAATACATAGTTCTACCCTGTTAATAACTGCTATATGAATACATGTTAATAATAATAATAATAATAATAACTGCCTCTTTTCTTTTCTTAGGAGCTGAAACATGAAAATATTGTGACCCTTTATGATTTTCAGGTAAGATAATATTTTTTAAATCTCATTCAGCTTTTTAATGACATAAAGATATTCAGGAGCTTGAAGAGCCTGTTTGTTTGTTGATGGGAGTTGAACACAAGCCTTATTGAGTGATGTTCTTACAATGCGTATTGATTGTACTTAATGATCTGTTAGAATATAGTAACGGATTATTAGTGATGTATGTAAATCCCGTGGTTGTTATGTAATATGTCTCTTAGATAAATATGTATCATTCGATGGAAACAGTCTACATAGACCTCCTCCTCGTCTGATCCCTTTTTCCAGCGGCGTTCTTCCCTGTCACGTGGGCTTGCTCCTTGTTTGTTGACATTGCTTTTGCTGCGTTCCCATTGGCTCTCGGTCGTTGCGCGTCACGGGATTCTAAGAAAACCCTCCCCCCGTTGCTGGACTCGTGGCGTTGATTTCGGGCTTTCGGGGCTTGTAGTTCGCAGTGTTTGTTGTGTGCCTTCTGCTTGAAGTAAGGAGGACTACAACTCCCAGATGTACCCGCGCGGGTTGTATACAAACGCTTGCTTGTGTTGGCCTTGTTCCAAGTTTATTCGCTAGAAATCGGTTGAACTTGAGAGCGGTTTGTTCCAAAAGGACTGCAAAGTCATCTGTGAGGCCCAATAACAAATCTGTGACCCAATGCAGTGCTGTCCTATAATACACGTGTTTGAATTCTGGGACATTATACTGTAATAATAGATCATTTCAGCAGAAAGGCCTCACATATAATGTTTAAATAATAAACAGAATCATTGCAGGACCTAGCTATTTCTGGGCCCCACAGCAAACTCATTTTACGGCAGGAGACATCCATAAGTTTGTCTGATTTACACTCCTGCTCCCCCTGGAAGGTCTAATAAACAATGGTTTTTATTTTGGATTACTCATAATAGCAACAACAAAGACCATGAAATAGGCAGGAAAGACAGACAAGAAAGAGGAGTTTGGATGGATGGATGGACCTTAATCATGTTTTATCTCTTTAGGCAACATATGCCAAAGTGAGTTAGTCCTATTAGTTGTGAATTTCAGTTGTGAGTTTGGAACATTCTAGTTGTGAGTTTATTAGCTGAATCCATCTTAAAAATGTCAGTTGCAAAGGACATGAGAGTCAACCAATAAACTAATATTTAATAAGCATGTCTGAATTCTTTATTTGCTCTAATGTTATTACAGTTTAATAAATGAAATGTACACATTGCTATACAGTATAAAGGAGCATGCTTGCCTCTATTGACATAGTGAGGCAATATTTTTTAACTAAGAGCCCAAATATTGCTGTCATTTGCACTAAGCAAGTCTGTAATGAATACCAAGAATAGTGTATATGGATGTGCACTATTGTTTACAGTTTATGCTTGTGCCTTCATGGTTTTAGGAACATTGTTTTTCTGAATTAAGGTCATAGATTTTTTTTTCACTGATGTGTTTGTCTTATTTTGCATCTTAACATTGTGCTGCCAGGGTATGTAATGATCCATATTACAAAATGTTGTTTTCAATACAGATTCACCGTCTCATACAGTCTCATCACAGTTGTTGAGTTCAGTTGTGATTCTTAGAATGATGCATTGCAGTTGCTCTGATCCAAGTATTTACTGATTTGCACTACAGACAATTGGTCCATCTGCAGTCAGAGCCAAACATGTAATACATCACTTTTGTTTCTAGTAGTCTGTGTCTTTAATATATTTAGACAGAAGCTGACCATCATTTACTAACATTGGTGTAAAACTGCACCAGTGCAGTAGCCCATAGCAACATGTCAGACCTCTGCTTTCACTTTAGGCATACTGTAAGTCTGTCAAATCTTTTTATTTGTTGGTTGCAATGGATTTGGCTGACTGAGAACACTTCTACAATACTATCTACAGAGTTGCAAGTTGATTATCCCCTTCCTATGACATTTATTGAGGTCAGGGTGAAAATAACAGTGGGCCACAGTGCTGGTGGAATTACAAAACACACACATATAGAGAATACTCACAATTAAGGATCATGTGAGAAGTGCCCGTGTGACAACGTGTTCCCTGTGATATGTTACTGTAAGCAACACCCCAGGCTTTAACAAGCACCCAGCATACTTTCTAAAGGACCAATGCTACAGTGTTTTACTATGTCCCATGGGTATACTATATTGCACTTCGGACTGTTTATCTTAAATACTGATCAGGAAAGCTAGCAATAAATGTTCAGGTAAAAGGGTTCATCAGTATTTCCAGGGTCATACAGAAGAGCAGCAAGCTAAAGGTCACTGCCTTATAATGCTATTATTTCTTAGTCAGCATTAAGGGCATATTTTGATTGCACTATTGTTATATGTTTTGTGTTTGATAGTTGATATATGAAGGTCTGTAAACTATAAAAAAAAATTACCTATGTTGTCCAACGATAAGGCTTTTCTCCTTGTGCTATAGATATATGGATGAGAATAATCCTTAAATTGAGCATCCTGGTTGGTGTGGGGGTTTAAGCTCCACATTTATTATCTGCAAGCATTGAATTCAATAAGCACTATGTTTTACATTTAGTGAGTAATTGATACAATCCGTGATAAATAAAGGCTAAATCATAGAAGTGGCTGATGATGATTGGAGTTTAAACCAGTTGCTGAAATACAGTCTATGCTACTGCTTGCCAGACAGCTGCGTGATATAACAATGGTTGCCATAATCTATAATAAATAACCACTGCATACGTACAAACATATGTCAGACGCCTGACTCTCTCTGCATCTGATGCAGGTATCCACAGTTGAATTTGCCAGGATTTCAGCCACACATACAAGTATACCCTCCAGGGTTTCTAGCCAGCTGACATAGAGTGGATTGTATGTCAACAGTCGGCTTAAATGCCTTGACCTGGCCAACCAAAGGTTGCATCTTTGTTCATCTCCATGGAATGTTTCTAAGTGTATGCCTGATTTCCATTCATTTACTAGGGTTGCCACCCAGCCGGTATTTTACCGGCATGGCCGGTAAAAATGATGGTTGATCCCAATGTTATTAATAGGGAAAAAAGATAAATGGAATGATGGAAAAGTGATGTATCCAGTCCTCCAATACACAGTATCTGACAGATTCAGTTGGATTTCCTCTGTAGTGTTATTAAGGCCTACATGTATATTACACCACCTTGTTCTACATGTATATTAGTCATCTGAAAGTGAACAAAGCACTGTGGGGCAAATTCACTAAGGCGCGAAGCGCCGAACGCTAGCGTTTTTTTGCTAGCGTTCGGCATTTTCGCTACTGCGCAAATTCACTAACGAACGCTGGCGTAGTTTCGCTAGTGTTACTTCGCAACCTTACGCCAGGCGAATTTTCGCTAGCGACGAAACTACGCAAATTCACTAACTTGCGCAGTGTAGCGAACGCTACCTTTTATGCTAGACTTCCTTCGCCACCTCAGACCTGGCGAAGCGCAATAGAGTAGATAGGGATTGTTTCAAAAAAAGTCAAAATTTTTTCTAAGTCCCAAAAAAACGCTGGCGTGTTTTCTACATGACGGGTGATAGGCTGAAAAAGATCGAAAATTTTTTGGGGCTCCCCTTCCTCCCCCCTACATTTCCTGACTCATGGCAACTTACCTAGACAGTGGGCACATGTGTAGGGCAAAATAAAATTTTTATTGGCTGATTTGAAGGTTTTCTAGGCATTTGTAGTGCAGATAAGTGTTCCTCCATTGAAATTTGAATTTCGCGCCGTATGCAAATTAGCCTTCGCTAGCGCAACTTCGCGTTATATAGCGAAACAACGCTAGCGCAACTTCGCAAACTTACTCTACCCCTGTGCGCAACTTCGCATTTTAGTGAATTTGCGGAGCGCTGGCGAAAATTCGACTGGCGAAGTGCGGCGAAGAGCGGCGAAGTTGCGCCTGGCGCAACTTCGATTCTTAGTGAATTTGCCCCTGTGACTCAGCACTTAACTGTAATAAGGAAATTATTTCACATTACAAATACTGCTTGGAAATAATCACTCTGTAATCAGTTATTTACTTCATTTCTTAATCCTGAATCATTACAGAGATGCAGATTTTGTTGAACAACGAGAGTCTGGTAGTTTGGTACCTCAAAAAACTGCAATTTAAATCATCTGTGTGCTTTCATAGTGACATTTAGTCATCTTTTGGCAGTATTTCTTTCCTCGTTGCTCTTGAGGAAATACTGAGTATGCTGTCCTTTGCTGAACCAACATACATGTGTTTTAAAAAGAGTTATTTATATCCTGTGGTGTTCTCTTGCCATGAAAAGAAGCACCTTTTAACCATTTGACTGCCATCGGTCTGTGACCTAGCTGCTCTGCATGTTTCCACACAAAACAAATCGACCAAATAATCAAAATATTCATGATTACTGCGTGTTTTTATTATATAAAAGGAAAGTAAGGGACTTGCCTAAAGTCATAGTTCCTCCCGTCTTGTCTAGAATACTATTCATTTTATTGTAGAAAAAAAGAAGCCTATGATTAAGTGAGTTACTCCTGAAATGCGTCAGGCGATCATGGTCAGTGACCTGTTGGAATAAACCACCTTTCTATTTTAAGCAGAGTGCCGCTTTTCTATTCTTTGAGCAAATATGAATTTTATTAACTTTGTCAGAGATACATGGTAGATATTTTAAATGTGACATACACATATTTTCAACTAGTTATCAGCTACATATGTCTGAGAAAAAGCAGAGCAGGATCTACTTTTAAAGGGTGGATCGCCCTTAAGTTAACTTTTTAGTTCATTTTATATGTTATAGTATGACTAATCCTAAGCAACTTTTCAACTAGCCTTTATTTTTTATAGTTTTTTTTTTTATAAAAACTAGCCTTCTTCTCCCGACTCTTTCCAAATTTTAAATGAAGGTCACTGACCTCACATCTAAAAAATTAATGTTTTGTATTTTGTATTAGTCTTTTAGTCATCTTTCTATTTTATTAGTCATCTTTTTAGCCATCTTTCTATTCATACCCTCTGATATTTATATTCCAGTCTCTCATTCAAATGAATGCCTGTTGTTTAGGTTAATTTGTACCCTAGCAACCAGAAAAATGCTAAAACTGTTGCAAAAGTTGCAAATTGTCTTAAAGTTTTTTTAACACATTGAAATGTGCTGCTCCAATAATGCAATGTATTTTATTTGTAAACAGTAATAAAGGTATTAAGTCTTTATTTCTAAAGAGTGGAAGTATTCAGTGCTCCATTAGCATTATATACATGTATTTTCTATTGCAGTTCTTATTTTGAAATGATTTTGAGATTTTGAGGACAACTGTGTCTATTTTATCATATCGGTGACTGGGAAGTAAGATCCATTGCTTTCCTTGGAAATTAATGACATCTGGCACCTGGTGACACTATAGAAAACCATTGTACCTACATGGTTAGGGCTATTCCCTAACCATCTGTGATTAGGCTGAAAATTTTATAAGATAAAGGTTAAAAAGGCTCAGATTGCCAGATTGAGTAAAGAATATACAAATATAACAAATAATTGGTCTGCTGTGCTTAAATTGGCTATATATATTTTTAACTTGTTGATTGACCCCTTTAAGTTATTTATTGTTTCATGTTTATTGAGTCCTGAAAGCTGAGAACCTAAAGACATTCTAGAATGTCTGGCAGTATAGAACACTATCATACTGTTGCTTGTTATTCTTGTCACGTAGCTGCTCATACATTGGCTGAGATAAAAGTTATCTGTAAGAATGTATAGGTAACCTCAGCGACCCGACTAGGATAAAGTTGTGTGTCCTGGCATTACCTTGCTGTGCCTGCCAGCCTGACCTGATTTGTTTTTTGAAGAGCGGGTTTGTGTGAGGACAAACATAAGCTTTTAGGCTTGCTGGATTCATATCAAACTGCAGACCCAATAGAGGGGAACAAAATTAGCTCTGATCATATTAATTAAAGTCTTTGTGTTATGGCAGTTTTCTATTCTTACCAACTAGGTTAAAGTACCATTCTGGGTGGGCAGCTTTTCACTTCATAATTAGCTAGTTTTGTATGACAAACCTGAACAGCATGAGAAATGCCTGCAAACCTGTAAGGGCTCATTTATGCAAGTGCAGTGTGCAGTTTTGGATGCAAGTCACCATGTTATTTGTCTGCAATGCAGTTTGCAGCATAATTTCAGGGTAATTGCACCTGACATAATTGTGTTTCTTGAACCAGATGCAATTGTACTGAAAATCATTTTCGATGACGATCCAAGTGGTGTCTTTGCATGATTATTTAGGTGCAAGTACAATGCACATGTCGATGAATCCAACTGTAGGAACTACCGCTACCTTCCAAGTAATTTAAGTTCCTTAGCATGAAGAGGAGCCCTTGCTCACAATTCAAACCCAACTGAACATTATTAATGTACAGGTATGGGACCTGTTATCCAGAAAGCTCGGGACCTGGGTTTTTTCTGGATAACGATTCTTTCCATAATTTGGATCTTCATACCTTAAGTCTACTAGAAAATCATGTAAACATTAAATAAACCCAATAAGCTGGTATTGCTTCCAATAAGGATTAAGTATATCTTGGTTTAAATCAAGTACAAAGCACTGTTTTATTATTACAGAGAAAATGGAAATAGTTTTTAAAAATTTGGATTATTTGATTATAATGGAGTCTATGGGGGCCTTTACGGATAAGGGGTTTCTGGATACCAGTATACAGGAAATTAGCTTAGAATCCCATTTTCTTTCATTGTGCAAAAACAGGTTTTTGCCTTGAGGCAGCTTTTGACTTGTAACATTTCTTACAAATGAAGCTGCTCGACAGGGAGTCAATATCTGCTCTTATATTAGATCTCTGATTACATTATCTATTCTGCTTTAGGGTCACACAAGGCATGAGTTAAGAAACACTTCCTAAAATGAGAAAAAAGGAAGATGGATTTAATATTTACGATGTGATCCCCCCCCACTTAGCTTTTACCAAGGCTGCAGATATACAAAAATGTTTCTGTAGTCACATATTATTCTGCTATTATCTTAAACAGCGATTAAATGGACCCCCCCCCATCAAAAATGCACCTTAAATTACTTATATGGAGTCCCCTTGCTCCACAATCTAAAAGTCACTGCAATAGAGGCATTTTGGCCTTATGAAGTGCTAGTGTAGTGGTAAAAGCATACAATGCAGGCTTAGGTTTGCTAATGAGAACCAGTGCAGAATCAGATGATCAGTCCCTATTCACACATAGTCATTATATTATTCAATGGCCACCCTCCTTTTGTTCAGTAGCAGCTTGTGCCTTTGTTCCAGGATCACTGCTGTAAGTGTGTAAGAGTCTTTCAGGTTACAGGTGGCACAAAGGATCATATTAGCAGCAGGCACTGGTCTGAACCAAGCAGAAGAATAATGGGCTTTGTTCTGCGAAGATGTGGCTAAATGGTTTGTGATAAATATCCTATAGAATTATTTATTTGGCCACTTAATGCATAATTTATTAACCTACATTTATCATGCACTATTTAAGTTGATTGTCTGTCACTGTAGCAACATATCATTCAATTTCTTATAGTTCTACAATATTTCAGTAAATATAAACATCTCCTAAAAGGTGACGTGTGCTTGGCTATAAGTTCAGTATCAGACATTAGCTGGATAGACTCCATTCACACTCACATACAGGAACCTAGGTAGTAATTTTGCTTTGTGAGCCAAATCTGAAAGCTACATTTACCAAATAGGAATGTATTTCATAGTGTAATTGATAGCCCACAGAACAGAAGAATGTGAATGGAAATGGAAAATATACCATTGACCTAATTCTGTTATTCTTCATCGCTGATTTATCCCTTTGTTAAAGGGTATGGATGGACACTCAAAAACCATTTTTGCATAATGAAAGAAAATCTAATTCTAGCCAACCTTCCATTATATATTCATTAAATATTTTTAATGGCTTTAGTGATATTTGTAAATCTTATTGCTATTGAAATTAATGTTTGTTGCTTTCTATTCTCTGGTTCTGACTCTTGGAAACAATGCATTAAGAAACATCTTCTCCTTCTGTTGATCAGTGCTCCATCTGTAAATCAGCTGGCTTCCGCTACAATAAGAGTCAAACCTATACTATTAGAATATAAACAGTCTGACAGATACTATTGTCCGTAGCAATCATATTTGCAAATAAATGTAAAACCATTAAAATGTAATTAATGTTTCTTAGCATTACATTATTTTTTTTTTCATCTTACAGAAATGAGTTTTTGGCTAGACATCCAATTTAAATAAGAAATGTCTTTCATAGCGTGACTAAATGATACATACAGGTATATACCCGTAATATCAGAGGCTGCTACTTGTCCCCATTTCAGAACTCCAAATAAATATATTTTCATTTCAAATGTCATATCTTGATATCCATTATCCATGCACAAGTGTACATGTCAGCGGGGTCTGTTATTGTTCTTTCAATGTTTAACACAGCAGCACTGGATATAGGTTAGGTTTAATTAAAAGACCACATAATCCTAAATGAATTAATCTGGTGACAGAATGCAGCCCATTTGAAATTGCTTGTGCTGTTTCCCAGCTGTCATTTGTACCTTGTGCCCTTTTCACACACTCCTGCTCAGGGCCAAGAGGTGCTATGTACAAAGGCTTATTGATTGTGGAGTCTTAAGTAGTGTACGGATGGAGGTCACTGACCCTGGTCTTCCAGCATCAAATGAGGTTTCTCTGACAGAAAATTATGTAAATTATATATTTTGTGGGGTGCATAAACTCTGCTGTACAACTGAAATAAGGTACTGTAGGTTTTCTACTTTAATTAGCTGCCAGATAAAAGGACCACTGCATAACAAAAAGTCAGAATGTCAAATGAAAATGACAGGCAGCCTTTTGGTAACATTATCCAGGAGAGTCTTTCTTAGTTCTGGCTCTGTGGCTTTTCATTACCCAGACAGGGCTAGAAGCACTGGCCAAACAACAGGCGAGACTTGGCCTAGTATCCCCCCAGCTCTTTTGTCTTTTGTTAAATAGAGGAAAAGCCGTCCTACATGTCCCTTTCATAAACAGATGGCCTGCATTGGCCTCTTATCTTTAGCAGACAGCTGGTAGTAGATCAGCTGTGAAGAAAGGGAGGCGCTCCCATGTATATGCTTTCTTCTGTTGCTAGGCAGGATAGAAGGCAAAGGTACACACACCGGGTCACCCAGCATTTGCACGTCTCATATGCACATACACACAAACACACACATATGTGTATCTTCTATATATATTGAATAAAGTACCCCCTATTGTAAAATAAAAGGATACTATACCAAGGAGTTCATGGTGCCAGCTGAGCACGCGAATAGCCGCTCCAGCACGCATGTGCGAATTGCCACTCCAACGCGCACACGCTCGACTTTCCGCTCCAGTGCACACGCACAAATTGCCGCTCCGCTGCGCAGGGCGCAGAAATGCATCTAGACGTCAGAATATATGGAGACAGTCGGGGAGAAAGGCGACCGGACATGGGGTAGACTACAGAGAAGTTGCGTGCCTGGCGCCTCCCAGCTTTGCGCCCTAGGTACGTGCCTACTCTGCCTACCCCTAGTTCTGAATAGAGATAATTACTACATGGCAGCACAGAAACCAGTGCAACTAGCATCATAATTTAATAATCAGCCTTGTAGCATCAGCTTATATTACAGACCAGCCTCATTTTCTACTTGATAATTTGAGACGACCCCTAAGCTTAGCTTCTCAACAGCTGTTCAGAGCCCACTGAGCACGTTAGTGTCGCAGACACTAACACGGGGCAAGATGGTGACCCCCTGTGACAAGTTTGAAGTCCTGGATCATTGCTGCTATTGAGAAGCTGAAATTTAAGGCTGGTGCAAATACGTTCATTATATAAAACATTGCATTTTATAGCCATATACATTTTTAGAGTTTAGTTCTTCTTTAAAATATATTCCATTATGCAGTTCATAAAAATCCTTCGATTTCATGCTTCACCTTTGCTTTAAATCAGGCAAAAAGCACTTGTTTGGTGAGGTTGCCAGTTTATACAGTACTCATTCATTAAACCATGCACATTGTTGTCTGACACAAATACCAATACGTTGGAGGAGGCCATGCCTTGCCATCACCTGCTAGCTACTACATATTTTTAAGTAGCGGCAGCTGCTTTGCTGAACAATAAAGGGCATTTGTGCACTGCCTTGAATGCTTTCAGCTTTCCGTTTACCCCCGAGCACCTGCATGCAAAGTAACATCAGGAATATGTATGGGATCTGAATACGGAGTTAAACAAACATCTCTTAAAAAAAGCACAACTTTAAACCCTTTTTGTGGTCTGTTTCTATAAATGTTATATCTTTCACCCTCCATTTGCTGCTTTTTTGTCTTCTATTTGTATTGCTATTTATTTGTACTCTCTATATGTTTTGTGTTGCTGTCACTTATCCACCTGCTGCACTCTCAGAAAGTGGCTTTGCTTACCCGGTTTATTCAGTGTAAATTGCCAAATCCATATTTCCATGGCAATAATCATCAGCTAAATTATATCTGAGTTAATTGTATATCCGTAGAACAGTAACTATCAGACTGGGTTGCCATACATCATTCAGCTCCTGTCTATTGCAATGTCATCTTATTCAAACAGAAATGTGTTATAATTAAACATCCTGAAACAATTAAATAGCTGTTACAGTGTTAGATGTTATAATCTCGGTCACGTCAACCATAGTGTTGCCCACCTTAGGGTCTTTGGAGTATTGCAGCAGTCTGGGTTCAATAATAACAGTTATATTAGATTTCAATCTTCAAACAACACTATCTGAGCGCTACTGTGTTGCCTGCTACACATATAGAATCGAAATGGTCCATTTAGCCACACATACATTTAGCCCTGGGTTCTGTAATAACTTTTAGATTCCAAACCTCAGACCACAGTAATTGAGTACTACTGTGCAGCCTGTTGTCCTGTTCTTATAGAACTTAAATTGTCTATTTCACTCATACATTTAGGAGGTTATTTACCAAAGTTCGATTTCTTCTGTTTTTTTGTGTTTTATTAAACCCTGATGCTGCTAAAAGTCTTTAAAAAAAAGGACCCAATCTCAAACCTGTCAATGGCAGAAAAATAGGCATTCAATAATATCTTTACCTATAATATCAGAATATCAGATTGTCAGCATTATAATAGAAGTTAACTGAAAGTTGAAACTATCCCCCTTTAATCCCTGAAAGAAAAATGCCATAGCAAACATATATTAAATGTTTCGATAACTTTTTCAATCAATTATTACATACTGCTTGTGGCCTGGCCATACTGCTGGCCTCTTGGGAGATCCATTTGATTATTAAGAAGCAAGATTCTTCAATGTAGCCATCTGCCTTGTAGTCTTTAGCTGAAGCACTAGATAAAAAGTATTGAGGATTCTTTGATATGTTCCATGTTCCAGAGCTGTTAAAATATCCTTAAGTTGCTCTTGTGGATTTCTTCATAGTCTGAAAAGTTTCTGTCTGGTGAAAAAAACTGCTGCAATTTATATGTTGAATAAAGAAAAATGTAAAATGTACAAGTTTGTCAGGCACTAGAATAAAGCTAAGCTTTTAATTGTATATATAAGACATTACTTGCATTCTTTTATACCCTAGAACATTTGCTGGCCTTGTATGAATATTTGCTGTTAATGAATACAGCATACACTTTTTAAAGGAGAAGGAAAAGCTTGCAGCACTTGGGGGTGCCAAATGTTAGGAATCTGTTCAATCAGTGGTAATGCAAAACCTGTGCGTGTATTCGGGTGGTGCTCAATCTGGAAACCTTGCTGCAAACCTTGGTTTCATTAATCCGTATATAGTAGAAAATCAGATGGCACACACTCTGGCAAATGTGCAAAAAACTTAGAGCTCAGAGAGCACTTGAGAAAGAAGGTTGTACCTCCGAAATGTCGTATGTAGATCTCAATGTAGATCTCAATAAACTATACGTTTTTTGCACATTTGCCAGAGTGTGTGCCATCTGCACCGGCCTGGGGTTATACCAGTGAGCACCATGGCGCGATCCACTTCCATCTTAATCTGTCTTCAAATTTCCCGGGGGAAATGCATGTGCAGTTGAATGAAATAGCCGGCTTTTTAGTTAAAGTTCGGTTTTTCGTTCTACTGGGCATTCGCAGCGAAGAAGAAGCCGGTAGAAGATTGCTCAGTGGTGCTCACTGGTATGGCCCTGGGGTTTCAGGTAAGTAAATACAATCACTTGGGCCTAACATTTGGCACCCCCAAGAGCTGCAAGCCTTTTTTTCTCCTTTAATAGATTGTTTGCAGTTTTACTTGACAAAAAATAAAGGAGTGACATTTTTGTTCTGTTTTTGTTTCATACAGGAATTAGCTAATTCAGTCTATCTAGTTATGGAGGTAAGTTTTTTTTATACGTTTCATGAAAAATCTACATTATAATCAATTTTTCACTGACACTGTAAATTATAACCTTATAAAATACAATTACCACGAGTATATTGTATATGATATACTTGTAAATAATGCTTAGTGATGGATTCTGCTGTAATTGGTGTCAACTCTAATATTCACCTCCTGTTGTAAAATATTAGAATATTAGAACTCAGAAGGGATGCTCAGGTCAGGAAAAACTCAACCCTCACCCAACCCTAACCCACAAAATGTTGCCATTGTTGGAACTACACCCAACCCATGTCTTCACACTCTGTACGCCACTTATTTGTGCGCCTGTGGTTTCAAGACAGGGAATCTTTGGGAGCAATGAAGGCTTGTCCTTCCCCCGTCTGACCTGCACCCAGCCCTAACCTACAATGGTTGGCCATATTTTAACCTGTACCTGGTGGTCAACCCATGAGTTACTGTGGGTTTTAGGTCAACCAGCACACCACTAGAACTCAGGCTCCAGCCTTGTGCCAGTATATATGGTCATGAAACTTCTTGGTGGCTTATGATTTCCTTTTTTTGCAGTAGGGGGTACATTAATTCCTACATAAAAGCTGTATTTTGATAGAAGATTGCATTGTTTATACTGTAGAAACATTCACACTGGCAAAACATTTCAAAAGTTGAGCAGCTGCCTCTAGCAGTACATGCACTGACTGATGTACTTGCAACAAGACTGAGAAGACGTGCAAAAAAGCAGAAGGCAAATCATGTCATTCTTCATTAGTAGGGCAGCGAATGAAGGATGGAGAACCTAAGCAATTTTATTGCTGAAGATTATAATACATACCGCACCACTACTTATAGTGATAAAAGATACTTAGGGGCCTATTTATTAAACCTCAAATTTTGCTGGTCGAGTTTTTTTTAAAGGGTTCAATGGCAGACTTTAAACATTGGAACATGTTTTTTTTAGCTTTAGGATTCTCCATAGTTTTGGGCTGTTTGTACTGGTTTTCATTCAATAAATTTGATCAATTCAAATTTTTGGGGCATCAAATTGACACACGATTTTGACAACTTTTTCTTGCACCAATTTTTATTAAAGACATTTTAATGGTAAATTAAGGGTATTTGGGTTTGGGAGTTTGGTTGAATTTTTTACATTTTAGTGAGAAAAAGTCGAGTTTTCTTAAATACCCCCCTAAGAGTCACCTCAGAGTTCTGCAACATGTATAAAAGCACTGTACCTGCAGCATTGTGCTTCTATATGGACACAGAATTCCTTCTAATACTTTGCTAAATAGTATAAAATGATCTCGGTGGGCATCATATCATCCTAGAGAACTGATTGATACTTTAAGCTTTAGATTATTTCCTTTAATACATTTTTAAATTATTGTAGAATTTATTGTTCATCATATTTTGATATTATTTTTCAGTATTGCAATGGCGGAGATCTGGCAGATTACCTTCACAGTAAGTAAAGTATTTCTTTTGAATGCAAATTCAAAACATGAGCATGACAGACTTCTAAAACCAGGTATAATCATTCAATAAGAAAGAAGGCTACTAGGCATTCTCCATCTACGTATTTCAGCTGTCCCTGCAACTGATGAGATGCAATACTACTGGTTCTTAGTATTTCTACTAGTGCATTTTTAGTCCAATGGCCATTAGTAATGGTGCTTTCAATTGGTTCACATTACCATTACATTCTGTATGGTGGTAGAGTTTCAGCTTCCATGCCAGATGAAATACTCCAGTGTATTTTCTGCAAAGCTTGCAATACAAGAACGTGTTACTTGCAGATGATCTCAACTGTCAGCAATCGAAAATATGTTTGCATGTGTGTATATTTTTATTTATGTAGCGCTACTTATGCATGCAGTGCCGTATAGCAGTTTTCCTATTGGATAATTGTGTGTCCGTGTTGTTGCCAACTCAACCCTCCATCCTCCAATGATTCCCATATTTTCACGGTTGATAGAGAGTTACATGACACCCCACTGACCTCCCAAGCAACATAAAATATTTTTATTGTTGACAACACTATAATGGATTTTTAATTGATTATATATGAAAAAGTTTCTTATATCCAAATTTTTATGATAGTTCACCTTCATTGTGATTTTAAAATGGCCTTAGCTTTCATTAGTTTTACAGAACTAGCATTTAGAAAAAATGTTATATCTCAAATTCTCTCCATAACTGTCAGAAACTTTATATTGTAATATTGAATTTCAAACCATCCCTAACTTTCATTACCCAGAAAGAAAAATTGCCAATTGCTTCAGCTATATCTCTAGTCATCTACCAATACAACAAGACCAACACAGTTTAGGTTATCTGTAAGCAAGTCAATCGTAAAGCTAAATCAAAGGTGTCATACATTAAAAAATAATAACACAGCCCTGCGGTATCAGATGTTGGAATATTTTTTCTGGGACTGAAAAGATGCAGAAAAGGTGGCTTGTATCAGGCTTGTTCCGGCATGTTGAATGTAAGCTTAGAGAGTGTATGTATATTTATAACTTGAAATTAAGAGTAGTTCTAAGGCACTAAATTATTTTGAGGGTGGTATGGCATCCTCTTGATTCATGCAGAAAGATTATAAATAGTAATATCCTTGTAGTGGCACATTAAGTCATAACTTTGTAGTTATGTAAATTTAAAGTATGCAGAATTCATTTTCATGAATGTTATCTGAAATTTCAGAAACCTAAATATTCTGAAAGATTTTTTTTATTAAAGGGGAACTCCGGCTTCCAAACCAAAAAAGAGGCCCACATATCACAGAAAGCCCTAATATATCCATCACAGTTACCGGTTTCTTCAAAAAGTATGAATAAATGCCATTTTCAATGCTGAAATCCAGCTGTTTAACAGTTCTTCTGTTTCTGCATCATTTGAAATCCTGGCAGGGAAGGAGGGACTAAACACTGATGTTACAAATTGCAACAACTCCTCCACAGCTTACAGACAGCATGCAGGAACTACATAACCCACAATGCATTTCACTGCGATGTTTCATTCCTTATTGAAATCATGTGTGCAGGGAATTGTAGGGTTTGGGGATGCAGGATAAGGAGAGATGGCTGTTGATACAAAGTAACAGTAGTCAGCCAGCTCAGCAAAGTAGTCAGACAGATCAGCAGGAGAGCAGTGGGCTAGGCTTAGGGAACTGTCAGAAACCATTAAAAATCGTGAAAAGTCTGCATATTTTTTAAATGGTGTATATTCAAAGTTGCTGGAAATTATGTTTACTTTTCAAAAATCTTAAGTTATGTTTTTTGCGGAGTTCCCCTTTAATAACTATAGGAAAATGACTGTTGCTTACTCTACCTAAAATTATATGAAGACATTGAAAGTCCATCAGGCTGAAGCTCTCTCAAGTGCCCTTATTAGTTATTTCTTAAGTTGTTTATAAGCTTCAGAGAAACTGAGGCGCCTTTATTCATTTTGTGACTATAGTTTAGTGCTGATAGTCCTGGAAGTCCTTGTACAAAAAAACATATAGTGTAAATCAAAAGGCAAATAACTGCTAAATGGAACTTTATAAACCAAGTAAGTAATTGACTCAGGCCTAAGAAACTCAAGATCAGCTCTGAAAATGAACCGTGTGTGTGTTCTAGAACAGGCTGATCCCATGCCTGTCAGTGCACAAACATTTAGGGTCAGCTTTGGGTGCCATTAGCCCAGTTTTTGTAGTGACATTGAAAATGGTTAAGGACTGACTGATTCATGTGATAGACATGTGAGGCAAATGTGAAGCCTGAGAACCACTGGTTCCCTACAGGCAACAAACCATTATAAATAAACACAGACGAGACACAACCTGTTGTTAGCGACAGCCATAACCTTTCCTCTGTACAAGTGAGCAATGTATAATAAATATTTATAAACAGATCTCTGGTCACAGAAATAGTATGCTTCTGAAACAAGCACTGCTGTAACACAGTCTGTCAGTAGTGTCCCAGTCTTTCTTTGTGCCCCTGACACTAAATTGCACATCTTTTGTCATGTGTTAAAAAATGTTGGCAATACTGTAATAAACTGGCTTAATATTATTAAAGGAAAACTATACCTTCAAAACAAATACATGACCAACAAATAATAATGGTTGTTGTTATTGTAATTATTAACATTTATTTATAAAGCACCAACTTATGCCACAGCTTTGTACAATAAGTTAGTGTATGCATTGAACATACAGTTTACAAACAAAAACCAACAACCAATACAAAAGATAAAGAGGGCCTGCTCAAATCTGATGTAATACGTGACCTAGTTCTGACTACTGTGTTCTAGCACTGTGTCTTCTTTAGTTATGCCTTTGTTGTCTTATTTTTAAGGGCTGAAGTATATAGGTATGAAGAGCATTTTAAACACTATGGATTTCTTTAATACACTACTGTATATGTTTTTTCACATGAGAATGGAGCTTTATATGGTAATGCTATACCTTTAAATCTTTGTTACTTTAAATAAGTTGAATCTGAGTAACATGCTGCTGTTGTTTCCTAGACAGACAAGGTATTAGGACATTGCACAGCACTAGGCCTATGAGTGACCCAAACAGGCAGTTTGTCTTGACCCTGTGAAGCAGACATTGTGCCAAAAGTGATATGAAGATCTAAACAAACTGCTCCATCTCTGGGAAAATCATTTCATCACAGTGTCAGTTCAGAGAAATAAACTTCCGAACACTTAAGTCAACATCATGTTCTGGGATCCAATGCATTCCCATTTAGCGAGTGCTACTGAGAGCACGTGTCACTGCTTCCTCATGGGAGTATCTATGTAAAGTTCATCTTGCTGTGGATTAACCCACTCATTAGCAACATGTTTCTGTATTATTCAGACATAATCTCTCACCATTGGCACAGTCATTTTTAATCAGTGATTCCATGTAACAGACTAAATACAGCTTCAACATAAACAAATCCAGCATCAGGTTCTCAGCAATACACTCACCTGTGCTTTGCAATTTGCTGTCAGCTATTGATTTATTTTTGCACCCTTCAAAAGTAGAATTATGAATCAAAAACAATTGGCGCTGCACAACATATATCCCAGCATGCTTGAGAGTTGTTGACCTCTGCACCCCATGTATCTAGTAAGGAATAGGTCACAATGTTGGGAACAATGCACAAGTCTTATGTCAATGAAATTGCTAATTTGCCAGTAGGTTAACGATTCTTGCAAGTTTAAATCTAAAGATGGCTTTTAAAGGGATAATTTGTAACCTACACTAGTGAAACATTTAAGGAAAATACCCCTTCTGTCTTGTGGAAAACACATTTAAAATGCCACTTTTATTACAGCATGCAAAACATTCTTACTTCATTAATAATACCACCTATATGACAATTATATAGGCGAGGGACAGTGCGCTTAGAAAGTGCAGCCTACTGATAATGCAGCTCCATATATAATACCAACCCAATTCCACAAATTCCAGCAACCCGCCAACATATTCAGTTAGTATTCTGCACTGAACACTGAGGCTAATCCACAAGCTACAGACCATCTATGCCATCCCTAGCTTTTTGGCTGCCATTTTTATAAGGGGCATGAGTGAACAAGGTAACACTAAATGCATTACAAATGCCTCCGTACACAAAGACCAGTTCGTAGCCACCTCAGTAAGCACCATGAAGCCTTTAGTTGCTGTCAAGTATATTGTGTTCGATAGTATTTTTTTTAATGAACAATGCCCTTATATGTCATTAAATAAGCCCTAAGGTCTTTTGGCATTACTAAATTCATACTGCATATTAGCAACAATTTTTTTCACTGAAAAGACAGTTCTTTCACAACATTAGTTAAAGCTTCCTAACATGCTTCATGTAATACTGATGAATGCAACTTAGCTGACGGCTCAGAGAACATTTCTGATTTTATTTTTCTACTTAAAGTATACAAACAGTTCCCACGCTTGTTGGGGAGGAGAGGCTTCCATTTCCTGTGTTGATGCAACAAAGCATCTACTTTCATAAGCAAGGCCACTTATAGTTCACAGTACTGGCTGGACTTACCACATTACCTAACTGGGGAACTGAAAATTCTGCTGTAACCGGGGCTGCCTAATTGGATGTCCAGATGATCAGACTAGAGCACCCAGAATAGCTGGAATAATACAAATATCCTTATAAACCACTGAGAACAATCATTTCACAGAATTTGAACTTTTCAGCCAGTTTACACCCTCACCTGCCTCCCATTCAGTCTAAACACCCGCACTAGAGCCTTTTTGAGCTGAAAAGCACCAGACTAATTGAATAATTCTGCATCTGATTTGTAGGATTCATTCTATCGACCAAAAGAATTCCAGTAAAGGTCATTAAATTTGTGTGAGAATTGGTCAAAATTGGGCACTAATTCACAGGTTTTTTTTTTTCAAATGTCCCCTTTTAGCCATGCGGACACTTAGCGAGGACACCATCCGGCTTTTCCTCCAGCAGATAGCAGGAGCCATGAAGATGCTGCACAGCAAGGGGATCATTCACCGTGATCTGAAACCCCAGAACATACTCCTATCTTGTTCTGAGGGGCGCAAGTCCAACCCCAACAATATTCGCATAAAGATCGGTAAGAACCCTGTCATTACTTCTAGATGAACTGATTATAATGTTACAGGAAATATACTGTATCTGAAGAAACTAAAAGGGCATTATGAGTCATTGCATCCTATACATATCTTGTTTTTTCTTCACAGTTTATGACCCTATTGGCCAACCATACTTTCCTATTCAATATTACAAAGAACATAAAAAGGAGTTGTTTTTTTTTTACACATTTTTACAAACAAGAGAGATTGTGTACGTCTTACGTTTGTTATTGCACCATTTTAAACTCTCAATTTATTTTATTATTCTCATGTTATTTCATCTCCCATCATAAAATGCAAAATACAGGAATCGTGCTTATGTGGTATTCAGGCCATATCTTACAGGAGCTGTGTACAAGTTATCCTGGCATTGTTTCAACTTCCTGTCATGGCGCCATGCTGCACCTCTAAATATAATCACAGGTTATTTAAAGTTAGGAAATGAAGAAACTGTCATGTAGAATCACTCAGAGAAGCATTTTTGGTCTTATGAGCTTAGCGGCAGCACTAAAATTCCAGACAATGTTACACGGTAAAAAAAAACCTTTGTGATCTCTTGAAATTCCCATGTTTAATTACTGACATAATTATGCTGAGAGTCAAAACTAGTTAACTGGAACATTTTATAATTTAGTAGTGCTCATTTAGCATATGTCTTTAAGTTCATGTCCTGGTAGATTTCCTGTAAAAAGATCAGACCAGCTTATTATCTGCTTCATGCCTTGTAGTTGACTACAATTTTCCCTTTATGCCAAATAAACTGGAACAACTACTAACTAAGCCTGACAGCCATCAAGGGAGATAAAGGCAATCATATATATTAAATAGAAGGATATGCTTCCTGCTAAGAGAGTCCTTGGTGCTTAGCTTGATGTCAATGTTCATGTTGCTTTAACTTGAAACATTTGAAAAGGCAATGTCATTTGCCACAGAACATGTTTCCCCCATGAGGTCAGCTAGAGATAGAACATTGGCAGAGGATCTCGCAGGGGGCCCCAGCCAAGGAAAATTGCTATCCATCCATTCTTATTTCTGCCATATGCCTATAAATGACTTGTAAAATGTATTACTGCCTATAATTAATTGTGGAATGTGAATGTCTTAGTTTGTCATAGGCCTCAAGTTGCTTAGTCCATCTACATTGCTAGAGTTTTGCCATTTATTAACTGTAGGGAAGCATTTCATAAAAACAAATCCTTAGCACTCTTGCATATACATTCTTGGTATATGTTATTGACCAGTTATGGGGTATAAAGCAGTACATTTTTATTGAACAGGATACACCCTTGTTTGGGAGATACTCTTTGGAAAATGCATTGGATTTACATTTCTGTGTGTCCCATCTGAAAGTATAGTATTTGGTGCATTGGGGATGCAGTGCATAACTTGGGTGTATGAAAAGGCTGCACTGGTGTATACGAGTATCTTTGCACTAGACTCCACACAACTGCATGAGAATACCATGGCGTGCATTATATTGTTCCGTTTCCCTAAGGGGCAGATTTACTAAGCTCGAGTGAATAATTAGAATGCAAAAATATTCGAATTTCGAAGTATTTTTTTGGGTACCTCGACCATCAAATTGGTCAAATTTGATCGAATTCGATCTAATCGAATCATTTGACTATTCGACCATTCGATAATCGAAGTACTGTCTCTTTAAAAAAAACCTTCGACTTCATACTTCGCCACCATTTTTTTTGATCGAATAAAAATCATTTGATCGATCGCCTAAAATTGTTAGATTCGAATGATTTCATCGTTCGTTCGAACGATTTTTATTCGATTGTTCGAACGATTTTTATTCGATCTAAGCTTTTGCGCTAAAATCCTTCAAATTCGATATTTGAATTCGAAGGATTTTACTTCGAGGCTTTTTTTAACCCTCAAAATTCGACCCTTGATAAATCTGCCCTTGAAATGACAGTTTGTGCATCCAAATCACAGAGCAATGTAAATGTGATTAGTAAGGATTCGTTAGTAAGTTCCAATAAATTGTTGACCCCCAATAAATTCTGCATATGTACCTGCGAAATGAAGGTGAGTATTTATACTGACATGAGGGAGTGAAAAATACACCTTTAATCAAGCCCTTTGGGAATATTATTGATGCATGAATATTTAAGATATAAACACTGTCTATGTTTACTATATAGTGATCTAAATTAGAATAATTAAATAAGAAACAGATTAACAGATTTAATGCTTACTTGTTTCAGCTTGTTAGTTTCTGGCAACAGTAATAATACAAGTTGTGAATATACAGAGCTATAAATTGAGTCTAAAGGTTGTATGCAGGGTCATATACTAATATTTATCTTAGCTATCTGGAACAAACTATGCTAGAGAAACTAAGATGATGGTAAACTTTATGAATGGTTACAATGACCATCATTCCTTAGTCTACGAATTGTGCACATCTGGCAAATAACTGGTTTTTTTTTTGTTTGTTTTTATTTTACAGCTGATTTTGGCTTTGCACGATATCTGCAGAACAATATGATGGCAGCCACTCTTTGTGGGTCTCCGATGTACATGGTAATAAGCTCTGCTTTTACTGGTATTTAATATGTAATAAAACGGAGGGCTGCCTCACTAAAGTAAACTATAAGCAGCCATCAGACACATGTTTTGGTGGTGGGTATGATGGGCATTATTTGCTGTCTATTTTTGTTATGTTCTAAGTGGAGCCTTAAACATACCGTGGCTCAGAAATTGGATATTATGTGATTTTAAATTTTTTAGTCCATTCAGCAGAGGATGCTGAACTAGGGGGCAAAGCTTTGAATGGTGGTTTGGGGGGGGGGGGTCATTCTGACAGCAAATTATCTTGATATTTGATGCTGAAAAGTCTTTTGCTGTTCAGGATATTTTAGAAGTAACATTTTCTATTGGGAAGCAGGCGCTTTCCTCCTGATTACTAAATCTGTTGAGACAAGTAATAGTTTCAGTTTAGCTAAAGAATAACTGCCTTTCCTATAAACTCTTGTCTGCCTTCCATTATTAACTTCAAAATGACATCACTGTATCTTCCTTTGAAGATGCATAACTGGCCAGAAGATTGCATAAATGACATTCCTTCATTATTTTTATTCCTGTTGAATCATTTTCTTAGGTTTTAGTGTTTTATATTCTCAGAAATTGTAAACCAAGCAAGAAATAATTATTTTTTTGTTGTTTTTGCTGTGTCAGGCGCCAGAAGTCATAATGTCCCAGCACTATGATGCCAAGGCAGACCTGTGGAGCATTGGCACCATCATATACCAGTGCCTGACGGGCAAGGCACCTTTCCAGGTAGACATTAGAAATGCACATGGTTCAACATGTTAATGTGGATCTTACCCAAAATGAATATTGCATCTAATATATGCTTTAATTCTGTAAATATTGTTGTGTGTTCTTTATTAAAAGAAACTCAGCTTATGTACAGAATGAGTGGCAGGAGTGATTCAGGGTTTCTCCACTGGAACAAATATTTGCTCATACCCTGAACTTTCTTCCGCCAGTGAGGACCTAAGCCACTGAATTTGCATACAGTGCAACAAAAGAACCTGCAGTAAAGGCATAAATTAAACCAAGTGGACTTTATGCCTCCCTCTAATATTACAGGTCTTTCTGCAGTAGGTCTGTTTATAGAAAAATATGGAGAATTCATGAAATTTGGAGTTGCATATGTGAAAGGCTCAGCTGGAAATTATTTTGTCCTTTCCTTGCAAACATCAAATACAGAGAGGAGGTTACACTGAGCACACATAGAATAGGGTTGTTGTTTCTAGAGCTGATAAAGCTCCCAGCATTCTTTGCCAGTTACATTCGGTTTCTGTGGGGTAGTCAGATGGGAATCATAATGAAGTGAAAGAGAACCTTTGGGTGGCTATTTATGATGTTAAATAAATGCCACAAAAATGAAAGTGTGAGAGAAGATTAATGCAATCCCTGTTATGAAACATCCATGATATTGTGTGTGTGTTGATTTAACTGAACATGTTACTTATTTTCAAGTGAAATCCTGTGTGCGCAATGCAGTCTGCATTATCAGATTCACATGCTGCAAGGAAAGTACCTACCGTATATACTCGAGTATAAGCCGAGTTTTTCAGCCCCCAAAATATGCTGAAAAACTCTACCTCGGCTTATACTCGGGTCAAGCGCAAAAACGGTCGCCGGCTTCTAAGAATAGTCGCCGGCGTCCAAGAATAGTCGCCGGCATCCAAGAATAGTCTCCAAGAATATTCGCCAGCGTCCAAGAATGGTCGCTGGCACCTCCAATGGGAGCAGAAACCCTTAATTTTTTGACTGAAACTTACCAGAAGCTGCTGCATTTCTCACCCTAGGCTTATACTCGAGTCAATAAGCTTTCCCAGTTTTTGGAGGTAAAATTAGGTACCTCGGCTTATACTCGGGACGGCTTATACTCGAGTATATACGGTAGTTCCCTTCAAGTATAAAATTGTTCCCAGAATAGAGGTGTTTCTACAAACAAATCACTACTGACCTCTCTGATCCCCATAAGCAGAGAAAAAAAGAGAGAGCACAGGCAACATTATTGCTCCATGCACATACCAGTTTTTAACGGCCATTCTTGTCCTGAATGGCCCATGGGGAATGTTAAAACTTTAGTGACCCAGTTAGTCAGCCAGTGGATGTGGAATCACAAACTGATGCAACTTTCTAACAAATTGCCTCTTGTGCTGAGAGTCAGAGGTGAAGCGGCATGACTACATTGCCCTGGTCTGTCTGTCTCAATCCAGCCTGCAACTCTCCAGCTCTCAGTGTGGCTTTCCGGGGAGCACTAAAAACTGTATATTAAAGCCAACTGGAGGGTAAAAATTCCTGGGTGAGGCACTATGGATATTAAGGATGAGTATGGTAAATAATATGTAAATCATGCAGTGATCAGTGGAAATACTATGAAGTCTCTTTTAGAAAATAGTAATTTTCAAAATGTTAAGGGGGATATAAAATACAGTTACAGTTATTTTGAAACATAATATAAAAATGAAACCATAAAGTTAAGTGAAACTCCCATCATTATCAGCCATTTAGGGGCTGATTCATTAAGGGTCGAATATCGAGGGTTAATTAACCCTCGATATTCGACTAGGAATTGAAATCCTTCGACTTCGAATATCGAAGTCGAAGGATTTAGCGCAAATTCTGCGATCGTATGATCGAAGGATTATTCCTTCGATCGAACGATTAAATCCTTCGAATCGAACGATTTGAAGGATTTAAATCCAACGATCGAAGGAATATCCTTCGATCAAAAAAACTTAGGAAAGCCTATGGGGACCTTCCCCATAGGCTAACATTGACTTCGGTAGCTTTTAGCTGCTGAACTAGGGGGTCAAAGTTTTTTTTAAAGAGACAGTACTTCGACTATCGAATGGTCGAATAGTCGAGCGATTTTTAGTTTGAATCCTTCGATTCGAAGTCGTAGTCGAAGGTCGAAGTAGCCCATTCGATGGTCGAAGTAGCACAAAAAATACTTCGAAATTCGAAGTTTTTTTTACTTCGAATCCTTCACTCGAATTTATTGAATCGGCCCCTTAGTGTTGCAGGTCAGCAACAGCTGGTGGTAAGCAGTTTTAGAATACCATTGTCCTTGATTTATAGAACAGGGGTTACAACCCTACAGCCCTCCAATTGTTAAGGTGATGTGATGCAGGGAGCTACAACTGAGCATCATCTTCTAGCACCTGAAGGTTATATGGGTTACCTGTAAAGGTGGCCATAGACGCAAAGATCCACTCGTTTTGCGACATCGCCAAATGAGCAGATCTTTCCCCGATATGCCATTAACAAGCATGGCTATATCGGGGGTAATCTGAACGTTCAGCCGTATGGCCGAACGATCCGATTACGTTGCGCAATGGGTTCAGCCGGGATCGGTCGAGTCAAAATCAAACCTGTCCTATCTTCCTAAACGACGTCCGCCGGACGAAAGATGTCGACACTCTCCACACACATTCCGAAAATCGTATGAATCCTCGATTCGTATGATAGGAGCTGTGCGTCTATGGCCATCTTAAATTGGTGGAAGAGACTTATTTGTTTTAGATAAAAATCAGTCATTATAAAGTTTAGTCTCCTAGTTATGGAACTATATCTGTCAGGAATAAACACAATAATCAAAAGTTCCAAATGTTAAAACAAAGGAATATTGGATGGAGGAAATGGAATATATCGGGATCAGGGAACTGCCTTATTTGAATCTCTGACTGTGGTTGGCCTACGATTCCCAACATCTTCCAACAGCCACATTCTGAAGATGCAGGTTCTGTATATGAAGGCTTAGTGGTCATTGGTCAGCCATCTTACTTCAAATTTTCAGATGGTTTTACATGGAATTATTAAGGTCAACAAGCACAAAAACACAACTATGTGACCGCTAAAAATTAAAAGGTCCATGTATAATATTTCAATGTTTTTAAAAGGTTATGGGCTCCATTAAATAAACAATTAATTTTTATTGTGTACATGTTCATAGATGCTTTTAAAGCAAATGTTTGACGATTTTTAAAGCTGGACACACACAGTGGGCACTATGTAGTAAAACGGCAATCGTTTTTTATTTGCCAGAAAGTTGGGTGCATTTGCATGCCCAGCCAAAGTATATTTTTTTCACATTCACAGCACACAGCCTGCACAAGTCTGGACAAGTCTGGAACCGATACAAAGCAAAAGGGATTGGATACATTTCTGAATTTTGAAGGACTACAATTAAAATAATCAGTCATATTTCTGTGCGCAACAGAATAGAACATATTCAGGAGAGAGTTGCTGGTTTTGGACCAGTTAGCCAGTCGATCTATTTGTAAATCTGTCTTTGGAGCATTTAGCTCCTAAGAAGCATTGATTTAACAATATTTTTAATTTAAGTCAATTTCTTTTGTTCTCGGTTTCCTTCTGTGTTCTATAACATAGCAGCAGGAATTTGCAAACCTTTCAATGGGCCTCTGTATTTCCCCGAAAAAACATCTCTCAGCTACATTCTGCAGCCACTCTGGTTCAGTTAACCCTTCCAGTGCAGCTGTGTGAACTACTAAATTATGTCTGTAGTACAGATATTTGCAAAGCTGGTATTTATGTGCCAAATTCCCTTTACAGAGATTGTATTGTAGTAAAAATTCCAGTATATGAGTATCAAACATCTTGATAGAATATTAAATTGGGGGGGGTGTTGAATGCTGAATGAAGCATTAGTACACCATTGTAAATGTGCAATATACAGTAGGATATTCTCTTTAAATGTATCCTCATCTAGAGCATTTTTTACCTAATTGGCCATTAGGCAGCAACCTTACTGCCAGTTGTAGTTCAGCACTGGAGTGAAAGGGGTTACTTTTCCCAAGTTAATGCTATTTCAAAGTATTAAAATGTTGCAAAGCACTATAATTTAGAAGACCATAAGTTCATTTGGGCAGGGCCCGCTTTACCTATTGTATCAGTTATTGGATGTTTTTGTATATAATCTGTATATTCTATGTATTCACTCATTAATTGTACTGCTCTGCTCTATAAATATGTGTTATTAAAAATAATAATATTTGACATAATTCAGGGTCAAATAAAGTATCCTTACTTAACAATTGTGTGGAACCTTTTATAGTAAAGTATAATGTGCTTATCTTATAAAGACCATATTTTAGGTGATGTAAATAGTACCATAATTTAATATTACTAATGTAAGGGTCTGTCATTTCAGCACTTGGAAAGTAGACACAAAATACAAATGTTTTGAATATATTCAAATGTGTCTGAATATACACCCTTGTTATAACATACAGTTGGTTTCTAAAAATCATTCTTAGTCCTGCAAATGATCGGTGAATAAAACTTGCTTCTCTTTCTAGGCCAGCAGCCCTCAAGATCTCCGTCTGTTCTATGAGAAAAACAAGAACCTGACGCCCAAGTAATCATTCTTCCATCATTACTGCTGTTTTTCCTTTGACTTACTCTGTTGACACCTGCTGATTCTGAACTAATCTCCCTAGTTGTCTGTGAGATGGGCATCAAATATTTGGCACCATCTTAAGCATTCCTTAATTAACGCTGCATATCTGCAAGTACCAGAGTTTGACAGAGAAGCCTTTAATCCCTTGGAGCAGGTTATTTGAGGAAACTGTTTTATTGCATTAGATACTAGTCCCTTGCAAGGTCAGAGATTCCCCGCTGCTTTGTTTTGTTTAGGGGGAGATATGAAATACATGAAAGATTAAATGAGAACAGCTGTGCTAAAAACTGTTATGGGTAACACTGGGCACATAATCTATGGCTTTGGGGAAGGGGCATCCCAAACTACCTTACCATATTACATTTTCAGTCAATGCTGGTGTTTTCAATGACATTAGAAATATGCTGGAGCTGCAATTTGCCCATGGCTTCCTCAAGGCTTAAAGGAATTGTATAAAAATAAAAACTGGGTCAATAGGCTGTGCAAAATAAAAAATGTTTCTAATATAGCTAGTTAGCCAAAATTGTAATCTATAAAGGCTGCAGTGACTGGATGTGTAACATAATAGCCAGAACACTACTTCTTGCTTTGCAGCTCTATTAGTTTTCACTGATTAACTCAAAATACTGTAGCTGAAAAGCAGGAAGTAGTGTTCTGTTCTGTTAGACATCCGCTCACTCCAGCCTTTGTACATTACATTTTTGCCAGGTTTTATTTTTACACTGAACTGTCCCTTTAACCACTAAACAGGAAAGTTAACGTGAAATAAAGAATTGTATTTCCCTAAAATTATTTTGCATGTGAGTTGCTAGGAAGTTATTGGTACTGTACTGGTATTGTATCCATCTGGGACAAACTACCAACAAAGAATTCATTGCATGTTAATTGAGACTGGCACAGCCTGAAAGGCTTTATTTGCAAGTCTTGCTCTGCCCCCATTTCAAATTATATGCTTCCCCTGAATGAATTGTAGCACATATCACACTACTAAAATGCATCTCTGGAAGAATGAGAGGCCTTTCACCACCTTCCTAACCAAAAGCCAACTGACCTAGACATATTATGTGTTATATTTGTGGTCTCCTATCACATTGATTGGGGCAGGCCACAGACACCAGATACCTCTTTGTCTTTTGTCACACCTCCTCCAGAAGGATACCTTGTATCATGCAAAGGGGTGGGGGGGGGGTGGGTAGACGCAGAATGCTGCTCTGGGACCTTACAAATGTTAAAATTAAACCTGGCAGCCAGATCCCCCTCTCAGTTTTCACTTGCACAGGCTGCTTGAATATTCAGCTCAGCATTTTTCTCTACAGTGGCTGTTTTTCTGTATGTCGTGTTTTTTTATCTAAGCTGTATGCCTGTCTTGCCTTTATAGCATCCCCAGAGAAACATCATGCCATTTGAAACAGCTGCTATTGGGTCTCCTGCAGCGCAATCAAAAGGATCGAATGGAGTTTGGTAAATCGGTTTTATAAACATCTCTCTTATGTATATTACTTATGTATATTACAAATGTATAACAATTTGGTTAGGCATCCTTGATTCATATTAACTTATTTATTATTTTATTAATTTATTCAACCTGCTCAGGGTGTTTTCTATGGTTAGATGTCTCTGGTCAGTTAGTGAATGACCCTAGTGTCACTCTCCTGCTAAATTGCCCAGTTATTGGCTATTGGGCTAGAGAGGGTAAGTGGTTGGAAGGGAAAATAGGACAAATGTCCCTTTTAAGCCATAAAGCTGAAATTGTTACTTAGAAAAGATGTCATGGTTAAAAAAAGTGCCCATACAGAATAAACCTTTGCCTTTGTAATACTCTTTTAAACACCCTATAAATGGTAATTGTGCATTTTGTTCTCAAACTATTTTCTAATATGCTTAGAAGTAAACAATATGGCAATGCCTGTAAATATGTATAAATGTATATATGCAGAGAAGCCTTTTTTATTTTGGTCACAGTAAATGTGTGCCTTGTATAGTTTAAGGGAACAGCTTCTGGAGAATAAATTAGAGTGCATATTTGCACTTGAACACAAACTTGCCTTCATGCAACCTCTCACTGTGTCAGTCTGTTTCTGAAGACAGCAGCTGCCTGTGACTTGAGTTATGTTTGACTATGCAGAATGAAGTGGGTGGTTCCTGGAGAGTGATTAGTTCAGGCTTGCTGTTTGTGTCCTGGAGAGGGGAGTAGCTGTGGATAAACCGACTGGATGCCTACACCTATTGGAAGCTGTGGGCTAGTAAAGCAGACTTATCTTATTAAGCTCCTGTTAAACATTGTATCTCTTTATTCATAAATATCTGTTTATTTGCCTCTTTTATTCCTTAGTTTTCATTGTAATGGTGAAGTCCATAGGATACAATTTCAGTCCAGATGTTGTAAAACTAAAATTCCCAGAATCAATAAATCTGTTGAGTAATAGAAAAATGATAAAAGCTGTTGATCGGCAATGCACGCGGTGCCAATGGTTGACTGTTGCTGTTTTGAACAAGAATATAGTAGTTCACTGCGCAGGCATATTTTTATTATATATAAGAAGGTTACTAAATAGTTTTATCCAGTATACAACAAATATCTATAAAGATATACAGGGAAGGTGAATTAGAAATTTTCCAGAGACTGTATTGTGCGCCCTACAGTACCCCATATCAAAGGGCTAGGGGGAAGTATGCAACTGTCCCCAGTGAGTGGCATGCATGAATTTGATAGGACACCTACTTAGAATTCTCTTTGTTCCTGTCTTTCAGATGAATTTTTCCATCATCAATTTCTAGATGCAGGCTCCTCTATGAAGAAATGTAAGTGCTGCAATTCTGAGATTTACAACCAGTGCTCAACCAATGCCCAATAAGTTAGTGTAGTCCAACATGAAGAGATACTGTGCTATTTCACTTGTTGGGAAACTGGGCATCATATGCAGTGTAGCAATTTTGATACAAATATTTTGGTGCTGGTCATTATACTCTTTGGTACCAGGTGATGGATAGTTTTCTACTTGCAGTGCCCTGAGCGTACCTAAGTATAGTGCCTTGCCAACTATTGATAGAAACAAACAAAAGTCACATTTGAGAGAGACATTTTATTGATAAACTGAATTCATTTAAAGTAAACTGCATGGACAGCATGTCTCTTTGTCAGACATGGTCCCAGGCACAAAAAGAATATAAGATCCTGTTTATTTGTTGTATATTAAAATGTGAATTGTGTTTATCTAGCTGTGCCTGTGCCAATGCCGTCATATCCAAGCTCAGGATCTGGAAGCTCTTGTAGTAGCTCCTCCACATCACATCTGGCTTCAACCCCTGTGAGTATTTACACCTCCTGGCTAAGCCTATACTTAATAGAGACAACAATACACACAACCTGCATCTAATCTTATCTTATTCTTCATGTAAAAGGTCACATGTCATTCAGTTGTCAAAGAACATCATAATTATGTAGGAAAACTAAACTCATTCCTGATATCATAACCATAACACTGTTCCATTAGCACCTGGATGGCAATATATGGATTGCCAATATATATGTTACATATTAGAAATCATGTAATGGCTATCACATTTATGTCTCTCTGAAGGTTACTAAATGCACTACATTTTTTAGACTTAAGGCTTTGAAGATCCACATTATGGAAAGAACCCTTATGCCAACCCTTATGCCAAAAAACCCAAGCATTTTGGATAACCGTCATCCCTGTATTTGTATAAGAAATGTAGCATTTTTTACTATACTTTATACTCTGAGTTTTATGAGAGCCTCAATTTTAGTAATGTCCTGTTTCCCATTAATGTAATTATGCCTCTGTACTTATATTGAATGCTTTTACTGCTGACTTGTCCATATATCATTCACCTTTACATCTTACCCCTTACTGTTCAGCAGTCCCTGGGAGAAATGCAGCAAATACAAGGGAAAAAACTGGTGTCTCCTATACCTGACTCTCCAGGGTTTCTTCAAGGTTCCAAGGAGTCTGCTGAAAGCAGCAGCAAAAATTCTTCATGCGACACTGATGACTTTGTAATGGTGCCCGCCCAGTTTCCGAATATGCCAGGTTTGTATAAGCCGTACCATATATAAATCTCAGAGTTGCCCCTGCACTCATCAGAGTAGTGGGGAATATATTAAAGTATAAATAATATGCCTGTTTTTGTTGCATCAATTCAGTTGTGTATCAGTTCGAATATTTTTATTCATTCCATGGTTGCTTGTCTCTTGAAGACACACACTTTTGTGCATCCGGCACCAACTTTATTTAATTAAAATACAATGTGTAATGATCATCTGTCTTCTATGTCAAACCTTTTTCTATCTCAATTTAAAAGAGTTTTACAAGTAAATTAGTGCAGATCTACAACATAAACATGCAGGACACTGGAACAGTTGTTATGTTTTTGTTATTCTAGGTCCCTATCCCCTGCATCATTGTGTGGTATGCTGCGGCTAATTACTTCTCTCAGACCTAACACAATAATTAAAGTCTGATGTGCTGCCCAGGCAATTAAAACAAAGCAATTTTATTCTCCCTGCAAAAAAAAAATCCCATGAGCAGTGTTGCCAGGTGAGAAATTTGACTGAGCCGCTGGAAGAATTCCAATTATTTTAGTGAGAAAGGAATATGTAAGTGGATTAATGGGGTGATTATAATGAGGTGATTATATCAAATACATCAGGGATTCAAAGGCTGCCCATTCAGTACTTGGGATATACATCTTTAACTTCTAATTTAATGAAATCGCAAGAAAACAGCTTAACACAACATGGGTCTTGGCTTGTGCAGAAGTGCTTGAGCGCAGTCTGAGCTGTGACGGCAATAAAATACATGAAGAGCACAGAGAACCACAGAACCGAAAACTAAAAGAATACAATGATTTTATGATTCATGGCATTTTCTGATCTTTTTAGGTGATCTTGCTTGTGATGGCATTACAAGCAAACCTATCCAGGATACATTAATGTACAGCGGGTGAGATTAATTTACTTATATATTTGCCCTGTATGCCCTATGATCTGAAAGACTGCTTCTGTCCTATTGGTACAAGTACTCTAAACTGGCAATGTGTATCAACTAAGCTTTGTGCAAATATTTACTTCTAGAACAAAACACAGATACACTGCTGTGAAAGTTTTGAGCATATCTAAGAATGTGTTATGTTTATGCGCTAGCTAAGAATTGTATTAGCCTAATTTATATTTAACTATAAAACAATGGTTATAATTGGCACTTTAAGGCTGATACTCTGCCCCCTGTACTTCTCTTTAATTATTTTTAATGAAATTCTATATGTGTAGACAGATCTTTTTGTTAATCTATTTGAACATATCTGTTTCTAATACCCTAAAACATTTTGTCACTTAACAGATCGCTGCTAACATCCACAGGCCTAGAGAGTCGCGCTCGAACACCATCACCAACTCCTGCATATAGCTGTTCTCCTGGCCCTTCCAGGTAGATTACACTATAGGTGGTTTTTGCACTAATGCTACACAAATTGTTTTGCAGATCTTACCTGTGAAAATATGTAGCATTTTGCCATGGGCTTCAGTGTGCCATCACTATTTACCCTAACAAGCAGCATTTTATGTAAACCAGCAAAATGAGACATAAGCTAGTAGCTTTGTGCTTATCTTGTATGCTTATGCTCCATGAATTCAATTAGTATGATAGCAGATGGGGAGATATGTCACCAGTGGTTAATTCTGTGCTACCACAGGCAACAAATTCCCTGAAAATGCTTTCCCACCAGCAATAAAGTAAAACACACGCAATGCTTTATTTTTCAAAGTCACCTGAAGTTTCCTCGCTTTGGCATCTTTGACCTCTGCAAATGTTTTCTCACTTGCCATATATTTTGCCGGTTGAAAGCAGTTTTGGGAGATTTCTCACTCCAATAGCACAGATTTAACTGCAGGCAATAAACCTCCCCATATGCCATCACCCCTATGGTAACAGTTTAAACAGACAATTATTATTACTGGACTTATGTGTATTGAAAACTTAGTGGTGCTGCTTTGGTTTAAAGTCTAGTTAGTTTCATATTCATGTGTAACGCTAACTTGGCTATACAGGCCAAACAGGGTTAATGTCCAGTCAATGCTTTAAGCATGGGTTACATGTGACTCAAACACTTCAGGCTAGGCCCTTCGCTACATGGAAAATTAAAGGTGTGGTGTAGTGAAACTGCAACTCCCACAGGCTACTGTGCTATAAAACAGGAAAATAATGGGCGACAGGAGGTTCTTGCAGTCAAACAGAATGAACTTTTTTTTGTCAGAGACAAATGGTCCACAGGGTTGTACTTACATGGATACAGAGGCATTTGCAGAATATATATGCACACCCGCTCACACAGAGCTGACAGAGGTAGAAGCAGAATATATATAGGCACACACACACCACTCAGCTCACTCAGAGCTGGCAGGCTCACAAAGAGCTCATAGGTAGAGGCAGAATTATGTAGGTACATAACTCATAGATAGCTTTAGAGGTAGAGGCAGGTACATTTTCCTGTGGATGTAGTCAAGGCAGTACAGCATACCTCCAGGCAGAAATACCTCACACGTGGTCTGGATCTCACCCAGTGGACTGGTCAGGGAGGAGAACCTAAACCTATACAGCCTGGGAAGCTACTCCCTGCTACACCTCCTTGATGGAGCACAAAGCTGCTCTTTCTCTCTTCCCTCTCTGCCTTACTCTCCTAGAGAGTCCATAACGATTATTGCCACTCACTAGTCTCATTCACGGGGTCCCTGCTCCCCGCCTTTCACACTAGAGGTACTGGTCCTTCTAGAGCACATGGCTTTTCTGGGCCTTGTTGTACTCAGGCTCCCCTCGGCACACCCAGCTGGATCAGCATCCAGCAGCCAAAGAGAAAGATCCACCAATTCTCACTCATTATAACAGAATGTGACAGTTTGTGGTCACAGCGCCTCCTGGCCAATAATTGGGATATGTAAATTACATCTAGCTACATGGGCATCTGCCCAGCAACTAGGGAGATCAGGAAGTGTAGGGAATTAATGTCATAGGGACACGTTAACCCTATGGGTCCCTACACATGTTATTCTTAAACTATGCAGGGTCTATTTTTTGTCCCTACAGTTGTTCTGTGGGATACGGAGGACTGCTCAGAGCGGCTTCTGGAATTTTGCTAAGTTTACTTTCCTTTAAAGTTAGGCCTTTTCACTGTTAAGCAGAGTTTTCTGTAGTGGACCGACATAATCTGTCAAATGATTCTATTCTTAAATGGATACTGTCATGGGAAAAAAACATTTTTTCAAAATGAATCAGTTAATAGTGCTGCTCCAGCAGAATTCTGCACGGAAATCTCAAAAAAAAAATTCTCAAAAGAGCAAACAGATTTTTTTATATTCAATTTTGAAATCTGCCATGGGGCTAGACATATTGTCAATTTCCCATCTGCCTCAAGTCATGTGACTTTTTTTTTTTATAATGTGTTTTTTTCTTCTGTTGCAGACTAGCCCAGCCTTCAAGCAGTAGATATGGACAGTCAGTCCCCATTCCTGTTCCAACACAGATCCATAATTACCGACGTATAGAGCAGAATCTGCAATCTCCAAACCAGTTCACACCACCTAGGTGAGGGATTGACTTTTGGATCAAATACCTTATTCTTAGTTTTGGCTTGTTTGCATTAAATTCATTCTATTAAAAGTAATGGTTTACTGCACCCAAATATAAAGGTAGAGCAGACTACCGCAACTACAAGAGCTGAAGGGCTTTGGAAACTGTGATATTGTGATGACGTGTTTGAGGTTTAATCCAAAATATGTCTTCTTTGGTGTGTGTCTAACTGTTGTAGCACAATCCTCTAAAAGTCAGAGTTTATGCAGCAATAATCATACAAGCTGATGGTAATATGTCTAACACAAACAACTCTTTTTGCTGAAGAATAACTTTGCTACTCTTGTTTCCTAGAACTGGCATGGTGCACAAGTCTAGTAGCACAAGCCCAGTGAGTTTCATGAAAGTGGGCACATCACCTCCTTCCCACATGGAGAGCACGTCTGCCCCCACACCAAGGAGGCTTTCATTTGGTGGGGCAAAACCAAACACACCCTCCCCACAAGGTAAAATGCTAAGATTTCATTACTAGCCAGAATTCTGACATGTAAGAACTATATGTAAAGGGCCCAGATGAAGAGAACAGCGAGAGGTAGTTCCTTGCTTGAGTCCGACAGGGCAAATAAAGATACAGCTGCAGCATTTGTCAAAGTAGTTACAAAGATGTTAATCATGTTTGTGTTTTAAAACTCTACTTGCTTCAGGAAATCATGCTACCATATTTACCCATTATTTAATTTGTAGCATGCCTGAAAACTTCTCTTGGCTTTTAGGTCTTATTATTACATGTTGCATTGCACACTTATATTACTGGATATCTATCATTGTAAAAAAAAGTATAATTTATTAATTTGCTGTACATGTGACTTTTCTTGAAAGCTTGGTTTTATTTCTTATTTGCTTTTATTATTGTCAGATACTTTATTGCCTCTTCATATTAAATCTATTTGTGTTGTTTTAAAGTGGGAGCTATCCCAGAGCAGCCAGGCCAAAGCATCACTATAAGCCCAGCAGGAACTGAGACCCAGAACAGAAGTCCCGTCTATGGTATGTTCTTTATAAGTGTATGTTTTATGGAGAAATTATTTGTGTTATGTCATGGAGGATATGTTTTTAACGTTAAAATTATAATTATTATTTTTTTATCTCCATATACTGCAAGCCTTTTGAACATAGAGAGATTTTGGTACAGGACTTTATGAAATTCATGAATTTATCTTTATCAGCAGGTATTCCTGTACCTGAACAGAGCTCCTGTGGAATGGGATCTCGACTCCACAGTGCCCCAAACTTGTCAGACATGCAATCCTGTGGACAAAAAATCAAGAAACAGTATTCTGATCCTGTGATGCCCCAGGATGCTCTGCCCCAGCCCAGTCAGCCACAGCAGATCAACAGCCTGCAGCCAACCCGTCCTCTTAGATCCTCCCCAAAGTTATCTGACTTCATGCAGAGAAGTCCTCTTCCTACTATATTAGGCTCACCCACAAAGGTACTTAGCTAGGCATTCTTATGTCCTTTTTAAAAATGTCTGCACTGTCATAATTTAATGAGAGAGATATCTGGGATATAAGAGACAGACACTGAAAAACCATAAAATGCCACAAAACATTTTATATGTGCAGGTCAGACTGTATTCCACATTGTAAAGTACCATTGGACAGAATTGCTAGCACATGCTCATATATGGCTCTAGCTTCAGGCCAAAATATACCTGCATGGTTTGATTTATTCATATAGATCTTATGGCAATGTAACTTCCTGTTGGGACACTTGTTTCCCTGTTAATTCATTTAATTTAATTTATTTTGTCATTTCTTTGATGGCTACAGAAATTAGTCCCTTTTCCTTTCTTATATTTCATTTTTGGAGGGTTTTCATTTTGCAATTTCTGTGCTTTTTATGACTTGAGAAATGAGTTCTTAAGTTTCCTTCTTAACAACCAATAAGCAGGCAGCAGACACAGCAGGCAGCAGAAACAACAGGCACTTTTCCTCCTATCCCTCCTCTAAAAGATATGCATTTTGAAAAAGGAACCAGACTGCAACTAGAATTTTTCTCATTGTTTTCTGCAGAGCATATCGCCATTTGAGTTCTCACGGGGTCCTAGCTCTCAAAATCTGCTGGCTCTCCTCACTCACCAGGGAGTGATGATCCCTCCCACCAGAAATAAGACTCTCCCTGATCTAAAGAACATGGGTCATTTTCACTGCCAGCAAAACAATTTAGGCCTGCGTCCTGTAGCAGAAGTGAAAGGACCATTTGGCAGGTAAATTGTCACCTGCAGAATCAAGTATTCTTGGTATAGTATCTGTTATTTATTTAGGATGAGTCCAGGAAAACATATGTGGAAATCAGATGTGGACATATGTGGAAATCAGATGCTTGTGTCTCAATAAACAAACTTTATATACCTTACATACTGTATGGGGAAACCAGGCAATTGCTACTGCACAGTTTCAGTATGTTAGAAGTACATTTTCCCCAAGTTTTGGGTGCCCTATGAAGATTTTTCTGTGGTACCCAGTTAATTCAAGTGACATCACTAGGAAGAAGCTTCGGTATTTTCCACATTTATATTTTTTATTTATACAGTTCTTACATATTCTGCAGCACTTTACAGAGATAATACATCATTCACATCTGTTCATGCCCCTGTTGAGCTTACAGCCTAAGGTTACCATTACATACATTTGATGGTAAATTGTATCAAGAACCTATTAACCTGCCAGAATATTCTTAGAGTGTGTATTCTTGGAAAACCAAGATGAAAACCACCACAAACACATGCTGGTTGGAATAAAAATTAGGACCCAATTTCAATTAAATGATGTACATGGGATTTACTATATGCAGGTGAAGAAATTACAAAGGCTTCAAAAGCAGCCCATCATCCAATGATGTGCTTCTTTGTCTCTTTCAGGTCCTTAAGTACTGGAAAACTGACAGATCTGTTGCTTAAGGCTGCATTTGGGACTCAGGCTGAGATTGGAAGCAACGATAGCCTCAACGCAGAGAAACCCATGGAAATCGCAGGTAAGTCACTAAGGTTCCTTAACTCCAGCAAAGAGATTGGGTTTATAGTAGTAACTATACGGCTTTGTTTTATGTCAATAATGGTTTATCTGCAGTCCTGATGTTGCTCTACAATTCCCTATACCTCTCTATCAGCTCTTAGCTGCTGGTGGGATGCAAAAGTCCTGGGCTTCCAGAGAATGTCAACCAGGAGCATAATCAATAGAAGCCAGGACTGTAAAGGCTTCTACTGTACATAGTCTTGGTCAGCAGTGCCTTTCCAGGACTTAAAAAATTAAAGACGAAAAGATGGCAGCAACACCACTACACCACTATGCAGCCATAGCACTGTTACTGTAACCAAGTGATTTGTTAGGGCAGGGGGCATCTACAGGGGCCAATTATTTAAAAACAGGAGTTGGGGTGTCATTCTCCTTTTATTTATTTATTTTATTCTCTGTAATAATAAAAAGCACCATGTACTTGATGGTTACTAAGCTTCATGAATTCATATCGGTGGCAAAAAGTTTTGGGTTTATTTAATGTGCATGTTTTTGTTTTTAGATTATTTAATATATGGTGATGCAAATTACAGAAATATCCTTATTAAAAATTGATACAGGTATGGGACCTGTTATTCAGAATGCTCGGGAACTGTTATGGATAAGGGATCTTTCTGTAATTTGGATCACCAGACCAGATCATTTAAACATTAAACAATCCCAATAAGATTGTTTTGCCTTCAATAAGGAATAATTATATCTTAGTTGGGATCAAGTACAAGGTACTGTTATATTATTACAGACAAAAATGTGAATTATTTGATTAAAACTGAGATTATGGGAGATGGCTTTTCCATAATTTAGAACCTTCTGGTTAATGGGTTGCCGGATAACATTGTCTTTCCCATTGCCACAGTGGGTTATGAATTGAAATATAAGCAAGGATTCATTCTGTTTCATGGGTAGGCAGAAAGGAGGCTCTTTAGATATTGCTGATATACAGGTCCTAGTATTCCACAATGACCGTATGATGTTACTGTGAGATGTAGTCCATTAGCTTCTAAATGCCCTATAGTTGCTTGTGCTTTTCTTATCCTGTGTTTTAAAGCAGTAATAACTTCCTTCATCAACAATTATGTTTCCTTGCATTGACTTTCATATCTTTCATTGTAAAAACCTATGTTCCATAGACCTGGCTTCTCTCGATGATGTCCTGAACTTATTCTAGTAATTTTAGAAGACACTGCACTGCATCCCAAAATATGCTTATTGTTGTTAAATTCTTGTTAGCTTCCTTATGCGGCAACTCCTTCAGATCTTAGTGTAAAATGGCTTAAACCCAATTAGTTCTTGTATAATAATGAAATTCTTAGAAACAGACTATTTTTCTATTTTAGTTTTTCACATTGTAAGAAACTGAAAATTGATCCTGTCTTCTCTGCAGCTCCCTTAATTGGCTTTGGAGGAAATTTGGCAAGTGGTGCACAGGCAGGGTGTTCTACTAGCCCAGCTCCTGTCATTTTTACTGTTGGTTCACCTCCAGATGGAACAACCACTCCCCATGCAAGAACCCGGCTTTTCTCTGGTAAACGTTTATACTCAACCCTTTTTTATTTTTTATCCTCTTTTTTTTTATCCTTTTCTTATTATTGCTTCTACCATTATTATAATAATCTACCATATATTTCCAGTTATATATTTCCTCCATTGTGTTCCTCCACAGTGGGATCTTCCAGCTCTCAGAGCTCAGCAGGCTCTTTTACTGGAAGGCATCTTTTGGTTGGAGCAGGAGGACAAGCCTTTGAATCACCATCCAGCCTCGGGTGCACCTATCCTGATTCTGGGACTGCTAATGCTGAGGGTCTTGTAATGTTTGAGGTGCCTGAACTGCCTGAGGAAACTCTTATGGAGGTAAGGAAAGCCATCTTAGACCGTTAGACTAGACTGCTTAATAATTATTATCTTTATAATGCTAGATTTGAGTGTTTACAGTAAAATACTTCTAGCAAAGCCTAAAAAATAATGCAATATTTTTCAATGGTTGTGCAATATGGAAGCCAGCAAGAAATAGGTCAAATTACAAGACTGTTGACATGTCCTAAGATCCTTGTCTGGAAAATACACCAGAGGTTGCACTAATGCACTAAAGACTAAACATACAACAAAAACAGGTTAGATGAGAAGGAAGACAAGAATAAAACAGAGAAGCAATGCTAAATAGGCTTTTGCGAGTCATATCTATTTATAAAGACTGAGCATTCAGCCAAGTATCCCAAATTGCATGGAACTTAGCTGCCCATCCTCTTGACAAGTAGACCAGTTTTTGTTTGGGTAACACATCATTAATTAGTTTTTTTCCAGAGGGTGAATGCTGGAGCAGATGTGGATTTCCATGTCAACAGTATGGCTTTCTTTACATAGAACAATAGCTGGAGGTAACATAACCGCTGGTGTAACGAGAGACTCGAGTCTTCCAGAATACCTAGTAAACATACTTTCAGACATTGAATGTTGGGGAGTGCCAGTCTCTCGTTCATGTACCATAAATCCTCTGACAAAAACAAGATTTTGATACTCATCGTTAAATCTGTTTCTCTGTAGTCTATAGGGGGGACACAGGTAACTGTAGGGGTTAAGCTCCACCCTCCAGGAGACAGGACACTTGTAAATCAGGTAGCCGCTTTGCAAATCTGTTCTAGTGAAGCGGAGTTGCGCCAGGCCCAGGAGGCTCCTACAACTCTTGTTAAGTGAGCTCGCACATTTTCTGTTTTTCCCTTGGACAGGTAGGCTTGTCTCATCGTCTCTCTAATCCACCTAGCGATTGTCGCATTGGAAGCTACCTGACCCTTGCAGGGGCCAGAGGGCTGCGTGAATGTCGAAATGATCTTGATCTCTCGACGTACCAGTGAAGTGCTCTCTCTATATCAAGTTTGTGTAGCCGTCGCTCTTTTTAATTTCTCGGTGTCAGGATGCCGGGAGCTCCCTCCAGGGAGGTAGTCAGGATCAAGGAGGAAGCCCTCTTGAGGGAGCAAGGTCGCGGTATCCAAAGGGTAAAGCAAGCGGATGGTCAGAGTCCAGGCAAGAGTTCAGTGGCAGGCAGATCAGGATCAAATAACAAGAGTCCAGGCAGAGGGTCAGAACCAAGGCAGGAAACAGGCTGGAAACTGGAAACAAGGTTGGGAGCAGGAATCAGGCAATAACAGGAACCCAGGATTCTTAGACAGCAAATACTATTCTTGGGCGCCATTCTGGCGTCCTGGAAGCACTTTTATATTCGAATTTGGCGGCAAAGTGACGTCATTGGCGTCCTTTCGCCGGCATGTTTGCGCATGCGTGATTACGCATGCGTCTGTGTTGCGGCGCTGGCGTCCCATCGCCCACGTGGGCCAACTGGGCGCCGTCATTTTGGATTCTTCGCCGCCAGGAGCAGACGCGCCTCTTCGCGCTCCCGGCGACCTTGACACTCGGGTCCGGACACAAAGACAGAACTACGATTTCTTGATTCACATGGAACTGAGAAACTACCTCTGGTATGAAGGACGAAAAGGTGCGGAGTACCGATTTGTCCTTATGGAAGATCAGCAATGGAGGTTCACATGAGAGTGCACTCAACTCAGATACTCTTCTGGCTGATGAGATTGCTACTAGGAATACCACTTTTTTGGTAAGTATTGTATCCATAATTGACCCCATGGGTTCAAATGGTGGATCCAGTAACGCCTCAAGCACTAGGCTCAGGTCCCATCCTGGGACAGGCGAGCAGAGGTTGTATATGCTTCACTTCCTGTATGAATGTCCGAATGGAATCATCTAATGCCAATCTTGTCTGGAATAACACTGACAACACCGATATCTGAACCTTCAGCGAGCTGAGTTTGAGATTCAAATGAATGCCCCTTTGAAGAAATTATACAATCCTCGGGATGTTTAGTTCGAGAAATGGTAGACCAGTCTCGTGACACCAATACCGGTATGATTTCCAAACTCTATGGTAGGCTCTGGATGATGTTGGTTTTCGAGCCTTTAGCGTTGTGGTTATCTTCCGACAATTCTTGTCCCAACAAATGACTGTTTTAACAGCCACACCGTCAAAAGGAACAGCCCAGGTTGTGGCTAGCTATGGGTCCTTGGCGGAGGAGGTCGGCTCTGGGAGACAGACGTATGGGATGATCTATCAACATGTCTTGCAGTTCTGAGAACCATGTCCTTCGTGGCCAGTATGGGGCTACTACCACTACTGTGATTTGAGATTGCCTGATCTTTTTCAGTACCCGAGGTAACATTGGAAGTGGTGGAAACACATACCCCAGATTAAAGCTCCAATTCTGCATCATTGCGTCTGTTCCTGCTGTTGCCGGGTCCTTTCGGTTGTTTCTGGATGCCATCAGATCTATCTGTGGTCGTCCCCATTGAGTCGCAAAGTGTTTTAAATCCCCATCTGTTACTATGTCCCTTAATATTTTTATACCTTTGTCTACCCATTGACTAATATCAGGCATTGTTGAGAAGTAGTGCAGGGGCATTCTGCCTGCTTTAACGGTACCCCTGCCATGCAACAGTACCCTATCTTAAGCATGAGTAGTCACGTGATGTTTTTGTACGCTGTGCAGAAACTGAAAATTTAGCATAAGCAACAGCCTGATGCTTTCAGCCTGGTTAGAATAATCTGTTAGTGTGCTCTGATAATGAAGTTCATTTGCAGTTTGGTGATTACCTGTGACATCTGGAGCAGAAAAAGTCACTATTATTATTACTATGAACAGGCATTAATAAAGAACCAGTATTTTCCAAATCATTGTACAATAGAAAAGTATATACAGTACAGCATAACATCTTCCTCTGAGTGTTTCATCTGCCATATTATTCTGGTGTCCAGGCATTCCCTGTGTTAGTGTAAAGCACCAATGTCCGTAATGTGTATGTGCCCTGCTTCAGTAAGTACAGGGGATGCCTGACTCCACAACAACATGGCAGCACAATGCTTGGTGAAAAGGTACCAGGGACCCAAAGTCGGTAAGAGAATAAAATCACTGGGGGGAATATCTAAAAACCTGGTACCCCAGTGATTCTACCTTTCATTATTCTTTAATTCTGTTTTCCTGCTTAATAATGTTTTTAAGAATCTAGAAATGTAACCTGAGAGTGGTGCAATTGTTGGTAATTAGGGTGGTTCCTCAATTTTTTATTGCAGCAGGAGCACACAGACACCTTGCGCAGTCTCCGCTTCACATTGGTCTTTGCCCATTCTGTTATGGAGATTGCATCTCTCAAAGGAACCACTGCCGATGTGGGTGCATCAGTGATGTCTGAATATCAGATGCAAGAAAGTGTTGTGGCCGATCAGATCAGCCTCCTGAGTAGGGAGTGGAGGTACATTTCTTATGGGGGTCCTGTGGAAGGATTTAGTATAATATAGCATATACGGTAGCTGCTTGCATATAACATTGCGTTCTATTCTGCAAGCTTCTGCAGAATATTAATTGTGGCAAATTTTAGAAAAGCCCTTTCTTTAATCCCTTTAGTTATGCGGAACAGCTTGTTCTCTATCTGAAGGCTGCTGAGCTTTTGTCATCTGGATTACAGACAGCCATGGAACAGATCCGAACTGGAAAGCTATGCCTCTCCTCCACTGTTCGGCAAGGTATGAGCCCTGTGTGTTGTAGGTGTGTTATTGGATATGTAACACTGCAAGGTTCCCATATAGGTATGATTCTTGCCTGAAAGCATTAATATTTTCATTTTTATGAAAAAAAGTCTGCCATAATAATCTGGTTTTCCCATTACTATGTCATAATTACTTGCTTTTTGTTTGCCAAGTGTGCCACTGCCTTTAGGTGGATTATAATGCTTAATAATGATTCCCCAGCCCGAATGTTTTTACTTATGTTTGGGTTTTTCTATTTATGTTTTCTTTTTACATTGTTTTTGACAAAAGCCAGATGTCAAGAAGAGTAAAGGTTGTACAAATGTGAGGTTACACTGCCTTCCAGTGGTTGGTAGTATAAGTGATTGATTTCAGTTATGTAACCCTCAAGTAAATTCTTTCTCACAGCAATTGAAATGTTGATTGGCATTATGAGTTATAATAATAATTTGAGCCCCATTGTACTTTGTTGGCAGGGAACACTTCCCACCTGTTAAGTAGTATAGGGCCCAGCCTGTGGGCAGTCCTGAGTTTCATTACTGGGGGTTTATACAATATTATTTTGTCATAGTGTAAGTTGCCAAAGGTTTGACATCCTTCCCTTGTTTTTCTAATAGTGGTGAAGAAGCTGAATGAGCTGTACAAATCCAGCGTATCTTCCTGTCACTGCCTGAATGGAAGGCTCCAGAGGTTCTTTGCTGACAAACAAAAGCTTATGGATCGGATAAACAGTATCACAGCGGAGAAACTCATCTTTAGCTATGCTGTGCAAATGGTAAGTAGTAAAAGGAAAGTTTATCTTAAAAAAAAAAAAGGAAATCAATTTTAAAAGTCTGGATTTTTTGATTATAATGGAGTCTATAGTAGACGACCATTCCGTAATTCGGGGCATTCTGGATAACTGGTGCCGGATAATGGATCCCATTCCTGTATATGTTTGTAGCTATTTGCCATTCAGTCTCCAGTGTTAAATTTAAAATGCTGGGTTGCTGGGTTTACAGCCATGGCTACCAGTTAGAAATGTTATTCTGGGACTCAAGTTTTAAATATTTTTATCACAGTAAGCTATGCCCTATACTTTAATGTAATCCTATCTGTCATGATGCCAGGGTGTAACCCCCCCCCCCCACACACACACACAAACTGCATGCTAGGTGGTAAGGTGGTTTTTGTCTTTTCTGGGTGTTTGTTTTTGAGAGTTATGGGGAACTTAGCTTTTAGGCACAATCATGTTTGTACAAAAGTAAGATAGATAGATAGATAGATAGATTCAAATTTGTCATGCATTTGTTAATAAACTGTACTGAGACTGTGTACCCAGTGGCAGAAGTACCGGGGGAGCAGGGGGTGCGAGCGGGCCAGGGCCCGCACCCCCTCAGGGCCCCCTGGCAGTCCGTTCGCCTCTGTAAAAGACCGGCAAATGCGGCCATATGGAGGGGGACGGGGCCCGGATGCGTGTCACGCACCAGGGCCCGCTCCCCTCTAGGATCGCCACTGTGTGTACCACCTCTTATGAGTAGAGTGAGCAATGAGTGGCTAATATATGTCTACTTGTAGGTACAAACTGCAGCCCTGGATGAGATGTTCCATCATCGGGAGGACTGCGTGCAGAGGTATCACACAGCTTTGCTGCTGATGGATGGATTACTAAACTTCATGACCGATCAGAGTGATATCGAGAACATTAGCAAATGTAAGACATTTTCATCTTTGTAGCATTTATGCCAGATGATTAAGGTGAAGATAACAGATCATTTCTAGATCGGTACCAGTGGGACTCGTTTATAAACTCTGCGCATATTTGCACCTGGGCAGTAGCAACCAATCAGTGATAACAATGAGCCCCAATGTTTTAATGCCTAGATACTATGCTTGATTTGTTAGGGATTTCAGATTAATAACACAAGACAGTCAAACACTGGACAGCACAGCAGATTGAAATTCCAACACAATTTGCTTGTATTAATATGTGGACAAATCATCAATGCTGGCCAAATAGAATCTAAACTCTTCATTTCATATGTGCACTGGACAGTTTTGCTCAAATTTAAATATGCAAATAATGTTTGAATTTGGTTCAATATTTTGCATGGTAAACAACATGGGTATTTATGTTGAAAAGGACAATTGGTATTCTTGTCTTTATAAATTGTTGGTTTTAATGCTGTGGGGGTAGGCAGGTTCCTTAGACGCAACTAGGGGAGGGCAAAATTTAGCGGAAGGTAAAAAAAATCATACTGCTCCCACTGTCCTGAGCCCTGTACACATATCACTGCGTATGGGGGAGTTATATTAAATGTCCATCACTGTCTGCAGTTCTATTTTTGTATTATATCTGTTTGTTCATAACAGTTGTGCATCATTCTGTTTACATTAAGATGCGCTTTTCACTAACATGGTTACATTTTGCCCTGGTGCATTAATTCATTAAACCAATCAGTATCCAAAGAAACCAGTTCGCAATTAGCATAGCAGACTCAGCTAATGCAACTGCAAATGATTGGTGGATATATGTCACTACACTGCAACATTTGCACCATGTTAATAGCAGATCCTGACATTTTTAAATGTTTGTGACTAATGAATGAGTGTCTTTTCTTGTAGGTAAGCTGTGCATTGAACGAAGACTGTGTGGCCTGCAGGGCAGTATTTGTGCATGAGCCTATCTTCATTCTCCAATCTCACCTGTCAGTCTGACGCCAGCTGAGTTCTACTAGGTATTGGATGCATTTGCCAGTGTTATCAAATACCTTCGACATTAAGGAGACATCTATGTTTCTTTTCTATTTTTTGAACATTTGCCAAGATATCGAAGAAGGCCAAGGAAAATATTTATTCTTTATACAACTGTATTGCACCTTGTTCCTTTAGTCCTTATCACCCTCACCATAGCAGTATGCTCATCTTTGCCTCTCCCTCTGGCATAGAACAACCATAATCAGTGCAGCGGTCTAAAGACCTGGCAATCTGAACTGTAATGCAGTGCTGCTCATTTCAGAATCCTTGGACTCCAGCTCTTACATGCCGCCGCTTTTGAAAATTAGAACTGCTGGTGAGTGGTAGGAAAAAGCCTTAGGAAACCAAGTTTCCACTTAAAATGAAGTCAAGACCTTATAGTTCTTTACAAAAGACGAAGTATAAATAGACCAGGAGCAATAGAAGTACTGACAAAACTGTTAATATGTTAGAAAGAGCCTTGAAAAACAAGACACAGGAATGCAGCTGGTTTGCAGTGTACTTTGTAATTCCCGCTCTGTGATGCAGATTTTGCAATGTTAATGTGATCTGGATGTTGGTCAGATCTTCAATTTTAAATGATAATCTCAGCAAGAATGACATTAAGGCTTTGTTTGCACAAGACTGTACAAGCCTGATATGATGGCTTACACTCTCTCTTTCATTGGACTATTAATAGCCGTTGAATGTTAGGGTCAATATTTTTGTGAACTTGTGAAGACAACCACATCTTTCAGGCAAGACTGCAAGGAATGGATGCATACTGACCGACAGGAATACAAGATACATAAAGGAGCACTCCATCAGAGGTCTCCTTACAATGCTCTTGGATGTATAAAAAGTCCACTCTAACTAAAGAATATTGTGCTGCCCAGATCTCACTACTGCTTCAGAGACTGGACCTATTCCAGACAATTACTGCTTCAGTCTGTTTGTTAAGCATTTTGGAAGTTGTTCAACCAGTAAGCCATCTTTGAGCATTATCCCTGTGATTAATAGTAGCTGCATTAATACTTATGATGTGTTGAGAGACCTAATGTCGCATTGGGCACATGGACAACAAAGGGTTACACTGATTAAAGAGCTCAGTGTAGATCTATTCTGTTGCATGGTCACTTGAAAAGAAGAAAAAACAAATCACAATTTTAAGTTGCACTTTATTCACTTCTTTAGATGGTCTGTAAAACAATGAAAACAGTCATCACTAAATATATGGAAAAGGAACATTTTATATTGAAGATTGTTTACTGAGCTATTACTTTGGATTCCCTATCAGCTTTTGAGCCAAGCCTCTAATGCGCTTCACAAGATCACTCAAGGCTATTTCCCAGTCCACTTTAATTTTAATACAATATTAACTGTGTACATATGCCATTGTATATACAACTATATATGTATATAATGTATAGTTAGTCAAATTGTAAATTGATGCTTTGCTAAAACAATACGTTTTGTCTGCACCATGTCCTTTGCCTTGTCTTCCCAGCAAGCAGTGGCACGGCTCTCGCTGATCCTCTTCACATGGCAGTTGTTTTTTTATTATTATTATGCTTATCTGCCTCTTTCCTTAAGTGCACCAATTTAATTGCAGCCTGCAGATTGGACGTGTGCTAGCATTTCTTAATAGCAAAAGGACTCTTTAGTGCCTACGGGCCGCAACACTGGAACCGCAACAACATGCATCAGAGATATCTTCCAGTCCTCAAGTTATTTCATATAATGAATAATGTTCATATAATGGGTCTTGACAAATGCAGTATAGAGTAATTGGGAAGATACATGTGACTATACAGGCAGCAGACAGGGCATTTTTATTCAATCAACTGTTTCAGTGTTTTCAGTCCACTATCACTGGTACATTTCAGTTAGACATTTTCCTTCCTCCAGAACATGAAGCAGTTTGTTGCTGCTTGATTACAGGCCCAGGGAACACACTAAAGCTGAACCACTGGGAATGGCAGGTTAGATATGCATCTGAGTGTAGCTGTTATATAAGAAAGACTTGGCTCAATGTTTTAAAGTATTACTCCATAAACCATGGTTTACAGGTCTTTTTAAGCAGCTGCTCATGTTCAAAGTGTAAATATTTGCACTACCTAATACATAAGCATGATTAGCAATCAAAATGCACACAGTGATTGATTTTTGTCATGTTATCTCTTTATTGAGTATTACACAAGTACAGTACATAAGATTATGTGCTGGAAATACAGGCACAAGTCCTTCAGTACTATTGCAAATTGAGTGTAATGCTCTGTACAAGTTCTTGCTTATGTAGGATGCTCTGAATATGAACAGCTGGTTAAACCTTTAGGGTAAGTCCACACAGGGCGTTTTGGGGCAATTTGGTCGCCTGGCGACTAATTGCCTCGTTTTTGCGGCGACCATTCTCCCCAAACGCCTTCCCTGTTCCTGCGCCGGCTAAAATGAAAAAAACGCCGGCACTAATCACACGTGGCAATTAATTTTCCGAAGTGAGGCAACTCGTGAGGCAACTTTGGAAAACGAACTGCCGCGTGTGATTAGCGACGGCGTTTTTTCATTTTAGCCGGCGCAGGACCAGGTAAGGCGTTTGGGGAGATTGGTCGCCACAAAAACGAGGCGATTAGTTGCCAGGCGACCGAATCTCACCAAAACGCCCTGTGTGGACTTACCCTTAAAGTTTGTTTCTCAATACTTGAAATATTATTTACTGTGGGGTTTTTTGGGGTCAATTAGCTGTTAACCCCATTGATGTCAAGAAGGTATCTCAATGCATGCATTGAAAGGCTTTGGGTAACTAAGGGGTTGAACATTTTAACATTTTGTTTGCCATCAGTGTGCATTTGTATCGCTTTTCTAAGTTGTACATAACATTTCTGAGACAGTATGGTATTTATTAAGTGGTAGCCAAAAATACACAGGAAAAAAAATCACAAAAAATTGTAAAAAAAAAAAAAAAAAAAGTGTCCTTTTAATCCCCTTGCTAGAAGAGACCAACTGAGTACTGCAGATGCCTTGCTCTTTTGGAATCTGCTATGTACTGGGCTTGCTAAGGTTAATCAAAAGGTTTGTATGTGTAAGTGTGCATGGTGTAAGTATCCCTGTTATGCAGAATGGTTCAAAAGACAAGATCTAGAAATACATTTACTATCTACTTTAGCCCTGGCAGAGGGCTTAAGTAGATATCCCTCAGATGACAGTATAAGCTATTGCACTGTCAGACCTTTCCAAGCACCTCCCTGCCTCCCTGTGCCTATAATAACAGAGAACAAATGTTACTTTACGTAGGACTTGCGCATACTGTGTATGTTCTGTGTGGCCCTTGAAATCCAAATTTGGGGTGTTAAAGTACTGCATTGCAGTTTGTGTGCAGCAAAGTCCTGGTTTATGAAAGAACTTCACTTGGAAATAGCATAGACAAACATATAGTTATAGAGTACGGAAACACAAAGCATAGATGAACTAAAAATATGTATGTCTCCTCCCTCTGCAATACTACAATCTTATAATTTCTTATTTTTCTTTTTTCATTTTTGCATACTACACATAAAAAACTATTTTTAAAACGGCCAAATAGAGTCCAATACTGAATAAAAGGCTAGATCTAGGGCCTGCTGACTTGTGGGTTGACTGATGGCCTACCTCTCACAGGGAAACAGCTGATCATATTTTCAGTTGGATGCATAGTTTGATCCAATGGGAATGCGAGATAGTCTGTCAGCCCATATTCAATGCATTGAAAAAAAAAAAAGAGAGAGAATAGCCCTAAGATCTTACCCTGTGTAATGACTTCAAACTTTGGAGTCAATTTTATTCTTTAATATAATTGAATATTTAAGATTGTCGCTATGGATCATACAATCATAAAACATGACAAACATTGTACAGTTATATTCATATATACATAATGAAAAGAGTCCCAGCAGTTGGATCTGTTTTAGGATTTAACAAAACTTGCCTGTTTCTGGAAAATAGAAAATTATCGGACACTGATAAAACTGACAACAAAATGTTTTAAGTGAACTATTAAAATGGCGGATGTGTTATAATTTTATGCTCAAGACATTCCTTTCTGTTTTTTGCCTGGTTGCTTCCTAGTATCCTTCATATGGACAGACATGTTTAACCAAAACACAAACCTAAAGACTAAAGGTGGCCATACACGGGCATACTTTTATCACTCTGCGATGAACGATCGTATCGTTAAACTATCGTCTGACGATTATTTTACCATACAATATGCCATACATGGAGAACGATTATATGAACAGATATAATCGTATCGTTTGCTTCATGTACGGACAAACGTTGTTCAACAAATGAGGAGTGGTGCTAGCATTGTGTCACTGTCTGTAGTATGTAGTCAGTTTCTCCTTCCCTGCTCCATACAGACATATGGATTTATGTCTTGCTATGGCATAATAAACTTTCTTTCACAGATGAGGTGATAGGGTGATATTCCTGCAATCAGCACCAATTTATTTGTTTACATAGTTCATTTGGTTACAAATGAAGCTTTCAGCAAAGAACGTTCGGGTCCTTCCGTATATGTTCGTTGTTCCATATATGTTCGTTGGCTTGTGCTACAGTCCTGACATGCGCAAAGAGGGATTTTTTCCCTGAACGGCAAAAATTTTTAAACTCAGCTGATCAATTTTGCGAACGATAATGTTGAGACGATCGTTCGATAGGTTATCGATATTATCGGAGTGTTCTGGAATCGGTCGTTTGGAAGTAAAAAATCTGCCTGTGTATGGCCACCTTAAGTTAAGTGTAAATGTTGACCCAAAGTATGCTAGTAAACCTACCTAAATTATACAGTATATCTTGGTAATGTTCAATGTTTTCGTTCAGTGGCCCAGTTATTTGGATTATATTACAATTATGATGTAATACAAAGAAGTAACTTGGGTCCTTAAGCAGCCTGTAATAGGCAATTGGCACAATGAAGCACTTGTCCCTGGCATGGCTGCAGAGTAGCTGAACTTCACTTACAAAAATAAAGGGGGCCCTGGATTTAATGCCTGCCTCCCCTCCTGTATGCTCTGCTGCCAGGTGCTGTGCTCTTGTTTGTTTGCTCCCCCACCATCTATTAGCCTTTTAGTATCAGAAACAAATCTCTGCACAAAAATGTATAATTTAGTAAATGCAGTATTTGTAATGCCCTACCAGATTCACATCCGTGACAGTGGAATATATTCCAGTTTTTTTTTGGTATTTAAGGGGCCACACACTAGTAAAATAAGAAGTCTCTGTTAGACAAACTCTGAAACATTGATGCCTGCCAACTATGCATAATGTAATGTCCTACTCTCACGGATCTACTTTGATGTTTTGGGTGCCATAGAGTTTATGAAGACATTTATTGTGTTCTCTATATTGCTCTATGGTACCAAATGGATAAGCAGTGCAATTTCTTGTAAAACAAGACTGCTGATTTGAGCATCCTTGTAACTTGCAGGCATTTTAAAGTTTAAACCACAAGCTCTAGTCTTTGGGAGACCCCTTCATTTTCCACTAACAAGACTTCCTAAGGTCACTGAGTGTGTTTCCATTTTCTTGTCTTTAAATGTTAACTCAAATGAAAAAGCATGGCTGGTAGATGAACTATGGTCTGTTTTTCCTGACCTAATCCCAAAGGATCGTCGTGGGCGGTGTCTAAAAGCGATGTTGGGTGTGTATGTTTTTTTATGTTTAATATACTTTGTTTTTATTATTGTCTTGTGTATGGAGTTGATTTTTCTTTTATTTGTATATCTTAAAGTAAGAAAATAAAGTTATTAAAAACACTTTGATTGGTATTAATAAAAAAGGGATTAGAAAGATGGAGGGTGTATAGAAGGATAGAAGACATCAGTTAGATACTAGAATTAGCCAATAAATTGACAAATTGCTATAGGGTAGACATCATATAAACAGTGACTGCAATGACACAGGTTCTTACTTGCCACAAAGCGGTTGGCATTTCCAGGACCTAGAGCAAAAAAAAAAATTATTAAACCAGCTTAAAATATTGTATAGGTGTGGGATCTATTATTGGGAATGCTTGGGACCTGGGGTTCTCTGGATAAGGGAGGAACCTTTAGAAACAGCCTAAATACCCTGTTTTATTAACAAAACCTTGGCAGGCTGAAGAAAGCTAAAGATAGGTCTGCCCTACTCCAAGTGACCAAATACCCAAGGAAAGTCTGTCTTCTGACCCTGATATGTGCACCTTCTTTGGAACAGTGGTGTACTAGCCTCTAGGATCTGTGAAGCTGCGGGTGTGAATGCCCAGTGGCTCTGCAATAAAGCAGTTACCCCATATGTAATAAAGGCACTAACTTTGACCAGTAGCAGTAACCCATAGCAGCCAATAATATGTTTGCTTTTAAACAGGTGACCAGTAAATGCAACCTGCTGATTGCTTGTTACGGGTTACTGTACCTGGGCAAACGTTTCCACAGACAAATGGAAGTGTTATACATCTCAAGGATATGGTTGTTTGGTGAAAACAGCAGCTGAAATAGTTACCTTGTCTGTTCATAGCACCTCAGCCTTGGCACCAGAGAATACCATGATATCACACATGAAGGCATGAAGGCATACTCCCAGAAAGATGGGTGTATCAATGACAGTACGCTGCCATTAGAAGTAATAGTCTGCTATGCAGGGCATAAACTTTTGTCAAACAGCAGAAATACATTGTAAAAAAAAAATTGTAGAAAATGTCTAAAACAACTCCCCAAAATATAGTGAATGTGTAATAAATCTGTTTCAAAGGAGTATGGCACATTGCTTCAAAATCTATTTAGATGGGACATTCCCAAAGCTTGTGCAGGTCCCCAACCCTGATAGTGTAGCATAGTATAACAGGGAGTGTTCCAGCCATACAATAACTATACAGCATGGAAAACAGAATGGATAAATGTACTTTACACTGAACTTTTCACACATGATGTGACCAAAGGGGCATAATCAATATAAAGCATGTATTTACTAATATCATCCTAAAAATAGGTTCAATTATCTATAACACAAATTGAATGGAGCTTTCATTTATACCATTACTGGGAACATGGTGGACTCTTTTGCAGTTTCAACAGTTCACTGTTATCTAGTACCCCAATGCTTGCCCATTAATCCACATAATTCAATTTTTGGTTTCATGGAAGGTTGATGGGAAAAGGAGAAAGGAGGATAACGGAAATATTCAAACCAGGAGCAAACTTCTCTTCTGAGGCCTGGCTATCAGTGTGCATGCTCCATCTTCTCAGCAAGGACAGCAGTGGAAGCTCTGAAAGGATGTAATTATTGTAGGCAGGGTTGGCAGTTTTTCTGCCTAATTGGGCTATTAATATCAAGCCCAGACGGGTTTCAAACTAGCCAAGGTACAAATGTGGGCTCCTTGGCAGGTTTGCACTTTGAAAACTAACCAAAGTTTTTTTCCCCTAGTGTGCCATTCCAGTTAGGGTTGCAACCTGTCCGGTTTTGACCCAGACAGCACGGTAATTTGAAGGGCTGCCAGGTCAAAACTACCTGCCCAGGATTTCCTATGATTGACACCGCAATCGTCGTAGTCTCAGCATGCCCCCTCCGTGTCATAGCCCCACTCCCTGCCCAGTCTCCACCATGCTAACAGGTGGTAACCCTAATTCCATTGCACGTTGGGTAATATAGTTTTTATTTAGCAAATCCCTCTACAATACCCAGAATGCAATTGGAGTAGAAAGGTGTAGAAAGCAACTCCCCTTTTCATTCCTATTTGCTGCAGTTCTAGCCTATTAGTCCCAACCTGTCTGTAGTTAGGGTTGCTACCTTTATGTCTGGCTGAGACTGGGCAGGGGGGTCTGTGACGTCAGTGGGCGGACCTGTGATGTTAGTGGGCGGGGCTATGACGTGGCGATCAGCGATTTGCCGATCGCTGTGTCAATCAAGGGAATCCCGCCCGGTTTTCCTTATTTGGAAAACCGGGCAGGAAGTATAGACCCGGGCAGCCCCTCAAAATACCGGGCTGTCTGGGTCAAAACCGGACAGGTGGCAACCCTATCTGTAGTACAGCCTATGGCCCGCTGCATCTGGTACGTAATAATCCCATGTGCCATACAAACAGGGCTGCCATTAGAAATCACGGGGCCCTGTACAACAACATTTTTAGGGGCCCCCTGGGCCCTGCCCATACTAGCGCCCAAGCCCCACCCACCTAGCGATCCCGCCCACTCCACCCACGCTAAAAAAGTAACCCCCCCCACACACAAGTTATAAAAAGCTATTGATGGTCAGGGCCCCCTTATAAGTTAAAAAAAAAAAAACATTGGTGCCAGGGTCTCCCTTACAAGTAAAAAAAAATTGGGGCCCCAAAAAATATTTTTTAAAAAAACATTGGCGGCAGGGCCCCCCTTACAAGTTAAAAAAAATTGGGGCCCCAAACATTTTTTTTTAACTTGTAAGGGGGCCCTGCCACCAATGTTTTTTTTTAAAAAAAATTTTGGCCCCCCCAAAAAAAACAAAAAAAAACCATTGGTGGCAGGGGCCTATAGAATATTAAAATAATAAATTGGTGGCCAGGGGATTAAACAACAAAAAACCCACATTGGTGTTCAGTAGAATTGAACCCGTGGCTTCAGCACTTCAACTTCGCCTCCTTTCGTGACTTTGGGTCGTTTCACAGCTTCAGGACTTCAATTTCGGCTGTTTTCGTGACTTCGGGTCCTTCGGCACTTCCGCGTTTTGGCTGTTCGGGATGGTCGCACGCACTGCTTCGGAGGTCTCAAGGGGGACTGGCTCTTTTCAAAACTGCAGCACTGCCTGGCCCCCCTTCATGCTCGGGACACTTGTCCCCCCTGTCCCCCCCTGATGGCGGCCCTGCATACAAATAGAATCATAGTTAGATGCTTCTATATGCTGTTGTCAATAGGGATGCACCGACTCCACTATTTTGGATTCAGCTTGAACCCCGGAATCCTTTGAGAAAGATTCGGCCGAATACCTAACTGAATTCTAATTTGCATATGCAAATTAGTGGTGGGAAGGGGAAAACATTTTTTTATTTCCTTGTTTTGTGACAAAAATGATTTCCCTCGGATTCGGTTTGGCAGGGCAGAAGGATTCGGCTGAATCCGAATTCTGCTGAAAAAGGCAGAATCCTGGCTGAATCCCGAACCGAATCCTGGATTCAGGGCATTCCTAGTTGTCATATTGATGATTGTTCAGTGCACAAATTGGGATACTTTTTAGGCGACTTTTTTGACAGTCTTTGGCTGGTTTTGAAGTATAAATCTGACAACCCTGATTGCAGGTTGCAGTCCAACATAGCACCTGTCCAAACCACTGCAGATCTTTATTCGGCCCCTGAGTATGGGCGGGAGGTAAATCGTATCATAGCAACCAGGCAATGTGATTACAAAAAGGAGAGTTGCTGAAGAAAAAGTAAATTCAAAAGATGTAGAACAATACTACATCGTGCTGTACAAGCGAAAAACACGACTATAATACAAATTGTTAATAGGAACTATTTGTGAACATATATAGACACGCTGCTCTACTTCCAACTTCCGCCCACAGTGCGCGTTATGAGGTGAGGCGTAGTTTGTCTCACTGCGGGAACCGTAGTGTTCAGGAGTGAGAGTTGCCTTTCCCACGTGTTGAAGCCGGATGCGAAGTATGAGCTGGAGAGGTGGCTGTTTTAAAGGTGGATAGAGGCAGAGCTCTGATCAGCGAGTTGACACAAGGCTGTTCTTTTCAGGTGGAAACCAGCGAGCGGGACAGCGGCTTCATTCAGCTTTCTCTTGTGACTGGATACGGCATTGAACCGGCCTCTCGCAATCCCTGCGTGCCCCAGTGCCCTCTGAGCTGTCATGCCAGAATATGATTGACCAGCACATTAAGCTTGTTACTGGCAAAGTGTAAGCACGGGCGTGTGCATTGTTAGTGGGTATCTCGATCAATACTAACGGCACATCAACATTATCTCAGCAGAAAGTGCATTGAGGAGAATTGAGGTATGGGCTCCCTGTACACAAAAGGCCATTGGTGGTGATAATGTATATGTCCATTTAGCAGCTTGAGAGCTTTTTATATTGTACCCCTCTGTCCCTCAACCGGCTCCATAGCTTCCACCTCTTGCCTCTAATTGTATCTGTATTTTTATCTTTTACTTTGTGTGTCTTGCGTAAAAATCATTACTGATGCATAAAAATGGAGTCGTTTGCGCAACTGGCTTTACCTATGGAGCCCTGTCGGAATAATAGAACCATCTTTTCAATATGATTTCAAGTACAATATATGACCTGTTATGCAGATTGCGCCAGGCCTGGGGTTTTCTGGATAATGGATCATTCCAAAATTTGGATCTTTGTACTTTAAGTCTACTAGGGAATCACGTAAACATTAAATAGACCCAATAGGCCGGTTTTGCTTCCGGTAAGGATTAATTATATCTTAGTTGGGATCAAGTACTAGGTATTGTTTTATTTTAACAGAGAAAAGGAAATAATTCTTAGGCACACAAGGCTACTGGGGGAGATTAGTCACCCAGTGACAAATCGCCTCTTCTTCAGGCGACTAATCTGTCCTAAATGCCTTCCCGCCAGCTCATGAAGGGACTTAGGAAAACGTATCAATTTATATTGTAGCCAGCGGTAAGGCATTTAGGGGAGGTTAGTCGCCCATAGAAGAGCACATATGTCGCTCGCCCACTAATCTCCCTTCAGGGCACACGCTCAGATTCGGAGAGATTAGTCGCCCGGTGACAAATTTCCTCTTCTTCAGGGCGACTAATCTCCCCGAACTGCCTCCCGCCGACTAGAATGAAAATCGCCGGCGGGATGGCACTTGGAGCGCAAACGTGAGGCGACTTTGTAAGTGCCATCCCGCCGGCGATTTACATTCTAGGCGGTGGGAAGCAGTTCGGGGAGATTATTCGCCCCGAACAAGAGGAGATTTGTCACCGGGCGACTAATCTTCCCAAATCTGAGCGTGTGCCCTGACCCTTAAAATGTCAGTTATTTGGATAAAATGGAGTCTATCGGACCTTCTAAAATTGGAGCTTTCTGGATATCGGGTTTCTGTATAACGGATCTCAAACCGGGCTTGTTCTTACCATACTTTTTTTTGTCTATTGTTTTAATTAGGATATATGTATGTTTGTCTTGCACTAAAGAAAATGCAAAATTAGCACAAGGGGGGGGGGGTTAGGGGTCGCATGGACAATATACCCTGTTGAACTACTATGCATTGCTGCTTTTATAACATGCTTTTCTTTTTCTTCAGGTATAAACTGTGTACTACTAAACGCCTAATCAGTTCTAATGGCTGATCTTGAGAAAGAGACTTTGTTAGAAACTGTAACTCCAGGGGAAGTCCGGAAAGCAAGTGTTCTTCAGGAGGAGTCAGGGGCACAGGAAGAAAATGGACACCAAGCTAAGAAATTTAAGGGTGACCAAGAGGAGCTGTGTAAGAAGCATCCTAAACGAAAAGTAGTTCTCTTAATGGCCTACTCTGGGAAAGGCTACCATGGCATGCAGGTAGAAAAACAAAAACAGATTGTTCAGTTTAGTTGTTCTATTATATTGGGGTTATTTTATTATTTTCCAGGGTTAAAAGATTATCTTTACAGTAACATTTGTAAAACACATGGCTGTACTATATGTATTACGCATGGCTTAGTCCTTATATTGTCACTTCTTCTTTGTACTGTGTGCAGAAATATTTTTTAATTTATCATTTGTTTAGAAGCATTTTAATCCTTGTGTAATAAAAAGCACAAATTTGCAGTAACCCATTGCAAACTTAAGATGTTTTCTTTTAAATCCACAACTGTTAAATTCTTCCTGCTAATTGGTTGATATAGATAAGACCAGCAGCAAGCTTTGAACCTTAGGTAGCGTTGTCATTGATCATAAACCCACTGCTAGACCGTAAGGTGCTTAAAGGGTTGTTCATCTTTGAGTTACTTTTTAGTATAATGTAGAGCTTATAGTCTGTAATTTTGCAACTGGTTTTCAGTTTTTATTATTTTTTTTTTTATTATATCATAAAGATATGATTAAACATTTTTTTTCTTGATACAAACATGTTAACCATGCGGTATATCAGTGCATTGCAAACTGCTGACTGATTCGGGAATTATAGAGTTAAGGGGGCTATACACTAGCCAATAAAAGCTACTGACTTGGACCATTTCAGAGAATTTGGTAATTTATTGTATGGGCTGCTAGATAATTTGTTGGGTGGATTATGGATGGGTGAGACCCATAAAGGCACATTGATCTGGTTCTCTCCCAACTGGTTTCTCTAGGCCCCCATTATCATCAACCTTATTTGGTGCAGTGTATTGGTGGGCATATTGGTTAAAGATCCAGTTTGTTTGGTGACCTTGCCTTTTATAAGGTATGCCCAGCTTCAGACATCTGTGAATTCTGTTCGCTACAAACAGCATTCTTTTTGCGGCAAAAAAAAAATGAGTTGAGGGACTCTCAAAAAAAATAATTCGCAACCGTAAAGAAGAAAATGCTTCGCTGTGTGCAGACATCTTTCATGTCCCATTAAGTCTTGTCATATTTAGCGCTGACTAAAATATCCATCACTCACTCACTGTATGTGATAATGCTGTTTAAAAAATATTGCCCAATATAGATTTACATGTTTAAAAATATTGTGACACACATACACACACAGGCACGCGCGCCTTGATTTCTTTTTTGGTACAGAATTCATGCAGAGTAGAACATTACTTTTTAGGCTAGAAAATTAGCCCTTTTAAACTCCCCCCTATTACTTGAACAACATATTTCCTGATGTCTATATAATGACTGTATTTTCTGCAGAGAAATGTGGGTTCCTCACAGTTTAAGACCATAGAGGATGAACTTGTTCAAGCATTGGTTTCCTCTGGATGTATCCCTGACAATCATGCTGACGAAATGAAGAAGATGTCTTTTCAGCGTTGTGCTCGCACAGATAAGGTGAGTATTGAAATCATACAGTTTGTCCTGTAATTGCATATTAGGATTTTTTGTCTCAATATAGTTTTGCCTTTTTCCAGGGGGTTTCTGCTGCTGGACAAGTTGTATCTCTAAAGATTTGGTTGATAGACAATGTAGTTGAAAAGATAAATGAAAACCTGCCCTCTAATATCAGGATACTTGGTAAGTAACATTTTACTGTATAGGCCTGATTTTTTTTTTTTTTTTTTTTTTTTTTTTTTAAACCTCTCTTACACAATAGTTAATAGATATCTATATTCTGTATGTTGCTCAAGCAGACTTGTCTTGGACTTTTATTTGGAGACCAGTGTAATCCACAAAATGCCATCTCTTCTGTCAATATGGTTCCTCACCGTCAAGTATGTGGGGAACCATATTGTGGTGTTAACGCTCTAAGATATTTGTGTCCACATTTTTATCAGGTAGTTACCAGTACAGGCCCTAGCATTTCAATTTCCCTACAATGACCCTGTTAGTTTGGGTTTAATATATGATTTCATAGGTATTTCTTGATACTATGCAAATTTCTTCTGGAAATGCTTGAGAGTAAAGTGGTTCTTTAATCCTATACACCATACTTGTTTTTTCAGATTGCTGAGATTGCTTGATTTATCACCTACCAAACATTTTTTTTTTTTTTAAGTTTAGTTGTTTTCAGACAGTTAACTATAAATAAAAACTTTTTTCAGTTACTTTGTATTTGTGACACTTTTTCTAATATTAAAGTGTAAAGATTAATTTTTCACCTTGTGTCTTTCTAAAGTAGTTCTGGGGGTGTCACCAACTCGAAACAACTGTAAACTGTTTTATATTGATACATAAGTTAAGACATTTCTTATCTTTTGCTCTGCTGAGTAGAATCCCCAAGTTTTGAAAAAAAGTATTTTATTTTTGGTGAGCAATCTGAAAACAACTGTAGTAAAAATATATCTGGAAGGTGAACAACCTCTTTAAAAGTTTGGTGAGTCAATCCATAGTTTGTTTCAGTGGATAAATGAATAAAATATATATAGCACTATGAAAGTTTTTGACTTCTTTCATTTATAATTTGATCGATTCTGTAGTCTATAACTAATTTTCTCTTTTAAGGATTGAAGAGAGTGACAGGGAAGTTTAACTCAAAGAACACCTGTGATGCTCGCACCTACTCTTACACTTTGCCGACCTTCGCTTTCTCACATAAAGACAAAGAGACACAAGATGAAAACTTTCGACTGAGCCAGGAAACGCTAAACAGAGTAAATGAGCTTCTTGCTCTTTACAAAGGCACTCACAACTTTCACAACTTTACCTCTCAGAAAGGACCAAAAGATCCTAGTGCAAAGCGTTATATAATGGAAATGCTATGTGAGCCTCCCTTCCAGCAGGGAGGGCTGGAGTTAGCAGTGATCAAGGTGAAAGGTCAAAGCTTTATGATGCACCAGATCCGTAAGATGATTGGATTGGTCATTGCTGTGGTGAAGGGCTTTGCTCCCAAATCTATCATAGAACGAAGCTGGGGAGAAGAAAAAGTGGACATTCCTAAAGCTCCTGGCTTAGGTCTGGTACTTGAAAGGGTTCACTTTGAAAAATACAACAAGCGCTTTGGGAATGATGGACTTCATGATTCTCTCAATTGGGTAGAAGAGGAAGAAAAAATTGAGGCCTTTAAGAAGGAGCACATTTACCCCACTATTATTCAGACAGAAATTGAAGAGAAGTCTATGATTACTTGGCTTGCCACTCTGCCCATCCATGATTATGATGCCACATCTTTACAACAAAACCAGGTAATAAAGTAATAGCCTAGGCCTGAAGTAAGAAGCATTATATATAAATTCAAGAACATGTATACCTGCTAGGAAACCATAATACAGGTCCCAAGTTCACTTAAAAAATACAATAGAGACCTATTTTATGTTTCACAGGGGACAGTGACAAAATAGCATAAATTCCAGAGTAAAAAAGATGCCATTTTTTTCTGGACCATGTAAAAGAAAAAAAATGGGGGGGAAGTAAAATCAGAGTTCTACTGTATTACTCTTTTGTCGCTGGCAGGTCATACAGGAAGTAGAGATAAAAATCTATGGACAAATTGTCAAATCTTTTCCTGGTACAGGTGTGGGATCCTTTCTTCCGAAATCCATTATCCAGAAAGCTTCGGATTACGGAAAGGCCATCTCCCATAGACTCCATTATAATCAAATAATCCAAATTTTTACAAATTATTTTTTTCTCTGTCATAATAAAATAGTACCTTGGACTTGATTCTAACTAAGATGTAATTAATCCATATTGGAAGCAAAATCAGCTTATGCGGCTTTTTTAAAGGAAAACCATACCTCTGAAATTAAAACTAAAACATTTTATATCAAATTAAGTGGAATATTAAAGAATCTTATCAAAATGACGATCCAAATTACAGAAAGATCAGTTATCCGGAAAACCCCAGGTTCCCAACATTCTGGATAACTGGTCCCATACCTGTATACAATTTGCATCAGTAATAAAGATTCATAATTTAAGTTGAAACCCATTAAACAGTATACTATTCAGCTGTGAACTTTGTGAGTTCATAAATTGACACTGTAGGGAGCATGTTTTTGTTTATTAGGAAAGTATCAAATTGGGTTTCTTTCGGGAGTCTTTCTTATATATAACTATTTTGTTTACAGGCAGAAGAGGAAGAGGAGGAATCAGATTGATCTCGGTTGTTTTTTTAAGAAGCCGGAGATGCTTAAGAAGGCAAAGCTGCTGTTACTTTTACCAAACTTATTTTGTCTGCTTAAAATGCATTAATAATACTGTGATTTGTCTGCACAGAATTTCCACACTGATGAGAGGATGACTATTTTGTACATTGATTTTGTCATTCCAAGAAAACCTTTTTTTTTTTTTTTTTTTTTTATACCTCTTAAAAAATGACTTGTGGACATACAGAAGGAATATTTGTCAATATTTTGTATTATATTGTAGTGGCCTGCAAGTAAAAAAAAAACCCCAAAAAACAAATTAACAATACAACTTTTTGTAAACAAAGCGTAGCCAACAATGTAAAATATTATGTAATAAAGACAAAATTCCACTGTAACAAAATATGGTAACAGAAAAAGTAATTGTAAAGTAATTCAAAGTGTATTTGAGGATAAATATTTGGGATAAAACCAAATCTAGTAATTGTATAGGATTTCTGATTGACATTGATCAAAGGTGCCAGAGGCAGTAGGCAATTTCATGTCATTGCTTTTTCTTTTTGTATGAATTTGTTTTGTGATCAGATCAGCACTTACACTGTTTTGAAAGCACAGCCAAAGGTAAGTTCAGCTAGTTATCTATGTTCCTTGGAAATGGAAAACTTAAAAGCAAATCATAACTTCCTTTCTGGGGTTCCTTTTGCTTACACAAGGTCGGGCTTTTTGTCATTATGCTGTCCTTACAAGATATTAGGGTTGCCACTTTTCGGTATATTGTTGGCCTGTAAAATACCATTCAACTTTTGGGTAAATTTATAATACACTTTTTTTTCACATCAATTCCTGCTCAATCTTACCTTCTCTGTCCATCATCCAAAATCTGCCCCACAACCCACCTCATCGCTCTGCCTCTCCTACATCCTGATGCCTTTTGGTATATCCATAGCCAGTGTTCTAATTAACAGGAGGCAATCCTAATAGAAAGGTTGTGTTGAGGTGTAACCATTCACTGATGTGGTTTCACAAATGCTGATGCGAAACACTGAGAGACACTGATGTACAACTGTTTTTAAAGCAGGTCTTTTGGGATCTGTTCATTCCCTGGATTGGCAATGTTATGCATTTCACTCTCCTCAATGTAAATGTGTTGCCATCTTTTTATTTAGTTATTTTAGAACCACAAGGGTGCAATAATTTGCAATGTTTTATAAAAATAAAAAAAAACATTGGTAGTGCAAGAGCTGCCATACCAAAAACCTCCATCTTGGCATTTTATGTGTACTTAAAATGCCAGGGCCTGTTTTAAATCCAAGTCTGAACCTGAACATGTACAACACCAGAAGAAGCACTGAATGAGGCTTTGTAAAATGAATATTACAAATTTTTCTGCCAGTCTCTTCTTTTTTTGTGTGGGTGACTTGAAACCAGGGCTTGTTTAAACAGAGGGAGGGGTAACCAGGGCTGCCTTAACATTTTCCAAGGGCCCCAGCATTGAGATGCCTCAAGTAAAAGTTATCTGGGGGGAAAGGTCTGGACAGTAATCTCGCTTCAGACCTGCTTTCAGTTATTTCTCTCTGCTTTGTCCAGAGTTGGACCCCACCCCTCTTTAAACATGGCTGCCCTCCTGAGACTGGGGACCAGAGTATTGCCATCCATCCAAACTTGCGTGTTGCAGCTCCGCTGCACTTAGGCGTTATGGAAGGCCAGGGTTGCCAGGTCTAATTTTCAAAACCAGCCAAAGTCGGCTACAAAACCAACCAAAAATAGTGCAATATGTGCAGTGAAAAAAGTCTAAAAACTAAAGGAATATATGTCAAAATACGCCTTTTTCAAATTTTCACTGTTTTTCATGAAGCAAAATTGGACAGATTCACCCGACACCAGGGGGTGTAACTACAGAGTGGGGCCTAGGAGGCAGGGTCGGACTGGCCAGGTGGGACACTTTGAAAAAACCCGGTGGGCCCTAGCCCTCATGGGCCCCCGCCGTGCCAGACCCCCTCTCTTAATTTTCTGGCCCTTCAAAAAAAAAAAATTACAGCACCGTTCGCGCATGTGCGCCGCACGGCTCAGTTTGTGCATGTTTTGCAATGGTGGGGCCAGGGGGGCACTGGACAGTAGTCCCGGTGGGCCCCGGACCCCCAGTCTGACCCTGCCAGGAGGTATAGGTAGGGTTGCCACCTGGCCGGTAAAAATTATGGCTGATCCCAATGTTATTACTAAGGGAAAAAAGATAAATATATAGGAAGGCCAGTATTTTTTTTCTAGAATGGTGACAACCTAGGTATAGTGGCCCCATAAGGCCACAATTTCAATAAATATTGGTAAAACAGCTCAACCTCTAGACATTTTAGAGGCCAGCAGATTTTTGCCCCAAAATTGTTTGAAATTGAGGAAAGTCAATTGTAAGTCTGGGAATGAATTACATACATTTTTAAAAAGTGTTTCTTTGTAACGAAAAAAAAACACCAACAGATCCATTGTGCGGCTCTCAATTTCTCCTCCCTGCCTTGTAAAGGAGATATCAGGGAGGAGAAATTGAGCACTGCACGATGGATCGTCGACGTTTCTGAAGAGGAGCGCATGCAGAGAATCGGTAAGTAATTTCTTAATAAAAGCTTTGCAATTTAAAACTGTCTTGGTGTTTTTTTTTTTCATTACAAAGAAACTAATTTAAAACAAAAAAAAATTGTTACTGGTCCTTTAAGAGTGACAGGATACTTGGGGTACAGATCCCAAAATCTGGTAACTCCCAACTTCTACACAAGTCAGTCCCATTGCATGCTGGGTATTGTAGTCTTACATTAAAAAAAATTGTTACTGGTCCTTTAAGAGTGACAGGATACTTGGGGTACAGATCCCAAAATCTGGTAACTCCCAACTTCTACACAAGTCAGTCCCATTGCATCCTGGGTATTGTAGTCTTACATTAAAAAAAAATTGTTACTGGTCCTTTAAGAGTGACAGAATACTTGGGGTACAGATCCCAAAATCTGGTAATTCCCAACTTCTACACAAGTCAGTCCCATTGCATGCTGGGTATTGTAGCCTTACATTAAACTTGTTAAACAAAAATTACATTACCCAACATGCATTGGGAGACACTGGCTTGGCACATTAGGGTAAGAAAAAACTTTGGCTGGTTTCTAAAGTACAAACTAGCCCAAATCCGTATCTTTGCTAGTTTGTACTTTCAAAACCCACCTGGGCTTTAAATTAGTAGTTGCAACAATAGTTGTGAGTCCCTCCACAAACAATCAAGATTATCAAGGAAAAATTGCAAAAATATTTATTAGGACATAGTAGAAAACAGCCGTTCATTGCGACCATTGTCCAGAAGTGAAAATATCTGGCCAGCGACCCTTACTGGCAGAAGAGAAAATTACTCGCTGTGCAATTCCGCCTTTCGATTAGCATTGACTCCCCTCGGCCACCGTAAGCGGGGGATAGCTTGAGCCAGTCAATGTCTATTGTGAATAGAGAGGGTGGCGGAAGCTGCGGCGTACTATTTCCTGGGGTAAGTGTGCTTTTTGCCTCGTTTTGGGGTGGCCAAATCTGTTTGGGGGCGGTCTGGGAAGGGGGGAATTAAAGAGGGAGTTTGTGGGAAACTTAGAAGGTACGAAGTAATACGTCCCTTGTCTCTTGGCCCCTCGTAAAGTATATCCGCTTCCCGTATGAAGTGCAGGCTGAGAGCAACCAAAGCCTACTGGGCCGGCGCCTGCTTCTAGCTTCTTGCTTGGCCATTCTGCTTGCGAAGTGTTGCTGGGCAGGGGGTGTGAATCTACTCAGTCTTCTACTCGAGCTGCTTCTAATAAGAGCGAGCGGGGAGCTGTACCTGCCCTGGAAATGACTGCTTCCCGGGCAGGGACCCCGAACTGGGCGCGGAAGTGTTTGTGTGCGACCAATGCGACAAAATAGCTGCCAGGTATCTCGTAGAAGAGCGACTGGTTGAAGGGGGACGTTTCTGTAATTGCCATATTGTATAATAATAATAATATAATGTTGCATCATTTGCTGCTGCCTGCATCTCTCTCATTCCCTAGGAGGTATGAAATAAAGCTGCAGCTACTGTTTATATAAGTCTTCCGACTCTTCCAAGTTTTCAAATGGGGGTCACTGACCCCATCTAAATGCTCTGTAAAGCCACACATTTATTGTTACTGCTGCTTTTTATTGCTCCTCTTTCTATTCAGGGCCTCTCCTATTCATATTCCAGTCTCTTATTCAAATCAATGCATGGTTGCTAGGGGAGTTTGGGCCCTAGCTACCAGATTGTTGACATTGCAAACTGGAGAGCTGCTGAATAAAAAGCTAAATAACTCTAAAACCACAAATAATAAAAAATGAAAACCAAATTGAAACTGACTCAGAATATCACTCTCGACATCATACCAAAAGTTAACTCAAAGGCGAACAACCCCTTTAAACAATATAATAAACTCCACTGTTGCATAACCCCGTTATTCAGAAGATATCTTTCTCTTTTATAGATATATAGATATACCAGTCTGTTTCCTTAGGGCTATGTCACATAGAGCAATTTGTCCTCCTCTGCCATTCAGCAGAAAACACTGCTAAACAAAATGCCATTCTCCATGTCACCACTCTAATTCTATAGATCAGAAACTGCCCCCTTGTCCATACAGATTGGTGACAGTTGGACCTCTGCACCAAGACACTTTGATGTTGAATTCCAACTGTCACAGTCCTGTATGTGTCTCATTGGGCACCTTTAATGGGGTTGTTCACCTTTGAGTTAACCTATGATATAGAGTGTGATATTCGGAGATAATTTGCAATTTCTTTTCATTTTTTATTATTGAAGGTTTTTGAGTTATTTTGTTTTTTATTCATCAGCTCTTCAATTTGCATTTTAAGCAATCTTGTAACTAGGGCCCAAATTCCCCTAGCAACCATGCATTGATTTGAATAAGAGACTGGAATATGAATAGGAGAGAGTCTGAATAGAAGGATCATTAATAAAAAGTAGCAATAACAATACATTTGTAGACTTACAGAGCATTTGTTTTTTTAGAAAGCTGGAAAGAATCAGAAGAAAAAGACAAATAACTGTAAAACTATAAAAAAAAAAATAATGAAAACCAATTGAAAAATTGCTTATAATTAATTAGCCGTTGTATAACATAATAAAAGTTACCTTAACGGTGAACCACCCCTTTAATGCACTTGTTTTAAGAGAGATGATGGAAGCTACCAGATGTCAGTGGTGGACAAAACACCCTGTGTGCCATGGCCCTAAAATCATGCTTATGATGGGAAAAAAATGACACTAGATAGAAAATGGCCCTTTTTTTAAGTTTGATGGCAAATCTTGCTATTTTGCTTGTGCCAAGAAACAAACAGATGGAGGTTTGATATTCTTGGAAGGGTGCATCACACGATCATTATTTTTATTCATGTACTTCTTGCCTTTAATATGGTTGCATGGACAGGTGTTACATGACAGTAGAATCTTGCCAAATTATACTGAGCTGTTCTTAAGCATATATAATGCCACAAGTAAATTTTCATTAATCACCTAATGGACTTGTCATAGGGGAATGCGTCATTCAGTAAATATAATTTGATATAGGAAATACTGAAGTATAGTGGGTTTTTCTTTAAGCTGCTTTTTTACATATTTAAATAATTGAGCATCAAGTATAACTCTTCTGTGAGGTCCCTCAGAAACATTTGCTCAGTTTGAAACTCCTTCTGTACACACACACACACACACTCCAAACTCAGCCTTAATAGGCTTTACTAGCAACTTGATTGTTCCGTTACCTTTGTCTTTTCTCTGTTCCAATGTTCAATCGACATCCTAAGCAAAAGGGGCCAAAGTTGCTTTTCATACTCATGATTATCTAATGCAAATGTTAGACCTTTTAAATGACATTGAAGGGGGTCAGGTCAGATTTTAATTTTACTTATCTATCTTTCATTTTGCAGGTTGACGTAACAAACTTTTGGTAGTTGGGGATTATAATGCTCCATGGCAACAATCCCCAGGATACACAGCCAACTCCAAAGACAAACTCAGGAAATGATGGAGACCAGCAAAGGACTCAAAAAACTACTCCACCATCTCCTGCACAGTCGTTTACACCAACAGTCAGCTCACCTGCACCACAGTCGCCGAGTTACCAAATCCAGCATCTCATAATGAGTAGGAATTCGATGCCTGGTCAGAATGTAAATATCACTCTACAGAATGTAGGTCCTGTGGTGGCAGGTAGCCAGCAGATAACACTTACTTCATTGCCAATAACAAGTCCGGCTTCACCAGGCTTCCAGTTCAACACACAGCCCAGAAGGTTTGAGCATGGTTCTCCATCTTACATCCAGGTTACCTCACCAGTGTCTCAACAGGTTCAGACTCAGAACTCTACACAGCCCAATACTGTACCTATACAAGCACTACAGGGTGTCCGAACAGGAACTTCATCAGGCAGTTTGGGTATGTGTAGTCAGAGCCCCACTCGTGGTTTTGTGGATGCTGGTTTACTGGTGAGGCAGCTTAGCCTTGGCCCTTCTAATACTGGAACTTTTGTTATTCAGGAGGGTTCTGGAATAACACAGATTGCACAAAGTGCACAGGTGCATCTTTCTCCAGGAACTTCTACAGTCCCAGCACACAATCTGCTTCACTCCAATTCACAGGCTGTTGGCTCTGTACATCAGTTTGGTTCACAGAATTCTGTGGCAGGCTCAGTACAATCTCCATTGACTCCAACCCACTTATCTGCCAACTTTTCGCAGCAGCTAAGCAGTATTATCCAGGGTCAGCTTATGCAACAGCAGCAGCAGGTACTCCATGGACAGCAGGTTAGCAGAACATTTAGCTTTGATGGGACTTCTGGTGGGATGATAGCTGGTGTTGCTGGTACATCAGCTTTTGGAATAACGCCTGCAGCTGCTCCAACAAGTCCATCAAGAACGACCGGTCCTCAGGCACTTTCTAGTCTTCCCTTAACTACAATCATGGGCACCACATTGAAAAAGCAAACAAAAAAGCTTGAGGAGATACCACCTGCTACTCAAGAATATGCTTTACTAAGGAAGCTTTGTTTAGATCATCATCACCAACAAATGCAAGCCCTAAAGGATACCTATACTGAATATTTGATAGAACTTTTCTTCCTGCAACATTGTCAAGGCAACATGATGGATTTTTTGCCCTTTAAGAAAAAACGCAACATCTATCAGAACTTTCTTAGACAAAATGACTTGGATTTAGAAGTAGATGAGGAGGAAGCAGAGAAGAATTCCACTCAGGCTATATATATTCAGGTGAGGCAACAGTATTTGGGTTCTGTGCATAGATTGTTAGGGGCAAATTCACTAAGAATCGTAGTTGCGCCAGGCGCAAATTCGCCACACTTCGCCAGGCATAGTTTCGCCAGCGCTCCGCAAATTCACTAAAATCCGAAGTTGCGCACAGGGGTAGCGTAAGTTTGCGAAGTTGCGCTAGCGTTAATTCGCCAAGCGAAGTTTCGCTAGCGATGGTTAATTTGCATACGGCGCCAAATTCAAATTTCAATGGAGGAATACGTATCAGCACTACAAATGCCTAGAAAACCTTCAAAACATCAAATAAAATTTTTATGTAGCCCTACACATGTGCCCACTGTATAGTTAAGTTGCCATGAGTTAGGAAATGTAGGGGGGAAGGAGGGGAGCCCCAAAATTTTTTTCGATCTTTTTCAGCCTATAATATAGAAAACACGCCAGCGTTTTTTGGGACTTAGAAAAAATTTTCACTTTTTTTGAAGCAATCCCTATCTACTCTATTGCGCTTCGCCTGGTCTGAGGTGGCGAAGGAAGTCTAGCGTAAAAGGTGGCGTTCAGAACAATGCGCGCGTTAGTGAATTTGCGTAGTTTCGTTCGTTGCGCAAATTCGCCAGGCGTAAGGGTGCGAAGTTACACTAGCGAAATTACGCCAGCGTCCGTTAGTGAATTTGCGAAGTAATGAAAATGCCCGACGCTAGCGAATTGGCGGTAGCGTTTGGCACTTAGTGAATTTGCCCCCTAGTGTTTAAAAATAGTCACTCTTAATTGTTTTCATTTTATATACACAACGGATTGTTGTTAAGGCAGTAGTATGTCATAGGAAGTATTTCTGTAATTTTTTGTGGCGTTTGTTCATTTAAATAAATATCACATAACTGCCATTCCTAGAGATATACAGTACAACCCCCCATTTTACGTTTTTCAGGGAACCAGAAAAAATGTACCAACAGGGAAATGTTTTATGCATAATATATAGGTGGGACCAAAAAACAACAATGTAAAATGAGGGGAAACTTAAAATCAGGGAATGTAAAATTCAGGTTTCACTGTATTTTTATGGAACATCAGGTCTTATGATGTTCATTGCTTAAATGTATATATGTTTTTTTTGCGTATTTAAATAATGTGTAATTTATACACCAGTGGGCACACACAAGCCAAATAGAGACACAACCTCAGTGCTATTTACAAGAGAATCATTCAATTGACAACATTTGCTTTCTGGTTGCTGAAATCATAAGGTGCCTAGATTATTTGTAAATTTGATGCAGTTCACCTGTTCCATGCATCCTCAGAATGGGTCTGGTAGTTGTCTACATCAGTGATCCCCAACCAGTAGCTGGTGAGCAACATGTTGATCTCCAACCCCTTGGATGTTGCTCTCAGTGGCCTCAAGCCAGGTGCTTATTTTTGAATTCCTGGCTTGGAAGCAAGTATAGTGCCAAGTAGAGCCTCCTGTAGGCTGCCAGTCCACATAGGGGCTATCAAATAGCCAATCACAGCCTTTATTTGGCACAACTAGGGACTTTTTCATGCTTGTGTTGCTCCCCAAATCTTTTTACATTTGAATGTGACTCACATGTAAAAAAGTTTGGGGACCCCTAGTCTACATGATGCTGAAACTTGACAAACACTCTATGAGTGCCCATTTAGAGATTTATGGGCAGATTGATCAAGAGTCGAATTGAAACTGCCAATTTGAATTTTCAAGTTTTTTTATTTTCGAGTAGTTTGCAGCCTTCCTGACATTTGAGTTTTTTCTGAGAAAAAACTCGAATCTAGTTTTCGGGTCGATCCTATTCACCCGAGTTTTGAAAATTAAATTTTATTTAATAAATTTAGATTTGTCGAATTTGAGTTAATGGGAGTTTGTGGCAGTTTTAAAAAACTCCAATGAATTTGAAATTCAACCCTTGATAAATCTGCCCCTTAGGGTACTTGGGTTCCAGTTACTTTTTTTACAGGGGTTTTTAACCTGTGAGTTGGAAATGAGTCCTAAGCTGTTTTGGGTGAGTCACTAGGATCCCCCTGAGTCACAGTATTTTTTTTTTATAATAGATATTGATTCAATTATTATTAAATTAATTATTAATTAATTAGTATTATTGCATAAGTAATTTGAACTGATTTTAGGTCTAAGTTCTCCAAAGAAAAAGGTTATTAGTTTAAGTTCAGTGAGTTCTAAGCTTACCGTTATTACACACTAAAGGTGCATTTGCTAAAGGAGCATCCAGGAGATTAAATAAGCATTTACCTTAAATCTTAGCTCATGAAAGAATGGCAGCGCGCTCAACTTAGTATTTGTTGAAGATTACTTTACCTTTTAAGGCGGTGCGTGGGACAAAATAGAATAATGTGTTGAAACAATGAATGGTCCCTTTTGTCGCACTCTGTAAATTACTTCTTATTGAAAAATTTTTTATAATTTATGAAACAGTTTTTGGAGTTCATTAATTTGAATTAATTGAGGTTTTTTCTTTTTGATCACGTAAAATATTAAAAAACATGTACAAAATTCATTACGTAAATTTCATGTAAGGCAATTAATTTACAGCATTAAATTCATCTTAACAATTCATGTATAAATATTCATTTGATTGTGTAATTTCTAGCAGCAATTAGAAGCAAAATAAATTATTTGAAAGGACTGAGAGGTATAATGGCTCGGGTTATTTTGGCATTCCTTTTTACGGCAAATATAAGCGGGTTAATCATCAGCGCTTGGATATCACAGTCTCGTGTTATCTGCCATTCATCTGGGAGAAACAAAGTAATAATACAGCAATTAATAACCGCTACTGTTGTTGCTTAAAGAAAGCACTGTAGCGATCAATTGTACGGTAAGTGTATCGACTTTGGCTGATCTTGCAGAGAGCAATATAGAAATAATAGAGGAATATAAATATAATATAAATAGAGGAAACACAAGTGGCTCCGATGTATGCAAGTTAAAAAGTTTATACTCGCCAGGTCTTGACCTCCGTACGATGAATGCTTAACCACCACGTCAAAGCTTGTGGGCTGTTATAGCAACATCTTCTCGGGATCGTTTCTGACACCTTAGGAGTCGAAAGCTTTCTTTCAGCAACAACAGTAGCGGTTATTAATTGCTGTATTGTTACTTTGTTTCTCTTCCCAGTTGAATGGCAGATAACACAAGTCTGTGATTTCCAAGCGCTGATGATTAACCCGCTTATATTTGCCGTAAAAAGGAATGCCAAAAATAACCCGAGCCATTATACCTGTCAGTCCTTTCAAATAATTTATTTTGCTTCTAATTGCTGCTAGAAATTACACAATCAAATGAATATTTATACATGAATTGTTTTGATGAATTTAATGCTGTAAATTAATTGCCTTACATGAAATTTGCGTAATGAATTTTGTACATGTTTTTTAATATTTAGGGGCAGATGTATGAAGGGTCGAATATCGAGGGTTAATTAACCCTCGATATTCGACTAGGAACTAAAATCGTTCGACTTCGAATATCGAAGTCGAACGATTTAGCGCAAATCCTGCGATCGAACGATCGAAGGATTATTCCTTCGATCGAACGATTAAATCCTTCGAATCGAACGATCCGAAGGATTTTAATCCAACGATCGAAGGAATATCCTTCGATCAAAAAATCTCAGGCAAGCCTATGGGGACCTTCCCCATAGGCTAACATTGACTTCGGTAGCTTTTAGCTGCCGGAGTAGGGGGTCGAAGTTTTTCTTAAAGAGACAGTACTTCGACTATCGAATGGTCGAATAGTCGAACGATTTTTAGTTTGAATCGTTCGATAGTCGTAGTCGAAGGTCGAAGTAGCCCATTCGATGGTCGAAGTAGCCCAAAAAACACTTCGAAATTCGAAGTTTTTTTAATTCGAATCCTTCACTCGAGCTTCATGAATCGGCCCCTTAATGTGATCAAATAAAAAACCTCAATTAATTCAAATTAATGAACTCCAAAAACTTTCATAAATTATAAATTTTATTTCAATAAGAAGTAATTTACAGAGTGTGACAAAATTCATTGTTTCAATACCTTAAATCTTACCCTAACCGATTTTTAGGTTTGAGCACCCCAATTTCTTGTTGGCCCCTACTTTTGAACAACAACTTTTTTACATATTTTATAAGCTAGTGCAGAGCTGTCCAAACTGGAGTTCAAATGTTTAGGTTTCCCAACATGCCATAGATCTCTATGAACCTATTTTTATAACATTGTTGTTTTATAATAGTCTGGACTCTAGGCATGTTTAGTATGGCATCATTGACTCGTGGCATGACAATTCTTGGATATCACTGAGTTAAGTAAAGTGGCTTACTGCTTACATTGCAAAATTAGTTGGATGGTGGAGTAGCCATGCTATTACAAATAAGACCAACAAACTGTTTTCCATATGATCAGGTCTGTACAGGACATGGGCATTTTTGGGTTAATCACATTTTTATAATTTACATTGCATTTTTTCTAATAATAAGCCATGCCCAAATACTTGAGTAAGCATTGGGAAGAACATTTGTTGGGCTTTAGTCATCCTTGAAGTAATGCATAGGCCAGTGATTGCATTTAAATGGTTGGCCTGTGATAGTCACATATGAGAATTGACACTATTCTACACGATTGACCGAGTAGAACAGATCTAACTTCCACAGACCTTTACCATCTAAAGCTGGCCATAGACGCAAAGATCCGATCGTACGAATCGTGGATTCGTACGATTTTCGGACCATGTGTGGAGAGTCCCGACATTTTTCGTCCGTCGGAGATCGGTTGTTTGGTCGATCGGACAGGTTAGAAAATTTCTGTCACCTGCCGATAATATCTCTGCGTGTATTGCCGATCGTACGATTTTCAGTGGGAGACTGTCACTAGTGTTGTCAGACATAAGTATCGTACGATTGCTGTCAGGGGCAGAACATTGGGTGATCTGTTCTTATTTGATCGGAATGGTAAGGACTTTGATCTGAATGGTTAGTGGAGGGTCGGGAGATGGGAAAGTCCGATCGTACGTTGATTCGTACGATCGGATCTTTGCGTCTATGGCCAGCTTAATGGTCAGGTAGAAAATCTGTTTATTATGAGACTGGAAAAAAATTGTCAGATTGTTAGCTAAGTCAGTATAAATCTGTGAACCGTTGCTTAATAGCATACTATTGCATAATAATAAAAATGATGATACTAATATTGCTTAATGGTAAATAGAATTTTGAAAAATGATTTCCTTCTCTGTTATGATAAAAGAATACCTTGTACTTAAAGGAGAAGGAAAGGCAACAATCACTGGTGGGTGGTGCCAAGAGTTAGGACCCCCAGTGATTGTATTCACTTCTAGCGAGCACCACAGCGCGATCCTCTTCCTGCTTCTTGTTTCTTTGAATGAATGCACATGCGCAGTTGAATGAAAAGCCAACTTTAAAAAAGAAAAAAAAGTCAAACTGTAACAAAAAAAAAGTCTGCGTTTGTCTCAAGAAAGTATTGGAAGAGGCTCGCTCCAACAGAAGCCTGGGGTATCAGGAAAGTGATTACAATCCATTTGGAGCAGAATCATATATGGTTTTATGGCGATCAAAGTTCTAGAAAAGATCCCTTATCCAGAAAACTGCAGGTCCCCTAGCATTTCTAATAATACTGTAGATACTGTTATCCAAAATACTTGGGGCCTGGGGTTTTCCGGATAAAGGGGTTTCGCGTAATTTGTGTTGCTGCATTGTTTTAACATTTTAGTTGTCTTTAAATTTATTTTTCAAAAATATTATAGAGAGATCAATATGATAGGTATACAGATGGCACGCTGACCCTGGTTTATGTCCACTTATCTAATTATTTACATTCTAAGTAGCTTTACGTACCCTTTTTGTACTGTTGAGCTCAAGTAATTAAAAAAAACATAGATTGAAGTAGTAGGTAAAAATTGTGTTTTGCTCAAGCCCTAATCATTGATGTTACATTATACAATTTGGTATACTGCTCCTTTATAAATATAGTAGAGTAGTTGCCCTTTTTCCCTCTTTGGTTACCTTTCACTAACAAAATAAAATTATCTGGTATTAGAAAAAATTCAGGTAGAGGTGTGGGATCAGTTATCCAGAAAGCTCCAAATTACAGGATGGTTTTCTCCCATACCATTTTGTCCAAATAATCCAGATTTTAAAAGATGATTTCCTTTTCATCTGTAATAATAAAACATTACAGGTATGGGACCTGTTATCCAGAATGCTTGGGACCTGGGGTTGTCCGTAATTTGGATTTTCATACCTTAAGTCTACTAGAAAATCATGTAAACGTTAAATAAACTCAATAGGATAGTTCTGCTTCCAATAAGGATTAACTATTATTTTAGTTTGAATTAAGTAAAAGGTACTGTTTTATTATTACAGTGAAAAAGGAAATAATTTTAAATTTGGTTTATTTGATTATAATGGAGTCTATGTGAGACGAGCTTTCCGTAATTAAGAGCTATCTGGATAACTGGTTTCCGGATAACGAATCCTATACCTGTACCTTGTATGTGATCCAAACTAAGTTATTAACCCTTATTGGAAGCAAAACTAGCCTATTGGGTTTATTTAATGTTAAATTTTTTTTCAAATAGACTTAAAATATGAAGATCCAAATAAAGGATGGATCCATTATCCCTAAACCCCAAGTCCCTGGGCATTCTGAATAATGGGTCCCATACCTGTAATATGATGATCTGCCTTGTATGACTATTACTGTAGCTAATGATTTTTTATTTGTTTTTAGACTCCAGATCCTCCTGTAAGTTCAGTAATAGAGACTCCAGCTGACAAGGAAATCCAAGCTTCCAATATCCTGAAGGAAACTGCAAGTGGTACTGAATTCTTTTGCATTACTGATTATATGCTTTTCCTCAGTTTACGTGTTTGTTGTTAAATAAAACATCTTTCCTTTTTTGGCACTGGTAATTACATATTACTTTGTTTTCATATAGAAAAGATTTGACAACATCGCAAGGAACTTTGAGAGAGGCTATAATAGAGGTTGATGGAACAAACTACACCATTTAAATAATACACAACCACATTTTAAGACATTTTCTCAGAAAAGCACAACCCTATTACTCTTATAAAAGAAGTCTTCTAAGCAAAATTATAGATTGGCTATTTGAGGTTAGATTATGACTTAATCCCTTATGTACTTAAAAATAGCTCCTACTTCTGCCATGTTACTAATAATTTAAATTACAGAAGTAATCTTATTAATTATAAGAGTTATTTGATGAAGTCTGTAACTTCTCAGCTTTTTGCTACCAGAGCCATGGAATTTGGAAGCTATTTTTGGTATCTGGTGTCGGATTTGCCAAAAATGTTCCAATTCCTAATAACTTAAAATGCAAGCAATGAAAATAATCAAATCAAATTGAAGAGCTTCTATGAAGGAGGATATGTCACAAGCAATTCTGTTTCTAAGAACAATGCTTTATATAATTTTGGATTGCATTTAACAGCTATTCTAATGCTATATGCCAGATTCAATTAATATATAAGTTGTTATTAAAGATACCCCTCCTCCCTTGACCTGAACCAAGCATAGTAAGTAAGTTAAGTAAGGTTCGTTGATCATGAATGCTTTAGCATGTTTTCCAGTGTCTTTATATTAGAAAGAGAGAGCGATTCCACACAGTTCTACTTTGTCTTCTGAACTAGTGTACTGTATAGCAATATTAATGTGGTAACCTTCTAAGAAAGCATCTCTAACTAATCTCTAATGATGACCTCATAGATCCAGCAATGAAGCAGCCCCAATCACCAATGGTAACTCTTGGTCTTCCTCTCCTTCCACCTGTTACAGGCCGAAATGCCATGGATGGTAAGCTGACCAAAGAAAAACTGCAATAGTAATGTATACATATGCCTGGCCAATCAACAAATATCAAAATGAAAGACCACAATCACAGGAAATTAATTTAATTCTGTTTTTCCAAACACTTGTCAAAGAAGTCCTACAAGCCAAACTAATTGGTTGTATCAGTCTAGATGACAGAGTATCCTATCCTCTTCTAGTAAATAAATTCTCTATAACCACAATCTGTTTAGGACTAGCTCTCTTCCCCTCCACTACTATAAATGCTGGTAAATCACAATCTTGTGTTGTGTATCTATTGGGATACACAAACCTGGATCAGCCTCTCTTTCTTTTTTTCCACACTAGGCTTACTTACTGTTACCCAACTGTCATCATCTTGCTGCTGTTCTCTTTCCCCAGTACACCATCCTGCTGCTGTTCTCTTTCCCCAGTACACCATCCTGCTGCTGTTCTCCTCCCCCAGTACTATCTGACCCAGCTAGGTCCTGCTTTTTGAGCAAGAGTCTCTTGTGATTGTCCGTAAACCTTAGCTTTGAAGTTTGACTTGAGCTTCTAAATTGACAATTTTGTCAAACCCTATCCACCTCAAACTGAGGTCCATCTAACTACAGGGGATTGCAGCTTTTGGAAAAACTTTGCTGTAAGACCTTTAGACTCATCAAACTTTTTTTTTTTTTTTTTTTTACAATGCTTTTGTTTAGCAAACATAAACAGTTTTACATACAGTGATAAGAACAGTTGTACATATTGCTGAATTTGTAGATTAATAAAATAAAATATTAAACAAACTTTGTTAGTTCAACCTTTTCATGCATTACCAAAACATTGCTGGCCTTTCTTGTAATTGATGTCAAGGGTCCCTTTTTTATTCCTCAACCCTATTACATAATACTAAAGTGCCAGAATTAGGAACAAGTGTGTATGTTACGATGTGTATGCCAGCATCGTGGGCACTCTGGGTTCAGTTCAGGGTTAATTTTGTTTAGTCTTTGGGCAGTAAGATATATCCTTTGCAAAAAGTTTATTTGAGTCATTTTATCTTTGCTTCTAATAACCCCATTAAAAATATTTTCCAGTGTATCCTCCCACAGCTCCTCTGTAATTTGTGGGATATCCTGCTGCCAACTGCAACGCAGCTTACTAAGAGGTGTGCTTCCCACCTTTATCAACTGTGCATAGAACCGTGATAGAGGCTTTTTTAGCCCCAAGTTGTGTATCCCCAGTTCCAGTTCTCCAAGCCCCATCAAACTTTTATATTTATCTCCTAGGAAAGTAAAACCTTTTAAAAAAAATTAAACCTCAGCTTTCACTTTAAAATAACTGAATTATCCATTTTTGTTGTTGTATTATGCAGCCATTAGTCTTTGTAACTGGTGCATGTCCAGTTTTAACTTGTTTTAATTTTTGTGATTTGTTTGTATTCATATTCCTTTCTGTGTTTTGATGTTTCATTCTTTCTCTTCCACAGCTGGAATGTCTCCTTCTAAACAGACTTCTGCTTCTGTTGCTAACAAACAAAATGACCCAGCAAAGGTTTCCATGTTACAGAATGTTGCCGGGGCACAATCTCCATTCAGGACCCAGCTGCCTACAGCATCAGTTTCTTCTGTGCAGGCTACAATGCATCTTGGACAACAGCAACATCTTATTACAGATGCCCAGTCCCAGACAATAGCAAAACAACAGTCTCCTGGCATTGTCAGTCAACCACCGTTGCGCACCCAAAGCTCTCAGCCATCTCAAGAAAGGATGATTGACCATTTTTCCTCCTTGAAACAGCCTCCAGTGCCGGTATGAAAGAATAAAAAGGGGTGCTCAGATACTTTTTTCTGTTTAGGCAAATAATTCAGTAGATGTAGTAAAATGAATACTAGAAAGGGCCCAGATATCTTAATTACAAGAAGTTAATTGATATTGCTTACTCTGTGGATTCATTCTTGAGTGCAATATTTAGTTTACATTTAACATCCATAAAAGATTTTTAGTATAACTTACCGTTAAATCTCTTTCTCTCTAGGCTCTCGGGGACACAGGAACCACAGGGTTAAGCTCCTCCCTCCAGGAGGCAGGACACTGATTTAAAAAAAAAAAGCTGGGCTCCTCCTCCTCTCCCCTCTATATCCATCCTGCTTAACTCCCACTTTTCAGTTTCGATAGCAAACAGAATAACAAGGAACTACGTAATCAGAAGGTCAAAACCACGGGAAAAACGCTCACACACGGTTGATGCCCCAGTGTCTAGACTTTCGAGGAACATGTCGCTCCCGGTTCCTGATGCGGCTGCCTTTAAGGATCCCACAGACAAGCGTCTGGAGAGTTCACTGAAGGCTATATTTACTTCTGCAGGATCCACACTGCAACCCAGGATAGAAGGAGCATGGACAAGCAGGGCAATTGCCACATGGTCCCAGGCTCTTTAGGATGGATTGGGAGATAATACTCCTAGGGCGGAACTATGTTCCTTGGCTTCAAGGATAGTCGAGGCAAATGGCTTTTTGACTGATGCCATTCAGGATGCGATACTTACCACAGCCAGAACATCTGCATCTTCGGTGGCTGCAAGGCGAGCATTGTGGCTAAAGAACTGGACAGCAGATTTAAGCTCCAAGAAGTCTCTGACATGCTTGCAGTTTAAGGGAAAGCTACTGTTTGGAGAGGAGCTAGAGAAAATAATTTCCCAAGCAACAGGGGGAAAGAGCACACCATTGCCACAGACCAAGTCTCGTTATGGATCAAGTTCAAAACGTGGCAGATTTTTTCAAGGCCCCAGCTTTCGTTCCCCAAGGGGAACACAAACATCGGAAACCTACCGCGACAAAGGGAAGTTTCAACAAAGAAGCAAGCATCAGTGGCAGAACCACAAGTCTAATGTCAAGCCGACCACTGACAAGCCCCCCTCCCAATGAGGTCGGGGGACCTCGTTCAATCCGTAGGGGGGGCGACTCGGTAGGTTCCAGGAGACATGGGTGAAGGAGGTGTCCGACACCTGGGTTCAAACACTAGTCAGTGAGGGCTACAGGTTGGAATTTCAAGCCCCTCCACCTCAACGTTTCCTTCTCTCCAGGGTACCAGTAAGGGAGCCAAAGCAAGAGTCCTTTTTCGGAACAGTAAGGTCACTACTACAATCAGGAGTAGTGCTTCCGGTTCCGTCCGGTTAGCGATTCCGATGGCTTCTATACAAATTTATTTATTGTGCCAAAGAAGGACGGTTCCTCTCGTCCTGTGTTGGACCTGAAAGCACTAAACAAATTCATTAGATACTCCCGTTTTCACATGGAATCCATTCGCTCAGTCATCAGGTCCATGAGTAGAGGGGAGTTTTTAGCGTCTCTGGATATCAAGGACGCATATCTTCATGTTCCCATTTTCCCAGGACATCACAGGTTCCTGAGGTTTGCTTTTCTTCAGCAACATTACCAGTTTGTGGCCCTACCATTCGGCCTAACGTCGGCACCAAGGGTGTTTACGAAGATTATGGCATCCATGACAGCGACTCTGCGACTTCAAGGGATTTCAATAATCCCGTACCTGAACGACATCCTGATAAAAGCAGACTCATTGGAGATGGCCACGAGGAATGTGTCAGTCACGGTGGCAACTCTGGAGTCATTCGGGTGGATGATCAATCGTGAGAAATCATCATTATTACCCAGCCAGCTCATGCAGTTCCTGGGGCTAGTGTTCAATACAAGCTCACAGATGGTAACTCTACCAAAAGAGAGATAGTCGAAACTCAGGAACATGATAGCACAACTTATCCTGAACCACACGCCCATAGTACGATTCTGCATGCAGGTTCTAGGGTTAATGGTAGCAGAAATGGAAGCGGTAACATGGGCCCAATATCACATGCGACCCCTGCAGTTGTGCATTCTCCGCAGATGGAAGAAGGGATCTCTCGAACAGACCATTATTCTAGACAGAACAACGGAGAGTCCTTAGACTGGTGGATGGATCCATCAAGACTGGCTCAGGGACAGTCGAGGGAGGCCCCACAGTGAATGCTGATAACAACCGACGCAAGCCTGACCGGATGAGGGGCACAAGGTACATGGTCTTCCGTGGAGTCCAGACTGTGATAAACATTTTAGAGCTCCGTGCCATTTACCAGGCCCTAGTGCAGTGGTAGGATCTGTTAGAGCACAAGCACATAAAGGTGCAATCGGACAATGCAACCGCGGTGGCTTACCTGAATCATCAGGGGGACACAAGGAGTGCATCAGCATTGAAGGAGACGCAGAGTATAATGGAGTGGACAGAACACCACAATGTAGTGGTAACAGAGGTTCACATCCCCGGAATCCTGAACTGGGAAGCAGACTATATAAGTCGAAATCGCCTGGATCCAGTCGAATGGGAACTCCTACTGGAGGTCTTCGCTCTTCATGTTGACAGGTGGGGACGGCCAGACATCGACCTGATGGCTTCCCGCCACAATGCAAACCTTCCAAGGTTCCTTTCAAGATCCAGGGATCCAAAAGCAGAAGGAGTGGATGCGATGACATTTCCTTGGAACTTCCACAGGGCGTACGTGTTTCCACCAATTCCCATGATTCCAAAAATTCTAAAGCGGTTTCGGCGAGAGAGACTGACGTTGATGTTAGTGGCCCCCTTCTGGCCAAGAAGGGCGTGGTTTTCGGACCTGATTTCCCTGGCAGAAGGAGATTTGTTCAGACTACCAGCAAGACCGGACTTACTGCGACAGGGACCGATACTGCACCGCACCCCTGCTCTCTTTGACGCCTTGGCGGTTGAGACAGCTATCCTGAAGCGTAGGGGGTTTTCCGACAAGGTGGTGGAGACCATGATCAAGGCTAGGAAACCGTATCTGCTAAGGCCTACTATAGGGTCTGGAAGGCATACAATGCGTGGTGTGAGAAGCATCAAACACCATTCGAACTATTACGGATTGGCAATGTACTTCAATTCCTCCAGCAGGGATTGGATGGCGGCCTCAAACTATCTTCTCTAAAGGTGCAGGTCTCTGCCTTATCAGTCTTATTTCAAGAACGACTAGCTGAACGCGATGATGTGCGGAATTTTCTCCAGGGTGCGGCTCATGTCACTCCCTTATTTTGTCAGCCTGTTCCAGTGTGGGACCTTAACCTGGTTCTCAGGGCATTGCAGGAATCCCCATTTGAACCTATGAGGTTGGTAGACTTAGGGTCGCTGACGTCAAAGGTGGTGTTCTTATTGGCCATCTGTTCGGCCAGGAGAGTGTGGTGCTGAGGGCACTTTCAGTCGCTCCAGAACTGTTTTCCACAGAGACAGGGTTACCTTGCCTATGGTACCAACCTTCTTACCTAAGGTGGTTTCTGATTTTCATGTGAACCAGCCTATTGTGGTACCCTCCTTATGTCCAGACCCTAAGAACAAAGGGGAAAAGAAGCTACATACCCTGGATGTTGTCCGGGCACTGAGATACTATGTGGATAGGACAGCCTCATTTAGACGTTCAGATTGTCGTTCCCTCAGGTCCAAGGAAAGGAACAGCTTCTATGAAGGCTACTATAGCCAGATGAATTGAAAGGTCAATCTACCAAGCATATGAGAGTTCTCACGGAAGTCCCCCAGCACAGGTAAAGGCACATTTCACCAGGGAGTTAGAGAAAACGAATGGAGAAACTAGGCTTCTGCAGAGCAGCTGTGCAAGGTGGTGACATGGTCGTCAGTTCATACTTTTACAAAGTTTTATTGTTTTGATGTTTTTTCCTCCACTGAAGTTAGTTTCGGTAGGAAGGCTCTTCATGCTGTAGTCATGGCTGACTAAGGGCAGACTGTCTCTTCCCCCCCCTGGTTATTCAGAGGGACTGCTTTGATAAGTCCCAGTGGTTCCTGCGTCCCCCAATAGGACGTTAGAGAAAAGGAGATTTTTTTGTATAACTTACCGTTAAATCTTTCTCTCTAGTCCATTGGGGGACACAGGACCTCCCTCCCTGAGACAAGAGTTTCTCTATATTTAAGTTGAATTTGAATCCTTGTGTTGTTATACTATTCTCAGTTGATATACTAAACTGAGGTAGAAGTTTAAGCACAGGGTATATTATATAGAAGGGGAGGAGCAACTTTTTTATTTGTCAGTGTCCTGCCTCCTGGTTGGAGGAGCTTAACCCAGTGGTTTCTGTGTTCCCCAATGGACTAGAGAGAAAGAGATTTAAAGGTAAGTTATACAAAAAATCTCCTTTTCTCTTACGGCCTCAGGGGACACAGGAACCACAGGGACCTACCAAAGCAGACCAACTGCCTGCTTCAGTCTGAACAGACTGATTGCAGGACGTTTCTGCCAAAACACGCTTCGGCAGAGGAATATGTATCAAAACTATAATATTTTGTGAAGATGTGTATGGAGGACCATGTAGCAGCTCTGCACAGCTGATCAGCGGAATGCAGGACACTGAAAAACTGAGAAGTGGGAGTTAAGCAGGATGGATATAGAGGGGAGAGGAGGAGGAGCCCAGCTCTTTTTTTTGTTATAAGTGTCCTGCCTCCTGGAGGACCTTAACCCTGTGGTTCCTGTGTCCCCCGAGGCCGTAAGAGAAAATAGATTTTTACAAATGAGAGTGTATATTTTACAGTTTAGTTTATTCCTTTTATTTTTTATGTTGCTGCTCTGTATTGAGGTTATTCAAATTATTTATATACCTGTGTATAGAAAGATAGTTCTATATAAACTGTTTTTAAGTGGGTATTAGTCTGAACAATTATGTTGGGAAACAATACTTGGTTGGATACTAGATAATTAGGAATTACTTAAAAACAATGTTGGTATGCAGTCACATGGTTGTCTGTTACTGTAATTAAATCAATGGTTTAATTTTGATACAGGCATCAGCATCGAAGATGGGCTCAGACTCTGTAAAAACCACAGTTCCTGTAGATTTGAAACCTGCTCCTTTTACATCCTCTTCACCCAGCATTCCTGAATCTCTACCACCTTCTGTGGCTGTTTCACCAAAGAGGATTTTATCACCTGGTGCCAGCAAAGCATTATCTCCTTCCTTACGGTCTCCTGGTTTGGCAAGGCCCCAGTCTCAGGAACCTCAGAGCCTTGCACCAGTTCCTGAGGATGCTCAGCAAGAAGCTCTTATTCCAAAACCAGTAGAACAGGTAAAGCTACTTCCTGTATAACAATGATAAACATGTGAGTTTTTTTTTTTTTTTACATGTCTTAGATGTTTACAGATCATCAGTAAATATACTGAGTCAAGAGTGAGTTTATTGTCATTTCATCCATATACGTTTGTACAGTACACAGTGAAACGAAACAACGTTCCTCTAGGACCATGGTACTACACACAACATAGATGTACCGGGCAACAGGCAAAAAGTGCAAGTGCAAACATATGCAACTCCTGCAAGACAGGACAGCATAGTGCAGGGACAGGACAAGAGAGTGCACACATCAGACATGATGGGTGTATCATTGTGTTTTGATAGTAGTAAGAACATGATAAAGAACGTGATATAGTGCAGATGTGCTCATAGAGAACAATTGTATCCAATGGCTATTTATTTATACAATGGCGTACAGTGGCTGTGTAACATTGTGGTATATAGTAAGGTCAGGTGTAGTGTATGTGTGAGAGAGATCTGTCCGGTCCCTGAGTATTCAGGAGCCTTATGGCTTGGGGGAAGAAACTGGTACACAGTCTGGTAGTGAGGGCCCTAATGCTTCGGTACCTTTTTCCAGATGGCAGGAGTGTGAACAGTGAGTGTGAGGGGTGTGTTAGATCAGCCACAATGCTGGTGGCTTTACGGATGCAGTGAGTGGTGTAAATGTCCGTGATGGAAGTAAGAGAGACACCTATGAACTTCTCTGCTGTCTTCACTATCCTCTTTAGGGTCTTGCGCTCCATGACAGTGCAGTTCCCAGCCCAGACAGTGATACAGCTGCACAGGATGCTCTTGATAGTCCTTCTGTAGAAGGTTTTGAGTATGGATGGTGGAAGATGGGATTTCCTCAGCTTGGAACCCAAGGAGACAGTTGGTTAAAGTCACAAAAAAATATTAGTGTAATTTGAGCTAATTAAACAACTGGAGAGCATTACTGATATCCGTTACATAATGTATCCGGTTGTGGAGGGTTTGTGCTAAAAAAAAGGAACATTATAAATTCTTTTGAATTCATTTTTCTGTGATACATTTTAAAAATTGTTTTTCATTATGAGAAAAATAATTAATTTGATTTAGTAGTATAAGTTACATCCGAGCAGTAAGAGGCCCTTTTTTGTTTTGTAGGAAAGTTCTATCCATCAGCAAATTGCAGAGCTGCGAAAGGAAGGCATGTGGTCACCAAGAAGATTGCCTAGACTTCAAGAGCCTTGCAGAACTAAATCTCACTGGGACTATCTTTTGGAGGAAATGTCATGGATGGCTGCAGATTTTGCCCAAGAGAGGTTGTGGAAGCAGGCTTGTGCTAAGAAGGTAATTTTAAAGTTTGAATTGTTCCATTAATGTTTAATAGGTAAATTCAATATTAAAAATATCTCATACACAGTTGAAATGAAAAACATTTATGTTTTATCCATTAAGCTCCTTGTAACACTTTTTAAATTGCAAGTTGTCAAGCCATGGGCCTCCTCATTCATGTACAGAGGTGAAGACACACTTGTAATTGTTAAATTCAATCTCTTGTAGATCTCTGCCTTTTATTGTTTCGTAATTAAATAGATTTACCCTGTTATTCAAGTTGGTACTTGTCAGTCATAAGATAATTTAGTGTGACATGAAGTAATTAGTATGATATTGCATTTATGCTTTTAGCTGGTCAGAACAGCTGCTAGGCATTGCCAGGAGAAACAGCAGAAGGATACCAGAGCCAGGAAGGAGGATGAAGAGCGATTACGTTGCATAGCATGGTTAGCAGCTCGGGAAATACAGTACTTTTGGTCAAATATTGAACAGGTAAAATATCTCTTTGTGATGATACAATCATACTGTTAACCTGAATTCAATGCCCGGGGACATGTGCGTGTGGGTATTCTTCCTTTCAATAAATACTTGTGCATATATATAATATAGATAGATATAGGTGCACATGGGGAAATATTTCATGAATAACTTAACTTTTATTAATGATAATTAAAGGGAAAACAGGCCAACTTTTCGGTCCACATCTAGGAGCTTTCTTAAGAAAAGGCCTTATTGTCAAATTTATTTTTGGTTTTGGTGTCCTGGAACCTACGGACTGTGTGTGTGTGTGTATATATTTATATATAGATATATGTATGTATGTGTGTGTATATATTATTTTGTATGCAAAATCTGTGTTATAAAGATTATAATTCATTTCATTTTGGCTGTTTTTTGAATAGGTGGTTGAGATAAAACTGCAGGTGGAATTACAAGAAAGGATGAAAAGAGCATTGTCCGCGCAAAAAAAAAGACACAAAGGTAGTATTTATTATTAATATATATTATTTCTATATATTAATAATATATGTTTATAGCTTAAATTAAATGCTTACATTTCTCCTTAGCAGTTTTTTTTATTTGCCTCTGTGTCAAGCTAATGTATTTGTATGTGCTCTTAAACGGTGGGGATTTTGGGTTCCCTATTTGGACTGCATACAGTTCAGTGGCAGGCCAGTATAAAAAGACAGTGATTACGAAGTTAACCAGAAATATATTTGTTCTTTTACTTTTGTGCAAGGATAAAATCAAGACTAATTGACTAGAGCTTAGATTTGGAATGGACTATTAATGGACAAATACAAGAGTCCTCTGCACTCAACCCATTATCAATATATTTAAGACAGAGACATTTTGTGCATACTGCTACTGAAACAAACCGGGATTGTTTGTCCATATATTGCAATATATTTAAGATGGCCAACTACGTCAAAGTCATCCCATATCTGGCCAGTCCTATGCTCAATTTTCATTTGATTCATTAAGAATTCTATTGCTTCATTATACATTTTACAAAGGGACTAAGTTTTACCTGCAACTTACTAGCTGCTTTCAAAGTAAAACTCCCAAATTGACTATTAATGCCCAGTCTAAGCCTGGAGAATCTTAAAATACAAGGCAAAGTCAAAATCTAAAATGGTTTAAACTATACTCCCATGGCATGTATGTCAGCTGGGTAGTCCATTTCTGCAGACAATCCTATAATACTGTCAGATCACAGTTGTTCTGTCAAAACAAAGTTTCCCCTACTAATACACCTTGTTGGCAGCTATATGTTGTACCTGTCAGATTCGACAGGTCATTAACCCCCTATTACCCTACCTTTATGCAGATTACTGTCAACAACATGCATCACTGTGTGAGCTATTACTTTCTTTGAAACGTTAAATATCCGGAGCAGTTTTATTAAAATAAGCTGGACCATATTGTTTAATTTGCCACTAGGAACTTATGAGAATGTTGTTGCAAAACAAAACAGTTGTGGTTCAATAGATGTTGTTGAGGTGGGTAAGATAAGCTTTTAAGGCTTTCAAGTTAGCTGGGACAGCTGAAACATTTATCAGGTACAAGGAGGCCAAAAAATCATGCAAAAAAGCCAAGACAAGCTAAAATCGATATGGAAAAGGGTATAGCGGCCAGCAGTAAAAAGAGCGCAAAATTATTTTTTAAATGTGTAAATAGTAAAAAATTAAGCAGGAAGGGGTGGGACCCTTAATATCAGAGGGGGGTCAGCTGGTTGATGGGAACAGAAAAAAAGCAGAGATTCTGAACTGTTATTTTTCGTCTGTCCACACAAATGAGGAACCAGTTAATTAATGTTTCCTTCTTAATAGTCCCAATCCTAGTTATACAACTAATGTTGCATGGTTCACGCATTAGGAAATTCAAAAGAGACTAGAACATGTTAAGGAAGACAAAACAAAGGTCCGGGACTGGATCATATTCATCCCAGGGTACTTAGAGAGCTTACCTCTGTGATTGCCAAACCTCTTTACTTAATTTTTCATAATTCATTGAGCTCTGGCACTGTGCCGAGAGACTGGCACATTGGTAATGTGGTGTCCCTATTCAAAAAGGGATACTGTTCTCAGCCTCAAAAGTATAGATCGGTTAGTCTGACATCAGTGGTAGGAAAGCTTTTCGAAGACTTATTAAGGGAAAAGATACTGAACTTCATTGCAAATCATAATACTATAAGTTTGAGCCAGCATAGTTTTATGCATAATAGAGATTGCCAGACTAATTTAATTTCCTTTTATGAGAAGGTGAGCAGGGACCTTAATTCTGGGAAGGCAGTGGATGTGATCTACTAAGGAATGTTGTTTGTACCTGGATAGAGAAGTGGCTAAAAGATAGATTACAAAGAGTGGTGGTAAATGGAACATTTTCTAATTGGACCAGTGTTGTTAGTGGAGTACCGCAGGGCTCTGTACTAGGTCCCTTTGCTTTTCAACTTGTTTATTAATGACCTGGAGGAGGGCATTGAAAATACTTTCTATTTTTGCTGAGGATACTAAATTGTGCAGAACTATAGGTTCCATGCAGGATGCTGCCACTTTTCAGAGTGATTTGACTAAATTGGAAAACTGGGCAGCAAACAAGCAAATGAGGTTCAATGTTGATAAATGCAAGGTTATGCACTTTGGCAAAAACAATATAGAAGCAAGTTGTACACTAAATGGCAGTGTGTTGGGAGTTTCCTTAACTGAAAAGGATCTAGGAGTTTTTGTAGATAACAATTCTGGGCAGTGTCATTTTTTGCCACTAAAGCAAATAAAGTTCTGTCTTGCATAAAATGGGCATAAACGCAAGGGATGAAAACATAATTATGCCTCTTTATAGGTCCCTAGTAAGGCCTCAACTGGAGTATGCAGTGCAGTTTTGAGCTCCAGTCCTTAAGAGGGATATAAATGAGCTGGAGAGAGTGCAGAGACGTGCAACTAAACTGGTTAGAGGGACAGAAGACTTAGAGATGCTGACACCAGAAATTACATTTTTTTTTATCATAATATTGCCTTGAAAGCTACTTATAACTTTGCCATAAAGGATTAGCACAATGCTTTTACATTACCTGTCTGATGCCCCAGGACTCCGTTAGCATTAGAAACTCTAACTGACAGACCAACAATTACTTACAATTACTCAGCATGACCTATAGGTAACTTTTAATATACTTTCATATTTTAAAAAATAGTTTTTTAGTGTCAGTATCACTTTAAGAAGTGAAGAACTATCATTTGAAGCAACGTAGGTTGTTCTTCACAGTCAGGACAGTGAGGTTGTGAAATGCACTGCCGGCTGATGTTGTGATGGCTGATTCAGTTAATGCCTTTAAGAATGGCTTGGATGATTTCTTGGACAGACATAATATCAAAGGCTATTGTGATACTAAATTCTATAGTTAGTGTATGAGTATATATAGTTTGTGTGAGTGTAAGGAGGGGTCATTGTGTGTGTGTATAGATACTGAGTTTCATTTGGAGGGGTTGAACTTGATGTACTTTGGTCTTTTTTCAACCCGATCGAACTATGTACCTAAATATATGAGTAAGATGTTCTCAAAATTGTGACCTTCCAATTAAAATTTTTTTTTTTAAAAAAAATGTAAGTTTTCTGTAAAAAAAGCATAGATAAAGTATGCGGTACTGTTGCACCCAGGCCCGCTTCTGCCATGCGGCAAGGTGAGACCCTTGCCTCAGGCGGCAGTGAGCGGCCAGTTACAAGGGGTGGCAAAAAGCCACCACTTGTAACTTTAAGAGCCGAACTTCCGGGTTTTAACCCGATTATTCGGCTCCGCTAGTGCAGAGAGCGCCATTGCGCTTAATGCACTAGCGATACTGCCCCCTTAGACCCGCTGCGACGCTAATTTTTAATCGTGGAGCGGGAGAGGAGGGGGCGGCATCTGGGCTGCTGCCTCAATATACTACTCAATATAAATGCAAATGCATACATATAAAAGCTTTTCATTTTAACATACAAGCAGTACTAATGGTTAACAGATTTGTGTGTATATTATAAAAAATACTACATCTGAACATTAGATTGAACATTTTCTGTATTTTGTTTTCTAGGTATTGAACCTAAAAAGCTTGAGTCACAGATTAATGTGGTGAGTTTTCATTCATTTTTGAGGCCTCTTTGTACTTTTTTCTTATTAAGGCTTATTTATGAAAGGTCAGATTTTAGTGGTTTTACAGGTTTTTGAAACCACAACTAAGCTCACAAACTGTAAAACCACGATTGGCATTGAATTTATTAAAGATTCTGTTCTAAAAAGAATGACCAAAAAGATTTTTTTGAGTAGCAAAACAAAATTTCGAAAAGCTCTAAAATTCTGATTGGTTTAAAATATGATCAGCGCATCTCCTATTGACTTCTATAGCACCTCAACAGCTTTTACTTGACAAAGTTTGGCACTAAAGGCTTTTGTTTTTTTTTTCACTTAATAAATCTCCAGTTTTTAGAGCTTTTTAGAAATATACGAAAACCAAAACATTTTTTGTGATTCATGGAAAAAATCATAGTTTGATTGTTCGTAAATAGCCCCCTTAGTATTAATCACTAAGGGACAGGTTTATCAAGGGTCAAATTTCAAGGTGATAGTTTTTTTAAACTCCCATCAACTCGAAATTCGAATTTTTTTCCCGAAATTTATTAAAAAGATCTAAGTTTTTAACTTCCAGTAAATATGCTGTATTCAAATCATAAGAAACAGTTTTACCGTATTGATCGAATTCAAATCAAAGTATTTGTCCCCCATAGACTAAAACAGCAATTCGGCAGTTTTAGATGGCGAATGGTCGAAGTATGAAAGAGACAGTACATTTCGATATTCACATAGTCACTTTTTTTTCAAATTCAAACTAATTTTTGTCGATACGATAGTCATAGACTGGGACCTGGGGTTTTCCGGATAAGGGATATTTCTGTAAATTGAATCTCCATGCCTTATATCTACTGAAAGATCATTGAAACATTAAATAAACCCAATAGGATTATTTAGCCTCCAATTAGGATTAATTATATTTTAGTTTGGATTAAGTGTAAAGTACTGGTGTTTTACAAAGAAAAAAAGACACATTTTTAAAAATCTTAACAGGGGCAGTTAATAAACTGTTAATATAATAATTGGGTAAATCGATAAAAATAATTTTTCTAATATAGTTAGTTAGCCAAAAATGTGATCTATAAAGGCTTGAGTGACTGGTTGTCTAACAGAACAAAACCAAACTTCCTGCTTTTCAGCTCTCTAACTCTGAGTTAGTCAGCGACTTTAAGGGGGGCCACACGGGACATAACTGTTCACTGAGTTTGTAATTGATCCTCAGCATGCAGCTCAGATTCGAAAGCAACAGTTATGACCCATGAAGCCCCGTTAAGTGACTGATTGGTGACTGATTGGTTACTGCTTGGTAACCAATCAGTGGAAACCAAGAGAGCTGCAAAGCAGGAAGTAGTGTTCTGTTCTGTTATGATAGATATCCAGTCACTACAGCTTTTCCTGATCATATTTCTTTTCCTTTCCATTTGCCCAAGTTCATGTACAATGCAGGTATATGTATGTTTGGGTGGTTAGGATTTTTCAGGCCAAAGTTTGCTCCAGAGCTCACACTAATTAACTTACATCTACTGTAATGTTTAGCAACAGCCTTTTTCGTGGGAGTGATGTTATGTTTAGCAACACCTCTTTTCATTCAGTTTATTCTATTCATGTGTACATTGCTATGCAGCACTGCTACTGCCCTCTATAGCAGGCCAGAGAGTATCCTATGCTCTATGGTTGTGACACGGCCATGTGGAGCGTAGGTGACCATTCTACAGCCTGTTGAAGTTCTACAACCAAAGCCTTCCGTGTGAGTCTGGATTTTAAATCTACTGCAAGGGGAATAGCAAGTTTGGTAAAGGCTACAAATTGACTATAGTCTATTAGCATAATAAATAAATTAACTGTTGCTCTGCTTTCAAATCTTGCAGCCTCTCAAGTCTGAATTCTCAAGATTTACATCACATTTTAGCCTGTTTCTTTCACCATTTACAAAACTTCCATTGATCTTTTTCATTTTACTACATCTACTGAAATTGTTGCCGCAAGGGCAACAAATCACCTGAAAATACCTTGATATTGAAGATTACAGGAATAGCAACATTTTTTGTGAAAATGATTCAAAGGAAACTTTGAACCACATTTTGTTTTTTACACTTAGCTTACTAACTAAACATTTTGTCATTGTAGGACACAGCTGTTTTGGGGACCAAGATAAATGCAGAGAGTTCCAAAGTGGCGAATAATGGTTTGAACCTTTTATAATAAATTCTATTCTATGTGATAAAAATGTTTCTTTGTATATATAAACTTTTGTGTGGTCCTTCAGAATCTTCTAACTTGTTTCATATAATTTTCAGTACAGTTATACCATAATTGTGCTAATCTACTCTTTAAATTATATTTAGAGAATGCTGTGAATGCAGATGCAAACCAGAAAGCTATAGTTTCTATTGAGGCCCTTTTGACTATTGAAGGAACGAATACAGCTCAGTCAGGATCAAAAAAACATAGCCGTGACATTGCTGAGGTTGCTGCTGCTGCTGAACTTCTACTTCCACGGGGCAGCTCTCGCATCTCGTGTGTTGTAAGTATATTCAGTTAAAGGGGGCTATGTAGTTATTGAACGTAAATACAAATAAGGGGCCCAAGTATTTGCCAAAATACTCTGTGTTAACTATAGTATAGGGAAATAAAAGGAAAATTAAACAAGATTGCCATTAGAGGTGCACTAAGTATGTTTGGCCACTAGGAGATAAAGTGACTTCTCCAGGGTTACAAATATTTACCACAGAGGATCAAACCAGGGTCTCTAGCATGAGATTCCACATCAAAGACTGATCACTTTTCTATGTCATCTTAGGGGGACAAAGGGAATTATGGGTTTAAACGCCACCCTCCAGGAGGCAGGATACTTAAATCATAATTAAGAGAGCGTACCAAGTCCAGTTTAATCCCACATACTGTACTCATGCAATCAGTTTTCAAGTATCCTGCTCAGAGGAGGATGGACAACCATGAAAAGGAAAGTTTCTATGGTCAACCTGATGCTGACACCCGGGGTAACACCAGAAGCACGTCTACCTGCATCACCCAAGGTTAACCCCCGACATTAAGCAGCCCACCAGAGTCATTCTCTAGCCCAGAACTGCTACAGCACCCACTACAGCACAGGTGCCACATTTTGCCTGCACCAAGTGCCAATCTAAGGTACCCTGGGGTTATGGAGAGCTGCTGTGCAGATTCTGCTCCATGCACCTGCTTCAGGGAGTAACCTCAACTTAACAGCTGCGCAGACAGGGTTCACCATCACAGACAGGAATCCCCTTCCCGGCCTGTTCGTTTTGACGGCATGGCTGTTGAAGCAGCCATTTAGAGGTGACAATGACTAGTGGAAGAATTATTCAACGATGCTGAAGGCACATAAGCCTACATCCTCTACATCCTATCACAAAGTTTGGCAATCTTAAACTGGTGTGAGGAATCCAATTTGCCCTTCCTCGAAATTAACATCCCATGAGTCCTCTCATTCCAACAGCGGGGTCTTCAGTTAAGCTTGAAGCTCAGCTCCTTTGAAGGTTCAGGTATCTACATTATCAGTCCTTATTTTAGTCTCCGCTCATTCCTGCAGGGAGTGGCACACATGATCCCCACATTTCACCTACCGGTCCCAGAATGGGATCTCAACCTGGTACTTGAGGCTCTACTTAATCTGCCATTCGAACCTCTGGGTTCCATCTTTGACACTTAACTCACCTGGAAGGTGGTGTTTCTAGTGGTGATTCATTGACCACTGAGTGCCCTTTCCTGTGAATTTGCATTTCTGATCTTCCACAAGGATAAGGCAGTCCTATGCATGGTTCCATCCTTTCTGCGCAAGGTAGTGTCCTCCTTCCACTTAATCAGGAGATTGTAGTACCGTCTCTGAGTCAGGATCCTAAAAATGACAAGGAAAGATGACTTCACAGTCTAGATGTAGTCAGAGCACTCTAATAGTATATAGAACGATCAAGATCCTTCTGGCAATGACAAATGATGTTCATCTACCATCTGGACCTCGCCGAGGCAGCATCCAAAATTTCCATTGCAAGGTAGCTGAGAGAAACCATCCACCAAGCCTATCTATCCAAGGGAAGAACACCACCATAGGGTGTCTCCAGGCCCATTCCACAAGGGTTATGGGGGCCTCTTGGGCATAGGGGGACAGAGGGCTTCATGCCCTTATGACAAGCTGTTGACCACATGGTCACATCTGGGATAATTCCCTGGTTTCCCAGTGTTGTGGTTACTATGTTGTTTCCTATTATAGCAGTCTCTTAGGGACAAACTGATTGTATCAGTACAGTATGTGGGGTTAAGCCTGACCTGGCACGCCCCTTTAATTATGATTCAAGTGTCCTGTAGAGTGGAGCTTAACCCAGTATAAAAGTATCAAAAATCCAAAAAACAGTTGGACTAACAAATGCCTAAATTTATTGCTGTACAGACTGAGCAAACTAAATGTTTGGTTTTGCCATCTCTCCTTGCTTTGTCTTGTTTTTAGTCAGATTTTGATGGTAACATAGTGAGACCACTGTAGGCCTAAACATGGCTGCCTGTGCATCTTCTCTGTTTTTATGAGTTCTAAAATATGACCTGGGAAAGCAACCAGCGGGGTGGCTATTGAGGTTTTGTGGAGATTTTTGTTTAATTAAAGTAGTAGAAAAAGCACTATTTTTAGAAGTGTATAATGCAAAGTAATTTTTTTGACACAATGGTGGAAATGTAATACACTTCACAAAGAGAACACATTTACAAATAAAAATTAGAATGTTGCATGTAATATTCCTCATTAGGCTTCTATAGAAGTTAATGAAAGGTGTATTTTCAACATTGAATCAGTTGTATTTTTTGAGAGTTTTAAAATTCACATTTTTGCAGGCTCAATGGAAATAACTGGAATAATGCTATTTTGTTTGGCACGTCTTTTGATTATTTTTTCAAGTTTTTTTAAATTCACATTTCCCTTAATTGTGATAGCAATGAAGAAGAAAATTGTAATCAATTAAAAGACAAATCATCTTGTGATTTGAAATCCTCTAACTGAAAAATCAGCCTCTGTCTTTTAAAAGTTGTCACAGTACAATATTAAGAACTAATTTGACAAAATTTTGTTCTGGTCATATGTTTTCACACAAACATTTGTTCTGGCTTGTGTGTTACTCAGGTGAAAACCAGCTATCTCCCTCTTCTCCATGGCACCCTCCGAGACTACCAAAACGTTGGGGTGGAATGGTTAGTAAAGCAGTATAAGAAGAACCTCAATGGTATCCTGGCTGATGAAACAGGACTTGGGAAGAACATTCAAGTGATTGCACTGTTTGCACATCTGGCCAGTAATGAAGGTGAGGAATCAGTAATACTGAAAAAATTGTGCTCAAATGCATGCAAGAGAACTTTTTCTTATTCTAGTTTTTTATTTTCTTTCTAGGAGTATGGGGACCCTACTTAATTGTAGCACGCAGCTATAAGATATTAAAATGGGAATTGGAACTCAAACGCTGGTGTCCATCTCTAAGGATTCTTTTGTATTTTGGCAGTCAGAGTGAGCTCAGAAGAAAGAGACAGGTAGAGCATTCAATTAAAATAACCCTATCTTTAAACTGTATTTGTCCCAAAAACAATGTGTAATATTTATGGAAGACTGTGGGAAACACAGATTTTGAAAACGTGGTCACTTTTGTTCTTGAAAAGAGTATTTTATTTCCTTTTAGTCATGTTGATATTTTCTTAAAAGGCAGCAGTCCTCTCGTATTTGGTGTTTTGTTCTTTCCTTTTTGAAAAATATTGTGGTCAGCATGGTAGTGCAGTTTTTGGTATCTCTACCTCGCATACCTGGGATCTTAGGTTGAATACTAGCCAGTCCTGGTTAAATTAACCATAGTGTTGTGTAAATGTAAGTGGGTAAGCTCCAATAGGATAGGGACATATGTTACTGAAATATATTCATTTCTTTCAAAATGAATCAGTTAATAGTGCTGCTCCAGCAGAATTCTGCACTGAAATCCATTTCTCAAAAGAGCAAAGTGATTTTTTTTATATTCAATTTTGAAACCTGACATGGGGCTAGACATATCGTCAATTTCCCAGCTGCCCCAAGTCATGTGACTTGTGCTCTGATAAACTTCAATCACGCTTTACTGCAAGTTGGAGTGATATCGCCCCCCTCCCTTTCCCCCCCAGCAGCCAAACAAAAGAACAATGGGAAGGTAACCAGATAACAGCTCCCTAACACAAGATAACAGATGCCTGGTAGATCTAAGAACAGCACTCAATAGTAAAAACCCATGTCCCACTGAGACACGTTCAGTTACATTGAGAAGGAAAAAGAGCAGCCTGCCAGAAAGCATTTCTCTCCTAAAGTGCAGGCACAGGTCACATGACCAGGGGCAGCTGGGAAATTGACAAAATGTCTAGCCCCATGTCAGATTTCAAAATTAAATATAAAAAAAATCTGTGTGCTCTTTTGAGAAATGGATTTCAGTGCAGAATTCTGATGCATTTTGAAAAAAATTTTTTCCCATGACAGTATCCCTTTAATAAACAGTTGATAGTAACCAATGGTTTTTACATGCAAATGTTTTGTTTAAGATTGCCGCTCGTTAGATCTTCAGACCTTTGCAGCTCCCAGCACTGTACCATGCAGCCATTCAAGAGACAAGAGTCACAATTACTTATTGCTATTGCTGGAGTTCATAGAGTTTCTTGGGATAATGTGGTCATTTTTGATTTCTCCTTTGACGCAGACATGGAATGAACCAAACAACTTTAATGTTTGTATTACCTCATACAAGCAATTCTTCAAGGGCCATAAGGCTTTCATGAAAATGAGGTGGAAATATCTAGTTCTGGATGAAGTACACCAGATCAAAAACATGACAGAAAAGCATTGGGAAGCCATCCTAAATTTACCAAGGTGGGATTGTATATTTATCTGTCTTCAATGTTAACTAACTAAAATTGACTCCGTTTTGTAATCAACATTGTGAATCGCATACATTTCATGTGCCTTTAGAATAAAGAACATACTTACTCGAGTGATTTGCACACATTTCATTACAGTTTTAACTGGGGTATCTGACATATAGACTGTATTCTACATAGTCTGTACTTCTGTTGTATTCTTAAAATGAATTCAAATAACAGTACTATGGGTTGGGAAAAGATTTGTCTGTCCAAGTTCAATCTGAGGCATAGACATCTTACTCAAAACATCTGGGAAAATGGATTATGTTGGGAGCACCCTGCTCGTTTATTGTGCGGAGATGCTCGTGTGCCGATATCCTTTTTCCCAGACCAATTGTGTGGTTGCTGATCCTCTAATATTGTGCACCGGGCTGATCTCTCTAAGGGTGTGCGATTTTTCTAAATTGCTTATGTGAAAATGGATTATGTAACGTGGACAAGTAAGCTCAGTGCAGTGCTGTTGTGGGAGGTTACATTATCCTGGCCCCAGTACCCCCAAGCCTGGTAGTAACGCACCTCTTAACTGGAGATTGCTTCATTAAACCTTTGTTTATCGGTCAGGCTCTAGCTTTACCTGTCTGAATACATATGAAAAGCATACATTGTATGCACTAATCTGTGATGAATGAAGGTTAACCCTAGGTTACAAAATTAAATGTATGAATTATCTACTTCATTAGCACAGTTCTGGAATTTGTTTGAAATGTCATTTTTATTTTGCTTACTATGCCAGTTCTAAGCTTGGCAAAGACAACATTGATGTGCCAAATAGAATTAACACGGAAACTTTCATTACTTAAGCTGCATATATGCATCGGATATAAAGACAGAAATAATTACTTTCAAATAAAGTAGAAAACCCATATCTTGTAACTTGTATTTTTATCTTAGTCAGCGCCGACTGCTTCTCAGGGACAACCCACTGCCCCACACATGGAAGGAACTGTGGACCATGGTGCACTTCCTCATTCCCGGCTTGTCCAGGGCATACTTGGATTTCCCAGTGAAGGACAGTGATCAAGATCATGACTACAGACACACAATTTCTATTCGATTGCACAGGGTAAATGAAAGGATTGATTTGATCTGCTGAAAATTAGTACTAAAATGAATAATCTGTAACCCAGACATATAGCATCTATAGTAACTTAAGTATCAGTGTCACTTAATGGGTTAAAACAGGAGTGACAAATACAAGATGTCCTCTGCACTCAACCCATTATCAATATATTTAAGACAGAGACATTTTGTGCATACTGCTACTGAAAAATGCCTTACCCTTTAAACAAAACAGGGATTGTTTGTCCATATATTGCAATATATTTAAGCTGGCCAACTACGTCAAAGTCATCCCATATCTGGCCAGTCCTACGCTTAATTTTCATCTGATTCATTAAGAATTCTATTGCTTCATTATACATTTTACAAAGGGACTAAGTTTTACTTGCAACTTACTAGCTGCTTTCAAAGTAAAACTGCCAAACTTGGCTGCCCTTTTATTAGACACAGGAGTGCCCATACTTTACTAATGTGAGGTCTACTTTTAGTGATGTTGTCCCATAATGATCTACATCCATTAAAACATTGTTACCATTCTGTTCCTACTTAAATATTATATTGATTTATAAGAGAATTTATATTGCTATATTTAACAAACCTATATTTCTTATGTAACCTTAACATAAATATCTGAATGGAAATCATGAAACAGGAGTCTGATTTAGTCAAGCTATTTATTGACAGTGTCTTGAGATCTACTGATCACCAGCTAAAGGTCTACTGGTAGATCCCCATCTATCTTTTGGCCACCCCTGGGTTAAAATAAAAATTCCATACAAATTTCCATTAACAATGTTAGTGTATTTTATGAACACTTTTTCATACACGGTACATGGGTATTGTGGGTTTTTTTTCCAAGCAAAAACCTAGTTTAATATTAGATGTTTGCCTCCTTTTGTTTCCATGCTTTAAGTCACCCAAACATCACTTGCACTTGGTTAATGGTGGTTATTTCCTGGAAGAGGAACTAATGCCTTAAGATAAATAGCATACCAACAATAAGTTTGAGAACATATAAATATATTATAAACTGCTGTCAAGTTAATAGGCGTCAACATACATTAGTAACCAGGGCAGTTAATGAATACCTGGAAAGCTGCTAAGAAAGGACTTTACAATAAATATTGTAATAGATATTCTCTTCTGGTGAAATTGGCCCTAGTGTGTTATGTGAATTTGATAGTCACCTAAAAATTTAAGGTCTGCTCTGGAAGGGACTAAATGAAAAATATTCTCTGTAAACCACTATTTAAATGTGTCAGCGCTATATAGTGAATAAAGTACCCCCTCTTGTAAAATATAAGGATATTATAAGTTACCGAGGAGTTTCATGACCATATAAAAACACGAGGCCGAAGGCCGAGTGTTTTTATACAGGTCATGGAACTCCGAGGTAACTTCTAATATCCTCATATTTTACAACTGGGGGTACTTAATTTATTATAATACACAAATTTTAGTGAGTCATGTGACAGAAATGACATCACTACTCACCGTTTATAACTGATGACATCACTACTCACCGTTTATAAGGATATAATTTACAGGATATTCATGGCTTTTGCGTATTATATAAATATAATATATTAATCTAGTCTCCCAGCGAATCCGCTTTCTGTTAAGCTAGTTTCACAGTTGCTTAGCTATACTGCATAAATTCAGTCCTCAATAGTTTTAGATTAACAGTTTTATTCCTTAGATACATGCTTAAGAATCCATCAGCCGGTCAAAATTTTTTTTGATAGCTAATTTTTTCCTGAAAAAAAGTAAATAGCTTGATTTGTTTTCCCTAATTCGTGATTTATATTCATTATTATATACCTAAGTTATTCGTTTAAAGGGAACCACACACATTTTTTTGGTTGCATAGTTAAAGAAAATATCTTTCTAAGCAACTTTTAAATATACATAAAAAGACCAGGAGGGTTTTGTGGGGACAAACTGTATTTTAATTCTAAAACCTCGAAAAAAATTAAATGAATACCAAGTGCAATTTATCTCAATATTACAGCCTTTAAGTGTGTACTTAGTGGTTTTACAAAAAAACAAAGATAATTCAATAGTGCTATATTTGTGTCTTCTTAAATGTAGTCAACACAACCATTCATACTACGTCGGTCCAAGAGAGATGTAGAAAGGCAATTAACAAAGAAATCGGAGCATATTCTCAAGTGCCAATTGTCTAACCGCCAGCGAAACCTATATGAAGATGTTATGATGCAGCCCGGGTAAGACCTTCTAAGACGGGTGAATGCTAGAAATAATAGTTCTTTGATTCATACCCAATATATATATATATATATATATATATATATATATATATATAATTATTTATAAAGAAAAATAATAAAGGTTACATCCTTAGAAAGGAGGTTTAATAAACTTTTGTCCATTAATACATTTTCAGAATTATGTTTGCCTGGTACAGGCATGGGATCTGTTAGTCATATTTAACACCAGTTCTTCATTGTTTTATACAGAACTGCTTTTTCTAATGAGATAGTATCTTGAACTAAGCTGGTATAAAACCATGCTGATGGCTGAACAATCCAACAATTGTTTTTTAACACTTAACTGTTTTTAAAACATTTACATTGTAGTCCTTGTAATTACAGAAAGACCCTTCATGTAGATAACATCAGGCGCCTAGAATTTCCAGATGACAGTTTACATGCCTGTTATATTTAAACTAGGTTTTGAATTCTTTGTCTGGCGTGTTTACTATCCATTACATGTAACATCAGTAAATCTTTAGTTAACATAATTTCTCGGTCCTCTTAGGGGTACACAGGTAATGATGGGGTTAAGCTCCATCCTCCAGGAGGCAGGAAATTTGATAACTACGTCCAGTGGCAACTGGCACCCAGGGTGACACCAGAAGCAGGGCTCACCGGGGTCAATTGCTAGCCTAATGGCTATAAAGACCACCCAGACAGTGCCTGCCTTCCTCGCCCAGAGTAGTGGAACACACTTGCGTTTCCGACTGGCGGGAACCCTGTGAGACTCCTCGAGTGCCACAACGTGTTGGCGCCTGGCGCCATTCTAGATCTGTCTGCAGTGGGACACACTTGCGGTCCAGCAGCCCCATTAGTGCCACGGCGTATTGGCGCCGGCGCACTAATGGGCGGCGGAATGCAATTGCACTTTTTTCACTCGTTCAGATGAGCACACGAGGCAGAGGAAGGATAGCCCTGCAAGTTATTAAAAAGCAGAAGCGCAGTAACTGGCTCCATAGCTGCTGCCATGGAGTGGCACAGACACATACAGGTTGTCTCAGCCCAGCACACTGACTCACCACTCATGTGACTCCCATGGCAGAAGGTAGGCCAGTGGCATTATTCACAAGGGCATGGGGGGGGAGAGTGCCCAACACAGCACAGGTGACATAATTTAACTGTACAAAATGTCAATCCAAAATTACGGGGCAGATTAAGCATGGGTAGAATCATTAGTCAGAGACATCCAAAATGGAGTACCCAGGACTGATCTACTATCTTCTGCGCTAACAATCGCGGAAGCATCAGCTTATTTGTGTGACGCTACTCTTGATACCTCACAGACTTCAGCCCTGTCCATAGCGGACATTGTGGTTTAAAAACTGGTCAGCTGACCTGAGTTCTAAGAAGTCACTAATCTTACTGTCCTTCTCCAAAGTTTGTTCGGCGAGGAACTTGAGAAGATAATTTCACAATCAACAGGAGGAAAAAGTACCTTTGATCTTCAAGCTAAGGCCAGATCTTCAGGGACAGCCAGACGTGGAAAGAATTTTTGCGGGCAAAGCGCACGCTATACACGCAAAAGCAGTTCACCACAACGTTCACACTTTCGTAGCAAGACCCACGATAAAGGTCGTGCCCCATGGAAGCCCAACAAAACCTTCATCAAGCCTGCTGGAGACAAATCCACATCAGCATGACGGGACAGCCCTTCGGGAAACGCTGGAGCAGATAGGGGGCAAGTTACGATTCCGGGTGGATCCATCACTCCTCAGATGCATGGGCCAACGAAATAGTCACAGAAGGCTATCACCTTGACTTCACAAGTCTACCCCCTCGAAAATTTTTCATGTCCAGAGTTCCGTCTCACCCCAAAAAGGCACAAGCCTTTCTGCATTGCATTGCCAAAATGGAGCACACTGGAGTAATTGTGCCAGTGCCATGGCCAGAGAGATTCTCGGGGGTTTTAATCCAATCTGATCATTGTACCAACTTCAGGCCAGTGTTGGATCTCAAACAACTCAACAAGTTTATTTACAAGGAGTGGCACATGCGATTCCTCCATTTCAACCACCAGTTCCCAGTTGGGACCTTAATCCGGTACTCAAGGCCCTGCTTGACCCGCCATTCGAACCCATGAGTTAAATTTCCGACACCTGGCTCACATACAAGACAGGGTTTATGGTGGCAATTTCTTCAACTAGAAGACTGTCTGAATTAAGTGCCCTTTCCTGTGAACTGTCATTTCTCATATTCCACAACGATAATGCTGTACAACGAACAGTTCCCTCATTCCTACCAAAAGTTGTGTCTGCCTTCCATATTAATCAGGAAATTAAAGTACCATCATTATGTCCAGACCCCAGTAATGACAATGAAAGACGTCTCCACAACATTGTCAGAGCACTCAGGTGGTACATTGAAAGGTCAAAGCCCTTTCAAAAATCTCAATCCCTTTTTGTTCTTCCAACCGGGCCTTGTAAGGGTCTACCAGCACCTAAGACAACCATCGCCAGATGGATCAGGCAAACCATCAGACAAGCTTATCTGTCAAAAGGAAAACCACCACAGGGTGTTAAGGCGCATTCCACAAGCTTGGGAGCTTCATCAGCATGGCGCATTTCTGCCTCACTGGAGCAGATCTGCAGAGCGGCTACCTTGTCCTCTACACATACCTTTACAAAATTCTACACACTCGACACAACTTCTTCGGCGGAGTCCTCCCTCGGCTGTAAGGTGTTGCAGTCTGTTTTGCATTAGTTATGTTCAATTGGCTCATCCCATCCTGCTGTTCTGGGACTGCTTTGTGAAGTCCCCATCGTTCCCTGTGTTCCCCTAAGGTGACGGAGAAAACTGGATTTTTTGATACTCGTCTTTAAATCCGTTTCTCTGTAGTCGAAGGGGGGATACAGGGCTTCCCGCCCTAGGACGAGCCGTTGACCAGATTGTCATGTCCAGGATAATCCCTGGCTTTCATTCTTTCATAGTTATTTAGTTGTATTCTTGTTATAGAGTTATTTTGGGAAAAACTGATTGTTGAGCACAGTGTGCGGGGTTAAGCCAAGTATGGCATGCCCCTTAACTATTTATGATCAAGTCTCCTGCCAATTGGAGGGTGGAGCTTAACCCCATGGTTCCTTGTGTCCTCCTTTTGACTACAGAGAAACTGATTTAACGGTGAATATCAAAAAATCCTTCTTTTTTTTTTGCACAAGGTGCAGATTTATTACATTTGAGCTAAAGGAATCCAGAGTATCTCGAGCAGTTGTAGCTTTTTAAGTGTTCTAGTAAATCTCTTTTTCTTTTTTGTTGCACTTTTAAATGTTTCAGTTTGTCAATATTGTTTTGACTGCTAAGACTGTTCTTTGTAAATGTTTATTTTAATTTCCTATTTATTTATTTTATAGGACACAGGATGCTTTGAAAGGAGGACATTTTGTCAGTGTTCTCCATGTTCTAATGCAATTGCAAAGAATTTGCAACCACCCAGAGCTAGTGGATCCCCGCCCTAAACACTCTTCTTATGCTTCTGAAGCTATTAAATACAAAACAGCATCTCTGATCCTGCGTGCATTGCTGCATGATCCATGGAAGGTGGGGAAGTTTTCATTTTCTTCATTTTTATTATGTATATAGTATTGTAACTGAATTGTTTTTAAAAGAGAAGATTATATAAATGGGAACTTTCATGATTAATATTTAACTTTTTTCAGTATTAAAAAACATGTCATTGTCCCATGCATGATGGTTGTCTTTTTTTCTCTTCAAATTTAGAATATGGACTTGGCCTCATTTCTTTTGATTGGGATGGAGAATAAAATGACTCGTTATGAAGCACAAGAGCTTCCTAAGCAGAAAGTGACCAGGAAATTGATCCAGGAGATCTATAATTCTCCAGATCCAAGTGTTAAACCCAGTCATGTTAAAATCAAACCAAGCAGGTATTTAATACCTAGTTTTTAAGATTTTATTTACATTTTTATTTATCGTATACAAGGTTTTACATCAATGTGTCAGTATCTGTTAATAAAACTAACCTGACACCGCTATAAGGTTTTAAAACCAAACCCAGCCCCCCCTTTTACTTACCAGTGGCCAATTAGAGGCTTGCACATTTAAGTAAAGGGGTCTCTGAGGGCAAACAAGGTTTTAGTGTTAACACTTTATACCAGTTCCAGGCAGCTGCAACTTTTTAAGTATTTATGTAAATTATACATTCTCCAATTGTAGGTTGTTTGAGCCAGTTCTGTATGGTCAAAAACCAGAAGGACGGACAGTTACTTTCCCAAGTGCTTCACAGACCAACACAGTAACTCCAACAACGACCGCTGTCTCCCAGCAAGGACAAGTTAGGCGATCACCAGTCACAACACTTGCTGTACCTCAGGGAGCTAAAGGTATTTTTAGTTTCTTCTTACATTTGAAAGTCAGAACATTTGTTTATAGATATCTCATTTTTATGTTCTCCAAGTTTGTCTACAACCCATTATTAAGATTTCATTAGTTAATATATAATTATTTGCTCTGTATATGTTAACTGCAAACCCATTCCTTCCACTCTTTCCATATTTCAGGAAGGTGGTGTTTAATTACATTGCACTGCATAAATGGGAGGCTTAAATGCCCCTTTTTTGTCTATACCGTTGCCAATTCACTAGTCTGATCATGAAATGAGTGGGTTCTTTGTTAGTGCTGCCACAAAAGGGTATTGGTGAAGACCAGTGTTAGCAGGGGATTTCCTGCTGTACTTAAGGGTAAGACTACAATTCAAGGGGGTTCTCCCAACATGATTATTAATTAATGAGTAGTGTCCTGGCTGATGCAAATGGAGCAGTGACAGATGAACCTTGTTGTTGTTCTGTAATGACAATTTTTGCGTAGGTGAATCAGTTGCATGGTGATTTTTTACCAGCAGGAAAGTTGTGGTTGTGTTTTACTTTCAATCTCGATTTCTATAGTATATTGTACTTTTATCCGTTTCTTTTTAAAAAGAGATAATGTGTTGGCAGATTTAGTTTATTTATGCAAAAAGTTTCTAAAGAATTCTTGAGATCCCAACCACCCCCCCCCCCAAATAAATTGTGTGCACATAAATTGTGTGCAGGTTGAGAGGTTCAAACAATTTACTAAATCTTTTTTTACACAAAATTCTCCATGCTCACCATAATTTGTTGGGTGTGCCAAAATTTCTGCATACGGCTTTGAGAGGGAAACTTGCTATAGCTCTCTTGTTAGCACAGTTGTTGCCCTGGTATCTTGGATGCTTACTGTAAAGGAGAAGTAAACCCCTTATTAAAAAAAAAACCCTATCTCCCTACCCTACATAGACCCTTCCCTCCTCCCCCCAGCCTAGCTGCTACCCCGGCCAAATGCCCCTAACTTTTTACTTACCCCTCAGTGCAGATTCACGGCATCGGAGTTCACGGGCACCATCCACTTCTTCGGTCTTCATCGGGTCTTCTTCTGGCGGTTCGGCAATTTTCGTGACTTTCGGCGCATGTGCAGTTGACAAAAATCCGAAGACTGCTCCAACTGCGCATGCGCCAATACGGTACTTACTTCCCAATGAAGACCGAACAGAGTAAGATGGCTGTCGTGAACTCCGATGCCGTGAATCTGCACCGAGGAGTAAGCAAAAAGTTAGGGGCATTTTCCCAGGGTAGCAGCTAGGCTGGGGGGAGGAGGGAGGGGGCTCTATGTAGGGTCGGGCTTTTTTTTTAATAAGGGGTTTACTTCTGCTACTTTAATAACACACTAACTTTTTACTAAAATATTTTACCATAAACTGTAATTTTATTATTTATGATAACATGTTATTTTCAGCACCAGTCACTCAGGGTCACATCCCCCATATGCAAGTGGGAGCCCCAAGACCTCAAGCTCCAGCTGCTTTTGCCACAGCTGCACCTGTAAGGCAGCTAAGTCAGCCGCCCCAGCAGAACATACCATCCCCAAGGCTGGTTCTCAGCTCTCAGGCAAGATTGCCAAGTATGTGTGTTATAACATTTTTAAATTACATTATAACACTTTTTCTCAGCTTTCCTTGGAAAAAAAAAAAAAGAATCTAAATGATTAAGCAGTGCTATCGTTGTTACTCCCAGTTGCTTTTCATTATTTAAAACTTTTATTTTGGAACAGTGCTTAGTCCAGTATACAATATATTTTACACAGATCATAGTTGCTTTTCAAATTAGCCATCCTCTTTCTGCATGGCTATCCTCATGCTCATTTTCTCTTTTAACCCTGTCTTTTTAATAAAGTTTTTGTGTTTTTTAATGTTTTTTTTAAAGAAAAGCTAAACATGTAAATAATATAGTACAATAGGTGTCTGTGTGCGGAGTAATTCAGTAAACTATAAACACAACTGGACACTGATACAGATATATCAGTGACTGATTGTGTGTGTCACAATGGTACTGAAACTTTTTCTTATTGTGCCCTTCTACTGTTTTTCTCCCTTGCATTGTTCACCTTATGCATTATCTCAGCCCGAAACATGTAGTGCTTCAATAAAGCCCCTTGCAGTTTGAAATTACTGCCGTATGCTGTCTGATAATTCTCTAATGGTTTCCCTATTCATGTGCTATTTCAGCCTCTTTCTTGACTTTCATTAGCCACACTATTAGGTCACAACCTTCATTATGCTTTCCCATATGCCACGTTATGTATAATATATGTTTATAATGTATAGAAAGTTACGCCAATACTAATTTGTGCTGTTTTATTCTCTTTGGTAACCTACCAGGGCACACAAAATTACTCAGAAAAAAGCAAAATAATAAAAAGCATGACCTTCCAGCAGAATTATACCACAGTGTGTTTTTTTTAATTTCACAAAATGGGGTCATTTATTTACCATACTTGAGTTGCTGTCCCACACATTTTGTCAACATGTGTTCTTTGCACTCATGCATTGTTGCACTTGGTGCTGCTTGCTGACTCCTTTTCTGAATCAAGTGCTGCTGTGGCTATTGACACAAGGGAGCCATGGAGTTACTACAACCTTCAAACCAGGCTTCCCACGGTGGCCTGCCTAAATAGACACTCCATAGGTGAGTGAAGCTAATTCCTGATCAGGCCAATAAATGTCCATGCCCAGTAATAATCCTTATTATGTATGTTGTAGTGTTGAACATGTACTCAAATGGGAACCTTCTCCACATCTAGGTGAGAGTAAAGCTCACGTAATAAAGACATTGAACTTGTTGCAATTTTAATGGATTGATGAGGACTTGCATTCACTCAGCAATGGAGTTTGTTTTGGGAGTGGGGTTTCTGCTGCTGGTGAGCAAGCAAGTTTTTACACTCTATCAAAAAGCAAATAGGAAAATTGGTTGGAAAGGGTTTCTTAGTCCAAGTACCAAGTAAGTCATGTGAATAAAGGAACTGGTAAAAAGCTGGACATATAACCTTCAATATAACGTAATGTACAATTCCTTTAAGTCCTTTTTTGTGCACTTAATTTGCAATTATTGTATTTTGTTTTTGTTTACACTGCTTAAACCATTAATTCTAACTGGTGATCCCTTTTTAGCAAAAGCTTGATGGAAGCATTTTCTGATGCTTCTCTGTTCCATTCTGTCACTCGGTGTTACCAAATTTAATTCTGTCATAACTGGTGTCCACAAAGACCTATGTATTCCTTGGATTTTAATATACCAAGATCACTCTAATTTTATTGGCTACCAAATTCGTACCAGCTCTCTCTTTAGGTGTGGGCCAGTTCTGTGCTTTCAGTAGCACTAAACATTCTGTTTTTCTAAAGACATTCGATAATAATGTTGTTTCATATTTGCATTTTTAGCTGGGGAACTTGTCAAGATTGCTCAGTTGGCCTCTACTGGAGGAGCTCAAGGCAGAGTGACACAAGCTGAGACTCCAGTTACTTTGCAGTTTCAAGGGAACAAGTTTACTCTATCCCAGAGTCAGCTACGCCAGCTCACTGCTGGTCAACCACTACAGCTACATGGTATGGCTTGTACTTTGGACAAGGCATAGTTATTTATACAATATTTCCTGTGCAATCTTTTCAGCCTGTACCTCTGACTATTTTAATTAGACTTTAGAATACTGAAGAATTAAATGAGGGTAACAACTTGGCTTATCCATAATTATGCTGCTCTGTTAACACTCAGATTCATTGTTGTACTGGCCAATGTATTGGATCCAAAGCCTGCATTATTGGTGTCACTGTAAATGATTCCATGTTCATAAGACAACATTCTACAAATCTGTAAATAAGAGTGTGTGTGAAAATGTTGGCATGTCTGGATATGTTTTTGTTTCACTGTTGGTCACAGAGGAATGTAAACGCTGAGCAGTATCGGCAGTTTTGCAGCAGTGTGGATACTTCTAAATTATACAGAACTGTAAGTTCCCATGCAGTATGACTAAATTGTAAAAATAGACCGCAAGATGGAAAATGAAGTTCAGTGTTGAAAAATGCAAGGTTATGATTATTATTGTTGGGAGTTTCATTAAAGGAGAAGGAAACCTAGTCGGCACAAAAACCCTCCCCCCCCTCCCGTGTGTTGCCCACCCTCCCTCCTCCCCCTGGCCTACCCGTCCCGCTGGGCAAATGCCCCTAACTTGTTACTTACCCTTCTGCGCAGGTCCAGTCTACGGAGTTCACCGACGCCATTTCTTCCAAGCGATCTTCTTCCTCCTCCCTCTCAGGGGGGAGGAGGGAGGGTGGGCAACACACGGGAGGGGGGGAGGGTTGCGCCGACTAGGTTTCCTTCTCCTTTAACTTAGAAGGATCTTGGGTTTTTTGTAGATAACAAGTTGTCTAATTCTGGGCAGTGTCATTTTATGCTACTAAAGCAAAAAAGTTCTGTCTTGCATAAAAAGGGCATAAACTCAAGGGATGAAAAACATAATTATGCCTCTTTATAGGTCCCTGGTAAGGCCTCACCTGGAGTATGCAGTGCAGTTTTGGACTCCAGTCCTTAAGAGGGATATAAATGAGCTTGAGAGAGTGCAGAAACATGCAACTAAATGGAAGGGATGGAAGACTTAAATTATAAGGGTAGACTGTCAAGGTTAGGATTGTTTTGTCAGGAAAAGATACCCTTGTGATGGGACATGATTACACTATAATATACAAAAGTATATAAGTGGACATTATTGGCAAATAGCAGGGGACCTTTTCACCCATAAAGAGGCTCACCGTACCAGAGGCCACACTTTAGACTAGAGGAAAAGAACTTAGGTGGTTCTTCACAGTGGGGGCAGAGAAGTTGTGATGGTTAATTCTGTTAATTCTTTTAAGAGCAGCTTGGTAATTTCTTGAACAAGCATAATATCATAGGCTATTGTGATACTAAAATTTATAATATAAATTTTGGTATGTGCAGTTTATGTGAGTACATGGAGGGTAGGGTGACTGTGTGCATGTATGGATGCTGGGTTTCATTTGGAGTGGTTGAACTTAATGAACTTTGGTCTTTTTTCAACCCATTTTCAATATGTAACTACTTGTATAAGCGGTGAGTATCCGTAAACCAGTATGAGTTTGGGGTTAACTGAGCCAGTATTATGTTGGTGCCAGCTGTAATAGGAAAATGGCAAATTGAGTCATGTGCCATACTTTCCTAATGGTTTGGGGCTAGCTGCCCAAAACCTGTGACAAGGAGATTTTTTTTTTTAAAAAAAAATGTCATCTTGTAAATGGAAGAATTGCTGTTCCTAACCCAGGAATGGTGGAAATGTGTCTGTCCATGGTTAAGATAATTAAGTAAGAAATTGTCGGCTGTTTCAACCTTTTTTTTTATTCATTAGCACTCACTTCTGGAATCACAATACTTACATTTAGCTTTTTTTAGGTCCTTTAACTGGTTTAGTTTGTGCAGCATTAACTTTGAACTAGACATGAGCCAAAGGGTAACCAGTAGGAATGTTTCCAATGCTATATCATGTAACCAGTCATACTACTGGAATATTGACCAGTCGGATGTTTAAAGCCCATTGCCACCTCTGGCAGGAGTAAGAAATAAAATGCCTGGAAGTGCATTTATGTCTTAGGAAAGTCTTTATTAACAGGCAAAGTTTTACCCTGTCCAGTAATGGAATAATCCCATCAGACCTTTACTTTCAATATTCTGATTGCACAGGACTTGTAAAATATGAAAAGTGGCTTAGTTGTTATGTTCTATTGGTACAGGACAAATGTTGGTCATTTTATGTTTTTACTATACTGTACTCGTACATCTACCTTGTAGTATACCTTCAGTATTTCCTGAAGAAACAAGTATGAATTCAGACCATCTGACAGTTCTATTCTATAAATTTTTAAAAACTTTTGTAATTGTTTTCACTGAGCTATTCCTGCTGAGTATGAACACCAATACATATCATAAATAGATCTACAGATAGAGAGAGAAAAATGCATAAAATATATTTATAGCAGGTGGCTTTGCTAGATTATCATTAATGAAAGACAGTCTGAAACCCAGAACAATAATTCTTTTTAATTATTAAATTACTTTGTCACAGGTAATGTTCTGCAGATTGTTTCAGCTCCAGGGCAGTACCTCCGTCCACAAGGTTCAGTTGTGCTGCCAACCATGCCACAAGGTACAGCAACAAATACTGTACGAAACCAGCATCCTGTGGGAGCTTCCCTTCCCAGCACAGTGTCAACAACAGGTCAGTCTCTTTTTTTTTTTTTTTTTGGGGGCAAATCTACTTTTTACAAGATCATCAGTGTTATATTAATTTGATACACTATATTAAAAATTATTAGTCTTTCACCCCCAGAACCCAGTTTGATATGGATTTTGCTCTGAAATTTCTGGTCTGATTCATTAAAGGAACAGTTAAATAAATATTCTGTGCAAAATAAAAAAAAATGCTCTAATATAGTTAGTTAGCCAAAAATTTAGTATTTAAAGGCTGGAGTGATTGGATGTCTAATATAACAAAACACTACTTCCTGCTTTTCAGCTCTCTAACTCTTAAGCTGGCCATAGATGCAAAGATCCGATTGTTCGAATCCTCAAACAATCGGACTTCTCCATCTCCAGACCTGCCACTAACCATTCAGATCAAATAAAGTAGTAAAAGAACAGATCAGCCAATATTCTGCCCCTGACAGCAATCCTATGAAAGTTATGTCCGACAAAGCTGGTGACAGTCTCCCTCTGAAAATCGTACGATCGGCAATACACGCAGAGAAATTATCAGCAGCCGGCAGAAATTTTTTAACCTGTCCAATCGACTGAACGACCGATCTCCGCCTGCCGAAAAATGTTTTGACTCTCCACACCGTCTGAAAATCATACGAATCCTCGATTCGTATGATCGGATCTTTGCGTCTATGGCCAGCTTTTGGTAGTCAGCAACTACAAAAGAACAGTAAAGGTGGCCATAGACTCAAAGATCCGCTCGTTTGGCGACATCGCCAAACGAGCGGATCTTTCCCCGATATGCCACTAAACAGCATGGCTATATCCGGGGGGTAATTCGAACGTTCGGCCGTATGGCCGAACGATCGAATTACAATGCGCCAAGGGGCTCCGACGGGTCGGTCGGTTAAAAATCCAACCTTCCCGATCGATATCGTGGCCAGATATCGATCGGGAAGACCCGTCGGAAGCCCCCATACACGGGCAGATAAGCGGTCAAATCGGTCCAAACGACCGATATCGGCAGCTTTATCTGCCCGTGTGTGGCCACCTTAACACCAAAAAAAGAAAATCTTTTAAAGTAATGAAACCAGAAAGTAATGCTTCAGAAAGACCACTATAGTGTATATAAACAAGCTGCTGTGTAGCCATGAGGGCAGCCATTCAAAGCTAAAAAGGGAGAAAAGGCACAGGATACACAGCAGAGAACCGCTAACTCTGTAGTTTACAGTATAATAGGATTCTTCCAAAATTATCTTTTATCTACTGCGTATCCTGTGCTTGCATAGCTGTCCCCATGGCTCAACAGCAGCTTGTTTATATGAAGTATAGTCTTATTTCAGAAGCAAACACATCAGTTTTACCAGTGCAGGGCAACAGTACATTATATTGTGATTCCTTTAAAACACTTTTTTTTTTTTTTTTTTTTTTTACTGTTCCTTTAAGGGGGACATAATTGTTCAGTGAGTTTGCAATTGTTAACTGTGCAATATAAAAAAATGTTTCTAATATAGTTATCCAAAAATGTAATGTATAAAGGCTGGAGTGACTGGATGTCTAACATAATAGCCAGAACACTACTTCCTGATTTTTAGAACATGAGACATAACTGTTCAATGAGTTTGCTTTTTATCCTGAGCATTCAGTTCAGCTGCAAAAGCAAGCATTTATGACCGTTTATGACCCATTTGCCCCCCCCCAGTCTCTTGTTGGTTACTGCCTGGTAACCAATCAGCTGCAAAGTAGTGTCTTGGCTATTATGTTAGACATCCACTCACTCCAGACTTTATTCATTACATTTTTGCCTAACTAACTATATTACAAACATTTTTTTTTTTTTGCACAGCCTATCTATTACTGAATAATTCATTTAAGGTTGCATAGATGTATGCAAGCTACATATTTGCTCTGGGGAATGTGGGCATTAAGCAAAGGTTGTGCCTCCCCTTTAAAATTAATTTATTTTCCATTTAGATCACTTTAAGGTGCATGTTAATCAAAATGTGAGTTTGTGGGTAAAAAAAGGCTGACTCAAAAAAACAAAAAACAGACAAAAAAATTATTCTCGATTGCCAGCTTATTTAACATAACAAAATATTCTGGTGCACGTTTTTTCAAGGGAAAAAAGTTGCATGCCAGAGAGAATCTCGTTGTCCCATTCATTTTCAATGAGACTGAAAATCTCAAATGTTTTAATAAACTGGGGAAATTAAATAAATACATGTTAGCGAATGTTCCTATAGACTTCTATACAACCTCACCAGCATTTACTTGTCGAGTTTTTTTCTGACGACATTTTGCAGTTTTGTCCTTTGCGACTATTTGAGGTTTCAAAACATACTTGAATGTTTTTTCCGCATCTGTGTTTTTTTTCTCAAAGTTTTTCTTGATTTGAGAAAAAAATGCCAACTCAATTTTGTGATAAATTCACCTCATAGAGTATGTTTTGGCAGGCTTGCATCACTAGTCCACATCACTAGATCTGAATTTTTGCTTTGGAAATCTTGGCCATACTTCACGCACCTACGGCAGACGTTATTTAGTGATGATTACACGTATTCAGCAAAATTCAAAACTTCATCTCAGCAAATAAACACTGGCATACTTTCCTAAAAATTCGTCAGCGCAAAAGTTTCTTAGCGTTACTTTCTTCCTAGCAAAACTTGAATATATGTACACTTACATCAATTTAAATATGGCGGTTACATAAAGGTCATATGTATGTATTTTTTTTTTAGTGATCTTGGTGAAATTGCTGGAAGTGGCCACTTAATTGTAAAAATATCCAAGGAAGCAAAATAAAGACATGACATGAGCCCTCCCTAAAACAAATGTGGCATGAGCTTCAAATGGTTAAACAAGTGTAAATAATTATATTTAACAGTTAAAACTTGTAAACATAATCCCACCTTAATATATAAAAAAAAAAATGCCAGCGTTTTGACTTTTTGGAGTACAGGATATGATGTCACTGACATAATAATGCTGAGGATATAGTTTCATCTTATCAATTTGCCAGCTAGAACCTGACACACAATTCACCCTTTAGCAAATGTGAAAATAGATCTAACACACTCCGTGCAGTGGATTGTGCTAGATTTTGAAATCAACTTTTTGTAGTCAGCACTCACCCACTTATCCACCTCTTAGTAATTCAGGTGGTGCACGTGTCCAGTGGCCTACTGTCCAACCGGTTTCACAAATATTCCCATATACGACACAGCTCCATTCATTTCAAAGGGCTACAAGTGAGCCCGAAACGTCATGTTTGTTGCAGATCTAAAAGCCATGTGCAAATAAAGGCTTTTTAAAGTTATTATCCTGAATAGAGCTGTGTCCTATATGGAAATATTTGTGCTAGATTTTGGACACAGAACCCCTTTTGTTGGGAAAAAGTCCCTTCCCAAGCTAGACTTAAAGTGATACTGATACTAAAAAATTATTATTCAAAATATTCATGTACATTAACAGTTACCTATAGCTCATGTTGATCATTTTTTACTCATATGGCTGCTTTTGCAAGTAATTGTTACTTGAAGTTCCTAAACCTGACTGTTTTGCCAAACTGACTGTTCCTTCTCAACATGTCAGAGTTTTTAATGCTAACAGACTGCTGACGCTCAAATATGGCAGCATCCTCGGAGAAGAACATGGTGGATCAGATGGGTTATGTAAAAGCATCTGTAAATACTTTTATGGCAAATTTATAGATAGCATGCGGAGACAATATTAAGATAGATGTTAAAAAAAGGTTTCATTTATGTTGTCAGTATCTCTTTAATAATGAATGCTAGTCAGCCGTATGAATTGGTACTGGGGATCAATGCATAAATTAACCAATAATGATTTGTCAATGCTATTTCTAACACATAAAGGATATATTAATATATATATCAAGGCTATATAACTGGTATTAGGCTGTAAAGACAGATGGTGTTTAAAGGACAATGAAAGTCAAAAAAATAAAATCCCATTTGTACTTTCTTTAATGAAAAAGAAACCTATCTCCAATATATTTTAATTAAAACATGTGTACCGTTTTTATAAGAAACCTGACTGTATGCAGTGAAATTCTCCCTTCATTTACTGCTGTGGATAGGAATTGTCAGACGGTCCCTAACTGTTGAGCAGGGAAACAATCATACTTATGAACAGCAGGGGGAGCCCCCGCCTTACTTACCAGCCATGCAGAATTCAAGCAGCTTTGTTTATGACGATCCCTAAGCAGTCCAGACTACACTGAGCATGGTCAGGGTCAGGCAAATATGTTTAACAAAGTTACAAGATGACAGCCCCCTGTGGCCAACTTTGAAAGCATAAATCATTTGTTTGATTAGGCATTTCTAGCCTTATTCTATTTTAGACTTTCCTTGTCCTTTAAAGAGATTCTGTAAATTTCAGTAATTCTGTCCGTGGATGCAATATTTTGTGTATAACCATAGGTGCTGATTCAGTTAAAATACAGCATGATTGTAGCCAGTCTAAAGTCTGGAGATAATCCCTTTGTGTATGACTTCAGATAGTGCTGAATGTCTGGGATTGACACTGAACTGAACTATGGTAATAGTTTTACCATAACCTATATGGTATTCAAAAGCCCTGTTGATACTACAAACTGACTCTGCACTTAATATCCTCTTAAATATATTTAGATATATTCAGATTTATTAGGCAGATGGCCAAAAAAACATAGGTAAAGCTTTGTGTAAACAGACACATGGTGCTTGTAAGTATTTGGGATTGAGAGGTTTACTTCTAGCCCAAAGGGAGGGTAGGCGACATATTTAGTCTATTATTTTTTATTTTAACTGATATCCTTGCTTGTCATGTTTAAGATCTTTCCATGTCCACCTATATCTGTACAAAATCAAACAGATTTTTAACTATACATGGCGCCTTCAGTCTGTCGACATCTTTTTTTGCAGAGTGTCAATTTTGCTTTACTGTGAAGTAGCCTTTGCTTTGTGTTTCACTGCTAAATTCTTGTTTACTCAGGACTTGTTGCAGGGAGGAATGTGCAGGCTTTTTCTACAGCTGCTGATTCTGTGCCCAAAACTGCTCAGGCTGTAGTGTGTCCAGCTCAGGTAAGTTAAAATTTTTCTATCTATCTAGAAAATCTATCTATCTATCTATCTATCTATCTATCTATCTATCTATCTATCTATCTATCTATCTATCTATCTATCTATCTATCTATCTATCTATGAGTAGGAAATTCTGCATAAATTTGGGCTCGCCTCTCAAATCTCTTCAACTTCAACTCTATTTCCTTAGTAGAGCCGCCATGACTGGTTTAGAATTTAATGTCACTGGTATGGTTTTTGTAAGTGCCATATATTGATGGAAAAAAAAAACTGCTCAAAATGTATATCTTTATGGAAGATCAGATATAATTATCGATTTACATTTTTTATAGAACATGGATGTATCCTTCAACCCCATCCCCTTCATTAAACGCCTCTTTGTATTCTGTTTAATTGCTTTTTTATCCTGTATTTTGTATCATTTTGATGTGCTCCTATGGCCGTCAATTGCAGCCCCATCTGCCGGTATAAAGCCTAGTAATATAAGAGGCCATGCATGCCATGCTCCTTTTTATGACAATGAATCCACAGCTCAGAAGAACATCATTTAGTGAGCAGAAAGGCGAGTTTAGCATTTGAAAGCAGTTGTATAAATAATGTTAGCTGAAAATGTGTATAGCTTAGGGGGTGCCTTGCTAACCCAATAAAAGTACTAAAAATCCTCTTGACCAAAATGAATACCCTAAATAACCAAATGTATAATAATCTGAAAAAGTAGTAGATCACTTATTCCCAAGAAATTTTGTTCAAAATTTTTGTTTACCTTGCTATCGAAAGACTTATACAAACGAAATGACTGTATTTTGCCAACTTTACACTGTTTTGAAATAAAGGAATCTGCAGAAGAAAAACAGCGTGTGGTAAAAGAGCGCCTGGACCTTCTTTTCTATTGTAATGAGCTACGTTGTGCAAGAGCACCTGTCTACGGAACAGACCTATTATCTTTATGCTCCTTAAACTCTTCTCGGCCTATTTCACTGGACACAGTATGGAGCTGGACTGGTTCAGTGAACTGCTTCCTTTCATCTCTGACCCCTGAGTACTCAAATGATCTTCTACAGCACCTTATTCTGTCCCATGATCAACAGAAAGCAGCATTGGAACCTCTTGCTAAAAGGTTAGTCATTGTTTTATATCGTAGTGTGGTTCGATGCATGTATTCAGTACGGTATATCAGTTTTAGTCTAATTCTAATGTAGTTGCATACTTACAGGCAACAATCTTATTGTGACCTATAAAGAATTGTCACAATGAGAGTCAAGGTGAGACCTATCAGCAAGGTCATTATATACAATGCCCTATTTTGCTGGCAGGGAAAGTGGTGCCATCATTTTGACATCCAAATTATTACTACCCTAAGTTATTATTAGCTATGCTTTCAGTGTCCTTTTACCCTGTCTTTTAGTAGTTAACATTGACTTTATTATTGGCACCAAGATACTTTGGAAATGATCAATTTGTGTTGTTAATGTGTATTTATTTATTTCTGGAGTCTTAACTGATACTAAAAGCTGAGCTTGATGGATTTATAAAGCTTTATATTTTTTTTAAGGTAGAAATATTCCTGTAAGGAGTGGGAGGGTGTAATTAATTTTATAGGTTTTCTGGAAACCTTATATCCATTTCTTCTCCTTCAGATATTCAGTAATGTGTGAGTTGTCAGTGAATGTAGTTATTACATTATAGCTTTCAAGTCAATAACAATTTTGTAACAGCGTAGTTAGCATTATAGGTTTGTTTCCAAGCAAAGCATTATCTTTTTGGAGTGTTATCCATTGCCCCTTTTTTGCACATAATTACTCTTGATACATTGGTTTAGCGGGTTAAAGGAAAACTGTATGCCCAAAATGAACACTTGATCCACAGATTTTTTTTTTTATTAGATTAAGTGCCCTATTAAAGAATCTTACCAAACTGGAATATAGATATTGGTAAAAATGGCCTTTTTGCATCTTTTTCCATGATCTACCATTTTTTGATGATCTTGGAGATCACCTGACCAGAAATAATGCATCTCTAACTGCAACAGGAAAACGTGTGGGAGTAACAGACTTTGTTCATTAAAGGGGTGGTTCACCTTTAACTTAACTTTTCAATTGGTCTTTATTATTTATTTTATTTATAGTTTTAATTATTTGCCTTTTTGTTCTGACGCTTTCCAGCTTTCATATGAGGTTCACTGACCCAATCTAAAAAACAAATGTTCTGTAAGGCTACATATTTATTGTTATTGCAACTTTTTATTACTCATCTTTCTATTCAGGCCTCTCCTATTCATATTTCAGCCTCTTAGTCAAATTAATTCATGGTTGCTAGTGTAATTTGGACCCTAGCAACCAGAAGAAAAAGATAAATAAACACAAACACAAAAAACACAAATAGTAAAAAAAAAAAGAAAACCAATTGCATAATTTCACTCTCTACATAATACTAAAAGTTGCTGCAAAGGTGAATAACCCCTTTAATTGGCTGATCTGACCCAACATGCATGTTGCAATTATCGCCCCTTATACAATAGCACATTTTCTATTTTGGATTGATTGCCCACGGGCACATACTACTAAAAAAGTATATTATTATAAAATGTTTTATTTAGATGAAGCAGAGATTAACATCTGAGCTGTTTCACAAGATATATTTTTATAGAGACCTACATTGTTCAGGGGTGTCATTTTCCTTAAATTGTCACTGATCTCTAGGATTTGTGTGTGTTCATTCATGTGTATTTCTATGATAGTCTGAGACAAGGACTGATGTGAATCATCTATAGAATTCTTTAGGTTCCATATACATGAAGAATAATGAAATGTTTACATTATAAACAAATATATATTCAGACTGTTTATCTTCAAGATATATTTGTAAGTATCATGCATGCAGATTATGTTGTGTAAATGTAGAAAATGTTTGGAAACACTAAGGTGGTTGGTTCTGTTCTTTGGTTAAAATAATTACTCCTTTACTCCTGTTTCCAGTGCTCTTTGTGTGGTCCCACCAGTAGTTGCTGCACCTCCAGTTCTGACTGCACCGAACCCTCCTGCTGCGTACGTTCATAGCTTAAAGATGCTAGAACATGGTCTGCGGGATCAGCTTGCTCCTATTTTACATAAACTGAGGGAGAGAACGACTCCTGACTGCTTGCCTTTTCCTGATCTTAAACTCATCCAATCTGACTCAGGTAGGCTTTTATAAAGAGAAGATTATATATCTTTGTCACTCTTGTACTGTTGTTGCATTATTTACATATTACTTACTGGCCAGTACCAGTTATAGTACAGTAGACACTGTAATAGACTCGTGATAACAAAGTAACAGGTAACAGGTAACAGGCTTATCTTTTTGGGAACAGAAGGAATGAAGACTCTAATTGTATCATTGTAGACCACCGAATGGAAATTCTTTACTTCTTACCAAAGTGCATTATTAGGTATAATTAGCTTATTTTAGCCTTTTGTATATGAAACTTTAGTTTTCAGTTCAAGTTCAGTTTTTATCAAGGTAGCTTCTAGTTATACCCCAACTATCACACCTCTTTATTAGTTAGGTCTCTTCTACTGGTTTTGGTAGCGACTCTTTGTGCAAAAATGATGATGGCACCTAAACTGCTTAGTGAACTCCAGATTCATAGACTTTAGGCAACATACACAGAGGATAATCATGTAGTTTTGATGCATTTCAATTCTTAGAGTGCACATACAGCCTCCTTTTCAGCAGAGGAGGGAATAATACTTAATATAATATATAATATTTGAGGCTATGCTTCTCTTGAAGAATACAATACATTTTATACCCCATTTTTGGTACTGAAAAAAAGCAATGCTGCATAGAGGTTGTTTTGCATGTGTATATGGTAAGGCTCTGAGCATATTCTAAATGGCATTTGGGTAAGATGTGAGCAGATTAAAGTGTTTCTGTGCCTTGATATTTTACATTATACCATTATACTATATGGATGCTGTCTTTTTTTGAAAGTGATTAAAACCTTGCACTTCGGCCGTCTTCGGAAAACTAAGCTCTATGAGTTATAGATTCAAAAAAATGTATGTGCTTCCTATAATAAAATGTAACACCCACTTAGAGTCTCCCTTTTTTTTTTTATTCCAAGCGGCTTTGGATAGCTTCAAGTCACTCAAGGTTTCAGGAATATATCCTACAGCTTGACACGTACTTAGCGATCTCTCTCTTCCCAGCGCCAACTCCTTCACTTGCTCAGTCTCAAGACATAAAAATGACAAAATCCACAAATTGTGCGCTGTCTTAATAACTGCACCGGATCCCTGCTAAGATAATACTTACAGGATCCTCCTGGCACAGTCGCATATTACAGCCTGCTCACAATGACTGGATTGCTAGTGGAACCGTATTGTGAGCAGGCTGTAATACGCGACTGTGCCAGGAGGATCCTGTAAGTATTATCTTAGCAGGGATCTGGTGCAGTTATTAAGACAGCGCACAATTTGTGTTTTGAGGCTGAGCGAGTGAAGGAGTTGGCGCTGTGGAGAGAGAGATTGCTAAGTACCTTGAGTGACTTGAAGCTGTCCAAAGCCGCTTGGAATAAAAAAAAAAAAATGGGAGACTCTAAGTGGGTGTTAAGTTTTATTATAGGAAGCGCATACATTTTTTTGAATCTATCTCTCTTATTTGGGGGTGGAATACCTTTTGTGTGATTGCGCATCCGTGAGTTTAATATTTGCGCAAGGTGTAATTACATACTTTTATATCTAAGCTCTCCGAGTGCCAGTGTGGAAGGCAGTTAGGGAGATTAGTCGTCTCGAAGAAGAGGACATTTGTCGCCGGGCGACTAATCTCCCCAAATCTGACAGTGTGTCTCTGCCCTTAAAGTAATTTAAAGGACCAGTACCATCAAATTGTGTTCCTCTTCAGAAAAGGTGACATGGCAAAGATCCATTGTGCGGCACTTGATTTCTCCTCCCTGGCTATCTCCTATAAGGAAGTCAGGGAGGAGAAATCGAGCACCGCACGATGGATCACCAGATCACCTTTTCTGAAGAGGACCGCAAGCAGATTTTCGTTAAGTTATTTCTTAATAAAGACTTAGCGATTTCAAGGTTTAATTTGTCTTTATGTTTAAAAAAAAATTTGATGTTACTGGTCCTTTAACAAACATGCCTTATACAGTAAAAAATAGGATGAGTTATTGTCAAGATGCATTGAACTTGCTTCTGTAAACAGTTGAGTCTAAAGGAATTCACTTTTAAGAGCTTTCAGTGTGAGTGTTAGTAATTTGAATTTATTCAAGATGAGATTGAGAGCCAGGGACAGTAAGATCTTGTACCTAAGTTTTTTTTACAACATTTCTTTTCAATTACCATGTTTTGATTTTTTTATAAATAAAGGGAACTATTACAGGTATGGGATCTGTTATCTGGAAACCCGTTATCCAGAAAGCTCCGAATTACGGAATGGTCATCCCCATAGACTCCATTATAATCAAATAATCAAGATTTTTACAATTGATTTCCTTTTTCTCTGTAACAATAAACCTTGTACTTGAAACAAAGATACAATTAAACCTTATTGGAAGCAAAACCAGCATATTGCGTTTATTTAATGTTTACATGATTTTCTAGTAGACTTAAGGTATGAAGATCCAAATTACGAAAAGATCCATTATCCAGAAAACCCCAGGTCCCAAACATTCTGCATAACAGGTCCCAAACCTGTACAATTAAAAATATATAAGGGAAAAGTACCACACTCACCAGAGCTATTCAAACTAAAAAGTGTTTTAGTTACAGAAATTCCAATGTTTCCATCACAACATATATATATATTCTTTCCCTATGAACACAGGAAAGCTGGATTCCCTTGCTGTTCTTCTCAGGAAGCTGAGGTCTGAAGGCCGGAGGGTTCTTATCTTTTCCCAAATGCTTCTGATGCTGGACATCTTGGAGCTGTTTCTGGACTTCCATTCTCTGACCTTTCTGAGGATTGATGATCATGCCAACTCTGAGCAGTGCCAAGTAAATTCCACCCTCTTCAGTTTTATGCTGCCCAAGAATAAATGTTTTGGTTTTTTTTTGCTGTAGATATGTCAAAGTAGATATTTTATACACCAAGATAGACATTTATATTTATAATGCATGTTATAGAGCTGTTATGCAGCTGTAAACTGCATTCGGGTATGTCATTTGTTAGCTGGAGAGCTCTTCAGTGTTCTAATTCCTCATCCTTACTCCAGGGTTATTGTTGTTTTTACATTCCCTGGCATTAATGAGGATAAAATAATTGCTCACATTCTACCTTTGGAAACCTGTTTTTCTTAGGGCTGAATAATATGCAAACACTTAATTAAAATTCTTCTGCATGCATATCTTACATATTTCTGAGCCTGGTTGACACCTTATGTTATAGACATGTTCAAGAAGTATTTTCTATTTTGAGTGATGGATTCTTACATGCCCTGGTTAATTCTTCATTAGGACCTGATGAAGACTTTTAATAAAGACCAACGCATCTTCTGTGTTCTCTTGTCTACTCACATTCCCAGTCTGGGGGCATACCAAGTGGAGGCAGACACAGTTATATTTTATGACAGTGATTTGAATCCTGTTATGGATGGAAAAACTCAGTCTTGGTGTGACCTTGTTGGAAGATCAAAGGATATACATGTATACAGGTAAATTATACTTCATACTTCAAATTACTAGAATATAAATGATCTCTCCTAATCTACAATTGACAGTGTGCTGCAGTTATTGGATCTTGCATAGTACTTTCCTAATTTAAGGGCTAAACCTAACAAATAGGAATCCGTTAAACTGAGGAACTGTCCCCTGACACATCTTTATCACCGTGATGCTCAAGATAAATGCTTTGGATGTTTTCATAGTCAAATTTATTGTGTCATTCATTTCTTACATTTGAATCCAGAAAGATTTCCAGCATTTCAAACTTTTTTTCCTATTTAGCAACACACTCCAGTAAACACAGCAAATTTCTATGGGTATCAGTACCTGCCTCAGCTCAGTGCTGACACCCATCCAGATTCATAATACCAGCCAATTATTTTTCAGGCTGGAATGTTTTCTAAAATTCTCATTGCTGTCTGTTAAAAAAAAATACCCTTAATGTATTTCGGTTTTAATCCGCTAGTATGAAGAGCCCTATTAACCAATCAAAGTTACCAAAGTTAACCCATATGTTTTTTGTCCCCCCCTTTACATTAGACTTGTTAGTGCTAACTCAATAGAAGAAAAATTACTGAGGAATGGAACTAAGGATCTCATCAGGGAAGTGGCTGCTCAGGGCAGTGACTATTCCCTGGCTTTCTTAACACAGGTAAAATTTACTGGCTAATTATTATTTTTTTTTCTCATGCATTGTAAATGCACTTTCTGTATTAAGGGGCAGATTTATGAAAATGCAAATTCAGATTTAATGAATAAAATCCTATCTCTACTGCATTATTTTCAACTAATCTCAAAGCAATTCCTCCCATCATGTTAAAGTCAGCAATGTATAGTTTGTTGTCTGTGAGTAGGTTTCTTCCCTCTGTGCCACAAGTTGCCCTGTAATCATGATTATTTTCTCATAAAGTAAAGCTATGCACCCTATACATTGTGAGCTTTATAAACATATAAACAGGGTTAAAATAGTTCTTATATTCAGTGCAATAAAAAACACAGTTTTGCTTTCTGTTAGAAATTAACCACTTCCTGTTTCTGCAGAGCAGAGGGGAGGCTCATAAAACAAATTATCAGTCTTCCGATATGTACCAGAATAACAGGTTGCTACTTATTTTGAATGCTGCAGTTTAATGAAGGTTGGTTTATTCAGAGTTCTTTATCTCCCTTTGAACAAATTACTTTGTATATATTTGAAGAGGGCTGAGCGAGTTTAGTGAAAAACAAAACAATTTTCCACAAGTGCTTTGTCAGTCAGAAAGTATAACATTTCTTAACGGTACATTCATTTCCAACACAAGTCCTGTATATTGTGCTCCTTTATAGCAGGTGTATAATTCTAGAAAAATTAATAACAAAGGACACACATGGTTTACAACACATATTTTTCACCTTTATTATTAAATTACTGTACTTAAATGTATACTTTCATTTCTTCAGCAAACTATCCAGGAGCTTTTTGAGGTCTGCTCTCCTTTGGAAGACTCAGGAGTAAAAGCTGAAGAGTTTGTTCTACTATCTCAGGAACCATCACCTTCTGATACAATCACAGCTAAGGTTGCAAAACCATTTGTGGAGGTACTACCATTCTAATCCTTTTACATAGCTTTCTTTCTTTCTAAAATCTTGAAATACTAAACTTTTAAACAGTGAGCATTGACGTAGTGACATTGACAAGAGTGACATTTTCATATATAACCAATGTGTTGTTAATGAAGTAGCATTTGATTAAGTTGAAAAGATTTTTGTCACTTATTGTAAAATTTTGCATCCTCAATACTCCGGATAGTGGCAAAGATCCTCTTTAAGCTAAATAAATGTTTGATGTTACTTTGTTTCTTATATTGCAATTGTGTCTTGTTTGTTCTCCTTTCTGATAGGCTCTAGTTAAGATTGAGTGCATCAAGGAGGATATTACTGACCCAGTGGAAAAAGATCCAAATCCCACTACTGGTATCAGCCATGCTGATAACAGCGAGCTAGGTGATCCTCCAGGGCCTTCCCAGTTCCAGGAACTCGTTGAACTTATGCAGCAGGTAGAAAATGTTTGTATGCAGTGGCTATTCCTGAATATTTTGCATCCTGATTTGACTTTGAATCGAAATGCTTTTGTGTTTTTTAATAATTGACATAACAGTGTAATTGTGTTTTTTATCTCCTTAGGACAAGTAACTGTACTCAAATTTTTAGCTGTTGTCATTATATCTACTTACCTAGTTCATATTTTACCTAGTTCATATTTGAATGTATGTTCTATTGCTTTTTATCAGCTGACTCCCATAGAGAAATATGCCCTGCATTACCTGGAATTATTCCATGTCCAAAAAGCTGAAGACCATGATGAATGCACTGAGGTGTGTAGAGAAAGCCTTACCTTGAAATGTTTTGCTTTGTTAAAGTAAATTCTCACTCCGTATCTTTCACTCATGCTCTCTAACCATCTTTCACTTCTTTCATCTAACATTACAGATATACAGTATGTAACCCAGCTAAAGACTCATTCTGCCATTTTTTTTGTCTAGGTAGAGGGTTTGCCATATACAGTATTGTGTACTGATTACATATTTTGATTGAAATTGGGCTTTGCATACATATATTGGCCAATGTGTGTAAAATGTCTTTTCTTTGTATTATCCAAACATCCATTCCAAGCTTAGCAACTTTAGAGAACATTGAATTTTTAATGCCTTCCATTATCATTTTTAAACTGGCCCGACTGATATCTGCCTCTTGATAAACTTCTTTAGACCTGTGTTTAACATACTATGAACTGTCATACCACAACCCTTAAGAGGTTATTTATTAAGGTATGATTGTTTTCCTTGGTTTAGTTGTTTAGTAAAGTTGTTTAAAGATTTTGACTTGGCTTGCTCAGACTAGTTGTTCTTTGGCCATCTCCTCCATGTTCTTGTCCTGTGGCCTTGCTGGAGTTCTTGAAGCCCCTTATAAGAAGGTGTAGTAAGACATACAGTAAGAGGAGTACCCAGGCAAAAACAGCCTCCAAATTGTGGATTAGAATATATACAGAGAGTCCACAAAAGGATTTCAGTACTAGGCATATTTCTACAGGATACTTTAAAAGCACAGTGACCCTTTAAGGGACGCCTGGCGACTAATCGCCTCTTCTGCAGGGCGACAGTCTCCCCGAACTGCCTTCCCCTTGCCTGCCGCATGCTATAATGACAATGCCAGCGCCAATACACTTGCGTTGCTTGGATTTCCGAAGTTTCCTTATGAGGCAACTTCGGCGACTTTGGAAATTGAAGAGGCGATTAGTCGCCAGGCGACTAAATCTCCCTGAATCTGCCGTGTGCTTAAACCCTAAAAGTTTCTATATATCTAAGAATATATTCAAGTTGTGGACAAATAATAACAACTTGTACTTCACTGGTTCGTCCTTATCCAGGAGAAGTTAAACACTGCCAAAAGGGAGTGGGACTCTAAACATCTGCGAGAACTTAAAGAGAGGGAGGAGATGATGCAGTGGGAAACAGAAGGGGAAGAAGAGCTACTGACTTACACTCGGGAAGATGCATATAACATGGTAAGTGTGTGCTGGCAGCATTCACAACCAATAATGATGTACTTCATCTGTACTTCATCTTTTTTTGCATCCTAGAATTGCATGTGTTAGAAGTATCACTTTTTCTCTTTCAGGACTTTATTTATGATGGACCAGATGGACAGACTGAAATAATGCCGGTGAGAGCCTTTTATGCATTTAATACATTTCCATTATTTGACATTCATTCTTGTACAGTTGCTTTTCAAACAAATGAGATGTTAGCTAAAGGAATCTGTGATTTTGTTTAGGTGTGGACTCCACCAACCCCACCACAAGATGAGAATGACATTTACATAGATTCAGTTATGTGTCTAATGTATGATACCAATCCCATCCTGGAGTCTAAACTTCCTCCAGTTTATATGAGAAAGGAGCGTAAGCGACATAAGACTGATCCTGCTGGTGAGTTAAGGCTCTGAGTACAAAGAAATATGTTCTGCGGTAGCGGTAACTTCTACATATCTTGCTATATGTTTACTTTTAGCTGCAGGTCGCAAAAAGAAGATGCGACATGGAGAATCAGTGGTTCCACCTCGATCGTTGTTTGACCGGGCTGCGCCAAACCCTCTTAAAGTGCGTAAGGAGGGCAAGGAACAAAAGAAAAACATACTCTTAAAACAGCAAACCCAGTTTGCAAAACCTCTTCCAACTCTTATTAAGCCTGTAATGGAATCTGGGCCAGATAATCCAGAATGGTTGATTAGTGAAGACTGGGCTCTTCTGCAGGTAACTGTATTTGGAAATGGTAAATACTAAACAGCTTTCACGGATAGAAAGCTGGTCTAAAAGCTTTTTATTTTATATTAATTGAAACTGTCATTTGTGCATTCAACAGGCAGTGAAGCAGCTTCTAGAACTACCTCTTAACCTCTCAGTTATGTCCCCAGCTCACACACCCAACTGGGATCTTGTGAGCGATGTGGTGAACTCCTGTAGTCGAATCTACCGATCATCTAAGCAGTGTCGCAGTCGCTATGAGAATGTCATCATTCCAAGAGAAGAAGGAAAAGTAAGAATACATGGTTCATGGTTCTTTTTTTACTTGAAACCCCTCTAAGGGTCACAGAACTTGTCTGAACTTCAAGGGAATTTGAGGGTCTCCTTTGCCAAATAGTTTACATGATAAAACTCTGTTGCTATTGCACCACATTTCAACATTCAAAATGAAAAATCAGTCACACTTAATAATTAGCTAGTATATTGGGTCCAACACTGCGTGGTCTGGGTGTCCTTAATTTAGCTATCTGTGTTGCAAATATGACTAGATTTAAACTTCACCCTCTACAAGCCACTTTTGCTCTTGTGTATGATAGGGTTTCTACTATGTTCTGGCATCTATGAAAGAAAACTTACTTTGACGTGATCACTGCGCAGGAAAAACCATCACTCTGTGTCTCAAACCCCTTTGTCATTTGCTTGTGGAGATTCTACGAACAAAAACATTATATTATTGCTTACTGAGGGTAGTTTTGATCACAAAAATATTCATAAAACAAACTTTTATAAGATGTCTAAAAATTTAATCTGTCACCTAATTTGTGCATTTCCAACATCCCAATCAGGTCTCAACATGCTTACGAGGAGTATATACTAGACTTCATCCTTCCCCATCCTTCACTAAACTCTCTTATTTTAAGGGCTAATAGTCTGGGAAACCTGTGGTATAAAAACAACTTAACATAATCATTATACTTTTTTTCAGTTGTTGTATGATGTCAGTCCAAAGAAGAAGTCTGAAAACATATTTAAGGTATGATAAAGTGAATTACAAAAATGCATATTTCCTATTTTACTCTTATTTTATCCTTTTATATGGCTCAGTTTGGACCACGTTTTTTCTGACATAGGAACAGTGGGGTTATAGCATCTATCACTAGAAGGCAGGACACTAAATACAAAAGTCTCCTCCCCTACCAGCTATACCCCCCAATATAGCCTCACTTGCTCAATTTTTCTACTGTCCTTAGGAGGTACGGGCATGCCTTTAGTAGGCCTATGTCTCTGCTGATTTCTACGGTCCTGGATTAGCAGGGGATGTTCCTGCATACCTAGGTAGTATGTCTTCGGGCATCCCCCTCTGTTTGATTCCCTCCCAGGACTTTAAGTAGTGTACTAGTGAGGGCCACCTAGTAGTTCCTGTACTCCACATGAGCAGCAGATGGCTAGCTGGGAGGAGGGTATGCGCTGATCGTCCCCCAGGGGGCCCCTCACTGTGCGATGATTCAGGGACTCCGGATTAATCTACGTGGATGTCATGACTGAGGGGGTTTGTGTGAGTTTATTCTCCTGGGCTTGCTCCACGCCTGAAAATTATTGGCCAGCACAAATGCTAAAGGACCCTATATGTAACGCATGCAAACCCACAGAGTTTCCTCCAGCACCCAATACAGGTACTTCTGCCTCTGGGGAGACTGTATCCAACACTGACCCTCTACATACAGCTAGAGATACCCCCAGCACTATTCCATCCATTTTTATAGCAAGTCCCCAGGTAAGCATGAAAGCATCCCCAGGCTTCTGGTGAAGCTAGATGCTCTTTAGCCTAACCCATCTCATGCACAACTGGATATTGAATGGGACTCCCCAAAAAGGCATTTTCAGCCTAGCAGATGCTTTCAACATCTGTACACCTTTTCTCAGGAAACCCTTGATGTTTGGTCTACTGCTCTTGTCCAAAACTACCACTCTCCCAGTCTCAGATGCATCTTCTTTCATGGATGCAATGGACAAAAAATTGGTGTGATTCTCCTTTACTGCAGCAGGGCTGGCTTTGCGACCTATCTTTGCTTCTGCGTGGGTCAGCAGAGCAGTGCAGACCTGGTCAGAATCCCTGATAGAGGGCATAACATCAGGTGCTACTTGCCAAGAGCTGGCATAGCTAGACACACAGATTAAAGAGATGGGGTGGCCTCCCTGTGACAAGAGCTCTGATAATGCTGGAAGCATTATTAATAACTTTAATATCCAAATGAATACCTAGCCTGCACTGGACATAAGAGACACTTATCTCCACATTCCCATTTTCCACCCCAATTGCAAATTCTTAATATTTGCCTTTCAAAATTTAAATTTCCAGTTCACTTCCATTCGGCCTGACACCAGCTCCCCACATTTTTACCACATTGATGGCCAGCTCAGCCGCAGTAATCAGATCCAAGGGGATGTCCATAACCCCATACCTGGATGATCTGCTGATCAAGGCTCCCACTTACCAACAAGCACTGACTTACCTGCAGCAAAAGATGACAATCCTGCAGGACTTCAGTTGGAAAATAAACCTTGAGAAGTCCTCTCTTCTTCCAAAACAAGTCATGTTATTTCTGAGAAAGACATTCAACATCCAATCGCAAAGGGTTATTCTCCCCCGAGACAAGGTGTAATGTCTCCAATCCCTGGTTCACCGTCTCAACACCGCTCCTCATCCCGCTATTCGATTCTGCATGCAAGTTGTGGATCCCATGATGGCAACCATCAAGGCAGTGCCCTTTGCCTAATTCCACTTACAAGACCTCCAGTTGACAATCATCTCCTAGTGGCACAGACACCACAACCTGCTTCGGACTGTCTCCCTTCCCTGCAAGACCAAATCCTCCCTAGCAAAGGGCAGGCCTCTCTCTGATCCCAACTGGCAGGTCCTAACTATGGATGCCAGTCTCTCAGGCTGGAGGGTGGTAATGGAGGGGCACAGAACACAGAGCCTATGGTCACTTCTGCATGTGGTATGTCTGGCACAGAGGCACTGACAGACCAGTCTGATGGGACATCTGGTCAGAGTCCTGTCGACAACACCACAGCCGTGGCATACATAAACCATCAAGGGGGCACCAAAACATTGCCCCCCACAAGCGGGGCAATGTTCCCCACATTTCTGCAGTTGATATTTGGAATATTCTGGCATCGATATTTGGGAGGCCGACTACCTCAGTCATTAGATGCTCGATCCTGGGGAATGGTCCCTCAATGACAGGGCTTTTTTTCACACTTGCGGAAAGATGGGGACTACCAGAGGTCAATCTCATGGCCTTCAGGCTGAACTACAGAGTACCTTGTTACTTTGCTCGCTTCAGAGACATAGTGTTGGTCCTTCCAACTGACATACGTATAACCTCCCTTCACCCTTATTGCTGCGGGTCTTCAAGAAATTTCAAGAGAGACAAGGTAACGACCATACTGATCTCACCCTATTGGTCATGTTGGATGTTTTTCTCGGATCTTCTCACCATGGCACAGGAGGACCCTTCCCCAGTACCCAGGCCCAGCATCCCACCCCAGACTCAACCTCCTAAATTTAAAAGCTTGGCTATTGAGACCCTGATTTTACAATGGAACGGGTTCTCCCTCACTGGCTTAGCTCAGGGTGTGGCAACTGTACTGGACGTGGTGTCAAAACCGCCAGCTACCATTGTGGGATCTCTCTGTCCCTTATCTCCTGGACTTCCTTCAGTCTGGTCTTGACATGGGTCTGACACTGGGCTCAATTAAGGCTCACGTTTCTACCCTCTGTACACTATTCTCTTTCAAGATCACCTCGCTCTTCTTCCAGACGTCAAGACCTACATTAAGGGGGCCACCCATGTGGCTACGCCTGTCCGGCCTGAACTGGGCACAATCTCCTGCGAGTCCCCCTTCCTCATCCTCTACCAGCAACGTAACTAGAGGGGGGTGGGCCCTGGTGCAGGACGCGCAGCCGGGCCCCCTGCCCCCCTTAGTACGACAGGAACTGGCCGGAATAAGTGGCGCGCGAGCTGCCGGGGGGCCCTGAGGGGGTGCGGGCCCTTGCCCAATCGCACCCCCTGCTCCCCGGTAGTTATGCCACTGTCTTCCACCTTGACAAGGCAGTTCTCCGCATGGTTCCATCCTTCCTACCCAAAGTGGTTTCCCTATACCACTTAAACCAAGACATAACAGTTGCATCCTTTTGTTCCAAACCCCTCAACCAGAAGGAAGTCACTTTGCACTCCCTAGATGATGTCCTTCTAGGACAAAAGAATTCCGCAAATCTGAGGCCTTTTTCGCGTACCATTTGGCTCTCAACAAGGGCAGCCTGCCTCAAAAACTACCATCGCCAGGTGGATCAAAGTGACTGTCTGCAGGGCTCGCGTATGCCAGCTCTGCTACAGCTACGGGTGCATTCCACTCAGGTAGTAATTACGTCTTGGGCGTTTAATAACCAAGCCTCAGCAGAACAGATCTGCAAAGCGGCCATCCATTCCTTTGTCAAGTTCTACAGATTTGATGTTTTTGTGCCGTCTGACGCATGCTTTGGCCGGAAGGTGCTGCAGGCGACAGTGGTCTGATACTCTGGCTCTGCTTTCTGCCCACCCTTCATCACAGGGGATAGCTTTGGTTTGTCTCCACTGTTTCTGTGTCCCCCAAGTAGCTGTGAGAGAAAAGGAGATTTTATGTTACTCACCTTAAATCACTTCTCTTCTGTCTCTTGGAGGACACAGGCCTTCCTCCCTGGGAAGCAGACCCTCGTTGCCTTCAATAATAATATGGTTTATGTTGGTGCCAAAAAATCTGTATAGGTACTACTACAAAACTAATCAGTAATTCAAAATCAAAAATAAATAGTTAATCATGGGGAATATACTCACAATTCACCCCAGTCCTAGGGTGTAAGTCCAAGTCAACATTTCAAAAGAGAAAAATGTGAGTGTCCCCCAAAATAATGAATCAATCAATTAAAAAATTTATTAGGACATCAGAGCAAGACCTAACGCGTTTCGTGCCTGCTGGGGCACTTACTCATAGGTATGAGTAAGTGCCCCAGCAGGCACGAAACGCGTTAGGTCTTCCTCGTTGCCTTCAGCCATTCTTTTTGTAAATAGTTGTTTGGTTCACATTATGCATTCCATCTTTGTTAGTCAAAACTGAGCAAGTGAGTGTGTTGGAGGTATTGCTGGTAGAGGAGGAGACTTTTGTACTTAGTGCCCCGCCTCCTAGTGGTAGACGCTATAACCCCACTGTTCCTGTGTCCCCCAGTAGACTGAAGAAAAAGAGATTTAACAGTAAATAGCACAGCATCTCCTTTTTGCAAACTGCTCTAGTTTTCCCAGCTTTGTATTGAAATTATGCCCACAGTTTTCAGAATTTTTCAAGTGTTCAGTGTGATTTAGATCTTGATTTATTGCTGGTCACTTAAGAATAGGCCAGCGTTTTGCCTGTAACCATTCCTGGGTGTTTCTTTGTTGTGTGCTGCAACGACTCTCGCGTTAAACAAAATGTTGCAGTTGGCACTTCTGATTGACAGTCGTTAGACTCATGACTGCATTCATTTAGGCATTTGCGATTGAAATTGCTTGGTATTGTATGCTTTGTGACACATTACTGAAAGGCTCCATTGCATCCAAGAACATGCTGTGGCATTTTATTTACTAAAGATGAAGAGTGTTTATTAATGTGTTTATTACCACCCCTGACAAAGGTGTAATCTACTGAAGCACCCATCTAAGAAAAATTTAAGGTGATGGATGCTCTTCCAATTGTTAATGAAATTGCTCCATTGACCTAGATTGGGACTGTGAAGAGTATTTAGTTTTATCTGAGGAGAGAAAACAGTATAGTAGTGTGCAGAACACAGATGCAGAAAGTCTATTGTTATAAAACATGTTATTGTTAGTGTGTTGAACATTTGCTGTTTAATATTCATGCCACACATCCCCAACTTGGTTGTTTTAAGATGGTTCTTTCTTTCTTTCTTTCTTTATTTTTAATTTTAAACTATTTAAAGACCAAACCTTTGCGGACTAGCCAGATCTATGCACAGGATGAAGGTACGACACGCATTCAGTTGTTTGCTACCCGATTCGAACTTATGAAGATCATCGTAGGAAAAAGGAGTCAGCCTAGCAAACCCCTGTAAGTAAAACTCTTATGTAATTAAGGATACAGAACTAATTAAAAGCACATTTAAAGGGGTGGTTCACCTTTGAAATAACTTTTAGTATGTCAAGAGTGATATTTTTATTATTTGTGGTTTTTGAGTTATTTAGCTTTTTATTCAGCAGCTCTCCAGTTTGCAATTTCAGCAATGTGGTTGCTAGGGTTCAAATTACTCTAGCAACCATGCTCTGATTTGAATAAGAGACTGGAATATGAATAGAAGTGGGCCTGAATAGAAAGATGAGTAATAAAATTTAGTAATAACAAAAGATTTGTAGCCTTTCAGAGCATTTGTTTTTTAGAAGGGGTCAGCGATGCCCGTTTGAAAGCTGCAGAAAAAAAGGGCAAATAATTACAAAACTACAAAAAATAAATAATCAAATAACCAATTGAAGAGTTGCTTAGAATTGCCCACTGTACAACATACTAAAAGTTACCTTAAATGTGAACCACCCCTTTAAGGATATAGGCAGGGTTATTGTAAAGTAACATAAGTTCACTTACTAAATTATACCTTATGCCTTTTGATGGTTTCTAAAAGTCTTTTTTTTTGTCAATCCTGTTCATTGTGTTGCCATTAAAATCTGGAATTGTGCCCCTTTGTAATCGCCAGCGTCAAAAGTATAACGTATGTTAATCAAACTGCAATAAGAAAACATTGTTAGCAAGTCCTCTTTAATATTGTTAATGAAAACTACCATCTGGGTACGTCAAGTACCATATATACAGATTAGGAATTGAGTGCTGGATGATTTTCCAGTAGCAGCCATGTGGGTAATAGTTTAGGGATTGCAGGTATAGGTGTCCACTGGCATAAAGAATCCGTCCCCACAGTCAGCTAGGTTGTTAGTTCTAGCTTCTGAAATGTTGTAGTGCACTTCATGAGCTTTAAATGAAGTGATATTGTTTAAGTATGTTTCTACACAATGACCTGTATCATCCTTTACCTTAATTTGAATAACTAATTTCTTGTTATTTATATAGACTTGGAGGAAATCCTTTCCAGAAGAACCCCAAACATGCCTCAGTCCTGGCAGAAAGGTAAGAATAAATGTTATTCTCAACAGTGCATTGATACTATAGATGCCTGATCATAGTTTACAATAAAACCTTGTTTTATTTACAGTGGCATCAACTATGACAAACCCCTTCCCCCAACTCAGGTTGCTTCATTACGTGCAGATCGAATAGCAAAGGAGAAAAAGGTGTGTTGTGTAACTTTATTGTCGGAATACTGAACACTTCTTGTAGGTTTTCTAACATCTTCTTTTATTAACCAAAGGCTTTAGTAGAACAGGCTCGAGCACAACAGCAGTCTGGTCCAGCACAACAGCAACCTCAGCAAAATGGGCAACAAGCATCTCCAACAGCAGCAGTGCAGCCAGTGCAGAGCCAAGCCCAACAACTTGCTGTTACACAGTCCCAGGTGATAGTACAGCAGCAGCCAGCAACCAAGGTACTCAGTACGAGCACAACTCCCATCTCCAGCCCAGCACTGCTGGTAAGAATTTCTGTTTAGATTTTTTCTTTGTCTTATGGTACCATTTATAGTATAAAAGTAAAGGGAACTATTTTGAAAAATGTGATGGAAATAATAAACCTTTTAAATATAGTCTGTTAAATATGATGTACCTTTTCTGAAATCAAGCTTATTTTATTTATAAACCGTTAAGCAATTTTTTCCTCTACATGCAGGCTTTGTATATGTTTTTTGAAAGACCATATCATTTAGGCAAAGGGCACACAGATCAGTGATGTGTTAGAGCAAACGTTCCGTCAAAAAACGGACTTGACATAAAACCTGCATACAGAGAGGAGGTTTGCTGAGAATTATACAGGAAAGATTCACTTTGTTTAAGAAGTGGCACATAAGTTATTTGATTTTTCCGTTTTGAACATACTGGAGCAAACAAACTGGCGCAGGCAATGATAAGAAGGTAGGACCAAGAATAGTTAGAAGTAAGAGAGAAGAAGCGTGGAGAGCATGGGGATGGCCAATTCCCATGTATAACACACTAGGTTTTTTTTTAAAATGGAATTATAGAGTTCAACATTATACCACATTTGATGAAGAGGTGGAAAGATAGCTCAGAAGTGTAGGCCGAAGTCTTCCCATTAAGTGTTCAAGTGTTCTTGTTAACAGACTGGTGCCATCAAGACTGCAGTGCCTGGAACTACCATAGCTACAGGTAAGAGAACCTTAAACTCTGGTGTGCACATAAAGCTGTGAGAGCAAATTAAACAGCTCTTTTCATTTTGGCTTCCAGGAACCGTCAGCGGGAGTTTGGTTGTGTCTGGGGTGCCCCCTGCTACCTTCCAGCCAATTAACAAGCGTCTTGTGTCCCCAGTGGTAACTGCCACTGCTTCTGTAAGTAATGCACTATTTAACTACAACTTTATAAAGAGTAAATTTGCTTGTAGTTCTTGTATTAAATCATCTATTTAAATCTGGTAGTTTAATGATCAGAGTTGTTAATATTTAATTTTTAAATTTGGCATGGTGCTAGACATGATATCCATTTCTGAGGTGCCCCCAAACCATGTGACTTGTGCTCTAATAAACTTAAGTCACTCTTTACTGCTACACTGTAAGTTGGAGTGATATCACCCCCTCTTTAAAAGGCCTGTGTCTCAGGCTTACAGATAATGAAGAGTTAATTATGCAGCAGCTTATAAGTGGATAGTTAATTTTGATTAACTGTTTTCTCTTTCACGTGCAGTTGCTCTAAGGTACTAGTTTTTGTTGCCCTGTTTACTGCAATAATTAGCAAAAGCCATGGATATTTCACAAGCACTTTCCATTAACACATTGAACAAGAGGTTATATTGCCACCTTTATATTTTCTAATGAACATAATTTGTTAATCTTTGACACCTGGTTAAATTCTTAATTTTGCTGTCATCATCTTTTTTATTTTACTACTACAAAACATGCACCCCTTTGTTATTTATTTTTTAAGGAAACAAATTATTTAAGAATGCCTTTCTTCTTAGACTACTCCAGCATCTACTGCACAAATGCTCCAGCAGAGAACAGCAGCCACGGCAACGCTCCCCACTGAGATGGTTACCATTGCAACTAGCCAGGGGGTACGAGCAGTTACTCCAGTAACTGGAGGAGCTGTTGTCACTACTAACCTCACTCAAGTACAGACCCAGGCTCGGGCCATAGTAACCCAGGTGACAACAGGTAATGTGACAGCCAGAGTGATTTTCATATTGTCCCATAAAGGAGTTAAAGTAGTTGGTTTGCTAACCACACCATCCCGATATGTAATATAAAGTACAAAGTTTTTCCAGGTGTAGTAATACATAGCAACTTTTATGTGGTTTGTATTTAAAGTGTAAGTTATGCCTATTGATTGGTATTAGATTATGTAGGTTTCTTTCCTCTTCAGTTGGTTTATGTGTTTGCTATGAAACAAAATTAACCGCAAAATTAACCGCAAATTACAACATTTTCTGCTTTCAATTTGATGTGCTTTTATATTACAAGAGTATATATGCATATGTTGAGCCATACTATTTGTCATTTATGTTGTGTAGATGTAATGTATACATTGGTGTATAGTCTTAGCAGTGCTATAGGTGATTGGACCTAAGGCATACTTTTCTCCTCTTTTTATTTAACCAACAAAATGTGTCCTATTTTCTTATTACAATGCTTTAATAAAAAATAAAAAAGTTGTATTCATTTATGTATTCATTGTTGTTTTGTCATTCTGTACTGCAGCTCTTTCTTAGCAGTTACTGTCTCACGTTATCACTAATACTGTTTAATTTGATCTCCTTTAGCCACCACTGGAGGTGTCCACGGAACTAGTAAAACTTTAACCCCAGCCCAGCTGCAAATCTTCAGGAGTCAGCAAGCAAGTCAAATGCAGGTTCCCCAAATCCAGGCACAGGCGTCAGGTCAAATAAAGGCTGTTACCAAGGTGTCCCAGGTGAGGATAAACATTACATTTTTGTGCTAAACCAAAGTAGAGATTAGATTTACCATTGACGCTTAACTAGTCTTTGCTTCATGTGCTTTTTTTGGGGTTCAGAACATCGGGGCTGTATATGGCAACAAGGGTGGTCCAGTTTAGCTGGGGTCTATCTGTTGTGACCCTTTTATATATAAAGTACCTCATCTTTAAAACAATGGATTGATTAATCTGGGGTTTGATAATTCACAGTATCTAAACTGCCTTGATACACAGTAGATGGAACCAAAGTTCCTCTTTCTTTTTGCTTTAGGAGCAGTTATTAAAGTTGCAGAAACAGAAGCTGCAGCAGGTGGCACAGACTGGAACCCTGGCTGGCACAACAGTACAGGTTCAACCTCCACAAACTCAGCAGCTTGCTACAGTTACTGCTTCCCGTGCTGGAGCGGTCCTTGCTAGTACTACTATGACCAATCTGCAGGTGGCCCGGCTGGTAAGCATTATAGAGAAATATCTGCATATATATATGCGTGAGTCCGTGTGTGCATGTCCACTAATCACCGTGCATATTTCTCACTCAAGTTGCAGGCCCAAAGTCAGATCCAAGCACAGTCAGGACAGACTGCACAAGTTGCCCTTGCAAAGCCGCCAGTTATGTCAGCTGTCGTCTCACCAGGGGGAGTTACCACTTTACCAGTTACAGTAGCAGGAATCAGCGTTTCCATAAACCAGCCCCACAAGGCAGCAGGTATTAGAGTGCGCTAGAATTAAAAAAATAGCTGTTTTACTCCTATATGCTTTGATTTTCGGTGTTTATATAGTTTTTATCTTATTAAGTTGAAAGGTGTGTTTCATATGGGATTTCATGCATCTTTTATAAATACAGGCTTTCTGCTTTTGTACTGTGTGATCTCACCAGCTCTTTTTAACCAAAACTTTTGATCATCTTATAATGATATTACCATGTTCTTGTAGGAGGTCAGACAGTTGTTGCACAACCATTACATATGCAGCAAGTGCTGAAAGTGAAGCATCCTTCCCAACAACAACAGAAAGTTCTCCAGTCACAACCTCCACTGGGGCAGCAGAAGGTATGAAATCAATTTATATAGTGAATAAAGTACCCCCTCTTGTAAAATATAAGGATATTATAAGTTACTGAGGAATTTCATGACCATATAAAAACACGAGGCCGAAGGCCGTGTGTTTTTATACAGGTCATGGAACTCTGCGGTAACTTCTAATATCCTCATATTTTACAACTGGGGGTACTTTATTTATTATAATACACAAATTTTAGTGAGTCATGTGACAGAAATTACATCACTACTCACCGTTTATAACTGATGACATCACTACTCACCGTTTATAAGGATATAATTTACAAGATATTCATGGCCTTTGTGTATTATAGTCATATATACACCACAGATGTAGCAGATAAATTACTTCATATTATGGTGTTTACCATATTTAGAACATTCATTGGTTTAACTGTGTGTTGGGACGAGCAGCCTAAAATTCTAAATATATTTAGGACACATTTTATTTAAGTAATTAGTATTGCAAAGCATAGGTTCGAAATATTTAGCTGTCGAAATACCATTGGCTGTCTCTTGAACCACACTGTAACACTAGTACAAAAACATAGCCAGTGAGATAGCTTGTTAGAATAAATAATTTTGCTTTGTTGTGACTGTTTTTGTTGCTTTTATTGAAGGAGCAAGAAATATTTAATTGCTAAGTAATTCCAGATAAACATTTTCACCTTGATTTTATCTTTATGACATGCTAATACTAATAAGCAGGAAGATAGCTGTTTACTAATACCTGTTGCTTTTGTTTGACTTTGGGTTGAATTTATTTCTTCCTGTCTGCTTCTTTCCCCTGGGCTTTTAATGCTCAGCCTTACCTTTCCCTCCAGATAACGACACCCCAAGTATCCACTGCATCCCAGCAGCAAAAGGTCACCTATGCCACCCAACCAGGGATTAAAACTCAGTTCTTAACCACTTCCTTAAGTCAGGCACAAAAGGCTGTTGGGACTCAGCAAGTGCAAGCACAGATACAGGTAGGATCATCAATAATGCATAAGCCTCAGACATTAGTGCCTTCAACTGGAGCTAGGAGGAGGACAATACATGGACCCTGAACTGAGAGAAAATGAGGTTAATGTTGCATATGTTAAGAGTATTTTCTGCAGTGATTATTAGGTGGCACACAGCTTCCAAATACGTTTCTTTTGTCGAGTGTTATTACTAGTTCTTTAAACTGATGCTGCCATTCCACTGAAAACTGAAACAAATGAATGGATTTGTCCGAGATAGCTCTTCGATCTATCTGTAACATTGACGTTCATGGGCATTAATCTATGATGCTTGAAAGCAGTCATATAATTTATCCTGCTACATGAGCTATGCTCTGGCTGGGCAACCATATCTGTGAGAGCTGCTATCCATGAGCTTGCCTGCAGAAATGTATGCATGACTATTGTGCATAACATCTATTTATCAACCAGGAAGGATGAGAATGACTGTTATGGCAGCAACACCTAGCTATCATATTGTGTAGGTCACTTTTTCTTGCATGTTGGGGTGGGCAAAAAGATAATTCACTTAAACTGATTTCTATTTCAGATTGGATTATATTTTAAAATCAAGTTAAGTGGGACAGTTAAAAGTTGAAATAATTAAACTTGTGTCATGCATGGCAGCTTTGCTATGTTTTCCAAGAACTGTTGATTTTTGGTGGTACAGCTGCAGAAACATTTATGTCCAACTTGTGTAGTGGGCTTAAGAAATGGAGGTGCTATGTACTTTTACTTGGGGTTGAGGGAGCAACACATCTGCCTATGCCTTATGTTTAAATCAGACCTGAACATGTCAGAGAACATGGTCTTTTGATACAGTGTTATGCTTCACATCTCTGTTTGATTCTCTCTCTTTGTAAAGGTTGCAAAAATTCCTCAAGTGGTCCAACAGCAAGCAGCAATTGCCACACTGCAGCAAGTTGTGTCTGCTTCACAGCAGGTATAACAGATTGTTCTTTATTAACCAATTTGGGTTTTGTTTCTCCTTTGTTGTAAAATGTGATAATTAGTGCAGTCAGCCTAATGTTACACTATGCTGTTTCTCCGCCTATGTAGAAAAAAAAAACAAAAAAAAAAAAACAGCCAATGGCGTTGGCCTGTATGCACAAGGAGTGCATTTTGTTAGAAAGATGCATTTGGATCAGCTTTTTCTCCAAAGGCAGTGCTGAATCCTAGTGTGCCAATAACCTTAAATTTTATCATTCTTACTTAAAGTTTAGTTACAATGACACTTATTACTTACATTACCTATATGTAAGTGCCCCATCAGGCATATGTCTACGTTCTTATTCTTTTTGCTTTAATAATGATTTGTTTTCACCACATTAGCCCGTTGGACGAAGTTACCTTTATCTCTATGGGGCCGAGTCAATCTTATTAAAATGATCTATCTTCCCAAAATCCTTTACTTGCTCCATAACGCACCCATATACCTCCCTAAACACTACTTCAAGCGTCTAAATCGGATCATGATCCCCTTTCTTTGGAATAATAAAACACCCAGAATTGCTTGGACCCGGTTATGTGCCCCGTGTGAGGAGGGGGGCCTGGCTCTCCCCAATTTCTATCTATATTATCTAGCCTCACAGCTTTACTACCTGCATTGGTGCTTTCATCCGGACCCGTACAACCCAAACTCGCAGCTTCAGGCTCTCCTGGTAGCCTCCTGGGAAGGTCTCCGACATTTTCCATACCGTTCCCTTAGGGATTACAGTCCCCTGCCAACTACTCTGACCACCCCTCACAAATCTTGGCAGGTAGCCCTTAAAATTTTGGGCCATGCTCCCCCGTTACTGTCCCCAAACCTACCTTTGTGGGGTAACTCATACCTACCTCACTTCAGATATCTCCCGGATTTCATATTTTGGCCTAACAGAGGCATTAAATGCTTACAAGACCTTCTTGATCCCCAGGTGTTTCCCACATATTGTGCTCTTCAGCGTAAGACCCACCCGACGCCTCTTTTGTTATTTCAATACCTTCAGCTTAGGCATGCTTTTTACTCCCAATTTGGTACCCTTGCCCCCCAACAGTCTTCTCTGGCCATAGAGGAAACCCTCCGTGACCCTAGCCCTTCCAAATTGGTGTCCCGGCTATACCACCGACTTCTACTCTCTGGCCCTAAACCCTTTCTGACTACTCAAGCATGGTGGACTGATAAAATTACGGGTCTTTCACAGGAGGACTGGGAGGAGACGATAGATAATGTGTACACCGGCCTTATCTCTCTCAAGGATAAGTTGGTCCAATATAAAATTTTACATCATGTGTATATAACCCCGGTACGTCTCAAGCAAATGGGCCGAATCCCCCTTGACATTTGTCCGAGGTGTCAGCAACCAGGCGCAGACTTCTTTCACCTACTATGGGAATGTCGACTGATTTTACACTTCTGGACGCGAGTGGTTAACTTTCTAGCTGATAACCTTGACTTCCCGAGGGTTATCACCCCCTCCGTTTGTCTGTTGGGGGTCTTAGAAGACCTGGTCCCGGCCAAATACACCAGAATAGCCTTTCGTATTCTCCTTTTCTATGCAAAGAAAACTGTTGCAATGCACTGGATGGGTAACCTACCCCCTTCTCTTAGAGCGTGGGTGCGGCTGGTTAATAATGCCCTACCCCTTTACAAACTTACCTATGAATCCAGGGGCTCGCCTACGAAATTCGACAGAATATGGGGCTCATGGGCTGATATAGATCCGAACCTCCCTGACTGAACGGTGGTTGTGCAGACCGTCTGGGTCATACTAGAGGTGGTTCCACTCATCCTATATTCTTGATGAGGTCCCTTGGGTGTTCGATTATCCCAGAAGTCCATTATTGTCTCATAGCAATGTTTCTTTTATGGTGCTTGTAGTTGACTTGTACGTTCAGCCGATTTTATGTGCCTATGTATAATCTATATGAACCGGTCTGCTTGACTGTCTGTTATGTGTGTATGTTTAAAACGAAATAAAACTTACCTTTTAAAAAAATAATGATTTGTTTTGAAATACTTCAAAACAATATTTAGTATGTAGTTGCTTCATCTTTGCCCTTTAACTAGGGCTAACTATATTGAGCCTCAATTTTCTATTTCTCTCACTTAAATGGGGGGGGGGGCACAGCCACCATGGGGATGAAGATCCTGCAGCTTGGAAAACGGACACTAACATGTTAAAGCTGCTCCTCCTCCTGCACTGGACTTAATCCCCTGCCTCCTCCTGCTAGATCCAGTTTCTTTTAGTGTCCTCAGAAGGAATACACAGACTCACAGTGTCTGGAGCAGATGATGTTAACCATGAGTTAGGGTCATGCCACATTGGGGGCCAGAGAGCACTAGACTCCAGCACCTCCCCAGCCGTCTAAGTTCTCTTTTTCTAGGTACCTAGAGAGACTACTGACCTTCTGCCTTCCCTGAAGCTCTTGTTCCCACTCCACGGAGGTCTGTGGCTGGACAGGTAGCTATTTAAACCCACCTTACATACATACCACAACCTGAGTGCCCACCGGTCTTGGTCAGGACAGGACTTGCTGCCTGTAGGGACCCCTCCACACTCTCAGTGCAGGCAAAGGAGAGCAAGACATGGCCCCTTCAGCCGTCTATTGTGATACCTTCTGCAAACGCCTGTTCGCCATGCCCCCCCCCAGCACCATCTTGATGCTCTGTTCTTGGTGCCTTCTGACGTCCTTGACGTCACACCGCGGTTTCTTCAGCCCTCCTCCCTGATGGCCAGCTTTGCTAGCGCACCAACAGTCACAATGTGCAGGACACTGGGAGCTCTCCCCAATCTTGTCCACAGGACAGTGTGCATGTACAGGCAAGTCCTCTCTCTCCCTCTCTGCAATACATACAAACAATGGAATGGTTTAAGGGGGTGGGGCAGTAACATCCCTGCTTGTTCTTTCAGACATCTGAGGAACAGCACATACCTTAAACGCACAGAGCTTATCCGTGCTCCACTCTGTCACTATCTCCTGCTTCCATTACCCCTCCAGAGCAGAGGAGGGCAGTTCTACCCAAATCCTCAGCACCTGCATGTATTACACATCTGGTGTCCTATTTTGCCTGTGCAGTGTTTAAAACCAAGTTTTCTCCGGCTTCAATTGAAGCTTTGTGTTTTGCATGCAGGACTACCAGTGCCAGTAAGGACTTTTGGCTAAAGGGGGATTTGGTTCTCCTTTAACCCTGCACAAGCACTCACACCACCGCCTACTTCTAACACAACTGATACAGTCCACTTGGGCTCTGAACTAGTGCATGCCCACTCCCTCTGACTGCATCCCAGAGACACTTGACAGAGTCCCTGAGCATATGGCAACTCTGGCACTTACTCATGACAACCAAACAGCTGCTCCCAAGTGGCCCTCCAATTATTCTCCAAGCTCCCTTAGGGCACATGAACATCTCCTCAGATGAGGTGGAGCAGGTCCTTACAGAGAATGATTTTGAACAGGATCCTGATAGACACCCTGAAACTCCCAGAACACAGAGGGAAATAGAGGGACTCATACAAGCGGTTCTCAAAACCCTTAATATTGAAGATACAGCCTCCACTATGGAGCCTAGGAAGAATATCTTCAAGAAAAAGAAGAGCTCCTGTGTTTTTCTGGTGTATGATAAGCTGGATGAAATCATCAAATCTCAATGGAAAGCCCCAGACCATAGAGTGCAAATTTCCAGATGCTTCTTCCAGGCATATATCCCTTCCCACAAGAGTGCATAGACCTGTGGTCTTCACCCTCTACATCTACAAAGACTTGTAGACTTTCAAAGACTTATACTATCCCATTAGCAGACGCAGCATCATTCAAGGATCCAATAGACAAACAGCTTGAAGCTTTTGCAATAGCCTTAAGACCTATATTCGCTGTTGCTTTGGTGGCTAAGGCTATGGATGTCTGGGTAGAACAGGTGGCACAGCAGCTTGGACCAAAGGACCCCTCGACAGGCTTCCTTCTCTCCCAAATAGCAGATGCTACAGCCTACATATGTGACGCAGCACTAGATGCAGCAAAGCTGGTCACCAAAGCATCAGCACATCCATAGTGGCTTATCGGTTTCTATGGCTCTAGTGTGGTCTGCAAACCTGACATCAAAGAGGTCCTTAGTAAGCCTAACCTTTCTGAGGAAAGATAATATCCCAGACCACAGGTGGCAAAAGTACATTGCTTCCACAGAACAAGTCCAAAAGGCCTTCCTTTAAATGGCGACCCTTTTTTTGGTCTGGGACAGAGGACAAAACCACACACTGAAAAGGCCAGCACAGGCACCTGTCCGCAGTACCACAACAAACAGGGAGCTATTTGGTCCTCCTCCAGGGACTCTACCAAGCCCCCCAGGACAAGCCCATCTCTGCTTGAAGGTGTGCCCACACCTGGAGGGATATTCCCTTAGGCGGCCGTCTAAGATCCCAGGAGTCAAGTAAAGGACCAATGGGTCCTTCAAAAATATCCCACCGATAATTGATAGACTTGCCACAACATCACAAATTTTTCATTTCCCGGCTCCCCAAGCAGAACCCCAAGTGGAAGGCATTTCTAACAGCTATCCAAGATCTTGCAATGTCCAGGGTAATCCAACTGGTTCCACATGGAGACAGAAGGAAAGGATTCTATTCAAACCTTTCCATTGTCCCCAAAAAGGATGGCTCTTATAGACCGGTACTGGACCTAAAGGCCCTCAACCTCTTTGTCACAAAATGCCGATTAAGGATGGAGTCAATCCAGTCAGTGTTAATGTCTATGGAGGAAGACAAACTCGTGATAGTCATAAAGGATGCATACTTACACATACCCATACACCCCAACCATCACAGATTCCTGAGATTCTATGCAGCAGGGAACCACTGGCAATTATTGATGTTCCCATTTGGTCTATCTTCGGCTCTGCGCCTATTCACAAAAGTAATTGCAGCAGCATTATGAGAACTCAGGCTAAAATTAGAACAAGGTGAAGCTGAGCACACTCTTAACTTTCCTTACGTAAGGTAGCCTGGTGCACAATGTAGGAGGGTATGGCAACCCCCAATATGTCAATGGTATAGGAATACACTGGCACTCGAGGCAGTTCAATGCAGGGTTATCCCTTGCTATTTTTTCGTGCAAATGAAATAAATAGCAAGGGGTAACCCTGCATTGAACTGCCTCGAGTGCCAGTGTATTCCTATACCATCAACTCAGGCTAAAAGTCATAAGAATCCCCCCGTATTTGGACGATCTTCAGGTAAAGGCCCCATCACTTGAGTTAGCCAACAATCATACCGCTCAAGTACTCCAGACACTGACAAAGTTTGACTGGTTAATCAACTACAACAAATCCAACTTAATCTAAGCACAGACTATGGAATACATAGGGATGATACTGAACTCCAGGAGGGGGAAGGGCCTTCCTCCCAAGGGACAAGATCAATACTCTACAGAGCCGGATTGTGACCCTCCAGAGAGCCTCCACTGTCCCTCTTTGAACAGCCATGTGGTTTCTAGGGACAATGGTGTTGTCATTTCTGATATTTCCTTATTTCGTTCACACCAGAGCCATTTAACATCTGATACTATGACATCAAAGGAGAGATCGCAAGAACTTGAACAGGCCAGTAGTGATCCCGGACCAGTTCCCTCAACTGGTACCTCCACCCACAGCCTAAATGGGTGGGGAGGAGTGATGGGCCAGCATACAGCCCAAGGCTGTTGGAAGCAAACAGACTCCTCCCGATCAATCTCTTGGAACGGGAGCAATCCTATAGTCTCTAGAATACCGGAAAGACCTTCTTCGTGCAAGGGTAGTAGGTATACAGTCAGACAATGTGACTGCAGTGGCCTACATAAACCACCAGGGAGGCACCCGCAGTCCTACTTCCTTAGCAGAAGCAAGAAGGGTCCCAACGTTCCCAGAAAGCAATGTACCGGCAATCTCTGCAGTATACCTTCTTGTGGTAGACAACTGGATAGCGGTCTATCTGAGTTGGGAAACCTTGGACCAGGGCAAATGGAGCCTACACCCGGAGCTGTTCCAGCTGATAATGGCCAAGTGGGGACTCCTGGAGGTGGACTTGATGGCATCTCGATACAACCACAAGGAACCAAAATTCGTAGCAGTAAGCATCAACCCACAGGAAATTGCGGTAGACGCCCTAGTGCTTCCCTGGGCTTTCTCTCTAGCCTATGTTTCCCTCCCCTCTGGCTCTTCTACCAAGAGTCATCAAGAAGATAAAGAGGGAAGGAACTCCAACCATACTAGTGGCCCCCTACTGGCCCCGAAGGTCGTGATTCGCATACCTTGTAGACATGAGGGTAGACATGCCCCTTCATCTTCTGCAGAGAACTGACCTACTTACACAGGGACTGGTTGCCCATCTGAATTCATATCTGTGGCAAGGCTCTTGAAGCCTTTGTCCTGGAAGCATCCGGAGCTCCATTAGAGGCAATTCCCACCATGCTATGGACACGTAAACCGGTGTCAACAAAAATCTAACACAGGATGTGGAAGACATTCATCAAATGGTGTGAATCCAGGCATAAAGACCCGAGAATGGCAGGGTCTCACCAAAGGCCTGGCCTTGAGCTTTCTAAAAGTACAGGTCTCAGCACTTTCTATTCTCTGCGAGGACAAACTAGCAATGAACAGCAACGTGAGAACCTTTATGCAGGGGGCCACCAGACTGGTTCCCCCTATAAGTATCCAGTTCCCCCATGGGACCTGATCTTGGTGCTGTCAGTATTACAAGAGGACCTCTAGACACCATTCCGCTATTCACTCTTACAGAGAATGTTGTATTCCTTCTGCCCATTAGGTCGGCACATAATGTTTCCAAGCTGGCAGCACCAGTCTCCCTTCACCAGTATTCACTACAATAAGGTGGTTCTGAGACCAGCACCGGAATTCCTCCCAAAGGTATCGTCTCACTGGCCAGAACCGGATGTGGTCCGTTCATTCAGAGCTTACTTGGAAGCTACAAAAATGATCATAAAGACATTCATTTTCATTCTCCCAGATTGCCATAAAAGAGGAAGCAGGGCTATTAAGACGACCATTGTAAGGTGTATTTGCTTCACCATCATCAGAGCCTATGCAGTGGGAAGACCACCTCCATTCAGAGTCTGATCTCATTCAACACGGTCACTCAGCACTTCCTGGGCTGTTCGGCACCAAGCCTCTGCTGAGCCGGTGTGACAAGCTACTACATGGTCCTCCTTACACATCTTCACGCACTTCTAGAAGCTTTGCAAACAGGCATTTGCAGAATCCAGCTTTGGGAGGAAGGTGTTATACCCTGAACACCTGAAAAAGGGGGTTAACGTGTCCCGCCCTCAGGGGTTGCTTTAGGACATCCCCATGGTGCCTGTGTCCCCCAATCTAGGCGAGAGAAAGGGGGAATTTTGTACTCCATGTTAAATCATTTTCTCTTTGCCTACATTGGGGGACACAGGCCTTTGTTGGGACATCCCAAGAGTGCCCAAGTAAGTTGTAGTTACTCCAGGTTGGAAGTTTTTTCTCTGTTACAGCAAGTTCTAAGGGAGTGGGGATACTCATTCTTCATTGGAACTGGATCTAGCAGGGGAGAAGTCCAGAGCAGGAGGAGCCACTTTTAACATGTTAGTGTCTGTTCTCCAAGCTGAAGAATATTCATCCCCATGGGCCTGTGTCCCCTAATCTAGATGAAGACAAAAGGATTTAATGATAAGTAAAAAAAAATCCCCCTTTTTCTTTGCTTAATAATTACTATTTATTTACATTGCTTTCTGAGACTGCACAAACATTTCTATATGTCCCTATAAAAAACACCTTCTACTTCTGAATATGAAAAGTTACCTAGAGCAGTTTTAACTAAAAATATTATTTCATAAGCTGTGTACAGGTGCCTGTTTTAAGTTGATAGTCTTTTGTTTCCATAACAAGTGTTTCCATAATATTTACCATAGGTCCAGCCACAAACAGTGACACTGACCCAGGCAACAGCCCCAGGACAACCACAGGTTCAGATGATACAAGCCCATGTAGTGCAACAGAAGCTACTAAAACAACAAGTAATTGCAGCGGCGGCATCACCACAGATCCAGGCAGCAGATGGTCAAAATTCAGCACAGGGTCTGATCACAGCAGATCCTCAGAGCCAGCTGACAAAGTTGCAAGTACGAACCCCAACTGTCCGGATCAAAGCTCCCACTAAACCCAGTTGAGAAGCAAGTGGGACAAATTTGAATCAAGAAGTCTTGTATTTGTTAAAGCCTTTGTGCCTGAGGGGCATTTGAACAGTACTGTAGGACCATTCTAAATCAAGGGGAGCAAGTGAGTGCCAGGAGAAATATTCTTTACTGCAGGGAAATACTTCCATCCTCATCCAAGAGTAAATCAACTTGAGCGCCTACATTTTCGGTTGATTCATATCTTAATTGCTAACAGCTAGCCATTATCATCTTGACAAATCTTTCATTATTTCAGAGTATCTTGAGCTCAGGATTCCATTTGTCTGGCTTACTAGAGAAGAAATAAGCTTGAACTTTCAGGACATTCAGCTGGTTGAAGAGCGTATGGATACTGTAGGCAGCGTAAACAATGCTAATTTATTTACTTGACTGATAAATCAGGTGTATACTATCCATAGTAGCATAAATCATTATCTTATGTGAAGGATCTGATCAATGCTACTGTTGCACAAATTTATTGCGTATCTATATTGGGCTATTGTAGGCATGCTTCCTTAAAGTGTTCAGAGATGGCATGCTACACAAAATTTTAGCTTACTAAGGGGAAAAAGCCATAACTGGAATAACAGGTTTCACATCTGTGGCCTTGTAAAGGTGTATATGCCAATCTATGTACCACTACTCCTGGAAACTTTGCCATTTTAGAGGCCATTATTAAGAAACTGCTTTTTGATTCAGGTTAAAAGGACAATACAAGGCAGTCAGTCTTTGTTATTTTTTTATAAAACCATGAACAATTTTGCGAGTAGAGTATTTTAAAATAAAAATCAAAGCAGAAATATAGCTAAATAAACAAATTAGGTATATATCCTTTATCTGCTGCAAGGGGACACAGCTTTTTTTTTATATACAGTAAACATCTTAGCTGAATTTCAGCAGAATAAGAACCATGATTTGTTATTGGGTGGAGAGTTGTACCAGTATTCTTGAATATTTGTTGTAGTTGTAACAGCATTTTGTTGTATTTTGACATGTACAGAATATATGCTTTTAAGATAAAAACCTATTTCCTCCCCTTAATGTTTTTGCTTACCACTATATCAAAGAATGTTCGGTTACATTGTTGTGTCCAGGGTAATCTGAGTTAATGCTATGTGCAGGCATTACCTTCAGAGTTGGAGGATTTTGTTTGCACAATAATAAGTTAATTTTCAAGAAACCATCAGGTATAAGACAGGGCTGTGTAAAAGGGCCCAAGGCTCGCACAAAGCAATTTTGTACCCTTCCAAAGAACTAAGATGCAGAAATTAAAAATGAAACTTTCTGTTTAAAAAAAATGTTAATATTTTTTTTTCCCGAATTTATTTCCCAAAAATGTTTTGTAAAATGTTTAGTTTTGTTTTTATAAAATATATTGTCTTGTTAATTATAAAGTACAACTAAATCAAACCATTGTCAAGGTCAGATTTTTTTTTTTTTTTCTAAATGTAACTTTTATGCAGGGTACATTTTTTTCAAGCATCAGCTGTCTAAGTTCACTTCTAAAAGGTAAGAGTAAGATATGGAGCTACCGTATATACTCGAGTATAAGCCGAGTTTTTCAGCCCCCAAAATATGCTGAAAAACTCAACCTCGGCTTATACTCGGGTCAAGCGGAAAAACGTTCGCCGGCGTCTAAGAATAGTTGCCCGCGCCTAAGAATAGTCGCCGGGGTCCAAGAATAGTCTCCAAGAATATTCGCCGGCGTCCAAGAATGGTCGCCGGCATCCAAAAACGAGACGCCGGCACCTCCAATGGGAGCAGAAACCCTCAATTTTTTTGATTGAGACTTACCAGCTGCTGCTGCATTTCTTACCAGAAGCTGCTGTTGTATATGCATAATGCAGAGACATTTAGGGGGTTATTTATCAAAATCCAATTTCTTTGATTTGACCTTATCATTGAAAAAACGCGATAAAATAGGTTTGAGAGAAAAAAAACTGAATTTTACAGGCTGTATGCCCGAAACGATCAAATTTTTGGTGAATTTACTCAACCCCCTGAATTTTATGGATTTTTGGCCGAAACTCATCACAGACCATGATATTTTCAAATTTGAAATGGGACCTTTGACTTCTATAGGACCCCAACAGCTTGGAGATGGAGTATTTTCGGATGCTGACTTTTAGCAACCTGGGGGTATAATAAATCACGAAAAATTTTAGTTTTTTTGTGCTTTCTAGTGAAAAAACACTTTTTTTTTAACATTCAGACCTTAATAAATAATAATGTTAGCATTGGGAATGATTTATCAGCCCTCAATAATTTAAAACATGACCTATGGTATTACCTATACAGCAAGACTGATTAATAATCAGAATATGTAGACTGCACTGGGTCTGCAGATACGAATCTCTAGATGGTCGCCGACTGCTCTACAGGGAAACAAACAAAGTTGCTTGAGTTCTGGGAAGTAAGGTGAGGGGGGACTCCCCCTGCCATTTGAAAGTATGATTGTTTCCCTGCAGAAAAGTTAGCAACCGTCTGAAGTTCTCTTGCATTATGGCATTTGTAAACAAAATGCACAGCCTTCATTTATGTATTGTAAAGACCCTAACAGTAAGGTTATTCCATAAAAATATGTTTTAATAACTACATTTTGTCAAGTATTTAAAATAGCTAAATAGAATAAGAGAGCTTGCAATCTATCGGAGAATCCATTCGGAAGGGCCCATATAATGACAGAGAAGCTGCCATCTGGGTCTGAAGGAGCTTAATTGACAGCTTAGACCTCCCCATGTATGGCCAACTTTAGGTCACGATAAAATGAGCTTGCAGATGACAGTCACTGTTGCTTCTTGTGTGATCTGATTGGAGAACCAGTACCCTGGTTAACTTTTCATTTAGTATGTTATAGAATGGTTATTATTTTTATTAAAATTTTTATTATTTTTATTTATAATTATTTGCCTCTTCCTTGACTTTTTATTCAGCAGCTCTCCGGTTTGCAGTTTCAGCAATCTGGTTGCTAGGGTCCAAATTACCCTAGCAACTATGCACTGATTGCAGATAAGAGACTGGGATATGAATAGGAGAGGGACTGGCTAGAAAGATGAGTAAAACAAAGAACCAACGAAAATAAATCTGTAGCTTTACAGAGCATTTGAATTTAGATGGGGTCAGTGACCCCAATTTGAAAGCTAGAAAAAGGCAAATATATAAAGTACTAAAAGTTAACTTTAAGGTGAACCACCCCTTTAAAGGTGAACAACCCCTTTAATGAACAGGGAGCTCCACTTTCACAAATTAACTAATAAAAATAAAAAGTTATTTTAAAAAATGTTTTAATGTCCAGTTTGTTACTGGGGTGGGGATAAAAAAAAAAGTTTATTTTTACCTCCTAAAGCTAAGTTTCACTGTAGTGATGAGTGAATCTGACCCAATTTATTTCACCAAATATGTGGTACCCCGGAGGTACGGGCCCTTGAAATCAAGTTTCCTGGTGGGCCCCAGGTTCCCCAGTCCGACACTGATAGAAACCCAACAGTCATGACATGCTGCTGATTGTGTGTAACTGAATCATTTATTGAGGCTTCTTCCAAATAATAAGTGTTCAAAATAACAATAACTTGTTCCAAATAATAGCAGTGTGGAGTTCAATTAGTGAGCTCATTCATTGTGTGAAAAAAACAGCTGTCAATTACTGTCCTTATTTAAGGAAGGAAAGAGCAAATGTTGTACATGCTGATTATAGTGCATCAGTAAAATGGGTTGTTCCAGACATTGTTCAGAAGAACAGCATACTTTGATTGAAAAGTTGATTGGAGAAGGGAAACGTATAAAGAAAAAAAATATGGCCGCATCTTAAAAGAGCTCCATTCTCAGCTCGTAATAACACTTTGATTTAAATCCTGCAACACACCAGACTGGCATCTATACAGAATACCTGAAAGCAAACAGGGACCCCTCATCTCCAGGCTCTCCCCCATTTTGCAGCCCCGGAAGCAAGCGCACACACATTACCACAGACCTGGACCAAACCGCTCTATATTCCTGTTATACAGTCGCTCCGTACATGAAACCCCGATATCAGAAAGGTACAAAATACCGAAAGCGACGGACTTAGATAAGCATTGCGGTTATGGGAGCTCAGAGACGACCCCCCAAACATTGAATTCAAGCCACAGTACACCAGTAAATGAGCAGCATCTTGGTTCCAGACCAACAAGATTGATGTTATGGAGTGACCAGCCTAATCCCCAGACCTTAATCCAATAGAAATTTTTAGGGGTGCTGTTTCTGAAATACAGAAGAATTGAAATGCAGAAGAATTGTGGAATGTAACAGGTTCCAGAAGTTGGTGGACTCCATGTAACACAGATGTGCAGCAGATCTCAGAAACACTGATTATACAACTAAATATTAGTTCAGTCATTCAAAGGAAAGCAAAATCATTTTCAGTTTATACAGTGAATGTTTGTGTTTGTAAAGAAGAATGCAGACATAATATAAGTTTGATATTTTTTTTCTTCATATTTTGATTTGGAATAAAATGTGCAGTGTTCCAGTGCATTTGTGTGTATGGAAATAAGCTATTTTGAGCTTTATACACAACACAATTATTATTCTCAACACAACTGTACATATAAAAATGTGAGTGTATTGTTAGGTCAGCATATTTCATCATCATCCTATATAATAAAATCCAAGTGTCTCTGCGTCCAGTCCGTCCCTGTGTCCGTGGAAATGCGCTACTGCGCATGTGCCCCACGGACCGTCTCTGGCGCATACCTCCCAACTGTCTCGCGAGAGCTGCGTATATGCTGCAGCCCAGCCGGCGCCGAACAGAGATAAGGGACTGGTACCCTGAATTCTCATTGGCTACCCGCAGTGAATCCAACAAGTGTCTGAGTGTGGCTGCTGCACCAGGGAACGGCACAGGTTCCTGCCCCAGCGCTGACATGAATTCCCCGGCACTGAAAAAATGGCCAGAATGACCGAAAGGGGGTTACGGAAGCTAACCGTGCATTTTTCCCCACTTCTGCTGGAATCGCTTTAGTTTCGGGAGAGCGCTATGCAGCTGAGCGGTGCCTGTCGGGAGTTCTTGCAGACAGTCGTGTTAGTGTGAATTGCTTTAGTCTCGGGAGAGCGCTGTGCAGCTCAGCGGTGCCTGTCGGGAGTTCTTGCAGACAGTCGTGTTAGTGAGGGCGCAGTCGGGGGGGACCTCGGGACAAGAGTGACACGAACAGGGTCCTATGAATAAGCGAATGGCCGCAGCCGGAGGAGACGGAGGACCGGGAACAAGATACGGAGTAGGAGAGATCACGAGTTCCGGCAGGGCTCCATACAGCAAGAGCTGACAGCAGCAGCAGGTTTGTGTACAAATGGAGGGGAGGCCGGGACACGTGAGATTATCCACATACTGATTCCTTGCTAAAGGCAGCAATTCGCCCAGCGAACTTCAATTTTTTAGAGGTGGTCAGCAATTCTGAGCCGGGGGTGTCGGACGTGTGTTGAGTGGGAGAATAGGGAGTCGGCCCATTTGTCACAAGCAGCGGTGTGATCACTGACCCTGCTGTCTGTTATAGGGATTTTCAAATGTAAATGGAGCAATAGACAACACATTAAACATGGAGCATTTTCAGTCAATATAAAATACCAGTCCCTGTGTCCGTGGGATTGCGCTACTGCGCATGTGCCCCACGGACCGTCTCTGGCGATTTTTCTACATATGTTCTAGCGCCCGTTAATTTAACGGGCTTAATGTCTAGTCATTTATATAGCGCTGTCAAGATACGCAGTGCTTTATGTGTGTGTATATAGATAGATATATAGATAGATAGAGAGAGTCAGAAGGATCAGCACTCACTGTATTGACAACCACAGCTTTGTTTTTACAGTGTTGGGAGGCTGAAATCTCTTTTACCCAACTCATGTCCCCGGCACTTTAGTAAAAGGGTATATTAAGTTGAATTAGTAGAAAGTGAAATGAAATAGATGGAAATGAATTGTTCCCATGTAACTTGCTTTTTAAACCATCTCTTACAAGCTTTGGCTGGTAATAACTAGTGATGGGTGAATGTGACCTAAGTTTAAAGTTGAATGTTCGTGTCTCTGGTGTTTGAGTCTGACAGCTCAGTATTTCAGGTGCAGACTCTGAACTGTTACAATTTTGCAACATTTAGTTGATACATTTCTCAGCAGCATCTCTGGAGTATTGGCAACTATTGTATCAATTCTAACATCTGCCTGTAATGAAACTCAGGGATTCTGCTAGCAGGGACAAAGATAAATGTAACACATAAATGTATCACTTTAGAACAGTTTACAGGGTCGCCGACCCCCCTCCCACAGCTGCTTTAGAAGGTGAAATATGACACTTTACACTTATGGAGTGTCTATACAGCACTATATAAATTACTTGCATCTCATTCCAACTAGGCTAACCTTTAGCATTTCCGCAATCAGTTATTGATTAACAATGTGTAAAACCGCCTCACCAATGTTCCTTTAAAGAAGAGAATACACACAAACATGGCTGCTGCATCTACGGGATGCTAATCTAACTTACAACAAGTAGACACATATCACTGGCAGGTTCAAGTGACTGCATCAGTCCTGCTAATAAAGTAGCATGAATTCTACTTCAAATTGAGCAGCAATGAGTCTGCAATGAAGCCTGAAATTCCCCACCTTTTATTTCACCTTGTAATAGAAAAAACAATGATTTATGTACAAAAAGATCTCTAGAGACCTGTTATAGTTATTGCGGTTCTTCTGAGGAGTCCGATCCTTCCTCCTCTGCTTTGTGCTTTTCTAGCTTTGCAATCAGATCTGCAAGGATAAGACAAAATAGATTAAGAGACACAAAAAGAAAGGAAGCAATTCAGACACTGAAATTCATTTCAAATTGCCTTAAAGGGGTGGTTCACTTGTAGCATGTTATAGAATGGCTAATGCTAAGAAACTTTTCAATTGGTCTAAGCTATTTATTTTTTATATAGTTTTTTAATTTTTTGCCTTCTGACTATTTACAACTTTCAGATGAGGGGGGGTCACTGACAGCATCTAAAAACACTCTGTAAGGCTACAAATATATTAGTGCTACTTTTTATTACTCATCTTTCTATTCAGGTCTCTCCATTTCATATTCCAGTCTCTTATTCTAATCAGTGCTTGGTTGCTAGAGTAATTTGCAACCAAGCAATCAGATTGCAGAAACTGCAAAGCTGCTCAACAAAAAGCTAAATAACTGAAAATACACAAATAATAAAAAACAATTGCAAATTGTCTCAGAATATCGCTCTCTACATCATACTAAAAGATAATTTAAAGGTGAACAACCCCTTTAACATCTCATTACCTTCTGAGTTTTGCATTCCATTGCAGTTTTATCAATAACATACATTTAAATCATATGCAGGGCTTGCAGGGGCAAAAAGCACTTGTATCCCTTGACTTGCATTCAAATCTAACTGCAAATGGTGAGTTTCCACTTGCCATAAATATATGGTATTCTGCAACTCTGGGATGATTGGAAACTTGTCTAATTGTACTGAGATTTGAATTCACTTTTCAAGATGTGAGTTCTGTGCAAGATGTCAGATCTGACTTGTGTGAACAGGACCAATGCAGTTTCAGATTAAAAAAAAGTAGTAGTGCAGGTGGCTTTATAGTGATACACACTACACATGAAGTTACAGTAAAAAAGGAGATTTTGTGTACTCACCGTTAAATCTCTTTCTCTTCAGTCGCTTGGGGGACACAGGGACAGTGGGGTATAGCTGGAACCACTAGGAGGCAGGACACAATAAAAAAATAGAAACTTGACCCCTCCTCCTCCTGCTATACCCCTCCTCTGTAGGCAGAGACACTCAGTTCGTACCAAAGGAGAAACAGGAGGTTATCAATAATCAACAGAAAATCTGATAACTAATTACAAGAAGAACAGTCTGAAGCCAAGAGAAGGCCTCTATTCAGGGAGGGAAGCCCTGTGTCCCCCAAGCGACTGAAGAGAAAGAGATTTAACGGTGAGTACACAAAATCTCCTTTTCTCTAGGTCTGCTTGGGGGACACAGGGACAGTGGGGACGTACCAAAGCTGTCCCCTGAATCTAGGGCGGGAAGTAGAGGCCTACGTGGAACCAGCCACTGCAGCCTGAAGTACCTTCCTGCCATAGTGGGTGTCAGATGCCACAAGGTGCCAAACTGGTAAAATTTGGCAAAAGTATGGATCGAAGTCCACGTTGCAGCCTTGTTCCGCTGAGGCTTATTTTCGAAAAGCCCTCTGGTGGAATGTGCCCTGATTGATCTGGGGGAACCTGACCCTGTGATGAATAGGATCTCTGGATGGCCTGCTTTATCCATCAGGATAAGGTGGTCTAAGGACAAGGAGTCCGATAGACGGATGTCCTCAACCCGGTGCAGGTAAAACTTGAGGGCCCTAACGGGGTCGAGGGTGTGCAGTGCTGCTTCCTTAGCATTGGAAAGGGATGGGCAGAAGGTAGGAATCGTAATTTCCTGGTTGAGGTGGAAAGTGGAAACCACCTTGGGAAGAAAAGAGGGAGAAGTATGAAGTACTGCCATGTCGTTCCGGAAGGTCAACAGAGGAGACCTACAGGATTGGGCAGAGATCTCAGATACTCTCCGTGGCAATAGCCAGCAGAAAAAACTGTTTTCCATGTGAGCCACTGAAGTGGAATAGAATACATGGGTTCAAGGGGAGCATGTTGCAGGGCACGTAGGACTAGGGTTAAGTCCCAATTTGGCACCGGTGAAAGTACCAGGAGCTTTATGTGGGCCATTCCCTGAAGAAAAATCCTAACATCTGGGAACAAGGCGAGAGTTCTTTGGAACAGGATGGAAGTGCCGAAAACTGAGATTTCAGTGATCCGAGGGACATGTGCAGGGACAGTCCCTCCTGTATAAGGCCAGAAGGAGTGGAGTGGAAAACTTCAGTGAATTGAAACCATTACATTGGCACCACCAATGGTAAGTGAACCAGACCCAATGGTACGTCTTGGCGGAGACCGGTTTGCGGGCTGCACGCATGGTAGAATGAGAGTGTCAGAGAACCCCTTCCATCTTAGAATCGCAGTTTCAGTAGCCACGCCATCAAATTGAGGGTGGCAGGACAGTGGTGAAGGATTGGACCCTGAGAGAGAAGGTCCAGGATGAGAGGCCAAGGTTCCTCTAGTGAGAGATGTACTAGATCCTAGACCCAGGATCTACAGAGCCATGTTGGAGGATGAGAGTATGAGTTCTCTCTGAAGTTTCTTGATCTTTCTTGGAATGAACGCAAGATGGAAGTCCCAGGGAGAGGTGAGGGCGTCTGCCGCCAGAGGGTCCCTGGACCTTGCAAAGAAGAGAGGAACTTTACGATTGTGATCGACCTCTGGCGTCCCCCATCTTTGAGTGATCTTGAGGAAGATGTTGTCCTTTACAGGCCACTCGCAGGGATCTAGGGATGTCTGCTGAGAAATCTGTTTCCCAGTTTAAGAGACCTGGAATGAAGATGGCTGACAGGCGAGTCGGATTGCCTGTATCTCAAGAAGGTTGATGTGAAGACATTGTTCCGATAGAGACCAGCGACCCTGCGCTGACCGACCCTCTGCACTGCTCCCCAACCGGAGAGGCTTGCATCTGTGGTGAGCAGTCACCATTGTGGATCCCCTAGGGGTCTGTCCCTGGTCAGGTGACTGGTTTGCATCAACCAGAGAAGAGAGACTCGAGTCCTGCGGGATAAACGAAATTCCAGGAGAAGGGATTTGTGCCTCCAGGCCGCAAGAATATTCCACTGAAACTCCCTGAGGTGACGTTGGGTGAAGGGAACTGATTCTATCATCGAAACCATGACTCCCAACACCTTCATGTAGAATCTCGCGGTGTGGGACTTCGAGAGGAGAGACCGCACGAGGGTCCGCAAATGCTGGACCTTGTCACTGGGAGAGTTTGTGTCTGGGTGTTGAACTGCATCCAGAGGAAGACCATGGATTGGCTTGGGGTTAACGAGGACTTGTCCAGGTTGATGAACCAACCAAACTCCTGTAATCGAACCATGGTAAAGTGCAACGCCTGCTGGGCCACTGCAAATTAAGGTGCCTTGATCAGGAGATCGTCCAGATAAGGAGTTATGGAGATCCCCCTGGTGCGGATTAGAGCAGTGGCCACCGACATGATCTTGGTAAGACACGAGGGGCCGAGTTCAGGCCAAGGGGAAGGTCTGTGAGTTGGAGGTGGCGATTTTGGAAGGCAAATCGCAAGAATCTCTGATGGGGACAGAAAATTGGGGCCGCGATGACAGACCTGAGGAATTCCAACTTGAACCTTCGCGGTCGAATGAAAGTATGGAGTTCCTTGAGGTCCAGTATTGGCCGAACAGATCCATCCTTCTTGGGAACTACAAACAAGTTTGAGTAATAGCCTCGGAATCTCTCCTCAGTCGGAAAAGGGATGATGACCTCTGAACGGATAAGCTTGCCGATCGCGTCGTGCAGCGCCTGAGCCTTTTGATGCCCCTGAGGATATCTGGACATGAAGAACCGGCGGGGCGGGAGAGAAGCGAATTCTAGGTGGTAGCCCTGACTCACGACCTTGTGTACCCAGGCGTCTTGAGTCAGATTCTTCCAGGAGTCGGCAAACCTGCAAAGTCTCCCCCCCCCTACGGCTGAGTCGCTGAAGGGAAGTAGGGGTGAGTAATGCAGACGTGGACTTGCGGGACTGCCAGGATGGCCTGGACATTCCACTGAAGCGTCCTCTGCAGGTGGTGGAGTGTCGTGAGAGATGTTCTTGAAGACAAGTCCGCAGTTTCATCCAGAGAGATCTGCGAACCGATACCGACAAGTCAAGTCGGCTGAAGTTCTGCTAATCACCTGTAGCACATCGAGGGAGGCTTCACATAGGTAGTCAGCCTCCTTGATTTGCGAGGCCAAATGAGCGAGTTCTTCACGGGGGACCCTTGTGGCAATCGCTCGGCATAAGGCGTCCGACCAAGTTTGGACGGCTCTACTTACCCAAGCCGAGTCTAGAACAGGCCGAAGGGAGGTACCTGAAGCAGAGAAGAGGGAACTTAGAATGCCCTCAAGCTTCTTGTCCATGGAGTCCTTGAAGGAGGCTGCATCAGGAACTGGTAAAGCAGTGTCCTTAGATAGTCGAGAGACAGGCGCGTCCACTGAAGGTGGGGAGGTCCACTTTTCCGTTAGTTCCTGTGGAAAAGGATATAGTTTGAGAAAAACGGCGGTTAGCCTGGAAACATCCCTCTGGCTTGAACCATTCCTGTTGTATAATTTGCTCGAGTTGAGCATGAGAGAGGAAAGGAAGGTGAGGACCTGCTGCGGCGCTTAAACAAGGAGGTACTGCAACTAGGTTCAGGCTCCTTTAAGTGAAGGGTCTCTAATACTGAAATGAGGGAATCAATAGCCTCGGAGGACAGTTTGGGGGGATTCCCCTTACTCTGGGTCGGAACTGTGAGATAGTTCACCATCAGACAGAGCCGGATCCTCCTCGGAGTCAGGTGGCAGGGATGAAGTAATGATGGACTCCGCCTCACACTCATCCTCGGAAGGAGAGGGGGCTCTACATTTTGGAGGCTTAGGCCGAGGCTTATCTAGCCACGGGACTCCACCAATTTAGGAATGCCGGCGGCAAGCTTAGATGCCCATTCTGGGGGAGGCTGGGGGTCCAGGGTGGTGGAGTCCCAGGGCTGGCCTGATGGGTCCCCATGGGAGGCTTGGCTTACCTGAGGACGGAGTTCTGACATTTCCGAAACTGCATCAGGTGGCTTGCACGTGGAACACAGAGGGTCCTTGTGACCAGATGCGGCATTTGGCACAAGCTAAATACTTAACCGATGAAGTAGTTGCTGGCCTGGAAAAAAGGTTATCACCTGTACCTTCAGACATGGTGTACACAAGCTGTTCCTGTAAGAGAGGAATTAAGTTAACAATATATATAATGTAGGTTATATATATAAAACTGAAAATGCCTCCCCATGGTACTGCTGGGAGTAAAGCCTTGGAGGGGAGTAAAGGCTGATAAGGCAGTAATTACAAAGCCTGCTGCCCTGTGGCAATAGCTAAAAACCCCACAGTGTCAGAAGTACTGCCCTGTTGTAAGAATAGCCCCTCCCCTAGCAGTGACATATGGTGCAGACGCACGCCTTAGAAAAATGGTGCATAAGGCACTGGCGTGCACTTTTTGGGTTGCGCACAGGGTGCATGTACAGTAAGTGCAAAATCTGCCCCAGCCGTTGCCTCCCCAGGTAGAGTGAAAGACAGCCCTGGTGAAGGGCAATAGTGAGGCACAACTGGTGCTAAGCCCACAATAACTCACTTGTGCTGCTGACAGTGAGGACAGTAGTTAACATAAGTGCCATTCCCATTCTGGACAATTTGTAGAGATGATTTGGCAGCTGTGCTCATTATCTCAGTAAGCCACACCCGCTCCAGGTGTAGGAAATTAACTAATTAGCTAGAGTACTGAGAGAAAGCAAGTGAAAAGGCAGACCTTGCTGCTAGGTGCTCTTTATTGCACACAACATGTTTCAGGCCAGAAGCCCTTTATCAAGTGCCTGTGTGTTTGCTGGAGGCTGATTAACATACTGCCTGGGTCTGAACTAGTGACCTGCAGGTTGCAACAAAGTCTCCTATACTGCTGTGCAAGGCAGATGGATTGTGCAGGGGGGAGGGGGCTCAGAGAGTGAATAGGCTGCTATTAAGGATATATGCTTACCTTAAATGAGCCACGGCAGGAGTTCCCAGACTGTAGTGTAGGGATCCTTGGGGCATATAAGGAGGATTGAGCAACAGGATGAACCTGGCTATACCTCAGCCCTGTGTCCCGGCCAGCGCATCCTCTCTCTGTATGTCAGAGGGAGGGAATCAATGCTGGATGGTCAGTGCACAGCACAAGAGACCCCGGTGACATCCTCAAGTAATGGATCAGACTACTCAGTGTAGCTGTCCAGCTCCATATCATGTGAAGAATTGTAATGAAATAAAAATAAAAGAGCAAAATAAATAGTAAAATACTCCTGAATGCAGGAGACGGTCCTAACCTCCTGAGGACACAACGAAACTGAGTGTCTCTGCCTACAGAGGAGGGGTATAGCAGGAGGAGGAGGGGTCAAGTTTCTATTTTTTTATTGTGTCCTGCCTCCTAGTGGTTCCAGCTATACCCCACTGTCCCTGTGTCCCCCAAGCAGACCTAGAGAAAAGACAAATGGAGACGTGGAACTTAAACAATATTTAAGACCATGGAAGGCATTGCATCAGCTCATTCCCCAAACAGAAGAAAAAAGATTTACTAGAGAGTAGAAAACAAATAAGATAAAATCATCCCTTCAACATATGAGCTTCAACTTCTTAGGAACATAGGATAATGTGGGCATATCAATGCTAATCATGAAAACATCCAAATAAAAATGTTGCAGTGTTTGGACAGATGACGGAGGAGCAAACCTGAACAGCTAGATTCCTACTTTCTGTGCAGTGACCAATAAACTGTCATGGCTGCAGCCAAATACATTTCATTGAGTCAAACTGGCCAGTATCAGGCATTTAAAGTCATTGCAACATATGAAGGAGATGGAACCTTCTCGAGGATGACACTCAAAAGATTGGGCCTTCAATACTAATTAAACCAGTTCAAATTAAACTGAGAAAATAAGATTAATACAATAAATAAAGTACAGAAAAAAAACATCCTGCTTTATAAAAAGACCCCATAAAAGTGACATGCGATAATAAATCTACTGAACAGAAAACAAATAACTATAGAAAAGCAGCAATTCCATTTTCCTCACAAACTGTTTAAAAATGAAAGTCGTGCATTGTGAGCTTTAGAAGTAAACAACCAACCATATCGCTTCAAAACTGACCTTTAGCTGGGTTAAAGACACCATTGGTTTGTGTATTGCAGACATAGCAACGTTGGGATTTACGGTAATGCTCAAGTGCACATTTCTCACAGAAATAGTGTCTACATCTAAAAGCAAAGAAATACATGAAAATATATCGTCATTTAGAAATAAATTATTGCACAGCAGATGATTGATTAGAGGGAAAATGATCAAGTAGTATATTATATGGCTTGTGCATCAGCCAGGGTGCCACCCCAAGCCTACAGAACAAATTAAGCTTCAGTTTATCAGGTTAAAATAGAGTTAAAAGGTTGAACTTAATGGATATGTTTTTTTTTCCCAACCTAACTTACTATGAATTTACCAATTATCCTGTACCCAGTTTACTAAATGCAACAATAAGGGGGATAATTACTAAACTCCGAATGCCAAAAACGCCAAAAATGTGTGTTTTTTTGTATAAAATCCATTTTATTACACCCAGAGGATGGAAAAAAGTCTGAATCAGAAAAGCCAGCATCTCAGACCTGCTAAGATTGCATATAAGTCAATGGGAGAAGTCCCAAAGATTTTTTCATATGTGAAGATATGTGGTTTTCGCTCAAAAATCAGAAAAAAAACAGTTTTCATTCGAAAATCCGAAAAATTTGTATGATTCTTTTTTTTCACGATTTTTTCAAGTCTTTTTCCCCGCAAACAAAATTTTCGGGAAGTGTATTAATAAATAAGGAGAAAAAACTTGTGCAGATTTGGTCTGATTTTTCTTCAGAAAATATTGAGATAAAGTCGGACTTTGATAAATGAGCCTCCCCATATACAATTAACATTTTGTATTAAATCTACAACACACCTGGACATTGTTATTAAACCCTTAAAGGGCATGTAAAGTCTAAAATAGAATAAGGCTAGAAATGCTGTATTTTGTATACTAAATATAAACATGAACTTACTGCACCACAAGCCTAATCAAACAAATAATTTATGCTTTCAAAGTTGGCTACAGGGGGTCACCATCTTGTAACTTTGTTAAACATCTTTGCAAGACTAAGACTGTGCACATGCTCAGTATAGTCTGGGCTGCTTAGGGATCGTCATAAACAAAGCTACTGGAGTTCTGCATGGCTGGGAAGTAAGGCGGGGGCTCCCCCTGCTGTTCATAAGTATGATTGTTTCCCTGCTCAGCAGTTAGGGACCATCTGACAATTCCTATCCACAGCAGTAAATGAAGGGAGAATTTCACTGCATACAGTCAGCTTTCTTATAAAAATGGTACACATTTTTTAATTAAAGTATATTGGAGATGGGTTTCTTTTTCATTAAAGAAAGTAAAAATGGGATTTTTTGCCTTTACATGCCCTTTAATAGCCAGTCAAACAACAGTATCTTATTACTAAATGCACAGACATTATGTTTTCAGCTGTACTAGCACTCACTTGGTTATAATTGGATTCTTAAAGGTATCTCTGCAGATGAAGCATTTAAAAGGCAGGTCCTCTTCGTCACTGCTCACCTCATAATTCTCTTCATCTGATAAACAATATCGAGTGAGTGTTTTGGATTGATGAATAGGAAATGTACAATATTTAGCAATCAGGCATTAAATAAAGATTTTTTACAAACATACAAAAAGGAAAAAAATGATCAAAGCACATTCCCTGGTCTGGTTTCAAATCTAAATATTGTATCTAAGCTAATGCATGTTTTTTTGCAAAACAGGGGTTTTTATTTACAAAAATTATAACCACCATAAAATAAGGATTTATAAGTGTTCAGTGCCCTTTGTTAAGGTTGTGATCTGAGCTACATCAGTGTATTATCAGATTGTATGCAGATGCCTATACTGTACCATTTGCTCCATAACGCCCTTCTTCAAGCTCCCGCTCCAGCTGCCATCCATGTTTGTAGTCAGAGCGATCGTGGAGAAACTTGCAGCTATCTGAAAAATAAATTGGGCAAGATGATGTGGATTTTTTCAGCAGGACTCTCCTAAAGGCTTTAAATGTATGTGAATGTGTGTCTATAGAAATGCATGCTGAATGCATAAAAAAATTGATACATGTGTATTCTTGAACATACATGTGTTAATATGCCTTGTTAACTATACATTCTTGTATTTTTAACCTTCTTCATATGCAGACGGTTGCATTTTGAAATGTGCAATGGAATGGGACTGTACTAAGATACAGATTAGAATGCTCATGGGTATAACCAGACAGAATAATATAAAACAAACACATGTGGAAAGGTACACGCAGACTAGGATCTCAGGACAAAACAGCCTATTTTTAAGGTCCGTAGCAACACAGTTTGCTAACCTGTACTTATGCCAATAGCAACCTACGTTTTAAATTAGCCCCAGTATTTGTTTGACAGGTAAGGGAAGCCAGCTGTGAGTAATTCTAAAAATATACAGTGTATTGGCATGAAGGGACACTGAGATTGAAGGCAACAAAAATCAATAAAGGCCTTGTTACATAATAAATATAAGTAAGAGGAGAAAATAAGGGTAACAAGGGCCAAAAGTAGAACAGAGCTCTAATGAAAAGGTGTACAACTTATTTCAGCAACAGACCTCCAAACCCACAGAACCCAGTCTCCTTGTAATCTTTGCAAATATCTGGTTGGTAATCCCAACGTACTGTGGCTCTTAGGTGCTCTGGAGCACGTATTGGCCCTTTTCTGAAATGACAAAATGTCAACGTTAATAATATCAATGCAGACTAATAAAAGGTAGCGCAACTTGCTTCAGAGACTGAGGATAAATGGAAGTGTGCAAAACTTACCACCTGTCTTTTTTTCACAAAGCAAAATGAATTAATAGCCCAACTGAATGAAAAACAAAGTGTTTCTACACGAAAGCAAGATGGATGTGGCACATACCTCACCATACCAGAGGATGCATTCCCCAGAGACGTATCTTTGGGTTTCACAAATTTCTGGTAGTTGTGGATTCCTCGATAGATCTTGTCATCCTCCTTCCCCTTTATCTCCTGTCAGATTAAATCAAAATCAATAGAGGGAACTAAAGTGACATGTTCGACTATGAAAAGATCTAAGTAGAGTATTACAGAAAGCAAAATGGAAAGAGAGAAAAAAAAAAACATGGAATAAAGGGCATGTAAGTAAGGCAGAACACTTCAGGCTACACTAAATACCCTTGAGTGGAGGAGGAAAATCCGCGAGGGGTGAGTTTAGAGCGGCTATTATTTCTGACAAGGCTACACTAATACCTCATGTATTCTTTGGAGATACTCTGATCACATAGAGGTTGACTGAACACTTACTTCTTGTACTTTTTGGCTCCTCTCAAAGATTGCCTGTGCATCCTTGTCTTTTTCAGTGTCTAGTTCATATGTAGCGGTGGCTCCCATGTCATCTGGCCCTACTGGTTTCTGAAAGAAAAAAAAAAAAGCATAAATAGTAAGATAGTGGGGTTTTAGTTATGACAATCTATAAATACAGATTTTTTTTTTTAAAGAGTCATTTATATCCAAACGGGAAAGACAAAACCATTCCCATTCGGTTGACACACAAACCGAAGAATAAAGCAAAAAACGAATGGAATGATGATTGTGTTTCACCGATTTTAGTATTCACCGTATAAAGCCTGTACTAAGGATAATGTAACACCTACAGTCACTCACCGCAGATCGGGTAGATTTATAAGACACAGTGATGGACTTCCCTGATTTTTCCTCTTCCTCAATGCTGCTTGCCTTGTAATCATCACAATCCTTCAGATGCTGCTTGCTCTAAGACATACAAAATACATTTTAGGAGAAACGTCTAAGGGACATACATACATTACACATATCCATTCTGTGACATGTTAATATCTGTCCTACACATAGGGTGACAGGCTGGAGAGGGTTACGGCACATGTTGTCCTGCCATCAGCTGACAGAAGAGGGAGACATGATATCTAGATCATTGGAACACAGGAATCTATATCTGAGGGAAGTGTAACCCACTCTGAAGGATCATAAAGCAAAAAGATTTTATGAAGCTCATCAATACTCCTGCTGCCTCCGGGTGACACAGGGATAACTGTCAATCTAACCTTCTGAATCATGGGATTGACGACATCCTTCTTTATCCTCCGTATCACCGGACCTTTCTCTTCCTCGCTGCTCTCTGCAAGCAAAACAGGAATGGCTTTTTGATTCTCAGAGTAGAATGAATGTGAACTGACACATAAACATGTTTTGCTTGGCTATCTGCTATAAGCAAGGCAGAATCATTAAACACACCAATATAGCAAATGCATATCATACGCTTACAAATTCCTAAATCTATAAATACAAGCGCATGTGAATCCAATGATAAACTAATGGTGTACAGTAAACATGCCATAAGGCTGTATTGTTAGTTCTTTTGGTTGATGTTTTGCTTACATTTTGATGGGTTCATTTTTGTTTTGTCATCTGGATTAATCTCAGTGGCCTGCAAGGGGGTGAGATTGCTGGTGACCTGTGATGGGGGGGGGGCTAAAGCAATTTTGCAGGAAGGCCTGGAACCACAGTTACACCACTGTCAGTACAATTATGGCATGTGTTATCCAAAAACTTGTTATCCAGAAAGCTCTGAATTATAGAAAATCCATCTCCCATAAACCCATTTTATCCAAATAATCCAAATGTTTAAAGGGGTGGTTCACCTTCAGGTTAAAGGTAAACTATACCCCCAAACAATGTAGGTCTCTATAAAAAGATATTGCATAAAACAGCTCATGTGTAAAACCCTGCTACATGTAAATAAACCATTTTCATAATAATATACTTTTTTAGTAGAACGTGCCATTGGGTAATCATAAATAGAAAATTGCCATTTTAAAGAATAACGTACGATTCACTGTGCACACAAACTATACTTGTTAGGTCACATGAGCCAATTAACAGACAGAGTTCTGTCTTTTGCTTCCTGTTACAGTTAGAGCTGCAATATTTCTGGTCAGGTGATCTCTGAGGCAGCACACAGACCATCACAAAATGGTGGTTCAAGGCAAGAGATATAAAAGGACAATATTTACTTAAATTTATATACCAGTTTGGTAAGATTCTTTAATATGCCACTTAATATGATTTAAACTGTTGCTCAAGTATTAATTTTGGGGGTATAGTTTTCCTTTAACTTTTAGTACGTTACAGAATGGCAAATTCTAAACAACTTTTCAGTTGGTTTTCATTATTGATTTTTTATAGTTTATGAATTATTTGCCTTCTTCTCCTGACTCTTTCTAGCTTTCAAAAGGGGGTCGCTGACCCCCTCTAAAAACAAATACTCTCCAAGGCTACACATTTATTGTCATTGCTACTTTTTATTACCCATCTTTCTGTCCCAACCCTCCCCTATAAATATCCCATATTGTCATTCAAATCAATGCATGGTTGCAAGGGTCATTTTGGACCCTAGCAACCAGATTGCTCACACTGCAGACTGGAGAGCTGCTGAATTAAAAGCTAAATAACTGAAAAACCACACATAATAAAAAATGTAAACCAATTGCAAATTGCCTGAGAATATCACTCCCTATCTCATACTAAAAGTTAACTCAAAGGTGAACAATCCCTTTAAAGATGATTTACTTTTTATCTGTAATAAGAAAACAGTAGCTTGTACTTGATCCCAACTAAGATATAATTAATCCTTATTAGAAGCAAAACCAGCCTATTGGGTTTATTTAATGTTTACATGATTTTCTAGTAGAATTATGGAAAGATCCCTTATTAAAAAAAAAACATGCACCGAGCATTCTGGATAACAGATCCCATACCTGTAAATACAATTACTGATTGCTCTTATAATGTACATATTGTATGTCCTCATACTTCCTACTGACCTCTAATGGAAAGTCAGTTCAGTAGAGATGTGCGGTTTAACCAAAAAAATTTGGCCAACCATTATGGGTTCGGATTGGGTGTTGGCCAGACTGGGGAAGTACATTCATCTGATTCCAAAGATTTCCTCTCTTGGAACAAGAGGCACGTGCAGAAGTAGCAAATGGAATGGGAAGACACAGGTATGGCAACATTTTGTGGGTTAGTGACGGGTGTGGGTTGGGTTTCCCCTGAACTTGCACATCACTACTATTCAGACAATAGTAAAGCCATTCACCACCAACATTCCCTTAAAGGTAAGTGGTAATGCCTTAGGAACAAAGTGAAACTGCTAATAGTTTGCCATTGCAAAAGCACAGCTGTAATAATACTGGTTCCCCCCTTCCAACCAGTGTCGGACTGGCCCACCGGGACACCGGGAAATATCCCGGTGGGCCCCAGTCCTTGTGGGCCCCCACGACCACGCTCTATTTTTTATCTTATTTTTTTTAATATTTTTTTGTCAGCGCTCCGTTTTTTTTTTTTTGGAGCAATGGGCCCTGCAGCACTGCCGCTCCTACTCCTGCCGCTGCTGTCAAACCTGCTCACTGATCCTGCTGCAGCTGCTGCTTGTGCCGTGCGACCGCGCCTGTCGCCTGATGATGACGTCACGGAACGTCCTGTGGTGGAGGAGAGCGAGACGCGGCCCGTGGCGAGGGTGCAGCAGTTCTGTAGCAGGACTGAAGATTTAAGATGCAGCAGCTCTTAACTCTACATTGGCAAATTCTTTTCTTTGAAGGGCTCCCTACAAGACACAGTTTGTTTATTGTTGTAAGCAATGTAGTCAAGTGATTAACGTGCTGCGGGTCAGTATCGGCTGTTCATTAGCCATCCCTACAACTTTAGAAATGTTAGTTTTATGTGCACATGGAAGAGATAGCAATGGCTGTCTGTTCCACAAGCAGTGAAGTCAACAGAACAGAGGAATAGCGAAGGTAGGAACCAGGCTGGTTTTGGGAGCAGTGAAATCAGAGCAGAAGTGTATGTACTGAGGTCTGCAGTGGTTGTATGTGAACTCACGAAAGCCCATGTATGGATTTCTGGTGGTTATCTTTATTTACTCTTACATATTGTTTTATAGTTTTAATAAAAAGCATTATCTGACAGTGGTCACAAAGTCATATCTTGTTTTATGGCTGAGATCTTAATTATATTTATAACAGAGCATTCTTTGACAGTGGCACAGATCCTAACTGATCCACATTGTAAGCGGCAGCCCAGCCCTACTTTATGGCTAAGATTCTATCTACATGTATCTGTATAACAGAGCATTCTGTCCCAGTGGCTGCACAGATCCTATCTGATCCCCATTGTAAGCAGCAGTCCTGTCCTGCTTTATGGCAGCTGAGATTCTAGCTATCTGTATAACAGAACATTCTGTCCCAGTGGCTGCACAGATCCTATCTGATCCCCATTGTAAGCAACAGTCCCGTCCTGCTTTATGGCAGCTGAGATTCTAGCTATCTGTATAACAGAGCATTCTGTCCCAGTGGCTGCACAGATCCTATCTGATCCCCATTGTAAGCAGCAGTCCTGTCCTGCTTTATGGCAGCTGAGATTCTAGCTATCTGTATAACAGAACATTCTGTCCCAGTGGCTGCACAGATCCTATCTGATCCCCATTGTAAGCAACAGTCCTGTCCTGCTTTATGGCAGCTGAGATTCTAGCTATCTGTCTGAGTGGCTGCACATATCCTATCTGATCCCCATTGTAAGCAACAGTCCCATCCTGCTTTATGGCAGCTGAGATTCTAGCTATCTGTATAACAGAACATTCTGTCCCATAGGCACAGATGCTATTTCATAACCATTGTAAACTGCAGTTCTGGCCTGTTTTATGACTAAAATTCTAACTGTCTTTATAACTAACCATTCTTGGTCAAATCACTAAGGGTCACAGCTTTAACTTACCAACAAAAAAACAAATCAACTGCAAAATAAAATAGGGAGTAACTGGCTGCTCGGGAGCCTCCAATTGTGAACCCCCTGCTGCAGCATTATAACAGAAGGTGGCACAGGTACTGATTTTGGTCTAACTAAACAAAAATCTAAAAAAACTTATTTAAAAAAAATAAATGTTTAAATGTGTGTATTTGTGTCACTGTTACGAGGGTGGGAATGAGCAGACAAGTTGCAAGTTTTTTTAAACTTCTTAGTGATAGTATACCTATCCCTACTTTTATCTTGTTATAGAATGGACAATTCTTAGCAACTTTTTAATTGCTCTTCGTTATTTATTATTTGCCTTATTTTATTATTTATTTTGCCTCTTTCATATTTATTTTTATGCTATTTGCCTTCTTCATCTGACTCAAACTAATGCCTGGTTGCTAGGGTAATATAGACCTTAGCAACCAGATCAGTGCTGGAGAGTTGAACAAAATGCTTAATGCTTAGTAATTAAAAAACTCAAATTAAAAAAAAAATGAAGACCAAATGCAAATTGTCTCAGAACATCACTCTCTGGGTCATACTAAAAGTTAATTTAAAAGGGATTCTGGTTTATTTCTAAATGACACTGTTTACACTGCAAATAATTCACTCTACAATATAAAGTTTCATTCCTGAACCAACAAGTGTATTTAGTTGTAATATTGGTGTGTAGGTGCATCTCAGGTTATTTTGCCTGGTCATGTGATTTCAGAAAGAGCCAGCACTTTAGGATGGAACTGCTTTCTGGCAGGCTGTTGTTTCTCCTACTCAATGTAACTGAATGTGGCTCGGTGGGACCTGGATTTTACTATTGAGTGTTGTTCTTAGATCTACCAGGCAGCTGTTATCTTGTGTTAGGGAGCTATTATCTGGTTACCTTCCCATTGTTCTGTTGTTAGGCTGCCGGGAGAAGGGAGAGGGTGATATCACTCAAACTTGCAGTAAAGAGTGACTGAGGTTTATCAGAGAACAAGTCACCTGACTGGGGGCACCTGGGGCACCCCATGCCAGATTTCAAAATTAAATGTAAAAAAAATCTTGTGGGCACTATTTTGTAGTGGGGTGGGGGTTTGGGCCCTTGAGTTGAGGTTTCCTGTTGGGCCCCAAGCACCCCAGTCCGACACTGCTTCCAACTCTACAGACATCAGGTTCTGTCTGCAGGAAATCCCTATCATAATACATAAACGTGAATTCCCAAGTGTGACAGCTGCTGCTTTCCCTTTCTCACCGTTCTCTGATTCTTTGCGTTTCCGTCCCGCGAATTTCCGCGCACTTTTCTTAAACACAAAACTGCAAACTGGGGCATTGGGGTCCGCCATGTTTTCTTCGCCGCGTACGGATTACGATCATAGGCTAGAAGGCCACTTCCGGATTCCCTAGCGCACGCACGTTCGCACGCACGCGCGTTTCCGGAAACCACGTTTCCTGCTTTGGGCACGTGACCATTACACTGGCTAAAGATGGCTGCGCGCAAGACCAAACATGCGTGTCGGATCCAGGACAAGCGAAGTGATGCTGAGCGCCAGGATTTGGACACCAAACTTGCAGCCGTACTGGAAAGTAGAGGCAATGCTAACGCGGTGTTCGATATACTGGAGCATCTGGAGGTGAGGGGCTGGTCAGTGTCTTGTTTTGCGCTACATTAGCTGTGGACAAGTCTGAGAGTTTCTAATGGGCTGCCCAATGTAGACTAGTTCCCTTGTATAAGAGTCACGTATCCAATAAGAGCAGTAGCCAAGTGACCTCTTACATATATCTTACACAATGCAACAGCACTCCTGACCACTTACATTTAGAACAAAATCCTCAGCATGAAACAGAAAAACAAAATGACATGTCACAATATAATACAGGGCTTGGTATATCTTCCTCCACAGAAAATGCACTTTCAGCACCTTAAGTAAACTTTTAGTATGTTCTAGAATGGCCAATTCCAAGCTGCTTTTCATTGGGTTTCATTATTTATTTTTTTATATAGTGTTATGATTATTTGCCTTTTCTTTCTGACTCATTACTGCTTTTAAATGGGTGTCGCTGACCCCATCTAAATTCTCTGTAAGGCTAAACATTTATTGTTATTGCTATCTTTCTAGTAAGGTCCTATTCATATTCCCGTCTCTTATTCTAATGAATGCATGGTTGCTAGGGTAAATTGGACCCTAGCTTCCAGATTATTTATAAGGCAAATTGAAGAGCCGCTGAATAAAAAGCAAAACAACTCAAAAACCTTAAATAATAAATCAAAATATCACTCTCTACATCATATTAAAACTTAACTCAAAGGTGAACAAACCCTTTAAAGATACTATGGCTATTCTCATGCAAGCAAAGTAAACCTCTTACTTGATAGTGCGGGGGTCCCCAACCTTTTTTAATTGTGAGCCACATTTAAAAGTAAAAAGACTTGGAGAGCAACACAAGCATGAAAAAGTCCATGGGGATGCCAAGAAAGGGTTGTGATTGGCTGTTTGGTAGCCTCTGTATGGACTGGTAACCAATAGGAGGCTCTGTTTGGCAGTACATCTGGTTTTTATGCAGCGAAAACTTTCCTTCCTGCCAGGAATTCAAAAATAAGCACCTGCTTTGAGGCCCCTGGGAGCAAAAACCCTGCAAGTATATTCATATAAATTAGCATGGTAATACTCCTTCATAGGATTATCAGTCTCTTTACGGTTTCATCACCTGGAACAGCGGACTTTCCTAAACCAATCTGAACCCCAGATACGAGTTTTGTGTCCACTCTGCTACTGCTGCCTCTTTCTGGAGCCAGTATAGGGAGTCATTTAACTTAGGCTCCCATGGTCTGTTTTGCATAACACTGCATTTTTTTTTTTTAATTTTTTTAAAATTCTTCCCACGGTCCTGTAATAACCTATATTTGCTTCTCTTAGTCCAAAAAGGAAGAAGTCGTGCAAGCCGCTATTCGAACAGCTTCTAAACTATTTGAAGTTATGTTGGAGAAAAGGGAACTTTATATAGGAGACTTGCCAGCGGAGGATGGCACCCTTCCAGGTAGCTATGGTCTCAAAATTAGTTGAATCTGTGTTGGATTGATATTTAGGAGGTGATTCATGCACAATTCAAGCCATTGTTTTAATTCAATGTTTTAGAGTTTGTAAATTCACAAATTACAGTTTTTTTAAGCCTATAAACTCAAAAGATTTGAGGTATTCGAGTTTTTTTCACAATAGTAATCAATTACGTTTTTTTCATAAATAAGCAAACTGTTTTTTTTTTTGTTTTTTTTTTTTAAATGTTGTGTTTATTCAAAATACAGAAAAACCTCACAAATTAAATTTTTGATAGGTAAGCCCATTCATTTACCTAAATTTCATCTATAAAATAAATCTACACCCCTGACGCAAATTCTGTTTTTTTTTTTTTTGTTTTTTTTTTTAATGGCTAATGGGCAAGGAAAGCCGTCTGTGCTGGAGGATGCTACTTTAAGCATCCCTCTGTAAATTACTTTATTAACTTTTTTCTCTGGTCCTGTGCTCCTTAAAAAATAAATCCACTGTTTTGGTGTTCAATAAGCAACATGCCACCATCTTACCCTCTCTTCTGGAGCGTGCATATGCAAGTCAAAGAATCATACTGAGGCACAAGAGATCCCTGGCTGTTTAGATTCTCCTAACAGCTTCTTTCTTTGCATGCCACAGACACATACAGTGCAGAAGACAAGTACAAAATGTGGATGAGACATCGCTACAATAGCTGTGCGGCCTGCATTCTGGATCTCTTGCAGCACAGCTCTTTTTCTAATCAGGTTAGTGGTGTTTCCCTTCATGTGACAGATGTGAGAACATTTGGTAATGCAGACATTAAACAATCCCTGACTAGGAGACTATTTTGGCCAAATATATCAGATGTATGTGATGTGGTATAAACCTTTCATGACTGGATAATAGAAGCTGAAATGTAGATGGGCTGCATGCTTGACATACTTATTTTAGAACCCCTTCCCTTGTTCATACCTGTGGTCGAAATTCAAATACATAATCTGCTTTCGTTGTATAAACTTGGTTTTTGTGGGTCTTTTGAGCTGCATTTGCTTTTTTTGTTTTTTATGCCAGTAGGTTAAAAAGTCTGGTAGTGTTCCCCTTGGTAAAGAAATGTCTGCCACTAAAGATTTACAGCAGTGGGCATAATCATGTGTGGATCAGACAGCTCAGTGTTTGCCTGTACATGGCATATTGAAATAGGTCTTGGAAACAGAAAGTGTCAGTTTTGACAATTATTGTCCATTTTCCCTAGTGATTATTCTCCCGTAAACACCTAAGTGAATGTATTGGGGAGAATATGTTTTCTTTGTGCTCTGATTGAAATTTTTTGCAGTTTTGGTCAATGCTTTTAACCCAATGACATCTCTTCTTACTAAAGGAGCTTGCCCTATGCACACTGATGAAGTTCATCCAGCTGGAAGGAAAATTCCCTCTGGAAAATTCAGAATGGAAAGATAGCTACCGGTTTCCTAGAGAACTGTTAAAAGTAAGGTTTGTCATTGTGAAAGTTTTGCTACTGACTGTTTTGTGGTCGATATTTTTTTGTCATTGCTGACTGCTGTGTATTTTAGTTTGTTATAGATAATTTGCTGCAGGAGGAAGCAGACTGTACCCTATTGATCACACGTTTCCAGGAATACTTGGAATATGATGATGTTCGTTATTATACAATGACTGTGACTAATGATTGTGTTTCGCGGGTACAGCAAAAGAACAAACTGGTACGTAAGCTAGCCTTCTCTGCAGTAGCCATATTCCTAATCACATTGCAGTGACTTTTCAAATGAATTGCGGCAACTGATTGTCGTCCCGTGATTCATCAATGCAACTTCTACTCTATGGCCACTAAGTCGCCACGATCAGTTGCTGTGACATCACCCTATAAGATTGGCCTGAAAGATGTGGGCTGGAAAGAATGATGCCCCATAATACAATACTTACATTTATAAATTATTTCTGAAACTTTTTTTGTGTAAGTATTGTAGTACTGGTATGGGGACGTTCAGTGATTTGCAGCACCATGCTTAAAATATAATTAAACATTAAGCAACCCTATACATTTGTTTAGACCAGCATGGCTTTATGTTGGGTTAGTTAATGTGAATCATATTTTCTTAATATTTAAATAAGTAATAAAGTATAAATAGTAGTTATGATACTGTTGTTATGCAAACCATTTCTTTACTTTTAAGAAATTTAAGACCTGGTTAATAATATATTTAATGCACTATGGTATGCGATTCGGCAAAAGTATTTTGTACAGATATACTTAGCAAAGGAAACATTTCAGCAGGTGCTGGCATTTATCCCTGACTGCATTCAATCTCTTACACAACATTGCTTTAACTCAGATCAAGTTTAATTTAATTTAGTAAGGCAGTAGCACATGACTTGATATTAAGGGGGTTTGATTAAGCTTGCTGGGTGGGAGCCAAAATACCCAGAATTTTTCCTCATTGGTTTCAGTAGTAGCTATCACTAAGAACTTTAGCCATAGCTTTTGTTTTCCATGAAATTTCTCTTAACTGGACCAATTTAAGATTTGTTTTGTTTTTTTCCCTTAGGTCTTGCCACCAGTTTTCCAAACCAATGTCTTTTGCTTGCTTTCCTCTATTAACATACCAGTTGAGGAGAGTGCTTTGGGAAATTTCCTTGTAACCAAGAATGGTAAGACAATTCCTCATTCCTGTACTGCCTTTAAGGAGTTCTGTTTATTATATTTTTATTATTCATTATGCTTAGAACAAAGGACGACCTATGCTAGGCCCCCTACTACTCCCTGTTGGCTACTGACCAAATTATCATCTTATTAAGCTATTCACATACTCGATAACTTCAAGCTATGCCTTAAGGTAAAACTACACAGGAGATTTTGATCACATTTTTTGGGTTCGATTTTATGCACCTTGCCATGCACCATGCAACGGCACCAGATTTGTAGGATCCTACAAAATCTGATCCCCTTATTGTATAAGCTATATTATATATAATAGCTATAATGTAAAGTCTGATCAGATAAAGTAAGATGGTATAGTTTGTTCATGCATCTACATTCAACGTATTTTAATGGGAAAGGTCGTTAGACACCATCAGATGTTACAGTTGGATGCAAACATGCCATGCTGCGTCTTCATCCAACAGTCGTGTTGCATTGGATGGAAAACTTTCCATTTTCTAATTTACATATTAGTTTTTTTGTATCGGTCCCATTATATTTTGACCCATGCGACTGCATCCAAATGTGTCGATCCAACACCAGCCTACAAAATCTCCTGCGGAGTTTCTAGCAAATAAATCATGATGCTGCTGTTGGACTCCGGGGGTTTTAAAGGAGAAGGAAACCCTTTTGGCGCAAAACCCCTCCCCGGCCTACCTCTCACCCGGGTAAATGCCCCTAACTTGTTAGTCACCCCTCCGTGCAGGTCCTCTCTTGCCAAGTTCACTGGTGCCATCTTCGTCCGAGCACTCTTCTTCCTGTACTGTTTGGCGGCGCATGCGCAGTAGGAGGCATTTGCTGGTTGGATCTACTGCACGTGCGCCCGAATTTCGCAAAGTTTACGATTTCTTTTTTCGGAAACTTTGTGACTTTCGGCGCATGCGCAGTAGATCTAACTGGCAAATGCCTCCTACTGCGCATGTGCCGCCAAACACAGGAAGAAGAGCGATTGGACGAAGACGGCGCCCGTGAACTCTGCAAGAGAGGACCTGCACGGAGGGGGGATTTGGGGCATTTGCCTGGGGGGGGAGGTAGGCCAAGAGGGAAGGGGGGCCTACGGGGGAGGGGGTTTTGCAGCAAAAGAGTTTCCTTCTCCTTTAAACAATCCAAAACTGCAGTGGTGCAAAGTCAACACATACATAAAAATTACGAAAACAAAGTAATAGGGAGATCATTTTGTATTAACCTTATTTTAATGTTGTAATTGTAAAAGCTAATTCTAAGCACATTTCTCTTACGGCCTCGGGGGACACAGGAACTGTAGGGTTAAGCTCCTCCCTCCAGGAGGCAGGACACTGAGAACAAAAAAATCTGGGCTCCTCCTCTCCCCCTATAGCCCTCCTGCTTAACTCCCACAACTCAGTTTTTCAGTGTCCTGCATCCAAGGAGGTAGGGCTTGGCCTCTAGGAGGCCCCACGCAAGGATTCTACGGTCAGCGCTTAGCGCTGACACCCGGGGTAAGAGGCCGGAGTCAGGTAACAATCCTGCACTCTAAAGGTGAGCCCCCGCCGCGGGATTCCTCGTCTGGGGTTTTGTAAGGCTTGCTGCAAGCGGACCACCCACCATTCTAGGGCCTGCCGACAGGGCAGAGACTAGGGTTGGCCAGACGGAGAGGCTCGTGAGGGAGAGCTGATGTCCCCTGTTGATGGCCTCTCATCTCACGGGACTCCTCGGGGTAAGTAGGCAGCAGGGGGTGGCTCAGTCTCGCCCTCCCGGAAAGTGGGTGAATTGCCTACTCTTTCCCCCCCTCCCCCCTCATGCAGCCTAGTCCGGAGCGCCACCTGGGAGGGAGTGGCGCAGGGCAGTCTATGCGCACGGCAGGCTAAGGCGCGCTGTGCCGTTGGAGGGGAGCAAGCGTATAGAGTGACGTCACTCTCTTCTCTTCCCGGTTTGCGCTCTTCGCGCCGAAAGGGGAGTTTTCTTCTGACGCTTCCTGGGAGGCTCCAGCTGGCACGCTTACTGCGCAATTGCGAGACGGCGTTGGAACTGCTAAACGCTGCTCCCTCCAGGCACGCGGACGTTCTTAGGGCTGCTAGGACAGGTCTGTGGGGTATTTTTTTCTGCTGAACGCATATTGCCAGGGGTCAGGCCTGCAGGGAAACATGTTTTCCAGGGGAGGGAGGGCGAAGGCCACTGCTGCCGTGACCTATCTTGCCTGCACCTTATGTAGTGCAAAGTTTGCCAAGGGACAGGGGGACCCTGTCTGTGCAGCATGCGCAGCTTCAGGGGAATCATCTGCCCCCTTCATTGCACCTGAGGTCGCAGACCAAAGGGAAATTATTAATGCTTCATCTGCCTCTGGGGGCTCGGCGGGCGCTACAGCATCCCAAGCCTATACTGTGGGGGATGTTCCTCCACCCTGGGCGTTGCAGCTGTCCCAATCCCTGGCTAACTTGCAGGGAATTGCGAATCTTTCCACTTCATTGGATAGGTTCGTATCTCAATTATCTGTTCAGCCCCAGACCAAGCATAGGAAGGTATCCAGCAAGAGAAAGCACCTTCTTTCCACGTCGTCTGCAGAATCGGCCGACGACATTGGCGTCTCTGATTTCAGTGAGGGGGAAATTTCTTCCTCTTCATCTGAGGACATTCCTGATCCCGACAGGGAGGTCCCTCATGATATTGAGGGTCTCATTAGGGCCATTAAAACTTCCCTACAGCTGGAAGAAACATCTGGTTCTGGTTCTAGGGCTAAGGGTCCATTTAAGCGCCAGCGCAAGCAATCTGCTGAGTTTCCCTTTCATGATCAGTTGGGGGAGATTATCCAGCAGGAATGGGACTGTCCAGAGAAGAAGTTTCAGCCTTCTCGTAGGTTTTCCCGTTCTTATCCCTTTGCTAAGGAACTTACAGAAAAATGGGGGGTTCCTCCAGCAGTCGATGCTCCAGTGTCACGTCTTTCCAGGAATACAGCACTACCCGTTCCAGACGCCGCAGCCTTCAAGGATCCCAGCGATAAACGTCTGGAGGGATTCTTACGCTCTATCTTTATTTCTACAGGTTCTGCCTTCAGGCCTGTCATTGCAGCAGCCTGGGTCAGCAGGGCTATGGCGGACTGGGTTCAGGAGCTACTAGATGGGATCAGAGATAATGCATCTCGGACGGATCTATCCGCACTGGCAAACCAGGTTTTGGATGCCAATGCATTTTTGGGCGATGCCCTCCTTGACTCCCTACAGGCTTCGGCCAGAACTTCTGCAACAGCGGTAGCGGCGCGCAGAGCGCTCTGGCTCAAGCATTGGACAGCTGATCTCAGCTCCAAGAAGGCTCTAACCTCCTTGGCCTTCAAAGGCAAGCGACTGTTTGGCGAGGAGCTTGAGAAGATAATATCGCAGGCTACTGGGGGAAAGAGCACCTTGTTACCCCAGCACAAGCCCCGCCTTAATACAGGACAGAGAAGGGGTAGGTTTTTTCGTGGCCAAGGCTTCAGATCAGCCAAGGGGGCTTCTTCTCCAGCTTCCTCTCTGCCAAGGAGCAGGTTCCAACACAAGAACCGTCAGGGATGGCAGCCTCGTAAGAACCAACAGAAGCCTTCTACAGACAAGTCTCTGTCCCAATGACAGGACAGGCCCTCCACTCCCAGACCAGGTGGTGGGGGGACGCCTACGCTGGTTTCGGGAGGTGTGGCGCGAATCTGTGTCGGACGCCTGGGTTCACGAACTAGTGGCGGAGGGGTACAAACTAGAGTTTCTGTCCCGTCCTCAGGATCGATTCTTTCTCTCAAGGGTGCCTCAAGGAGATCCAAAGAGAGAGGCATTCTTCACGGTGGTATCAGGACTACTCCACGCTGGGGTCATCGTACCGGTACCAGAAGACCAACTCTTCCAGGGCTTCTACTCGAATTTATTCGTGGTTCCCAAGAAGGATGGGTCATTCCGTCCAGTATTGGATCTCAAGGGGCTGAACAAGTTCATCAGATACCGTCGGTTTCGCATGGAGACCATTCGTTCCGTGATACGATCTCTGAGAGAGGGCGAATTCTTGGCGTCTTTGGACATCCAAGATGCGTACTTACATGTTCCCATTTGGCCAGGACACCACAGATTTCTACGGTTTGCGTTCTTCCAGCAACACTACCAATTTGTGGCACTTCCCTTCGGCCTTTCTTCGGCTCCGAGGGTGTTTACCAAGATCATGGCAGCAATGTCGGCGGTCCTGCGTTTACAGGGCATTTCCATCACGCCGTACCTAGACGACATTTTGGTGAAGGCGGCATCCCTGAAGGAAACCCAGGACCATCTAGCGATTACCATCAGAACATTGGAACAATTCGGGTGGTTGATCAACAGGAGGAAATCATTTCTCCTTCCTTCCCAGGTCATGCAGTTCTTGGGACTGATCCTAAACACATGCTCACAGAGAGTGGTCTTGCCACAAGAGAAGCAGGAAAAGATGCGACGATTCGCTCGGCAGCTCAAACAGATCAGGACGCCGTCGATCCGGTTTGCCATGCGGGTCCTTGGGCACATGGTGGCAACCATGGAGGCAGTACCCTTTGCGCAGTTTCATCTACGGCCGCTGCAACTATGCATCCTGAGGAATTGGAGGAGCTCCTCTCTGGATCAGAGGTTCACACTGGATCAGGTTACACTGCGGTCACTACAGTGGTGGTTGAACCCTCTACATCTGGCCAGGGGGCGGAGGTGGGGAGAGACTCGGTGGGTGATTCTCACCACCGACGCCAGCCTGACCGGATGGGGGGCAAGGTTCGCGCAGAGGTCAGCCCAAGGAAGATGGTCTCCCGTGGAGTCCAGGTTACCCATAAACGTTCTAGAACTCAGAGCAATTTACCTCGCTCTGCGACAGTGGGAGGATCTTCTGACAAATCTCCCCGTGAGGGTGCAGACCGACAATGCGACCGCGGTCGCATACATAAATCACGAGGGGGGAACCCGCAGCTCAGCAGCCTGGTTGGAAGCAGAGAGAATCCTGTCTTGGGCGGAAGCTCGAGTACCAGAGATTTCGGCGGTATACATCCCAGGCATCCAAAACTGGGAGGCCGACTACCTAAGTCGTCATCGTCTAGATCCGGGGGAATGGGAACTCATCCCAGAGGTGTTCGACATGATAGCGCAAAGGTGGGGACAGCCGGAAGTCGATCTCATGGCGTCTCGTTTCAACAGGAAAGCACCAAGGTTCTTTGCAAGAAGCAGAGACCCGCAGGCGGCAGGGGTGGACGCCATGACTCAACCGTGGCGGTTCCAACTCGCATACGTATTTCCGCCCATTCCAATGCTGCCTCGAGTTTTAAGGAAGTTTCGTCAGGAGAATCTGCGGTTGATCGTAGTGGCCCCCTTCTGGCCCCGGAGGGCATGGTTCACGGACCTCATAACACTCTCCTTCGGCAATTGGTTTCATCTGCCGAGGCGTCCAGACATACTCCAGCAGGGTCCAATATTGCATCACAATCCGGACGTACTAACTTTGACGGCGTGGCTGTTGAGACCGCTATCCTGAGGGGTAAGGGGTTGCCAGACACGGTCATCGACACTATGATTAAGGCAAGGAAGCCGTCATCGGCCTCGGCTTATTATCGAGTATGGAGGGCATACGCATCCTGGTGCGATTCTAAGGAGGTTCCCTTTGACCAGTTCGATCTTTCTCGTATCCTTCTGTTTTTACAGAGGGGTCTTGAAGGGGGATTGAAGGTAGCATCCCTGAAGGTGCAGATTTCAGCCTTGTCAGTACTTTTTCAGGATCGACTGGCGTTAAGGGACGATGTTCGCACTTTCATTCAGGGAGCTGCACATGTGGCACCTCCCCGCAGAAGACCAGTCCCAACATGGGACCTCAATTTGGTGCTTAGATATCTCCAAGATGCTCCATTTGAGCCACTCGGTTCGGTTAACCTCCCGATATTGACTTGGAAGGTTGTCTTCCTCATGGCCATTGCATCGGCCAGGAGAGTTTCAGAGTTGAGGGCACTCTCCATATCTCCACCACTCATGGTCTTTCACCAGGACAAGGTGGTGTTACGGACGGTGCCTTCTTTCCTTCCTAAGGTGGTGTCTTCCTTCCACGTCAACCAACCTATTGTGGTGCCATCGTTTTGTCCAGAACCGAGGAATGAGAAGGAGAGACGTCTTCATTCCCTGGATGTTGTCAGGGCCTTGTCAACATATGTGAAGAGAACTTCTGCCTTTCGAAAGTCCGAATCCCTATTCGTGATTCCCTCAGGTCCTCGGATGGGGACAGCGGCGTCCAAGGCTACTCTGTCACGGTGGATCAGAGAGGCAATTCGGCAGGCATACTTAGCTGCTATAGGGGGAGAGGAGGAGCCCAGATTTTTTTGTTCTCAGTGTCCTGCCTCCTGGAGGGAGGAGCTTTACCCTACAGTTCCTGTGTCCCCCGAGTGCCTAGAGAGAAAGAGATTTAACGGTAAGTTATACTAAAAATCTCCTTTTCCAACATATATTCATTGTTAGTAGCTTCCGTTTTCCTATTTACCCTGTTTAGCTAAATAAAGAGCAAAAACCATAGATTTTTTTTTATGATTAAAGGAACAGTAACACCAAAAACAGAAAGTGTATCAAAGTAATTATAATATAATGTGCTGTTACACTGCACTGGTAAAACGCGTATGTTTGCTTCAAAAAGACTACAATAGTTTATACAGACAAGCTGCTGTGTAAAGCCTTGGGGGCAGCCATTCAAGCTGGGAAAAAAAGAAGAAAAGGCACAGGTTTCATAGCAAAAAACAGATAAAACACTATTGTAATAGACAGGGCTTCTCTGTTATGTGCTATGTAACCTCTCCTCTGCCTTTTTTTCCAGCTTGAATGGCTGCCCCCGTGGCTACAAAGCAGCTTATTTATACAAACTACAATAGTCTTTCTGAAACAAACACCCATCTTTTACCAGTGCATGCTCGTATATTCTATTTTAATTACTTTAAAATGCTTTAATTTTTTGGGTCTCACTGTTGCTATAAACAATGGACAAAAAGTACATTTGACACAAGTCCTATTCATTGCACTCCAATTGAACAAGAGGATATAATGCCCCTTTAAAACAATGTAGAAGAAGGCAGGCTTTCATGCTTCTTCCCATGTATACCAGGGTACAGAAAGTTTCAATAGCTTTGGGGTTTACATCCCTTGTAACCCAAACCAGTAAATAGTAGTCCTTCAGGAACACCCACCCACAAGAATAAGGACAAAGAGCTTTTGTGCGTATATTTTTGGATCTCAAAACATATGCTCAATACTGTATGAAGTGACAGGGAGAACTTGATACCACTGTCATAAGTACTGAGGAAGCAGGCCCCAAGGCCATGGGGAGACCAGCCTGGCTTCTGGGGAGGGTTGCAGGTGACGACACAAAATTGCGGTGAGGGCTCCCAAAGTTACACCCCTGACTGATAATTTAGAATCAGACCTGGGAATAAATTGAAGTGGCAAGGGTATGTAAAAAATATTTTTTCTTTTCCCACCGACAGTAAATAATGAAGACTGGAAACCGTCAAAACTAAAGGTAAGTGTTTTTGTTGCATGATTGAATACCAGGAAACGTGTCCTGCTTGCTGTTAGTCATTATATTTTTTATTCTTGTCTTTAGGACCATAAAAGGGTGTTTGAGAGGGTCTGGATGATCTTCCTGAAGCACCAAGTGAGTACAGAGTATGCCTTTACTAAAGGTGACTCTGAGTTTGCCTGTTTGCTCATTATCGCAACAAATATGATTTCCGCTGTTTAATTTCATTTCAGCTCTCGGTCAGTCTGTACAAGAAGGTGCTATTGATCCTGCATGAAAGTATCCTGCCACATATGAGCAAACCCACCCTAATGATAGACTTCCTAACTGCAGCCTATGATGTTGGTAAGTGATAATAAGGGTAATGTAGTAAATCTTGAAAAGTTTGTACCAGGACTAGTAATCCATATCAGCCAGTAGTATTTACTGAGCACTCGTTTGAAAGAAAAATGTGCTTATTTTCATTGCTAGACCAGCTGCGACTGTTGTTAATTGTAGTCGTTATATATAACTTTTATTTTTACCAGGTGGAGCCATCAGTCTACTAGCCCTTAATGGACTCTTCATTTTGATTCATCAGCATAATCTGTAAGTTTTCAAGTGTTATAATGATAACTGGTAACATATGTTAACATATAATTTGGTGTTGGGGATGTGATATTCATACACTTGCATTACTATTTCTTTATTTGGAGCACATTATGCATTGTTGATTGATCTGTATGTGATCTTTTTTCATTATAGGGAATACCCAGATTTTTACAAGAAGCTTTACTCTCTTTTGGAGCCCTCAGTTTTCCATGTAAAATACCGTGCTCGTTTCTTCCACCTGGCCAACATGTTTTTGTCTTCCACGTAAGTTCAAAGACATAACCTATTGCATTAATTGACTGTGGCTGTCTGTAAAGCTCGCTTGCTTATTTTTTTTTTCTTGTATGTCCAAGGCATTTACCGGTTTACCTTGTTGCGGCATTTGCAAAGCGCCTGGCCAGACTCTCCCTGACAGCCCCTCCTCAGGTGCTTTTGATGATTATCCCATTTATCTGTAACCTGATCCGCAGGCACCCAGCTTGTCGTGTTCTCATTCATCGCCCCAGCGCTGGAGGTGAGTGTTCAGTCAGGCTAGAGTTTGTATTAAGGCGGGGGAAATCATCAGTTTTTACATTATCTTTCTGTGTTTTCATATAAATCTGTTCCTGGAGGAACGTGCATTGCGGAAAGATTGCTGAATGGTTTTATTGTAGTTTTGCTTCTGCTGTTAAATGTCTGCCTGTACTATTATTTACTTGCTGCAGGTGGAGTCTTATTCCTGCGAAATAAAGCTACAACCTTAGTTGTTGTAGTTTTTAAACCTCTTGGGTTCATGGTCTGTCTGGAGACCAACTTTTGGCTGGCTCCTTTTTATATGACATTTAGGTTACTGATCTTTATAACTCTATCCTAATGCTTTAGCTTCCACAACACATTAAAAAAACAGAAAATAAGGGTTCACTCCAAAGTCCATACTAGATGGTATGTAGTCTAGGCTGTGTGGGGAAAACACACGCACGTAAGTATATGAAGCACGGTGCCAATCCTCTTTAAGTGATAAATATTAGGTACAGTCTTTATTCAGGGCCTACTGGTTTCTTGTACCTTGCAGTCTCATAAAACTGTTATTGAGTTCTTGGTATTTATTTTAGATCTGGCAACTGATCCTTACATCATGGAAGAGCAAGATCCTGCCAAGAGCCAAGCATTGGAAAGCTCTCTGTGGGAGCTGGAGGTAATAAATACAGTTTTCAATTTCGGAAACCCTTTTTATATAGTTGATTCTGGGATTACAGTACATATGTCTGTGTTATGTATTGTGTGTCTGAAATAGCTGCGGAATATATGAAATTGGGCAAGTTGGTCTATTCTATAACTTGTTAAAATAGAGTAATATGCCCAAAGCACAAATTACATTTTGAAGGCAAGAATGCAGTAAATTGTTCACGCCTTTGATAAAACACACATGTAGTCATCACAGGGATGGACGACCGCACAGAAGATGTTGCTGTCACCATTGTTACAGAAGAAAGGGGACCAGATTGTAATTTAAGAACATTCTGAGTCTTTGGTCCATGATGCATATTTTTTTGCATTTTACGTGTTTTATTAGTTTCATAGACAAGTCAATAATAGAGCAGTACATAAACAAAATTCCAAAATATTGAATGTAGAAGCATAAAAATGCAGTAACAGATGTTGATCTTCATGAACAAACATAGAGCAATAGAGATCCAAAAAAAATCATAAGTTGATTTGAACACAATAAAAATCACATTAGAGCAAAGAAAAATACACGGAAGAGATATAACATTAAAACACTCAGAACTTCAAATGGAAAAAGAGAAAATAAATACATAATTCCCAGGAAATATTTTGACTTTCAATTCCGTTATTCAGATGTATATTTATTTTTTAATAAAAAGAAATGAGCCATTTTAAGAACGAGATTTAAGAACTGGTGTTTTGAAGGGGCTGTTCACCTTCCAAACACTTTTTTTCAATTGAGTTGTTTTTTAGTTCACCATAAATAAATACTTTTTTTAATTACTTTCCATCTTTTATATTTTATTGTTTTCCCAAAATTGAAGTTTAATGTTCGTCTCTAGTGTTAGTCTGGCAACGCCGTAATCCATGTTCTGATTCTGACCTGTTACAATTTGCTACATTTATTTGATATAATTAGTTGATAGATTTCTCAGCAGTATCTGTGGAATATTCGCAACTATTGTATCAATTCTAACAGCTGCCTTTAATGAAGCTCAGGGATTCTGCTCAGCAGGGACAAATATAACAAATGGATCAATTAAATGTATACATTCAGAACAGTTAACGGGTCGGCAAACCAAAAAATGGTTTATAAGACTTTCACCATGTTTCTGGATGCTGCATATGTGCAGTGCCACTCTTGAGGACTTTCTTGTCCCCTTAAGTTCATTGAACAGCCCAGTTACAAAGCTGAAGGGAACTAAGGGGTAAATGATGGTGTGCAGCCAATTAAAACTCTACCCACAGACATTCAATAAGAGGAGACATAAGAACACTACTCTGGAGGCTGACATAGTTTGAGTTGAAAAGAAATGAAAACACACTTAAATTCAAATATGTGCCAAGGAAATTCAATTTTCTGCAGATGTCCATATTTATTAAAGGATACTTAATAATTAATGTCTCGTAATTCTGTGGCATTGTCTTAGCTATTATTGCCTGTGTTTAGTTTATATTTAAGTGTCCGTATTTTGTATTCTGCAGGTTCTACAGCAGCACTATCATGGTGATGTTGTGAGAGCTGCCAATGTGATCAGCAGGCCACTGTCTGCACAGGAAAGTGATATATCTGGGCTGTTAGAGATTTCATCCTGTGAGGTAAGATAAACTCTGACTGAAGCAACACCACGGAAATACAAAATTAGCAAAAGTACATTTCTCCCCAAAGCATTCAGTTCAGAGTCTGCTTGCTTTAGTTCCTGCAGTGCCAGCAGTTCTCTCCTTCTTCTCATCAGTGGACTGGAAAATGCAGTCTAGAAAGAGGTTGCATTTGTAATTATGTAGTTTAAACCACAACCACTTAACCAAACATCATTTTAACTCGCATTCAGATCTGCATGTGGTAGTGAGTCTTATGAGCCTTGTGCTCATACCTCACATTTAGTTGTATGACACTGAGCTTAGTGCATAGAAAGTAAAAATCTGTATGCAATTTCCTGGTACAAGAAATAATATATAAAGCTTAAGCGGTCCATATATTTGTTTATATCTTAAATGGAATGTGCAGAATAGGGAAACATAAGGAAGAGGTGGATAGATCTAAAAGAGAGATTTTTGTACTTACTGTTAAATCTTTTTCTCTTGTCCTATATTGGGGGACACAGGCACCATGGGGATGAAGATCCTACAGCTGGAGATGGACACTAAGTTGCAAATTATGGCTCCTCCTCCTGCCCTGGGCTTCATCCCCTGCCTCCTCCTACTACCCTCAGTTTCAACCGAAGAAGGAGCAAAACAGCCCAAGACAGAAGAGGATTTCAACAATACAAACCACCCAAAATCGTAGAATTTTTTTATTTTTTATTTTTTTTGGATGAACAAAAAACCACCAACTTTTGAACAAGGAACACAATCTAGTTGCGAAAAAAGCAGTGTCAGTATCGGGAGGGAAGGCCTGTGTCCCCCAATATAGGACAAGAGAAAAAGATTTAACGGTAAGTACAAAAATCTCTTTCTCTTGCCTAATTGGGGGACACAGGCACCATGGGGATGTCCCAAAGCACCCCCTGAGGGCGGGACACTGTCTCTCAAGGTACCGGGCTAATCACAGCCCTTAGGACCTTTCTCCCGAAGGCGGCTTCGGCTGAAGCGTGAGTGTGGAGCCTGTAGAAGCGAGTGAATGTATGGAGGGACGCCCACGTGGCCGCTCTACAAACTTGATCTGCTGAAGCTTGCTGTCTGACGGCCCACGATGTGCTGAGAGAGCGTGTAGAGTGAGCTCTCACCTTGATCGGGGGTTCTTTCCCTTTGACAGAGTAAGCTCTGGAGATGATCGAGCGGATCCATTTGGATAAAGTCGTCTTGGCAGCTCTAGTACCCCTTTTAGGGCCGTTAGGAATGATGAATACGGCGTCCATCCTCCTGATGTTTTCAGTACCTTTCAAGTAGAAAGAGATTGCTCTGACGACATCTAATTTGTGAAGTTTGTGCTCAATAGGGCCTGTAGGATTTGGGCACAATGACGGTACGACAATGTCCTGGTTTAAGTGAAATTCCGAGACCACCTTGGGTAAGAAGTCCGGTGTGGGTCTGAGAACGACTTTATCCATGTGAACAACAGTGAAGGGAGATTTGCATGAGAGTGAGGCAAGTTCTGAAACCCTCCTGGCAGAAGTGATGGCCAAGAGGAAGAGAACCTTTTCTGTAAGCGTAGACAGAGGAATCTGGTCCAAAGGGTTCTTCCTGCAGGACAGAAAGCACCAAATTAAGGTCCCGTGGAGGAACCGGGCAGCGATAGGGTGGGATCAAACGTGTTGCACCCTGGAGGAATGTTGGAATTCAATGCCAGCTTTTCCTGTAGTAGAATGGACAAGGCCGAAACTTGAACTTTCAGAGAACTCAAGGCCAAACCCTTCATAAGACCGTCTTGTAAAAAAGATAGTATCTCACCTTCCTTCGCCCGCTGAGGGTCTACACCCTTGTGTTCACACCACGCTATGAAGGTTTTCCATGCTCTGTGGTATATCTTCGCCGAAACGGGTTTTCTTGCGCGTAGCATAGTCGGAATGGCGTTTTCTGGCGCTCCTGATTTTCGTAGAATCAAGGCTTCAAGAGCCACGCCGTTAAAGCCCACAGATGAGAACTCGGGTGAGCGACCGGGCCCTGAGTGAGAAGGTCTTCCCTTTGAGGTAGATGGAAGGGTTCGTCTACCGCCATTGCTACTACGTCCGCGAACCACGACCTCCGGGGTAAAATAAATTGAGGGTAGTAGGAGGAGGCAGGGGATGAAGCCCAGGGCAGGAGTAGGAGCCATAATTTGCAACTTAGTGTCCATCTCCAGCTGTAGGATCTTCATCCCCATGGTGCCTGTGTCCCCCAATTAGGCAAGAGAAAGGGGAATGTCTTTGTTTGTGCTGTGGGTACATTAGAATTGTACACATATACTGTAATTATTGATGTGAATAGTGTTAGAACCTTATACTAACCTTATACTAAAGCTTCTGCTACTTGCTTACAAATTGCACACATCATTTAAAGGAACATTACCAAGGGTTTTAAAGGAATGACAATATAATGTAGTGTTGCCCTGCACTGGTAAAACTGGTGTTTTTGCTTCAAAAACACTGATAATTTATATAAACAAGCTGCTGTGTAACCATGGGGGCAGCCATTCAAGCACAGGATACACAGTAGATAACAGATAAGTTCTGAAGAATCCCATTGTATACTAAAGAGCTTATCTGTTGTGTAACCTGTGCCTTTTATCCAGCTTTGAATGGCTGCCCCCATGGCTACACAGCAGCTGATTTATATAAACTAGAAGCAAATAAAATAGTTTTACAAGTGCAGCACATTATCATATCATTACTTCAAAATACTTTTATTACTGTTCCTTTAATGCATATCACTTGAAACGTTTAAATTTATGTCAGATATAGATTGTCAGTTTCCTTTGTGATAACCTTTTTTTTTTCCTCTTTAAATCAAGCTCTATGACAAGGAGATGAAGAAGAAGTTTAAGTCCGTTCCTTTGGAATATGAACCCGTCCGTGGCCTTCTTGGATTAAAATCTGATATTACTGCTCAACACTTCACATTTTGAATTTGATTAGTGCGTAATAAAGATTGGCAGAATGGATTAGTATGTGTGTTTATTTTTTTAATCTTCTTGCATTCAATGTAAAAAAAAAAAGGGAAGTAAACTAAATCATAATTACTCAATAGATGCAAACTGAGATTATATATAATCATGATATAGATTGATGTCCCAAATCTGTTTTAGACCTGCCTCTGTAAAGTCTGTTCACTTGAGTTCTTCTACTAAAGCTATAGGACCTATTATCCAAAATGCTTCGGACCTTGGGTTTTCCAGATAAGGAGTACTTCCGTAAATTGGATCTCTATACTTTCTGCAGAAAAAGTATTTAAACATGAAATAAACCCAATAGAATTGTTTTGCCTCCAATAAGGATCAATTATATCTTAGCTGGAATCAAGCGCAAGATATTGGTTTATTATTACCGAGAAAAGGGCAATATGTTTTAACATTTTTAATTACTTGATTATAATGGCTTCTGTGGGAGATGGCCCTCCCAAAAGTCAGAGCTTTTTGGATAACGGATCCTATACCTGTAATTGCCTGAGCAGCTCATTACTGCAGTTGGGCTTCTCTGAAAGAGAGTAATTCATGCTTCTGTGTTTTTGTTTGTTTATGCCATAAGCTTAAAAAAACTTTAGCATTCTACAGTGTCCTATTTAGACACAGCAGTCCATGCACCCCAACACGGGTAGCTACCAGTAATTTTACATTGGTAAATCTCACCAACATTTGTCCCTGACAAACTGCATATGGATTTAATCTCAAACTATGGGCCGGTGGTCTCCTTATGGCAGTGGTTGTCAGACATTTTTGGTTCAAGCTCCGGTAAGAACCAATCTTTGTTTAGGGCCCCCTTATCTTAGATTAATCTCACAGATAATGGACATCCTTGATATATTAATCATTCAGCCACAATGCCCACAAGCTAAAAGCTGTAAACTGGTTGATTAACATGATTTCTAATAACGTAGGAGTTAGTAGAAATGTTTGAAAAATAGTAACATACACACAAAAGAAAGGATACATATTGTAGACAAACAAATTATCCTTTACACTGCTATGAAGCTCTGGTTTGTCCATTGACTTTAGTTATAAACTAATTCCTACATTAAGCTATACAGTTATGTTCAGAATAATAGCAGTCCGACATCACTATCTTATCAATCACTGTTTATGTGAAGCCAAGCTATCGGCAAGAAACCCCCGCAAAGTCCCATTGTTTAAGAAAAAAAAAAAGTGTGTTGAACAGGTTACAATTTGCCAAAGAACACATTGATTGGCCTAGAGAAATGGCGCAACATTTTGTGGACTGATGAAACAACATTGTTCTTTTTGCGTCTAGGGGCCGCAGATAATTTGTCAGACGACCCCCAAACACTGAATTAAAGTCACAGTACAATGTGAAGACAGTGAAGCATGGTGGCACAAGCATCATGATATGGGGATGTTTCTCATACTATGGTGTTGGACCTATTGATCTCATACCAGGGATCATGGATCAGTTTCAGTCCATTAAAATACTTGGAGGTCATTTTGCCTTATGCCAGAAATGCCCTTGAAATGGGTGTTTCAACAAGACAACGACCCCAAACACACCAGTAAATGAGCAACATCTTGGTTCCAGACCAACAAGATTGATGTTATGGAGTGACCAGCCCAATCCCCGGACCATAATCCAATAGAAAACTTGTGGGGCGACATCAAAAATGCTGTTTCTGGGGCAAAACCAAGAAATGCAGAATTGTGTAATGTAACAGGTGTCAGAAGTTGGTTGACTCCATGTAACACAGATGTGCAGCAGATCTCAGAAACACGGATTATACAACTAAATATTAGTTCTGTCATTCAAAGGAAAGCAAAATCTTTCAGTTTATACTGTGAATGTCTGTAAAGAAGAATGCAGACACTGCTATTTTTTGAAACAGTCTAATATTCCCTTTTCTTCACTGTAAAGAATAACACAAATTTGATACATTTTTTTTTGTTTTTATTTAGAATAGAATGTGCAGTGTTCCCAATGCATTTGTGTTAATAGAAATAAAAGCTATAAGTATTTTGAACTTTATTCACTTTTTTTAAACACACTGCCATTATTCTAAACACAACTGTATTTTGTAATATTCTTTACAATGTAATGTTTCTATTGAAAATGGCTCACCGGTTGGTACAGTAGATTCCGTTCCTTAGCAATGTTATCCAGTTGTTGGGTCAGTAAAGCTTTCCCAGTCTGGTTCCGGAGGGTAAATGCTCAACATACAGTAGTTTGCGCTGCAATATTATGAGTTTTTGCAAGGTTTCACTCCGCTGTAAGTGTGGCCAGAGCACTATTCTTATTTCAAAGTCTTTTACAGGTATATCTCATGTATAGAAATGTGCTAATTTGGAGATTGTTTATTGCAGAATAATTTGGCAAACTAAAACAAGTGTGCAGCTGTATTTAGCTGCATGCTATGTATATTTTTCACTAGGTACTGCATTATTTAGTCTCCACACTTTTTCATGGTCCATTATTTATGCACAAATGTCTGTGTCTCCTGCAGGTTGTTAGTTAGCTTTATCAATGGATGATCTTGAAGAACAAACATCATGCCCCCTTATCAAAGCCAGCAGCTTGCTTCTCCATGTGCCCGACACCTCCACAGATAATTGATGTTTTATAACACTGCACATTAACTAGGAGACTGCGATGGTGAATGTGATGCTAAGAGCAGCATAAATCAAATGAAGTTTTATTTCATTTTTCATCTGATAGGAGGGGTGTTGGCTGTATTAGTAGGGTACTGAGCAAAAATTCGATTCAAGGATGCATTTCATTGTTTGAATAGTGATTAACTGTAAAAGCACCATCTTATATGTATTTCTATTTAATTCTATTCTCTCTGTATTTTCCCAAATTACTGGACCACAATATTATATGTATAATCCTGTAATGATGAAACAGTATCTTGATAGTAACTGAGCTGAATGAGTCAGTGCTGGTTTGGGTTTATTCAATGTTTAAATGTTTTTAGTTGACTTAAAAGAGAAGGAAAGGATAAATCACTGGGGGGGTGCAAATTGTTGGGCACCCCTCAGTGATTATGATCACTTACCTGATACCCCAGGCGGTTACTCCAGACTTAGGGTACTTTTGAGCAAGCACCATAGAGTGATCCTCTCCTTCCACTTCTTCATTCTTCAGTGCCTGGGGCAAACACTTGCACAGTAGAATGAAAAGACTGGATTTCTTATTAAAGTTTGGCTTTTCACTATACATACTCACCACAGTGGTGCTTGCTTAAGGGTCAGATTCGGGGAGATTAGTCGTCTGGCGTCAAATCTTCTCTTCTTCGGGGCGACTTATCTCCCCAAACTGCCTCCCGCGGCTAGATGGGCCTCATGAGGAAACTTCAGGCTACTTCTGAAAACAAAGTACCATCCCGCCGGCAATTTTCATTCTAGCCGGCAGGGGAGGCAGTTTGGAGAGCCCCGAAGTAGCCCCGAAGAAGAGGAGATTTGTCGCTGGTCATAGTGTGTGTCCTGACTCTAAATGTACACTGTGCCGGGGCAGTTTTTTGTTAAAAGGATCACCGGCCTGGGGTATCAGGTAAGTGATCTTAATCACTGGGGGGTCTAATATTTGGCAACCCCCATTGACTTATCCTTTCCTTCTCCTTTATGGTATGGATATCCAAAGTACAGAAAGATCCCTTATCTGGAAAACCCCCAAGTACCAAGCATTGTGTATAATAGATTCTATATTGTATTGCACTTTGTCATTATAATGTAATTTACATCTACACCTGCAGTTTAACTGGTTATTAGGATTTCAAGAATACAGGTCAATAGTCAGCGGGTTTACAGCTTTATTTTCATGTTTTAACCTGCCGTGTTTGTATTTAGCTGTCAGAGCTTATTTGATAGAAACGTGGTTGTGTTTTAGAAAGATCTCCTCAAAGTCCCCATATGTCGGTTTCTTGGAGAGCACATAAGGACACAGGACCTACCTGCTTCATGCATCTAGGCTACTTTGTTCTCTAGCTAGTGATAAATCACATCATGTTCATTTAAAGTTTGTTTACAACTGGGCAGAGCAACTGCCAGCTCAGAATAAACCGTCCCTTAATGGAAAAATCCCCAGCTGGTTATCTGCTCCCCAGTCTGTCAGCTGCTGTGAATTGACGGCAGAATAAAAATCAATCTTCACCCTGGATCTGTCGTTGGCAACAGCCAAAACCAAGTCTGTTATTAAAAGACATGGCAGTGCAGCTTTTAGATTTCTGTGTCGTTTGTTTCCTTCTAATAGAAGCCATGATGCACATTATCCTGAATCATATTATTGTTCTTTATGCCTGTCATCAGGGGTGACTTTCATAGTTGGCAGACTGGGTCCTATAATTTTTTATATATTTATTATATATGGAGAGCAACTGCAGAACAGTGAAATACTTTACTAATGTATACTGTTAATTTGGCTAGTGAAGTAAACTATAATGTTAAGCAACTTTCCATTATTCTTTAAAGGGGACCCGTCACCCCAAAAAATTATTCAAAATCCTTTTATCACATTAGTCAAGCAAAATAAACTTTAATTACATTATATAAATTATTTGAATCTTGTTTCCTTCAGTCTGGGAACTCCTAATTATAGCAGGAAGGAGCCATTTTGTGCACACTGTTATTAAGACAAGCCTTGTATCATCTCAGAATCTTGTTTGTGCACCAGAATGGGGGACCCGATGTCCATCCCCATGCTCTGGCTACACATTTAAATGGTGAAGAGAACGGGGGAATGTGTGGAGAGCAGTGACATCTAGGAAGTGCTAAATGGAAAGTGAAAGTAATTGTCTGCCCCGCCTCTATGCCTAAGGCATAGAGGAGTGGCAGACAATATTTGATTGACAGCTGAGATTTTTAAATGAGCTTACAACAGCTATGAATGCTTTAATAAAAAATAGAAATTGAATTTCATGTTTAATTTGAAAAGGACTTTGATTATACAGATGTTTGTGTCTGGGTGACAGGTCTACTTTAAGGGGCAGATTTAACAAAGGTCGAAGTGAAAATTCTAACAAATTTTTGTCTATTTCGACTAGGGAATAGTCCAAATTCGATTTGAATTTGAAAAAATTTCAAAAATTTGAATTTCAAATTCATCATGTACTGTCTCTTTAAAAATTCAACGTTGACCATTCGCCATCTAAAACCTGCTGAATTGCTGTTTTAGCCTATGGGGGACCTCCTAGAACCCATTTGGAGTCAATTGGTGGACATTGAAAAATCTAAGTTTTTTTTGTGGGGAAAAACTTCGAATCGTATGATTCAAATGCGCTATCACTTTGATTCCTACGATTTGAACATTATCAAAAACGAATCTGTTCAATCGAAAACTGACCTATTCGGCCAAAAAAAACCTTCAAATTAATTTTGGTTGGTCTTTTGGAATTTGAATCTCGACGTTTTTCAAATTCGACCCTTGATAAATCTGCCCCTAAGTGTGTCATTGCTTTTAATGTTAATTGTCTATTGCAATTGCCTTGATTGTTAGCATGATTATAGAAATATATAAGAAATCGACTCCAGTACAAGCAATAGGGCAAAGTGCCCTAAGTAACACTAAGTGCCACTTTGCAAGGTGCAAATTCGCTATGCTAAATCACTAAAATGCGAAGTTGCATCTCAGCAGCCGAACGCTGGCAACTTTTCATTAGCATTAATTTCTGCCTTGTGAAACTTCATTAGCGCTTAGGTTAATTTGAATAGGGCGGGAACCTAAAAGTCGTATGGATGCCATTTGGTAATGTTGGTGCAAAGGCTTGAAGTGGCCACTTTTTATTCCAAATGTCCAATAAGACATAATAAAGACAGAGGAGATCCTCTAATGCCCTAGATGTGAGCCCACCATTATATAAATGTGGCATGCCCCTCAAATTAGTTAAAAATTATTTGTTCACACATAAGTCTGTAATAGTTTGTACTTTTGAAGTTTTTTACATCTTTAATGCATTTCCGGCATACAGGATATGATGTCACTGACATAAGATTGAGGAGGATGCAGCTTCGTCTTATCAGTTCGCCAGGTCTGAGGTGGTGAAGTAAACTCTGGCGAAAGAGGTAAAATTCACACTGCAGATTAACGACCGTTCGCCATAGCGCAAAGTCACCTAGCGATAGAGCGAGAACAAATGCTTGCGGCGGTCTTGTTCGATAGCCAATTGTCCTCTATGCCGTTAGTGAATTGGCGATGTCCCTGCGGATGAGGTTTCTGGCGAATTTTCTCTAGCGATGACCACTTCACCCTTTAGTGAATCTGCCCCAATGTCTTCCTCAGTTCTCTGATGAACATAAATCGGATATATATAAACCCCCAAAGAGGGAATACGTATAAGAAGCGATCAGCGCCTGTGGCAACAGAAATAGAAAACAAACATAGCGCAATACGTTTGCAATATAAAATATCACCCCGTGCATGCACTGGATGTTGAGTGGATGTGTTTTCCCCTTCTCCTTCAGGTGGCTATTAATAAGTAAAAGTGGCAATACAGGTGAGCAAAGGGGCGAAAGAGTGCTTTTCCTGTGAAAATGGAATATGTTCCAGGGATGCAGGTGCCTCCACCTTCTATATAAAATGCCTACTTACTTTGGGAATTTGGAAGGAGTTGAACGCTGGAGGAGAAACCTGAGAGAGCTTCATGATAAACGCATCATACCACGGCAGTGGTTTGTAAGTAGGCATTTTATATAGAAGGTGGAGGCACCTGCATCCCTGGAACATATTCCATTTTCACAGGAAAAGCACTCTTTCGCCCCTTTGCTCACCTGTATTGCCACTTTTACTTATTAATAGCCACCTGAAGGAGAAGGGGAAAACACATCCACTCAACATCCAGTGCATGCACGGGGTGATATTTTATATTGCAAACGTATTGCGCTATGTTTGTTTTCTATTTCTGTTGCCACAGGCGCTGATCGCTTCTTATACGTATTCCCTCTTTGGGGGTTTATATATATCCGATTTTGGAGTCATATACAGTTGAGAGACTGTGAAGGGGTCGGCAAGAAATAATCTAAGAGACTGACATTTTTTATTGGGCTGCATTTTGTAAGCTTTATTGTTTTTATTGTTATACTCTCTGATGAACATAACATGCAAGGGATGGGAATAGGAGTTTAACTGTAAGAGTACTGACATTTCACACATACGCCCCTAGACATACTATACAATTTTAGGCAACGGGGGGGGGGGGAGGAAGGCCACAGATTTTCCTCAAAGACTGGAGGAATAGGTTTCTATCTTTGTTGTTTCAGTAAATAAATATGACTACTTGACTAGGCTGTCATCTTGTAAAATATGGCCGTCTTGCTCTAGTAAAAAAATGCACTAATATAGATTTAAAACTTTGAAACATTTTCTCTGTTTACCTTTCTACTTATGTTTTTCTTTTTTGCAGTGTTGTTAGAGCAGAGGAGCAGCTGCAGTACCTCTCAAATACCAGCTTTGCCCTTTTCCTCTAGAGCTAAAATGTTTGTTGGGTATCAAATGAAATATTTTAAACTAAAATGCTTGTTGGGTGCTTTTAGTTTCTGTGGCAGACACACGATATAGCTGCAGAGAGTTTTTCTTCCACAGCAAAATTTGCATAAATCTAATCTGTGTAGATCAGTATTATCCTGCTGTTGGCAGAGACAAACCTGGTGCGATATTAATAATTCAACAAGCAGATTGCTTACCTGAAGGGAGACATGTATTAATTCCTGTTTTGTTTTTTCTAGCTCCAGTCAGAAAATAATAGGATAGTATTTAAAGGGCATGTAAAGGCAAAAAAATAAAATCCCATTTTTAGTTTCTTTAATGATAAAGAAACCTATCTCCAATATACTTTAATTAAAAAATTTGTTATTATAAGAAACCTGACTGTATGCAGTGAAATTCTCCCTTCATTTACTGCTGTGGATAGGAATTGTCAGATGGTCCCTAACTGCTGAGCAGGGAAACAATCATACTTATGAACAGCAAGGGGAGCCCTCGCCTTACTTCCCAGCCATGCAGAACTCAAGCAGCTTTGTTTATGACGATCCCTAAGCAGCCCAGACCACACTGAGCATGTGCACTGTGTCTTAGTCTTGCAAAGTTATAAGATGGTGACCCCCTGTAGCCAACTTTGAAAGCATAAATTATTTGTTTGATTAGGCTTGTGGTGCTGTAAGTTCATGTTTATATTTAGTATACAAAATACAGCATTTCTAGCCTTATTCTATTTTAGACTTTACATGCCCTTTAAGACTGTGGTTTCCTGCTGTGTTGAACCTATTAAAAGCAGGAAGGATTATTTTTGCATCTTACCTGGACCTTTCACTATCTGAATATTGCTGTCTTTTAAATAACCCAACCATGGTGTCTGACTTTATTTGTACTGTATGTAACACATGTAATACTATAATTTACTTTTCTCTTGATTTGGCATAAAGTAATAAATGACCTTGTTATAGTCTTGTTATAGACTTCATGATTCATGTTAAACCGCTTACAGTCAGACCAGGCTGAAAAGTGATGGAAAAATCCACACAGTTGTTTCAGCTCCATTAGTTTTATCCACAGTGATATGGTTATATTTTGCTCATACAAGCTTAGCTGTTGGGGGGACATGTGCAACATTTTAATGAATTGTTCAGTGCTAAAATAAAAACTAGGTAAATAGATAGACTGTGCAAAATAAAAAATGTCTCTAATATAAGGTAGTTAGTTAGGCAAAAATGTAATGTATAAAGGCTGGAGTGATTTGATGTATACTGTAACATAATGGCCAGAACACTACTTCCTGCTTTTCAGCTCTCTTGGTTTACACTGACTGGTTACCCTGGTTACCAGGCAGTAACCAATCAGTTACTTGAGGGGGGGGGCCACATGGGTCATATCTGTTGCTTTTGAATCTGAGCCGAATGCTGAGGATCAATTACAAACTCACTGAACATATATGTACTATGTGGCCCCCCTTCAAGTTGCTGACTAACTCAGAGTTAAAGAGCTGAAAAGCAGGAAATAGTGTTCTGGCTGTTATGTTAGACATCCAGTCACTCCAGCCTTAATACATTACATTTATGGCTAACTAACTATATTTATATTAACTATATTTATTTTGCACAGCCTATTTAACCAGTTTTTATTTTCACACTGAACTGTTCCTTTAAATTTGCCGCTATCAATTCTTATTAATATAATAATATCTTTAATGGTGTCTGCATCTTATTTTGGACCAACACTCATCATTGCACTGGATGAGAAAAATCGGAAAGATCAAGCTCTTGACAAAGTTCTTGACACTTTTCCACTTCATGCAGAAAATAGATTAAAAACCAACTTCATTCTTTTTGTTTTTTTGCTATGAAGTTTTTGTTTTTAAATTGAAAATGTCACAGTTCCATAGTGGTATGTTTTGACCGCACACAAAAGTACTTTTATATGGGTTGTTCACCTTTAAATTAACTTTCTGTATGATATTCTGTGAGAATTTGCAATTGGTTTTCATTGTTTATTATTTGTGTTTTTTGAGTTATTTAGCTTTTTATTCAGCAGTCCTCCAGTTTTCAGTTTTTAGCATTTTTTTTGCTATGTTCCAAATTAAAATCCCTAGCAGCCATTTGTTGATTTCAATAAGAGACTAGAATATGAATAGGAAAGGCCTGAGTAGAAAGACGAGTAATAAAAAGTAACAATATCACTAAATTTGTAGCCTTCCAGTGGCTAGCTGGACAACGGGGCAGACGCATCTTCTGGGCACTCTCGGGGCCCCACCCTAAATCTCCCATTATCCACCCATTGAACACAGCTCACAACCTCTCCAGTGGTGGCTAAGGTGTCCGGTTGCAATTCCGGACCAAAACAAGGTTCCTAGCACCATCCAGGCCAGAGTAACGGTTGCGGCCTAGCAACCTAGTAAAGCCGAGGACTCGCGTGATTCCACGCCTCGGCCAAAACTGACCGGCGCCGGCGGCGCGGTTTTCCCTGGCGCAGACCCAGCGCACTGCTGCTGCTCAACTGTAAGCTCCCTATTGGAACTTAAAGGCCATGTAAAGTCTAAAATAGAATAAGGCTAGAAATGCTGTATTATGTATACTAAATATAAACATGAACTTACTGCACCACAAGCCTAATCAAACAAAAGATTTATGCTTTCAAAGTTGGCTATAGGGGGTCACCATCTTGTAACTTTGTTAAACATCTTTGCAAGACTAAGACTGTGCACATGCTCAGTGTGGTCTGGGCTGCTTAGGGATCGTCATAAACAAAGCTGCTTGAGTTCTACATGGCTGGTAAGTAAGGCGGGGGCTCCCCCTGCTATTCATAAGTATGATTGTTTCCCTGTTCAGCAGTTAGGGACCATCTGACAATTCCTATCCACAGCAGTAAATGAAGGGAGAATTTCACTGCATACAGTCAGGTTTCTTATAAAAACGGTACACATTTTTTAATTAAAGTATATTGGAGATAGGTTTCTTTTTCATTAAAGAAAGTAAAAATGGGATTTTATTTTTTTGCCTTTACATGCCCTTTAAGCCCTGCAGCCCAAACAGTTCCCCAGTCCACACACTGCAATCGCAGTATACCATCCATTCCTGTTGAGAACACTATTACAAACATTACAGTTAACTGGACTGTTAACATCACAGCTCAATAGCATTCTCAACACCTATTAACTCCTTTATAGGGCACTTACAGTAAGGCTAAATGTCGGACAGGATGTGCTTCTGAGAGCCTGTGGTGTTATTGATCCTGACACTACACTAATCGGCTAATTCACTGTAAATTGAACCTCACTGAGCACTGCCTAAAGCACGCTTACTATGCGTAGCAGTAGAGGACCAAGAAAGCCAAGTGAAACGATGCAGAAGTTGGACCGGTTTGTAAGGCGGCCTGCCCAAGATGGCACTGCACCTCCGTCTCCCTCCTCTGCACTTACCACGCACATAAAGGAGGTTAAAATAGACCTTTCTCTGATCAAAGTGGATTTACAGGCAGTTAGAGAGCGAACGACAGCTGTGGAAGCCAGGGTCAGTGCCATGGAAGATATGTACACACCAATACCAGCGCAGCTCACTGAACTGCAGCAGCAATTAAAGCAGCAAGCCTCTCTCTTCGATGACTACAAAAATCGTCAGCGCCGCAACAATGTGCGGGTGGTGGGGCTCCCAGAAGGCGCAGGAGGTAATTTGTCCACTGATTTTGCTGAGCGATGGCTTAAACAACTTTTGCCTAATGCACCCTTTACCACACACTATAAAGTGGAACGAGCACACCGTGTTCCAAGCCGCCCTAGACCTCCGGGAGCTCCCCCACGCCCATTTCTAATCAGACTGCTTCACTTTCGGGATAGAGATGCGGCTCTCTCAGAAGCAAGGGCAAGAGGCCAGCTGGTGCATGAGGGGGCCAATGTTTCGCTATACCCGGACTACTCAACTTTTCTGCAAAAGCAGCTTAACACCTTCACTGGTGTTAAAAGGCAGCAGTTGGTTTATGCCATGTTGTGCCCGGCTAAACTCAAAGTCATAGACGCAAACAAAACCCATTTCTTTAACACGCCTGAAGAAGCCTTGAGCTGGATTGAAGCACCACCAAGGAGAAGCCCCAGACCATAACCGTTTTTTCAGCAAATCTCATGTTGAACAGTTACCTGGACTGTTATTAATGGATTCAAACTCTTCCCGGGCTGCTTGGCTAAGAGTTGCAATCCCTATTACATGATGATAATAACTGTGCGCATATTTAACCTATATAAATCTCCAAGGAGTTGCTAATATTCCGGATTAATATTTCTACCCAGTTTTTGCCATATCGACGCTTCAACCACAGCACAGAGAGTTTATAAGCGATGACCACCTTTCTCCCAACATGGTACCTAGAAACAACTAGGCGCTGCCATCAACTTTAATTGGGCACTAATCTGACTCGGGCCCACTGTCTACAAGGCCTCTCATACTGTATATGCGCAAGTCATCACATTTAAATTCCCAGATCTGAGTGTCACATACTTCGATATGCCGTGTGCTCATGACCTATCACCACGGAAGCTTTTCGACCACAACAAGATTTGGTTCAAGCTTGTTGAGGGCAACCACACTCCCCAGTTGATATTATGTTTGGGATACTAAGCCCACCAGACTGTGAGGGTTGGGCAGGGTGGGGGGTAGTTGGGTGGGGGCTTAATTTTTGTGTAAGTCGTTTTAACTATGTCTTTTCTACCTCGTTTCAGTCTTTTCTTCCTTATTCCCTTCCCCGGCTGGACATATATGTATCTGTATGGTGGGCTGAAGAGCCGCAGGGTGGCTGGACACCAGAGAATTACTCGTCATAGAGTGAGCAATTATCCCTTGCGCACAACACAAAATGGCTACTATCAAGTTAGTGTCTTGGAATGTTAGGGGCTTAAATGATAAGGTGAAGCGGGCACTGGTCTTTAACTATATGAAATATTACACCCCTCACATCCTCCTACTCCAAGAGACCTATTTAGTTGGGAGGCGGGCCCTAGCTCTCCGGAAACCATGGGTCGTGTATACTCCTCATACTACATACTCGAAATATTCTAGAGGCACCTCAGTCTTGGTTAGGAAGGGCTTCCCATTTGACCTCATTGAGGTGCGCTCGGACAGGGCGGGCAGAAACCAAATCCTGGCATGTGCTATAGATGGATTTTCCCATATCTACATTCCTCCCCCATTTACAGAAACAATACTGCATGATCTATATCAGACACTATTGCAGTTGCCCCCTGCCCCGATGTGCATCATGGGTGATTTCAATAACTGTTGTAACCCACTGTTAGATAGATTGTCCTCTCCCACAGTGACTACCTCCAAGCTTGCAGATTGGGCCATGGTGTACAATTTGATAGATGTATGGCGCTGGAAGAAACCCCACGTGTAGGGAATTCTCCTGCTATTCTACTACATATTAGTCATTATCTAGAATAGATCTAGCGCTGGTTACCTCGGATCTCCTCCCAAAAGTTAGAGAGGTTAAATATTTGCCACGAGGAATCTCAGACGATGCCCCTTTACTCCTCTCACTAGATCTCCTGTCTGACCCTTCACGCAAAAACTGGAGGCTGAGCCCATACTGGCTGATGGTCCCTAGTGTGGTTGAGGAGTCCACTGACCAAACTGTACTGGAATATAAATCATGGCTCAGCGGACCCCTCGACGACCTGGGATGCTTTTAAGGCAGTGTCCCGGGATAGCTGACGGCACCAGTTGCTAGAGCTAGAAAAATCTCTAAGGACACTCTGCACCGCCTGGAATCACACGTGGCCCAATCTGAAACAGAATACATTGACAATCCCACACCACAGACACATGGGGAATTTGCAGCGGCTCTTAGGCGCCTGAATTTGCACAGGGAAGAGCTAATAAAAAACCCAATCTTGCATGCTACCAGCACTGTATTTGCATATGGTGACAAAAATGGCAAACCTCTAGCCTTCCTAGCTAACCCTCCTAGTTCTGCTTACGCTGTCCCCAGAATACTCTCAACAACAGGAGTGATGTTGACTTCCCCATCTGAGATAGCTTTGGAATTCAGTAAATTTTACTCCTCTCTCTACAACTGTACTGCACATTACTCTAATACCGACCTGCACAATTATCTTAATAAAATTCCTATCCCCAAAATTTCAGTTCAGCAAACGAAATATATGCATTCCCTAATAACGCCGTATGAGATTGCAGAAGCTATATTGTCTTTTCCCTCAGGCAAATCCCTAGGCCCAGGTGGCTTTGTTATAGAATGGAACCGTATTCACATACGGGAGATAGTGCCCAAATTGTATGAACCCCTGATGTATGCCTTTGAGAATTTTTCTTTGCCCAAAACATTCTCAGATGCAACGATTGTTGTCATCCCCAAACCAGGGAAAGACCCCACACTGTGTTCCTCTTATAGGCCAATTTCATTGCTCAACATGGAAATTAAAATTCTCGTTAAAGTTTTGGCTAAGCGTCTTGTCAAGGTTGTATCTACAGTGGTGGAACCAGATCAGACTGGTTTCATGCCTTCTAAATCTACTAGCTTTAACCTCAGGATGATATTCCTTCTCCTGCAGCTAAGGCATGAAAATGTGGGCTCCAGGCTGGTGGTTTCATTGGACACAGCTAAGGCATTTGATTCGGTGGAATGGCCATACTTATGGGAGGTAGTAACTAGAATGGGTTTTGGTCCCTCTTTCACGAAGTGGCTTAAGCTGATGTATAGTGAACCGAAGGCATCCGTCAGGGTTAATGGCATTACTTCATCACCATTCCTCCTTACAAGGGGTACTCGCCAAGGTTGCCCCCTCTCCCCACTAATCTTTGCATTGGCAATTGAACCCATGGCCATAGCAATTAGACACTCCCAAAGAGTAAAGCCAGCGTTTTTTGGGACTTGGAAAAATGTAAACTTTTTTTGAAGCAATCCCTATCTACTCTATTGCACTTCGCCTGGTCTCAGGTGGCGAAGTCTGATGCAAGAGGTAACGTTCAGTAAAATGCCAAGTTAATGAATTAGCGTAGTTACGTCCCATTCTCCATAGCGCAACTTTGCCTGGCGTAAGGGTGCAAAGTCGCGCTAGAGTAGGTCCACTTCGCTAGCAAATTTATGCCAGCGTCCGTTAATAAATCGGTGAAGTAACGAAATGACATCACGCTGGCGAATTTGCGCTAGCGTTAGCCACTTCACGCTTTAGTGAATTTGCCCCTGTGGCTAGGGTGGCTTCACCGGGCTGTCCAAGGTGTGGTGCTTCCGTTGCCAATTTTATACATTTAATGTGGGACTACCCAGTGATACTCAGATATTGGAGGACAATTGTGAACTTTATGGCCACTGAACTAGCACTTGCCCAAATACTTAGCCCTGCTACCTGTTTTCTGGGCCTTCTTGATTCTGTGATACCTAGAGTGAACACTAGATGTCTAATGAGGCTGCTCTTCTTCTACGCAAAGAAAGTGGTTGCCCTACATTGGATGGGCCCATCGCCACCGACACTGAGTAGATGGATTGGGCTAATAAATTCGCAATTGGAACTGTACAAGATCATGTATCTAGCCCGAAGATGCCAGAAGAAAATTGAAAGTATTTGGAATCCTTGGCTTGAATATCCAGCCACTTCAACCAACCTTGATTCCCTCTGGTTTCCCCACGCTTGAGGGGATGCAGTGATACACATCTACATGTGTGGTGGCTATGCCCCATTATTAAGAACTTTAGGTCGGAAGTGTTTCAATTTGCTGCAAAGATTTTGAAGGCTCCAATAGATCCCGCAACCAGAAGCAGCTTAAGAGTGGTGGCTTATGGGGAGATTTAGTTGCCTGCAAACCCCTAAGGGCAGAGACACATGGTCAGATTCGGGGAGATTAGTTGCCCGGCGACAAATATCCTTTCTTGGGGGGGGCGACTAATCTCCCCGAACTGCCTTTCCACCACTAGAATGTAAATCGCCGTCGGGTTTGCACTCGGAGAGCTTCATTTTCCAAAGTTGCCTGAATGTCATCCTGTAGGTGATTTACATTCTAGTCTGCGGGTGCCACAAAGGGCAGCAAACAGAAACTAGAGGTAGACAGAAGACACTTTTACAGGTACCTGCCAAGCATCCCCCTCCTGTTGTTGTGACCTAAGCAAGTGCCTTTTCTGCCTACCCCTAGTTCGGGCTCTGGGCAGTAATATTTGTAAGAACATTGCGTATCACATTTAATTTAAATTGATATCACTTAAATATGCACTGTATCAGATGCCACATATGGATTCTTTTTAAATTCATCCCCTTAGGATGATGAATTTTACCAGTGTTAGCAAGACAAATCTAATCTTGGAAGCAGATTGGACCCTGGTCGAAAGTTCTCTCCATGAGAATTGCAGTGAGCAGAATGGAAATTGATGAGACGAGTCTATCATCCATTTTGTCGAGGATTACGAGCTGAATAATTATTGGTTTGAAATGGATTACCTCTTGCTTCTTGGCCCATTACAGGGAACTATGGATTGACAGTTTGTCGAAAAAGCAATGGATTAATCCTTCCATTCATCTCTTTTCAGAGAATTGCTGAGAGGAATTTATATCTGAATAAAACAGATTAGGCATTCTTGTTGGCCCATTCCAGAAAATTGGGAAAGGAAGATACAGTACATAATTCATGCAAAAAATTGGCTGCAAAAGTCTTAAACTTTTCACAGTGTGCTCATGTGTAGAGCATTATATTAACTCTCTTGTCATTATTAAGGTTCCCTGGACATTTGTAATAAAGTGGTAAATTCAAGCATTTGCACCATCACTAGCGAATTTTCGCTAGGCACAAACGAATGCTAGCGCACCTTCGCTAAGAAATGCTCGCACTGCTGAAGTAACTCTAGCGAAAAGTTGGCAGCGTTCGGAGCCCAGGACAAAACTCAGCATATCAGTGAATTGGCGTAGTCGTAGCGCATTTGCGCCTGGCGAACTGGTGCGGGCTGTGCAACGATGGCGCTGGCGAAAATTCACCCGTTAGTGAATCTACCCCTATATTGATTTAAAGACGTGGATATCCACTTAGGACAGCATTTTTAAAACAATTTGCTCCCATTGGCTTTGCGGAAGGTGAAAAGGGGGGAAGGTGAAAAGGGGCTGTTCTTGATAAAATTAAGAAGTTTTTTTGTGTGCAGCTGCTGCAGACCTGCAAGGTCCCAGACTGCAGGGAAAACAGGAGCAACCTATTCCTTGCAGCATAAGTTGCTTCTGCCTCTCCCTAGAAAGAATAACACATGTTAGTCCTGTCTCCCCTACCCTCTAAAGTTTCAGCACAGCATCTCATTTTTGGCAGCTTTTCGAAATGGTACTATATCAGCACTTAGAATATATAAATGGCCTGGTAAGATTTCAGGCACAATTACCTAAGGGACATTGGGGATGAAAAGCAGATATCTTATGCGTATTGATCCATTGATGGAGGACCACCAATTAATCTGTTACCCCAAGACTTGGCACCAGTATGAACTGGTATAACTTTTATATACAATAGGAGATTTTTTTAATTGTTTAATGCATTTATTATGGGAAATCAGACAGTTTCATGAATGACTGCTTGTGCCAGAAGAACTTCAGTAGCTTATTTGAGGGGGGTGCTTTAATCAGTAATGTGACTGTTTGACTGTGAGATAAAATCAGGAGCCTGAATGGGACTATGGCAATAATGAACAAAGTACCTTTTGAGTTAGAGGAGTCTAATATCTGAAATAAAAAGAAAAATGAGCTGGAAAGTGACTGATGCCACATAGTTTACGCTAAGGAAGCCAATCATGCTGCCTTTCTTAAAAAAAATTGTTGCAATTGGTCTTTTCCATTATTCAATTTTTCAAATTTTATTCACTAATTGATAAAATTCTATTTGGAATATTTGATATGCAGTATGTTGAGCACTTATAATGGACATGGCACAATTAACTTTTCATGAACTTTTTATGGACGTCACTTTCAAGGATTGAATAATAAACAACACTGCAACTTGTTTCGTGATGTCATAGGAAGGGGAAGGATTCATTTTTTCCACCCCTCTTTCTCCCCCTTCAAAGGGCATGTCAAGTCTAAAATAGAATAAGGCTAGAAATGCTGTATTTTGTATACTAAATATAAACATGAACTTACTGCACCACAAGCCTAATCAAACAATAATTTATGCTTTCAAAATTGGCTACAGGGGGTCACCATATAACTTTGTTAAACATCTTTACAAGACTAAGACACATGCACATGCTCAGTGTGGTCTGGGCTGCTTAGGGATCGATTGAAAGATAGATTTTAAGACAGTGTTTGGCACATGGCAGATGTGATGGATACTAAAAGGTATCCTTTTAGGAATGTTGAGCAAAATAAACTTTACTTACACTATATATTATTTAAATGTTGTTTTTTCAGTCTTGGAACTACACAATCACAGCAAGCTGACAGGCACCTTTTGTGGACACTGGTATTAAGACAAATGTTTATCGCCTCAAAATATTGTGTCTTCCAGAAAGCGGAACCTAAGGCCCATGCACAGCGCCCTACACAATTATAGAGTGTTAAAAAGGAGGGGGAATGTGAGGAGATCAGTGACATTTAGGAAGTTAAAGGGATACTGTCATGGGAAAAAAATTTTTTTCAAAATGAATCAGTTAATAGTGCTGCTCCAGCAGAATTCTGCACTGAAATTCATTTCTCAAAAGAACAAACAGATTTTTTTTATATTCAAATTTGAAATCTGACACGGGGCTAGACATTTTGTCAATTTCCCAGCTGCCCCTGGTCATGTGACTTGTGCTTTTAGGAGAGAAATGCTTTCTGGCAGGCTGCTGTTTTTCCTTCTCAATGTAACTGAATGTGTCTCAGTGGGACATGGGTTTTTACTATTGAGTGTTGTTCTTAGATCTACCAGGCAGCTGTTATCTTGTGTTAGGGAGCTGCTATCTGGTTACCTTCCCATTGTTCTTTTGTTTGGCTGCTGGGGGGGGGGAGGGGGTGATATCACTCCAACTTGCAGTACAGCAGTAAAGAGTGATTGAAGTTTATCAGAGCACAAGTCACATGACCAGGGGCAGCTGGGAAATTGACAAAATGTCTAGCCCCATGTCAGATTTCAAAATTGAATATAAAAAAATCTGTTTGCTCTTTTGAGAAATGGATTTCAGTGCAGAATTCTGCTGGAGCAGCATTATTAACTGATTCATTTTGAATTTTTTTTTTCCCCATGACAGTATCCCTTTAATGAATGGAAAGTGAAAGTAATTGATTGCCCCACCTCTGTGCCTTAGGTAGGTAATATTTGATTGACAGCTCAGATATTCAAACACCTTTATAGGGATGTCGCGGACTGTTCGCCCGCGAACTAATTCGCGCGAACATCGACTATTCGCGTTCGGCGAATGTTCGCGAACGTCGCGCGACGTTCGCCAATTTGGGTTCGCCTTAGCTGGCGCTTATTTTTGCCCTCTCACCCCAGACCAGCAGATACATGGCAGCCAATCAGGAAGCTCTCCCTCCTGGACCACCCCCCCACCCCCTGGATCACTCCCCTTCCATATATAAACTGAAGCCCTGCAGCGTTTTTTCATTCTGCCTGTGTGTGCTTGGAAGAGCTAGTGTAGGGAGAGAGCTGTTAGTGATTTGAGGGACAGTTGATAGTAACTTTGCTGGCTAGTAATCTACTTGATACTGCTCTGTATTGGAGGGACAGAAGTCTGCAGGGATTTGAGGGACATTTTAGGGTAGCTTTGCTGGCTAGTAATCTACCTTCTACTGCAGTGCTCTGTATGTAGCTGCTGTGGGCAGCTGTCCTGCTGCTGATCTCTCATCTGCATCTGTTCTTCAAACAACTGCCACCTAGCTGTGTGATCTTTTTCACATTCTGTCTAAATATCAATAATAATACCGTCTCCAGAAACACCACCCGAGTGACGTTTTTCAAGCAGCAATAATATATTCCGTATCCACTGCTGTAGTGTATACGTTGACCTTGCAGGCATTATTTGCCCAGTCTTTAACCAAGTGCCACCTAGCTGTGTGAGCTTTTTCACATTCCGTGTCCAGAAACATCACCTGAGTGACGTAGTGTGATTTCTGCCCTTTACAGCACAAAACGCAGCGCTGTGTCAACAATGGATTTTTCAGATACATTTTTGCCCTTGATCCCCCTCTGGCATGCCACTGTCCAGGTCGTTGCACCCTTTAAACAACTTTAAAATCATTTTTCTGGCCAGAAATGTCTTTTCTAGCTTTTAAAATTCGCCTTCCCATTGAAGTCTATGGGGTTCGCGACGTTCGCGAACTATTCGCATGTTTTGTCGCAAGTTCGCGAATATGTTCGCGAACATTTTTTCCGCCGTTCGCTACATCCCTACACCTTTATACCAGGTATGGATGGTTTAATGAAAAAAAATTGGGTTCCATGTTTAATTTGCAAACAACTTTGATTGCACAGCTTTTTTACATATAGGTGACAGGTCTGCTTTAAGTTGTATACTTAAGAAGTAACAAAATCCCCTGATCCAACATTATTTAAAAGTCTAAGATTTTAAAAAATCGTGTCATTCGCTCAATAAATCATGGCAGTGGCAAAGGTGTGTGTGTTACACAGAAATACAAGACACACTTTCTACTATTGTACAGAAGCAAATAATATCTTTAAGTTTCTCTTTAACTGGAAATGTGTTACAAATGACTCTTCCAGACAATCCAATACAGTAAGATCTGATAACTGGTGATGAATAAGACCAGTCGGACAAACATGTCTTCAGAATTGTAGAGTTGCTGATCTGTAGATCCGTATTTCTTCTGTAATGTTAGCAGTAAATAGGAAGGTTACCATTTCTGTTTGAGAGGCAGGAGATTCTTTTAAAAGAAGATCATCCATCAGATTCAGAGAGTTTGTACTAATAATGCCTGAGAAGTGTAACTGCTTGTAATAAACCTGCAGCTAAAGTGCTTTAAAGATGAAAAATGCAATCTCACTGAAGGAAAACATATAAACAGAAAATATATCCCTTTCTTGGTGCTGATTTGCAGGGACACACCGGGGCACTTACAGTGTAGATTCCAGATGGGAGATTTGCAGGCTTTGGACAAAATAAGTTTCTCCACCCAGGGTTAAAAACCAGGGTCTGGCTAGTATATAACTCACTAAGATTGCAGGAACAGTGATTACTATATTCAATATAATAGGCAATAAACCACACTGTAAATACTCAGCAAAATGTACTATATTATACAGCAATGGCTGAAGTAATAACCAACAAGAGGAATGAAATGATTATTATTCCAATAACTCAAGGTGTAGAATACCAAGGATTACAGGATCTCCTCTGATTGACAATCACTGATCGCTACACCGTAGCCCCTCCCATGTGATGTAGCATGCCCCAAACGCATTGTCACTGACCCTCCCCTGTGAAGTCATGGCCCCACCCCCTGCCCAGATCGTGAGCTGCACAAAGGTGGCAACCATAAAATCCTTGGTGACAGTATATTTTACATTAGATAGTACATTATTATATTATTATTATTAAAAGGGGCAGTAAAAATACAGAGCATAATTTAAATTTACTTCAAAAGCCCTTGTGCCGGTGCACAGGCAGCAGTTGCTTTGGGAATCATATTGTAATGATTCCAGGTAACTATTCTGATAACTTGCTTAAGGGGTCTTTTTTTATCATGCTATTTAATGCAGTGGAGAGAAACATCACCAGTGATGTTGACAATAGCAACCAATTGGATTTCAACAGTTAGAAAACAAAAGCAAAGGTCTAATTGGATGCTATGGGCAACATCACCAGAGATGTTTCTCTCCACTGTTTTACACAGCATAATAAATCATAACATATTAATCAGTTTTCAAATGTTATTCCTTTTTATTACTTATCTATTCAATCTTTCTCCTATATATAATCCAAACCCAACATTTTATCTGTAATTATACCCTCAAAATGAATAACTGAGCAACAGATATATCAAATTTAGTAGCATATTAAAGAATCTTACCAAACTGGAATATATATTTACGTAAATATTGCCATTTTACATCTTTTGCCTTGAATCACCATTTCATGATGGTCAGTGTGCTGTCTCAGAGATCACCTGACCAGAAATACTACAACTATATCTGTAACAGGAAGAAGTGTGGAAGAAAAAGACAGAACTCTGTCTGTTAATTGGCTCATGTGACCTAACATGTATGGCTTGTTTGTGTGCACAGTGAATCCTGTGATCCCAGGGGGCAGCATTTATTTTTAAAATGGCAATTTTCTATTTAGGATTACCCAATGACATATACTACTAAAAAAACTATATTATTATGAAAATGGTTTATTTACATGAAGCAGGGTTTTACACCTGAGCTGTTTTATGCAATATCTTTTTATAGAGACATTGTTTGAGGGTATAGTTTTCCTTTAATAGCTTCCTAGTACTTTGTGCTACTGATCCCTCTATGTCTAGGTATATTTATACATATTTTGCCTGTGTTCAGCAGAATGTTTAACCCCTGGGGTAGCTAATCTATTTTAATAGCAGCATGGAGTTTCTGAGAACTCAATTTCAACAGGGCAGGTTCTTGCTATGAGTAGAAATTGCATCACAAGTAAAAGAAACCATGTCAGCAGCAGCAGCAAGGTTGAATTGAGTTAAAAACTACGAAAAGCAATTAGACTGAGAAACCAATGAATAATAATTTTTTAACACAGGAACTGCAGAGCCCAGCAGTGAAGAAGAACACACATGTGTCTGCAGGCATACATAAGGAATAAGTAATATGGGATGGTTACAAATACAACAGAAGCAGAGTGCCTTCGGGTTCTTTTAACCACAATGTGCCTCTGCTGGTATGGGGCACAATATTTTCTGTCTGACTCTGAACACTGATGGGGCATGATCACAATGAGATCCTTTACACCCAGGGTGAATTTAAAGAATTACACTATGGGGCAGTTTTATCAAGGGTCGAATTGCGAGTCGAATCAACTCCCGTAAACTCAAAATTCGGAAAAAAAACGACCAATCGAAATTTATTTTAAAAAAAAACGTTTATTTTTCAAAAACGAGTGAATAGGATCTAATTTGATTCGAGGTTTTTTCACCAAAAAAATTGTTTTGTTTTTTCAAAAGTCCACCAAAAGTCTCCAGATTTCTGGAGGTCCCTCAAAAGACTCCAGATTTTTTTTCAGCAATTTGTTTTTGTGCACTGCGAATCCTGCAATCCCAGGGGACAGCATTTATTTTTTTTAAATGGCAATTTTCTATTTAGGATTACCTAATGACACATACTGCTAAAAATGTTTATTATTATGAAAATGGTTTATTTACATGAAACAGGGTTTTACATATGAGCTGTTTTATGCAATATATTTTTTATAGAGACCTACATTGTTTGAGGGTATAGTTTTCCTTTAAGAGCTTCCTGGTACCAGGCAGAAATGCTAAATATATTGTACTTTTGCCATTTTGCACCCATCATCACCCAGTGCAAGATATAGTGCCTTTATAACATTTATTCTTCAACCAACTAAAGTGCCATTTCTTTATGTTATCATACTCTGACACAGCACTGGAAGAAATGTGGACACTGAGAAGGATGCAACTATAATTAGATAGTGAGCTCCAAAGGTACAGGTAAAGTAGATGCAGAGGATTGCATGCTGGGAGAATACAGGAGCAGTCTGGTGTTGCATGAATGCTCCCAATAATTGGGCTCCATTGTTTATAGCAGTGCTTATTCTTTTATGGAACAACCTCTAAATCTATAATAAACATAATTTCACAAAGAGCAGTTTTACATGTTTAAATTAATTTTAATTACCTGTGTGCAATTGAGCTTGTACTGTTTGGAACAGAACTCTGAATCCTCAAGCTCAGGTTTATTTTCTCTTATCAGGATTTACATATCTAAATGGATACGTTGCTTTGAGGCTATTGTCTGGCTTACTATGTGTGTCTGTGTTTCACATGGGCTCCTGGCACTGTACGAGGCAAGAAGGAAGAAGATTGACAGGCATTCTATTGTACTACTGTCATCACATCACAGCTTGTGAAAATAAATCAATAAGATAGCAATAAACTGATTTTCTGGTCTGCCATTATGGTTTCTTATTAAGGCTCTTTTACCCATCTCAGTTGTGATTTGATACAGAGACAGCAAGCAGGCCTATATTTTACTTAACCATTTTAAATCTAAATCAGTTATGCACAATTTCTCTTTTCTTACTGTCACCTTAACACTGAAGGAAACCCAAAATAAGTGAAACCTATTTCCTCACTTCTGTAAAATCAGTTCTTTCTCCACTAAATAAAAACTGATCCATGGAAATCAAAATATCAGCTCTTCTCTCACTGTCACCTTAAAATTTTCAGACATCATAATCACTTCTAAATTACTAACTCACATTAGAGAAATCAAATGTCAGCTCTTCTTCCACTGTCCTCTACCCTCTGAAATAAAAGGCCAGCCCTTCTTCTCTCACACATTTGTGCAATAGAATTGTGTTCCAGGAAACAGAAGGTTTAGAGCGGTGAAACATAATTCTAGCCATTTGTTTTCTGAGTTTATGCATAATGTATCAAAGTACACAGCAGCAGGGCTTACATTACCTATTTCACAAAATATTCACAGGGATATACCATTTTAGCCTAAAATAAATTCCACTCCTACTTGCATATCCATCTGGCATATATCCTTTCTTTTTCATTATAGTTACTTAATAGTTAATGAGCTGTTGGTACCTGTGTACTGTTTGGAAGCGATAAAGAGATTATAAGGCATCTCAAGAGATAAAGTTAAAAGCTTTTCTTTTAGTGCAACCTAAATACCAATAATGGCCACAAATTCTAGATCATATGACAATTAATTGTGACTATAACAAGCCTAGGAAATGTGTCTATGTTTCTAAATAATAAGAAGGAAATGTTATTTTGACTTGTTTTGCTCTCGGGAGACTTTAAATAAATGTCTCTGCAGGACTGGAACATATTGTGATAAATGGAGCCTTACTTTGTGTAAAGTCATTTACCTATTACCTTCAGTGGAATGCCAGTATATTGGATATTTATTTATGGGGCTTTCCCTGAATGGTATTTATGAACTGTCTGAAAGATAAATCTCCCTATTTGGCTGTCGTGTCATATAAAACCTGTTGAAGAAGGAAAGTAGAGGGAGCTTAAAGAAAAGCAGCAAAAATCAATAGTATATTAGAAATACATTATGTAGTGTTTATTTAACCCATTTGGGGGCATCAGTAACACTTGATTATGGCATCACTTTAAAGCCAGGTCCCAATTTGGATTGCAGAAAAAATAAGGTCTTTGAATGGATTTTCCGGATTCCATTCCAAAAAAAAAAAAACTAGACTTTTTTTCTAGAAAATCTGTAATTCCTATGGAAATCATTGCTGTTGGAAAATCACCCCTGCCATTTCCCACTGTGGTACACCATAACAGCATGGCTTTGAGTTTACAAAGAATGATGTACATGAGATACAGACCTGACACTGGTCAACACATTGGCTTCTGCCTTATACTAGTGCTTGTTTCTAAGCAGAAGTTGATAGAAGAGCCATTATGGCTCCGGCTTTTTGTCCAGCACACACTCTCTATGTTCTCTTACCCTCTACCCAGAAACTCTAGCGAGACAAGCGGGCAAATTTATTAAAGGGTGAATTTTCGCCTTTGTAGGCTTCGCCACACTTTGTGCAACTTCGCCAGGCACAAATTTGCTACCACAACGCTTATTCACTAAAATGTGAAGTTGCGTCTCAGCAGCTGAACGCTGACAAAGTTTCGCTAGCGTAATTAACGCAAGCATTTCACTAGATCTTTCACTAGCATTCTAATCTGCCTAGCGAAACTTCATTAGTACTCTTATGTCAATTTGTATAGGGTGAGTACATATAAAAAGTAGTAGTAGTTACAACTTTTAAAGACGATCCCACTTTAAAATATGGAGAAAAAACCACAGCGTTTTTTAGAACTTTTATGACTTTTCAGCATACAGGATATGATGTCACTGACATAAGATTGAGGAGGATGTAGCTTCTTATCTGTTTGCCAGGTCTTAGGTGGCGAAGGAAACTCTGTGGAACGTTCTGTAAAATTTGCACTTCAGGAGTAACGATCGTTTGTCTGAGCGAAAATTCACCTGGCGATAGGGTGTGAAACTTCGCTAGCCTCTTTTGCAAGCAAATTGTCGTCTACACCTGATTTTTTCGCCCTTTAGTAAATCTGCCCCAAGGAAGGAAGCTTTTAAATCCCAGCTAATTCATTAAAATATACCTGTGCCTGAATTATATTCTTCTAGGCTGAGCAGCAACTAGAAGCAGTATTTAGCTACAATATAAGCACTTGGCCTAATGCAAGCTGTACAATTGACCAGCTGTAATTTTTTAACAGAGCTTGGTGTTACCTACAATCTGGAGTAGACAGATGCTACAAACTATATACAACCATTATTTGCACATATAAAACAGGTAAAAACTTAATACTCAAATTTAGCCTGTGCATATCCATTGAAATCCATTTAAAGTACCACATTTTGACCAAAATTTGTACAGTATGCTCACGTGCCATGTGTTGTTTGCATATGGAATCTATTTTTCGGAATGCTCAGTACCTGGGTATTTCTGGATAAGGTATGTTTCTGTAGTTGGGATCACCATACATACTGCATGTCTGCTAAAAACATTTAAACATCCCAAAAGGAATATTTTGCTATCAATATGGATTTATGCAGATAAGTTACCCTCAAGTACAAGGTACTGTTTTATTATTACAGAGTGTGTCCAGCAGACACTCTGAATTAATTATCAATTAATACAATTAGTACTTGTAAAGTGTAATCATGTCCCTTCTCAAGAATCTTTTTTCCAGAGAAAACAACCCCAATATTGACAGTCAACCTTTATAATTTGTCTTCTGTATATACAGTATTCTTTCTGTCTCATGGACATTATTGTCATAAATGTAACTCTTAATCCAAAACTCCATCTGTTTAACTCCTACAAGGATGCTGTTGTTACTGTTCCTGCTTCTCTTTCTCAGCCTATTGCTTTCTAGCTATTGTTGAACTATACTGTATATCACCAATAATTGTCACACAATTTTTAAATGTAATTATACTTATGCAGTTCCCTGGGTCCCTATTATTTTTTTATGGGCCCGGTGAAAATACCCTTTTTCTCTACCTGAAGGACTGTCCCTGTGCCCCACAGCTGTTTTTAGATTTTATTATTTTTATTATGGTTACAGCAGTGAGAGTGTGACTGCCCCATCCCCTCGATCATCCCTGTGGATCCTGTTGTGCGGATTAAAGGCAATACATATGCAGAGAGCTTTATCAGCCAGCAGCACCTGCTAAGGATACAAATTACAGGATGGTCTAGAAATGCAGCAGCACTTACAATGATTTATCTTACCTGTGTAATGACATAAGGTGCTTGGGTCTAGATATTAACACCCTACTATCTATTCTATTAACAAGGTGTCGCGCAGAGAGCCTGTCTGCTTGGACAGGTGCAGAGGTTAATGGCTAACATAACTGGCAGCGACAAATTCATTCTGACTTCTAAAGAATACATTTCTTCTCAAGTATTATGTGTCATTCAATGCAATAAAAGGAAACATAAAACCACAGTAATAAGCAGACTTTACACATTTAGCACAAAGCAATTGTTAAATTGATAAATATAGAGGGTTAGATATGGGTACATGCCAGTTTCTGTGGCACGCAGGTGTTGCAGACAGAGACATTTTGTGCATACTGCTACTGAAAAATGCCTTACCCTTTAAACAAAACAGGGATTGTTTGTCCATATATTGCAATATATTTAAGCTGGCCAACTACGTCAAAGTCATCCCATATCTGGCCAGTCCTATGCTCAATTTTCATCTGATTCATTAAGAATTCTATTGCTTCATTATACATTTTACAAAGGGACTAAGTTTTACCTGCAACTTACTTGCTGCTTTCAAAGTAAAACTCCCAAACTTGGCTGCCCTTTTATTAGACACCAGTGGGATCACCTGACTATAGCTGGGAAGGGTGGGAGCTACAACATCGAGCTGGTCACTGCTCCTGTATAAACTATAACAAACAAGGGAAAGTTGTGCTCACCACTAATTTTTAAAACCATTAGGAGGGGGTGCAATGAGGCTGTGACCACAAAATACATATAGACAAATACAAGAGTCCTCTGCAATCAACCCATTATCAATATATTTAAGACAGAGACATTTTTCAGTAGCAGTATGCACAAAATGTCTCTGTCTTAAATATATTGATATTGGATTGAGTGCAGAGGACCTCTTGTATTTGTTAGAGGTGATACATGCTTGAATTATCCACATTAGATGAACTCAGTGCGCTACAATAGGAAACATCATTAATTCTGTACAAGTTTCCTCATTATAGGGCTGTGATACCTTCCTTGCATATGAGCACAATTTCCTAGCTTTACAGCAGAAGAAATAAATCATAGTAGGAAAAAAATTAAAATATTTACTGAGTATCACTGTGCTTTTCACGTATTATCCAGTGATAATTAGGTCACTAAACAAATTATTAATGGCTCAAAGAAAAAGCATGAAACACCACATTTCTGTACCTGTGAGACACTCCGTGCATCAGCACAACACGTTGTTCTCAAAATAGGTTCCAATTAGCTCTACTGCCCCTGGCTAGTTATATGCCTTAAAGCAGTGATCCCCAACCAGTAGCTCGTGACCAACATGTTGCTCTCCAACCCCTTGGATGTTGCTCCCAGTGGCCTCAAAGCAGGTGCTTATTTTTGAATTCTAGGCTTGGAGACAAGTTTTGGTTGTATAAAAACCAGGTGTACTGCCAAACAGAGTCTCAATGTAGGTTGACAATCCACATAGGGGCTACTAAATGACCAATCACAGCCCTTATTTGGCACCCAAGAACATTTTTCATGCTAGTGTTGCTCCCCATCTACTTTTACTTCTGAATGTTGCTTACGGGTTTCTACAGGTTGGGGATCCCTGAAGACAGTATACACCACTTTTTAACATAAGCTGAATGAATAGGGCTTGTTCTGAACATTATTGTCTATTGTTTTAATTAAGAAATGTCTATGGATTCTAATATCTATGGCACTAAACAAGAATATGACGTCAGTGTCACTTCAGTTCTACATGTTACTTCTGGTCCCATAGAAGATTTGATAAAATGAATTACCAGTCCACTGAGGAGCCCATGATAATGAGCTGCTGAAAAGGTTGATGCTTAGCGAAGGGAGGGGTTTGTTTGTTTAAAGGTAGATGGGGTGCTCTGAACAAAGTGCTCTATTTATAAAAGAAAGGGGAGGTGAGTTCAGTGGATACAACTGAACTTTCAAGTACATGCTTTATAAATGGAAAATAGGAAATAAGGATTTTTAAAAAATACTATTTAAAGCATTTTCAGAATGTAATTTCAAAACAAGTCCTATTCATGGTGCTCGTGTTTTTCAATCAAATACAGGGGTCTAATCATAATCTAATCCTAAATTACCTTTACACTCAGCATCCAAGAGACAAATATGCACTCTCCCAAACCTCACTCTATCTGATCCTTGGGCTGAGTCTCTCAACCCACAGCTCTGGGTACCACTCAAGACGACAGCCCCATTGTTAGAGAATCTCTTGTCTGGATAGTCATTGAGGAGGGAAGAACTGGTCTGGATTCTCACCAAGGACCTTTCTGATGCACTTCATTCCATGAGTACCTACTGTACATGCATCCTGGGAATGCAGGGGGCATACACACACCACTCAGATTTATAGGTCTAGCTTATTGCTGCCCATCCCTAGATACTTGGGCTCCTCAAGAAGCAATTTCAATAGGCAACCCTTAGATAAATGAAAAGAACAGTACCATCAATTTGTAGCCCAACAAGCAAAATCCTAAACATTAATAGCTGTTGTAAGTAACTATAGTACAAAATATACCAGGTAGCTTTCCAAATTGGTCAGTTTGGATTTGATTCGCAGGCTCAGTGTTCCCAATCTTTCATCAGTTAAGGATGTCAGAACATACAGAACAGACATTGTTATCCAGGCGAACTGTTCAAAAGTGAAGTTATTTCAGCTTTTGCCCCAATGTTCAATGTTCAAGCTGTTTAAAGGAGGACCCCCAATACATTTATATACTAGTTTGAACCTGGGTTTTTCTGGATAAGGGTTCCTTCTGTAATATGGATCTTCATGTCCAAGTCTACTAAGAAATAATGTAAACATTAATAAAAAATAATGAATATATTAAATTATATCTAAAGATATTAAATTATATCTTAGTTGGAATCAAGTATAACGTATGGTTTTAATACAGAGAAAACATTTTTTAAAAAGTGAGTTGTTTAATTAAAATGGAGTCTATGGGAGAGGACCTTCCCGAAATTCGGAACTATCTGAATAATGGGTTTCCGGATAACAGATTCCATACCTGTATCTTATATGCACAAACAGAATAATCAAGACATGCGAGTCAGGTATTGTAGGGTACACATGAGATGCTCTTGTATTGATGCTGTGCAAAATTCAAAGTCAGTGCAGCACTATTGCCTTCTGTATTGAAGCTATAGGCAGTTTTCCCCTCGTTTGTAAAAAATGTGCTCTCTAAGAATTATGAAAATCGTTGCGGGTAATCCTAGCATCAGGGACTATCAGTGTCGGACTGGCCCACCAGGATACCAGGAAAAGTCCCGCTGGGCCCAGGTGTCAGTGGGCCCTCATGCTGCTAAATATTTGACCTACTTCATGTCCATAACAAAGAGGCTAAATAGAAAAATAGAGTATAATATGTAAAGAAAAGAGACTAGGAGAATAGAGGTTGAGTGGGGAGAGGAAGAAAAATAGTACTAAGAGTGGGCCCCTGGTATAAGATTAATTAGTTGGCCCCTGTTCAAAGGTTTTTGGATGGGCCCCTGGTGTCCCAGTCCGACACTGGGGACTATTCTTGTCTGTCTCATCTATTAATGATTTATCAGCAGGTCTGGCACGAGGCTGAAAGCTGAAGTTTGGGAGGCCCATTTTATCAGCTACAGGACCTTGACACCTTTTATTTGGCAATTTTTTTTGTGGTTTTTATTAAAATCAAGATTTTTGGAGTTTTAGAGAAACTAAAATTAAATTGCATGTCTACCCTGCATTTCATCTGGTCCATCAGCAGGTGTCACTTTTGTTCCTCATACAAAATCATTAGGAAAGTATCTTTCACCAGAATTGGAAATAAGAATTGTCACAATAACTGGAAGAAAAATATTGTACTGTGACATTGTGTGTATGCACATTATATATGTTTTGTCCTCTTTCACAGCTCTAAATAAATAACAACATTTTGAAGAATACTAATTACACACTGCTGCCTTAAGGGCTTTTACACATGGACGTTTTGGGCTGCGCTCCCCTGCGTTCTGTTTCAATCCGTTCAACCACAGGTGAAAGGAGGCCCAGAAGTGGTCAATTCTTCTTTATGGGCCCTTCCTCACAATGACACAATTAAGCACTGAAGACAGGTGAAAGCATTTGTAAATGCCCATGTGTACGAGCCCTAATAGGTGTTTCCAAATTCTTGTACATGTAGTTATAGAGGCTAATGATTGTTGTAAAATTCTGTGTTAATATGTTGCCTTTTTTTCTCAAGTTCAAACAGATTTTACTTCTGTGCTGGATCAGTGTATACTGTAGATATTACAACTGACATGATGAAAGAAAATTAATATCATACTTACCGGAATTTTCTTTTCCAGTCCATCCTCCCCGTCAACATGAAAATTCACCAATGGGTTAATCTCCTGCTACTCCCAGCCTGGACAGACGATAGTTAATTTTAAGAACCCATAAAACCCACCCCCTTCTGGCTCACATCAGTCTGTATATAAAGCCACCATAGTGAGGGCATGTTGACGGGGAGGATGGCCAGGAAAAGAAAAGTCCGGTAAGTATGATATTCATTTTCTTTTTTCCTGGCCACCCCGCGTCAATATGAAAATTTACCAATGGGTCACACCCAAGCAATTAACCACATGGGAGGGAAAATAATTATTCTTCAATTTATATGGCCCAACACGCTAAAAAATAAGAGAACTAACTGTCCAAACAGGACCTGAGATGAAGACATACAGTAACCTCGAATCTGTAGAGTCTAAAAAGAAAAGTAGTAGGGGTAACTGCAGATCATTTCAGAAGACACTCCTGCCTCTGATGCCCATGAGGCTGCCACACCAAGTGTCAAATGTACCTTACTCCCCTAGGCAAATAGTTGCCCTGCTATCTATCGAAGGGCCTGGCCCTAGAAGGGCTGTCGTCAAAAGTTTGACTTCACAGCTAACTAGGAGTAAGCAACCACAAAGAACTTGATCTAAATGCTCAGTCGTGCAGTAGAGAGGGATCTCCGATCAAGAAGAAGACCCCAGGTTGGACAAATAGACCAGTTCAATGGTGGACGAATTTTGAGTTTTGATTGGAAAAACGTATCTACTAATGGATCTATCGACCACCTCTTCTCCAAATTGCCAACAATGCAGTGACTTGGTCTTTCAGAGTGCTGAGACTCAGACCCTTTTGTAGCCCTATGTTAAGAAACTTCAGGATATCCACCACAGCTGGTGTTATGGATTAAGATGCATCTCAACAGCCCAGTAAGAGAATATCTGCCATGCTTTATAATATTTACAATTTGTATTGCATTTCCTGGCATTGATGAGGCTTTGACCTGAACATTCATTCTCTCTTAGGATCCTCCTTTTAACCTCCACACCATCAGTTGGTGATTGGGTTTGGATGCTTCCAACTGCCCGGGAGAAGGAGACCTCTGGTTTGTGGAAGTAGTAACAAACACAATTGACAGTCTTCTCAGGAGTAGATACCAAGGTCTTCTGGGCCAAGTGGAAGAATGGTCATCATGTCCATCCTTGACAATAAGATCCTTCGCAGGACTCTCCATATTATCCATACTGGAGGAAAGATGTAAGCAAACAGCCCCTCCCAACTCTGGGAGAAGGCATCCACTGCCACAGTCCCGCACAAGGGACTCTGAAGAGGAAGTTCTGAAGCTTGGAGTTCAGATCTATCGCCATCATATTCAGCTCTGCAGGGCTGGTCCTATCACATGTGGGGCCCAATTGGGACCATGTTGGCGGGGCCCCTAGACAAAGTGTTGCTGGCTACTGACACACCAAGTATTTAGGAAAATAAGGGCATACAGGCACAAAATAGAAAGGAAAGGGGCAGACAAGGTAACATAATAGGGGCACACAGGGTAAGAGAGAGAGGGAGGAAATAGGAGAGTGGACTGGGCCAATTAGTTTGGGGCTGGGCCGATTCAGCTTGGGAGCAGGCTTGGTTGGATTGGGGGCAGGCAGGGCCTATCAAGGTTGGAGGAAAGCTGGGCCTATGAGAGTTGGGGGCAGGCTAGACCTATGGATTTGGGGATGGGCTGGACTCTCAAAGTTGGGGGCAGGCCAGGCAGCATCATGTGCTGAGGGAAATATTATCTGTGCTGCCCTGTGATGCGGGGCCCCCCAGAGGTGCGGGGCCCAATTGGGCCCAATTGGTCCAATTGGCCTAAGGCCGGCCCTGCAGCTCCGGACAGTCCCAATAGCTGCTGGCTGAGATAATCTGCCTCAAGATACTGCGCTCCTGGAATGTACAGAGCAGTTAAATCTCAAACCCATTCCATGATTGGGACAGTCTCTTTGAGCAAGAACTTGCTCCTTGTTCCGCTTGATTTCTAAAATAAGCTGCAGCCACTGCATTGTCTGATCTTCACTACAGACCCTAGAAGAACCACAATGAGCTCCAAGATATTGGTCAGTATCTAGGAAAAGGTCTTCTACCTGCCTCTGGGGCATCTGTGAACACCTCTATCCAAGCTGGTTTCCAGAGGGGAAACTCCTTGCAGGGATTGCTGGGTATTTTCCACCAGGCTAGATGTCTCTTGCACTCTTGTGTTGATCTGAAGTTTTGCCAGTTTCAAGATATAGGATCCTACTGCCTGAGAAAATAACTGAATAGACCTCATCCTCCATTTGGTCCATTTCACCAAGTTTATAGTTGAAATCAGAAGGCCCAGAATGATCGCGAATTACTTCACAGATGTGAATGACCTCTCCCAAAATTGCGTTACCTGAAGGACAGGTGTCAATTTGAGCTCCAAGGTATGCCATTTTCTGGCATGGTATCATCTGACTTTTGGCTACCCTTATGATCCAGCCAAACTTCTCTAAAACCTCCTTTTTATGAGATGGATGATGATGTGGCTGGATCACTCACCCCTAAAATAAATCATCCAGGTAATGGTAGATCTTTATGTTCTCCTGCCCTTATCACAACAAGAACTTAGGTAAAAGTTCTGTGAGAAGTAGCAAGGTCAATGCGAAGACAGCAAAATTGGTAATGTTGGTCTTAGAGACAAAATTGTAGAAATCTGTGATGTTCTAAAGCAATGGACACATAGAGTCTAGCCAATCTCTTGGAGAAACTACAAACTTTATAGTAGCAAGGGTCTCAGTTAAAGTTTGGCTCTTCGGGAATCTGTTATTCCTCAAGGTCTAATTTGGGACTTAAGTCTCCAGTAGCAAATAGCAGAGAATAGAAAACTCTTCCTTCTTCCTGAGATGGAACCACTGAAATTGCTCTCTTAACAACAACCCTGGAAACAGTGGCGAGAAATGTCCTTTTCCCTACGTCTTGAGGAATTGCAGTAGGAACAAATAAGTGAAAGATACATACGTTTTCACCCATGAATCTTGAACCTTTCTAGCCAAGACTTCCTGAAAGGTGAGCAACCTGGGGTAGGCTGGACGGAGTGACTGTAAATGAGCTTTTGGGGAAGGTTTGGGAGATCTTGGGACTCCAACTATGGACCTGAAAGAACCTTGTCCTGATCGCCAAGATGAAAATCTAAATTATTCTCCGTATTGGAAATTTTTGGAGTCCTGCCTTCTTCTGGAGAAGACCTACAAACGTTCCTGGAATTGTCATGGAACTGCATTGCTTGGGAAAGAAAAGTGTCATCTAAGACTTTCCCAAATAATCTTTTCCCTTCAAAAGGCATCTTGAAAAGAAATTCCTGGAGCCAGTATCTGCAAACCATGTTTTAACCCAAAGGGCTCTGCACTGCAACTTCAATGAAAAAGAGAAAGCTGATAGCTGGACAAGCTCTAGAGAGGCTTATTCTGAAGTAATCCAGACCTTTATTTTTATTAAATACTTTTTTTTTCTGGGAACTTTATCCTCAATGATTTGTTCCAGATTCTTTGCCCACATAGAAAGGGCCTTTGTAACAGCGACAGAGCTACAGTAGGCTATAGGCCATCCAGAAGACATATAACATTTCTTTAATTCCTGGGATGTTTCGGTGCTGAAATGTCATCTATTGGCAAAGCTGCCTTCTTAGCTAATCTAGCCATTGGAGTCTGCCATCAGATCCACTCGTCTCACCTGAAAAAAAGGATACAGCTCTTACACTTATCTCTCAACCAGAACTCTTTTGGAGATTTTAAACTACTCTGCCTGAATAAAATCTTAAGTATTCATCAAAGGATCACAGCCGGTATTCAAACTCAAAGCTCCACAGCCGTAAACCAGGCGCTACGCAATATGGTCTGAACCCTTGGAAAAAGAAGAGAAGTGGTTAGTTGGTCAAACTCCTCCAGGTTGAGGGTACATCTAACAGTATTAATAAGGGGATTGAAAGCTTTTGGTCAAATAGCGAGATCTCTCTCTCAGCCCCCCTTCTTAAGCTTTATAAAAGGTGCATCTTTAATTTTTCTACAAGACAAATGAGTACAGCTGTAGGCTTTCTTTAATAGCTAACCATGTCACTGAGCTTAGCTGCTTGTCCTATATTAAAGGAAATTTCCTAGATATAGAAAACCTTGATAGGCACAGAGAGATCTTAAGCAGAAGCACTGTCTCTTTAAGAGTTTGGAATACTGCTCTCTTAATTAAAGACTCCTGGTCTGGCAAGGAGTTGGAAGGAATGGCTGCATAATGTGAAACCTTCTTAGAAAGATATTCAATGAAAATATATTACAAATTCTATGCCCTTCATTGCAGACTTGTTAAATGCTTCTGAATCTCACTTACCCACTTTTACTGGGCTCTTCAGAAGGAGCAGAGGCACTTAAACCAGTAGGAGAATGCATAATAAGCATAATACTCTGAAGGGTCCCTTCCTGACAACGCAGTTGTCATACGGAACAGGGGCTACGGGTGGAGAAAGAACCTCCAGAAACAAAACTGCACCCGGTAATCTGCAATTTGGCAAATAAGTGAGTACTTTCTTGTCCTGTAAAATAAAGAAAAGAGAGTTAGTTTAAACTGTTAACCCTCTCACACTATGCCCAGGCTGGGACAGAAGAAAAACACTGATGTAAGCCAGGAGGGGGTGGGCTTTATGGGTTCTTAAAATTAACTATCTTCTGTCCAGGCTGGTAGTAGCAGGAGATTAACCCATTAGTGAATTTTCATGTTGAGGGGGGATGGCCAGGAAAATATATTTCCCTAGACGTACTCCATGTCAGTACGTTACGGGATAGCCCCTCCTCCCTGCTCCAATTAGAAGGAACCTCCCCAAGCCTTTAAAAGGCCAACCACACCCACCTACCGGCGTCTTTTTTTTCCTTCTCTTATGCTCTTGGCTTTGTTCTCTGAACAAAGGCCTCAATCATTAGAAGCAAATTTTTGTTTTTCTCTTTTACGCCTAGGAAAGCATTAGGCCTGCCCGGAAGGCGTCCTAGGGACAGGGGTTTTGGTCCATGGGACCTTTTTTCCCCCCAGCACACTACCTCAGACCTGGAGTCTTCTGAACTTCAGCTTTTGAATCAGGTAAGGCACTGAGGTGCAATGTTTGCTACTCCTTGTCTGCCTGTATTTCAGTTGCCTTCCTGTATTGCTATCAAGAGCATTGGGTGGCAGGGGCTTGTCCCCCCATTCGTGTGCCCTCCCGACCTGCCCAGAGGGCCTCAGGCGGCACTGGTGTATGTGGCCCCTACACCCCATTTTTACGAATGGGCGAGGGAGGTGGCAGTTAACTTAGGCTAATTAGTTAGGGGCCTGAACCTTACTGCCCCCTGTTACCTTTGTTTTATTTTTGTTTTAATGGGGGCAGGTCATGGCCAACTGCCTCCCTCAACAGACTTTCCTAAGGTGGAGGTAGTTAAAATAATAATAAAAAATAAAAAATATAAAAAAGTTTCGCTATAGGCTTCATATTATAGCAAACTTGGGCCTGTGCAGGAAGCACCAACACTAATTATCCAATTCGCCTCAGTATAACCTACGCAGTTGCTTTGGGTTCCCTGCCTATGCAGACACCAGCTGAGTATAATCAACCCCCCACTGAGTACAGACACCAGCTGAGTATAATCAGGTCCAGCTAAAGCAAGTGGAGATGGCCCCGCCCACTCTCTAACTCAGCAAGCGAGGAAGCTGCAGCCTCAGGTAAGTCCTGCTGTTGTCAGTAAACTTGTGAGGCCTGTTATTCCGTTAACAATAGTGTCCTGGAATTTGTGACATTAAAGGGTCTGCTTCCAGCCTTGCATAATGAGCAGCAGGTAAGGAGTGTGTCCATATGCTGTTCTGCAGTGTACTAAAGTCTAACTAACTGCTTGCATGCTATATATTCATATGCTTATCTGCACTGTGCCTGGTTATGATTGTTTCCTGCCTGAAAGCACAAGCCATTTACAAATAGGACACCAGTAGCCCTATTGAATATGGATCACTGGGCTGGGGGGGCTGCTAGGCTCTGATATATACTTGCTATAAACATCAGATAATCCATAATATGTATTGCGCTATTTTTGTTCTGCATTCTATGTTTTGGCTATTGCTCACATAGAACAGGTAGCCATAATAGAGGTCGAGCAAAGGTCTGGCTGAATGCTAGGGCCTGATATAAGCTTGCTCTATGCAGCAGCTAATCTAAACTATGGACCTCATGTTTCCGTGATTGTACCTGTGCTCCTATTTTGTTCTACAGCTTAAGCTCTGGCTATTGCTCACAGGTAAAACGTGGCCCTACAGGATGTAGAGCACAGGTCTGGCTGGCTGCTAGGCCCTGAGACATGCTTGCTCGAAGCAGCAGCTAACCTAACTATGTATTTCATATTGCTGTGATTGTACCTGTGCTACTATTTTGTTCTACAGCTTATGCTCTGGCTATTGCTCACAAAGAAAACGTAGCCCTGTGAGATGTAGAGCACAGATCTGTCTTGCTGCTAGGTCCTGATACATGCTTGCTATAAGCAGCAGCTAACCTAACTATGTACTACAGGTTTTCTTCAGTTTACGATTTGGCTATTTCTCTCATGGAACAAGTAGCCCTAATGGATGTAGAGCACAGGCCTTTTGAGTTGCTAGGCCCTGAGATATGCTTGCCCTAAGCAGCAGCTAATATAAACTATGTATTTCATGTTACTGTGATTGAATCTGTGCTTATATTTTCTTCTGCAGTATATACCCTGGCTATGGCTCACCTGGAATAGGTAGCCCTAAGGTATGTAAAGCACAGGCCTGGGAACGGCTAGGGCCAGATTTACGCTTGCCCTAAGCAGTAGCTATTGTTTTATGTATTACATGTTGCGATGATCATATCGGTATGCTCCTATTCTCTGCAGTATGATATGCTCTAATTATTGCTCACCTTGAACCAGTAGCTCTAATAGATGTAGATCACTGGACTGGGTGGCTATGAAGGTCGGATATAGGTTTGCTCTGACTGCAGTTAACCTAAACTATGCATTACATGGGGTTGTAATTGTTTCTGGGGTACATTCAGGTTTAATCCAGATGACTACTGATAGGAATACCTACATATGAATGTCTTTTCATTCCATGGCATTGCTCCTGGGATAAGATATGGCTTAATAAATTAGACACTAGGCAATATTTTTTCCCGATGGCAGGTGAGCTTAACTTTGTCTTGATAAACACTACAGGAGTTCTGAAGCCTGTCTGTCATAAGGATTGCTGGGTTAACAATAACCACAGGTATGTACTACTTTTGGGACCATTGAATGTAAATTTTTCCAGATTCAGCAGCCTTGTATCACCAATCACTGCCTGAACGAATGGAGGACCAGATAATTGCTTTGCCCAGTCAATTGTGCAGTTTATTACTACCCACGCAGCTCGAGCTCTGGGGTCGGGTACTGTGCTCTACCAGGAGCTTAGGACTCTGACCGAGGTACATATTATTATCACATATTTTAATATATGCTTGCACCATGGCCCACATCCTGCAGGGGGATTCTACTGCCTTCAGAACAAATGCTCAATTAATGGATAAACTCCATAATACAACTGGTCTACCAAGCAACATATATGCTTGCATCTATAAGAGGGTCATAGGCAGGTGCATATATTTTAATACTAAGGCATGTATATGAGTGTGTATATATGTTTGCACAGATATCTATATATGATTTGTGTCCTTGGGATGGGTTCTTTTTTGGAACCAGAAACGTTGGCTCAATAAACCTATATTTTTATGCAACATATAGTATTTTTGAAGATTCCTGGAACAATCCGAACTCTTCATCCATAAATTTCACTATAGCAGCCAGGACATCTGGCTAGTTTCTAGGGGTGCAACCTGTGGAAATTCCATATTCATAGGTTTAAGGAAGAACAAGGTATACAGTTCTCTATGCTTGGCTGAAGGATCCCCAGATGTATTTCTACCATTTTCTAGGGTGACTCCTTTGTGCCTCCTACAAATTAGAGAAGGGAGCCACTACCCAGTGTTATTCCTATACTATTTCTACTGATATTCTTAATGTCAGGATAGATGGGACATTTTATCTGCCAATACAGGGTGTCTATAGAGACAGGGTACACATACATATCAGGCCACTGGGGATTTGCATAAGGTATATATTTCAAACCAAGGGTTTTCAGGCTAAAGGAGTCCTCAAAGTGTCTTGTTAGTCCACAGAGATGACCTCTGTTCAAGTCTGGCCCAGGATAGGGATATTCTGCTTATACTACCTTATACTATTATCAAAACGGCTTTGTGACTTAAGGCTCTGTGTCCAGAAGGCACTTATTTTGGGCCCATTTATTTATTTTTTTTCTTCAATTTCTCAATCCCCTAGTTAGTGGTTTTTTAGAATACAGGGCTGGCTGTTCTTCCACACCAGATAGGTAACTGATAGGACAGCAGATGGAGGCGTCCTAGGAGCGTTAATTATTTTCCCTCTCTATGTCTGTGCCCTCTTGGAACACCAGCAGTTTCGGATCTTCCTCCTTACAGTTACATACTGCAGTTGCTACTTGTCCTATTGTTTCGGCCGAAAATGTACTTGGCTCTTCTGAGCATGATCATAGTCTTCCCTTAAGTGGGACGGTTGCAGTCATTACAGTAGAGTGTAATCTCTTACCATTTCCAGTCATTAATTTCATTGAGAATGAATTAAGGATATTTTATGTATCTGTCCTACAGGTTTGTCTAGCTTCAAATGGGAGGCTTGGAAGTATTTTTTTTTTTTTTTTTTGTCTGTTTTGACCATGTCTGTCACATTATTCCCTATGCTAGGGGGATTACATTTACACCTGCTGAAAATTGTGTCTGAAACATTCGCACAGAGCTCAATGTCCAGGTAACTTCCAGATACAACACTCCTATTATCCTGGTTTGTTCTCGGATTCACATTCCTGCGCCACTCCTGATACATATGACCCAGCATGACTCTAGTAGATCAGAGGCCCTTCTGACACTTACTGGAACATCCATAGTGTCCCTCCAGTTCCAAGGTCAGCCTCAACGATTAAATATGTAGTATAGTTGATTCCACATATAAGTGGGTCCCTTATGGGTAGAGAGAACACAGGTTTGTGGGTGACTATAAACATTTATCCAGGGCATATAATCTGCCTCCATAAATCTTGGAATTAGTCCTTTAGTTGCACTGTGGTTATTGGGATCTGTAACCTTAGGGGTATTCAGTTATACCTCTCAGAGTACTAGGTTGGGTCAACCAACAGGGGCTCTTTCTTAGGTACTGGAGTTGCTCAACTCTTTACAGTTAATTGAGTCTGCCTCATCACAGGACCTTACACAGGGTAAGGAATTCTAATCCCAATTATTTTCTCAGGTACCCTTGTCTCCGATCTTTAGGATCTGCTTTCGGTTAGAACAGTCCTGACTAACATGCATTCTGATATGAAGATATTTATGGTACTGGCCTTGGGTACCTCAGGGTACATTGGATATCCTACATTTATGGATATATCCTAAGTAGATCATTTCTATATTGTGTCTGTTTTGGGTTCTTACTCCTACCAAGTGTTTCTTACAGGTACCTTGCAATTTGCACTGAATTTAGGCATACATATGATGAATGCTTTTTGGTGAGTAGGAGAGTAAGTATTTCAGCTTGCTGAATTCGCCTTTTACAGGACTGTCTTCCTCTCTCTCTCTCTCTTCTGGAGGGTGAAGTGGTGGTTAATGAGCTAACTTGTTCCTCACTCTCAGTGGGCTAACATCTCTCTCTCGCGCTCTCTCTCTCTTTCTCTATAGTATATGCTATACTATAGCTCTATTCTTAGCCTGGTGAACTTATTCTGGGGTTTTCACCTGGACACTCTATATTAAGGTAAGGAGTTTGCATGATGGTGGACTATCTAGTCAGAGATACTCCTTTCCTTATTACAGTTTCTTCTTAAAGCATATTCCCTCCCATGGGATAACGTTAACTTGCTATGTCCCGTAACGTACTGACATGGAGTACGTCTAGGGAAAAAGGAAGATTATTTCATACTTACCGAGATCTTCCTTTCCTAGACGTACTCCATGTCAGTACACCCGCCCTTTCTTTTCCAGTAATTTAAGAGCTTGTTACAAAGACGCCGGTAGGTGGGTGTGGTTGGCCTTTTAAAGGCTTGGGGAGGTTCCTTCTAATTGGAGCAGGGAGGAGGGGCTATCCCGTAACGTACTGACATGGAGTACGTCTAGGAAAGGAAGATCTCGGTAAGTATGAAATAATCTTCCTTTTTACTGGAGTGTTCCGCTACTACAATTCTATGGAACAACAAACATAATATATGCATATGCATACACCCACTCCTACACTATGGCTGAATTTCATATAGTATTACACATATGGGATCCCTTATATGGGATGGGCATCTACCAAAGAGTATGTTTTAAGCAAATAATTTTACTTTTTAATTATTTCCTTTTTATCTGTAAATCATAATAAAACAGTAGCTTGTACTTGATGTTAACTGAGTTGCATAGATCCATAATGATGACTAAACTATCTTACGGGCCTTATTTAATGTTTATATATTTTTTAGTAGACATAAGGTATGATGATTAGGGATTCACCGAATCCAGGATTCGGTTCGGGATTCGGCCAGGATTTGGCCTTTTTCAGCAGGATTCAGATTCAGCCGAATCCTTCTTCCCAGCCGAACCGAATCCAAATCCTAATCTGCATATGCAAATTAGGGGTGGGGAGAGAAATCACGTGACTTTTTGTCAGAAAACAAGGAAAAAATGTTTTCCCCTTCCCACCACTTATTTGCATATGCAAATTAGGGCTCGGATTCGGTTTTAGTCGGCCGAATCTTTCGCAAAGGATTCAGGGATTCAGCCAAATCCAAAATAGTGGATTCGGTGCATCACTAATGATGATCCATTAAGGAAAGATCCCTTATCTGAAAACCCCAGGTCCCATGTATTCCTGGATAATAGATTTCATACCTAAATACAGTAATATTATATGGGATCTATTATCTGGAAACCCTTTATCCAGAAAGCTCCGAATTATGGAATAGTTGTATCCCATAGACTCCATTTTATCCAAATAATCCAGATTTTTAAAAATGATTTCCTTTTTCTTTGTAATAATAAAACAGTAACTTGTACTTGATCCGAACTAGAATATAATTAATCATTATTGGAAGCAAAACAATCCTATTGGGTTTATTTAATGTTTAAATGATTTTCTAGTATATTAAGGTATAAAGATCCAAATTATGGAAAGATCAATTAACTGTAAAACCCCAGGTCCCGAGCATTCTGGATAACAGGTCCCATATCTGTAGTACCTTTGCAATTCACATGGAACTTCTTCTGTACTGTGTAATACATTTATCTCATCATGTTGTACCATGGCTGAGGCTTGACCCATTGCAGTAAACTGGCAATTAGCAGTAATTGCCCTCACACAGTTGTAATAAATGGTATGGGTTTTTACACCTTTAGAGTTTTATACCATGTTAAAGGACACATTAGGAAGGAATGTCTACCCTGTAGAGCTTGCAGTCTAAGTGGGTGGATACCAATAGAAAGGCAACATGCATAATGGTTTGGGCAGCTTTTGTACACTTTGTTCATTTAAGCTGCACTGGAAGAAAGTTAAATTAAGTACTAACATGATTCATTTTATACTGCTACAAATGTTCAATTATTTTAAACTCATCTCTTCTCAATTACGCTTATCTTTTTCTCTTGCTGATATAGGAACAAAACTGCTTCTTTGCCATTATCTTGTCATTCATATATGCACAGTAAACCACAGCACTATACAACACAGTGAATTTTGGCAAACAAGTGACAGCACAGTCAAAAGATATTATCAAATCAGAATTAATTCATAGAAGAGCTTCATCAATTATAGCAGGGGTAATGTACTCCCTACAATGCCAGGATATTATAAATCACAGAGGAGTTCATGGAGCATTGAAAAGCAGAGGGCCATGGGATGAGTGCTTTTATACAGGTCATGGACGTCTGACTGGTTTGTACAGAGCTTAATACAATTTTTTTGCTGATCTGGTTATTTGGAAAAACTTGATATAAGGCAATTTATCAACTTAAGAGAAGGGCTGAAATAAGAATAGGTCAGAAGCTTTGGTCCCTGCATCAATTTCCACCTTGATGTCACTGGGAGTCACATGGACAGAACTGCAATGATGATGTTACAGCACATTGGCCAGATCTAAAAAAGGATGTATATTTGACATTGGGGCATTAAATGTACGTTTTCAGTTTGAAATGCCTTTACTAAATCAATCATTCATTATTAGCTCATTTCAAAATAGCCCCTAGAGATTGTGTAGCATTGCCCATTGTGATGTCATTAATAGCCAAATACCAAGCCTTTCACATTTACATACATTGCTACTAATATGCGTGATGGGCTTTGTTATGGATTTTAAAATTCACTGAGCTGAGTATCCTTTTTGTGGTAAAAGATCACCCTTAGGCAGTTTAAATTAGACCTATATAGTTTGTATAACACACATCAGATTACATGGAAACAATACCACTGAATAAAGCAGGTCTTTGTCAAAATATATCACATGCATTTTTTCATGAATAATATAGTTTTTGAGTAGAATGTTCAGTTGGATGATCCTATTTTGAAACACTGCCATTCTAAGGACTAAAGTTCAACCCTGTGGCTCACATGAGGCCCTTTGCTCACAGACAAACCAAGGTCATACATAAAGTACATGCTAGGTTACATGAGCCAATGAATGGACAAAGCTGCATCTTTTATTCCTCCTCCTATCACAGTCTGGTGATCAGTGAGTAACACACATACCATCACAACATAGAGCAAAGGGTCAGCCCTTAACTAAATACTTTAGTTATCAGGTATACAAAAACAGAGTCCATTAGTAATATCAGACCACCAAAACCTAGTGAGGAACTACCTTCACAAAAAAAAGAAAATAGAAATGACATATTCTGCATCCTGATAATGAAACTAATGTAAGTCCTTTCTTAACGCCGGATACCTCTTCCTATGACCCATCTGTTGATCCATACGAACGGTTCCTTGATGCCTCATAAATGTGTGTTTGAGTCTCCCCACTGAGAATCATTCCCCTCTTTACCAGGTTGATTTACTTTGCTGATTAATATCAGCAGCTGGATATCACATATCTAATAAAGCATTCACTACGGCCCATATGCTTATCAGCACCCAGGAATAGTACAGCTGGGATGTGTTGGAAGCATTAAGAAATTGTCATGAAACTGTCAGAGGAAAATGAACAAATGTCATACTATTTAGATATCCCATCACACAGGACCTTCTGTGCATAATTTAATTTCTCCCTATTTGCCACTCATTACCCCTTATACTGAGATGCAATGGAAATGATCTACAAATGATCATATTAATGAATACTGTGGAGTCTTGCTAGGCTCTATCACTTCTTAGGCAGCAATCTATGCTTTGGGTAGTATGTTTTATTTTAAACCCAGCAACAAAAATTGCTCAAACACCCAACACCTATGCAAATGTAATCAAAACAAATTAAAGAAGTATATAGACCTGTACTTTAACAAACAAGGTTTATACATACATTTTGCTGAAACAACATTTTCCCAAGTATTGGTTTGATATTTATTTGTGCATTTGTGAAGCTTGTATGTTACAGTGTCATGGAGATTGATAATGTAGCCAGAATAATTGGGAGTCATTTTGTGCGTCTATAAATGTTACATTCTGATATTACAGTAGGTGTATGTAAAAGGGTTTTGCCTGTGCCTTCTGCCTATTAAAGAGAGGATAAACCCAAAAATACATTTTCCATAATGAAAGAATATGTAATTCTCAGCACCTTTCCAATTCTGTTTCTTTCAGCACTGCTGGTTCTTTTTCTTGAAACAATGTCGTAGTAAGGTGTGATTCTATGTCTATTAATCAGCTGACTCTTGGTACACTCAAAGCTATTGTTGATAGTAGGTGTTCTATATTTACAAATAACTTTAAAGCTGCTAAAAAGTAGTTTAAACATTTTTTGCTTATTTTCCCTTTTGTTTTTGCTATATCCTATATGCCACCTGTATATTTTCCTATTGTTGTTGGTTTGACAAGGTAAAAAGCAATAAAAGCAAGTATTTGTGCCAAGTTGCTTTGACTCCTGATCTGCTATGGACAGTGTCTTTAAAGAATGTTCTGTCTTCTTTTTGGGATGATGGGAGAAAAGTAATGAGTCTTTTTATACTTCTAGCTAAGGAGGGGAGAGATTGCAGTAGTAAAAAGAAAAATGGAAATTTGAGGAAGCCATAGGTGGCCATATACAGCAAGATTTAAGATCCCAATTTGGGCCTATTCAGCAGCTTATCTGCCTGCTAGACTGATATCTGGTTGAAAATCAGCCACAAGTTGATCTGGAAAGATTTAAAAATCCTGTAAGGGTGAGGACTGCATCAGCTTGTTAATACGGTTCTCATCCCAATGTACGTCCTGTATCCCCAGTTCAATATTGTATAAGTCCAGCTGTATCGACAGACTGTCTGTCTTGAAAAATAACATTTAATAATGTGTGTTGTGCAAGAGTTAGAAAGAATGGATGGTAAAATAATTGGGCCTATGGAACTTTACAGTCACTTATAAGCTGTATTCCAGAGATTTTAAACACACTTAAAAAGAGTGAGGACAATACCCTGACTACCAGGGAACTTTCGTTGCCCAATCAATAATGAACCAAATTATATAACCTTTATGAAACAATTACAAATAATCTTTTCCCCTGGTAGTAAAAGGGCCACTATCCAACATTACACGAAACAATCATATAGATAAAACCACATATCATCTTTTACTTAAACATTCTTTAAGAAGTACTTCCCTTTCCCATAAAAACATGAACAGTAGGATACAAGGAGGAGCCCCTCCCCATTATTAACAATTTGCTACTATTTTGTAGTAATAAATAAGTAATGGGATATAACCCAAGCATAATTTTTAAACCACAGTACTGAATTAAAAAATTCCAAAGGATAATAAGGCAGGATTTGAATTAACCACAGTGTTGTACCAATATCAAATAGTTTTAGTATAGGTGACATTGCTAGACCAGGATTAATTGGTTTATATAATTTGATTAATAGCTCAAAAGATGAAAGGCGGCACCCTGGTTAGTTAAAAAGGTGGTTTATTCCAACAGGTCACTGACCCATAACACCTGACCATATTCCAGAGATTTTGCATCTATTATGATAGTCATGAGTGCATTGTTTTTAAGTAGTTTAATGGAGAGCAAATATTGAAGAATGACAGGTTCTTGGTGCATATGTGGTGCTTCCTCACAATATGTTGATGGCATATTCCTTATCTGGGATTGCTAAAAATAAAACCAGGTGGAATGTTGCTATTACTGAATGAACAGCATCAAATATTAAGATTTGCTGCTGAGTATGATTTCCCTGAAAGGAATTACCCTTATGTGAAAGTCATTCATAAAAGTAGTAAGGATTGAGCCAAAGCGCTATAGGAAACAAGCAAAGACAGATGATTTTGTCTTACCCTGAAAATAATCAAGAACACTCATTAAAGGGGATTAAAACCCCCCTTGTAATAAAAGCCCCCATTAACTTCCTGCCATCGCAGAGCAGTGTAGCAGTTCCCAGACGCCACCTTCTGGCTGTTCATGTTCTTTCAGTCTGAAAGCCGATGGGAGCATGCGCAGTTGACGCTGATTCCTGGCTAGGCCCAACTGCACATGCTCCCACAGGCTTCATGGTGGCAAAGAGACCCGAAAGAACACAAACGTCCAGAAGATTGGCCTGGGTACTCCGCTGCACTGCTCTGCAGTTTAAGGTCAGGGGCTTCTTTTTAACTAAGATACAATGTGAAGAGGGAGAGGGGGGCGATGGCAGGAAGTTAATTGGGGCTTTTATTATAAGGGGGTTTAGTTCTCCTTTAAGGCCAAATTACAACCAATGAGGGCAGTAACATAAAATTTTCAATGTAGGAATGTAGTTATATCTTGTATATATCTCTATATATATATTACTGAAGCTTTAATTTGATATAGATATAAAATTCCACATTAAAGCGTTTTAACATTATCGTTAAGCTATAGTTCCATACATATACTACTTTACTATATTAACCACCTCAATAGGTATGTGGTTGAAAGGGCAGAAACCTTACCTAGAACCTAGTAGATAGAACGATCAGAGAGAACAATGACTAAATTATTCAACATTTTCTTTTTATTTATCTATGTATATTTCCTTTTGAAAAGAAGCATATGAGGCAGTCGGGGATTAAAGTACTCAGTAAAACATGGTTTTGCAGTGTTGTGCTCTTTATAGTAGTAAGATAGAAAATCAAATGTCTGTCTCATTAAACAGACAGTAATGTGCCAGGCGAGATTAGATTCTAGATGCCAATTTACCATCGCCAGACCTATTTACAATGCTTTTCCAAATTATCTCACTATAATTTTACCACAGGAGGTCTTCTGTGAAAAACTAGGATTAGACAAGCTAAAGAATGAAAGAAAATATCTATGACAAAGATATCTCAAATCAAAGTAAAACTAACAAGTGAGATATGGGGCAGTTGATAAGTTACTGTGTTTAAAACCATCCACTGCTGACAGCTATGATGGTATTTCACAGCCAGGTATCTATGCACATCTCTATTTATAGTTTAGAAATGCTGCAGGCATGGCTAATGACCATCTCTGGGAACACTGGTTTGTCAGACGTTTTTGGACATAAATTAAATTTTTCTGGTTTTCAATTGTTCTGTTTTTTTCATACAGTGCCTCCATTCTTTCTTCTCCACCTTTCTTTTCTGTTCAACTACTATCAGTTCATATGCATTTAGATTGTTCCTCTTTCCAGCTACATCCCCCAGTTCTGCTGATTAATTTTCTCTTTGTAATTTACCTTTATCCCATGTCTCTACCACTCATACTCCTAAAGTAATTAATTGTTAGTTTTGTCTCCACTTGGGACTATTCACATTTCTTCCACATTCCTCCAGGTCACATCTGTCATATTCACTCTCATTTTTCTTTTTTCATATTTATTTATTAATTTATTTCCTTTTATTCTCCTCTGTATAGAGGACTATTTATCAAAGGTAGAATTTTTGTGGTTTTGGAGTTGTTTGAAACCACGGTTAAACACATTTTCTCTAAAATCACAAATGCCATAAAATTTATTAAAAGATCCATATATAAAAAAGCACAAATGAAAAAAATCAGTGAACAATGTGCTAAAAAATAAGAATACCTTGGAAACCTCAAAAATTCTTCTTCTATGAAGAATGTGTACCACCATAGGCCTGAAATTTTTTCATTGTAAATAATCTCACACTGGGAGTGCAAGGCTTCTAAAGGTGACCATACACGGGCAAATAATGCTGCCGATATTGATCGTTTAGACCAATTTGATAGGGCCGAACGTTCAGATTACCCCCGATATGGCCCTGCCGTTAGTGGCATATCAGGGATGGCGATGTCGCCAAACGAGCGGATCTTATAGTGTATGGCCACCTTAAGTATAGTATTTAATAGAAAACATTTGGATAAATTTCCTTATTTTCCATTGTCCTTAGCACCTGTTTCTGAATATTCTCATTCATCCAGGTCATGGTGTATCTGTAGAAATAAGTCAAATCAACTGGACTTGCTGTGTTTTTTCCTTGAAGATGTTTCACCAGTCATCCAACTGGCTTTCTCATTTCAGAATAACTTGTAAATAAGATCTTTTTTTCGGTTATATATCCTCTGGAATGTAGCTTCAATCAGCATAATCTGTTTATCATAATCTGCAATGATGTCATTAAATTAGGTGTTTTTTGTATTATTGGATCTTTTTTTTTGTAAATTGGAGCTTTGATGTGTTATTAAACCTTCCAGGTAGAGGTGCCAGAACAGCATTGTATGTGGCAGACAATAGATGTCGCACCCCCGCCTTCAAACTTGGTTTTTCCATTTTTACATATATGGCTTCTTTAACACCTCTTTTGAATGAGTCGCTCTTCCAGTCTAGAATCTGGTCTTGTATTTAAAAGTGTGTCCTTTTTCCTTTAGATGTAAGTATTTGATGAGCTGGCTCTTCTGTGCTGCGCCATACACTATAGAATCCTGCTCAAGTATCTGAATTCAGGGGCGTAACTACAGAGGAAGCAGACCCTGCAGCTGCAAGGGAGCCCGAGCAGTATAGGGGACCCCATGAGGCCCAAATAAAGTGCAATTTCAACTTCAAACAGGAAACCTCTTGATATGTGGGCCCTAAAAGAAATGTGCTGTTGGGCCCAGTAACACCTTGTTACGCCACTGTCTGAATTGGTCTGTTTAGTTGTATAAAAGTCTGTCCATAAATGTGTTTGTGAACAGATCTTTTCTAACTGATCTGATCTCAAATACGGAAGCAGTTGATGCGTGATGTAGCTTTCACTGGCCAGTTAGACCAATAATGGCATTTATAATTCAATTTATCTCTGTGGAGTTGTGTGTAAGTTGGATGTGTATCAGATGTCCATGTAACTAACAGTATGTGACTTCCATATAAGCATTGTTATTTTTTTTTTCAACGATCAGACCTGTCAGAGTAGTGTCACCTTTTATGTTTATAGCACTTAATCACCTGTAGCTCAGTATAGATAGTTTGATCATCTCAATATATTTATGGTTGAGGATTGTGTTAGAAGATCATGTATGAAGAAATGAACATGATGAACAATAAATACGGCAGTCTGTTGGTATTGAAGTATTGATTTTGCATTCTCACATACAGTATATAATGATGGTCTGTTGTTGCTGTCCAGAATTTATATATTATATTTTATCTCTGTGAAGTAAGGGGCATTGGGCTACTGTCAGTCTCATTGGTATTTACAGTATGTGGAATTCTTTCAGAACTGTACCAATCAGAAATTTGCTTAAAGCTCAAAGCAAAAAAGAAAAAGAGGGAAAGAGAGGAAATGCTTTACTCAGACTCCCTGCCATGTACATACTGTGACATGATTTACTTTATTCGGCATTGGTCTAAAAACAAATTAAATATGAAATAGATAAGGTTGGTTAGAACAAAATAGTTTCAATACCCCTTTCTTTAACTGTGTTTTTGTAATCTTTTTTTATTGCTACTGCTCTATTATTAAGAATATTTTACCTATACTTTTAATTTGTTTCCCTAAACAATGGAAAGCAGCTACTGCCCACTGTCCGGATCATGAGCCACACAAAGGTGGCAACCCTATGCTGGGATCCTGGGTTAGCAAGGTTAGAAGCTAGAAAGATCATTAGGGCTATGAAGCTCCAATGATGAGTGTATTGGGTTAGTACCACTGGTGTGTTCCATAAGTTCCATAAAATATGTAAATACAGGTACAAGTATGGGATCTGTTACCCAGAAAACTCCCAATTGTAGGAAGGCCATCTCCCATATAATCTATCTTAAATATATAATTCACATTTTTAAAAATGATTTCCCTTTTCTTTGATATTTAAATATATGATTAGTAATTTTTGGAGGTAAAACAATCCTAATGGTTTAATTTTATATTTAAATGATTTATTTTTACTAGAGATCCAATTTACAAAAAGCAGTGGCATAACTACATATGAAGCAGACCTCGTGGTCAGGGGCCTGGATGGCAGGGTCTGCTTCCTCTATAGCTGAATAGAATACCCCACTCCCCAGCCGCTCTTTTACCTGCAGAGGGAAGGGGGATGTAGGCGGCCAGGAAACTCCAGCATGGGATGGGAGTAAGCGGATGGGGAGTGGGCAGTAATGGCGTAGGAGTAGGTGGTTTCAGGTTGGGGAGTGGGCAGGTGGGAGGGAGGATGGGTATCGGAGTGCACCAGGCCCCTCCAAATTTTTGCAGGGGGGGCTCAGCGCACTCTGGTTATGCCGCTGACAAAAAAGCCCCCCTTAACCAGAAAATCCTAGGTCCCAAGCTTTCTGGACAACAGGTCCCATATTTATCCTTTGTTTTCTTGAACATCCTCAAGCCTGAAAACCGTCAACTTTAAAATGAGTTTTATATTTCATAGTTAGGATTAAGCCCAATCAAATATTGCATAATTTGTGAACTAAAACTGTCCAGAGCTTTAAATTCATGTGATTTTAAAGGTTCCACCAAACTGAATGCAAAGCCAAAGGACTTGACTGTATCCTGCAAAACGTCCTGGGAAATGAACGAACACAAAGCAAATCCTGGATTCGGAGCATCCGTAATCATTTTGCAGTGCTGTAGATTACTTTTTGGTACACAATATGTTAATGTCCAGCATTTTTTTTAGTAAGCCAATTATATCCAGGCTTCTCTCATGTCTATGAATAGAAGGTGATTAATAAAATCTTGGAATCCAATGGGAAACAAAAAGTACTTTGGCATGAGTCACTGTTTGTTGTTTAGCATTGGAGAATAGGAAGAGTGTTTCTCTGAACAAGCAATTATATTGTTAAAAGAATCAGTTTAATGATACAATATTCAGTACATTCTATTGCAAGATTGTGACACCGAGGGTTCTATATTTAATCATTGATAATGCTTGGATTGGAACAATCCTGCTATATTCATAAGCATGTGGACTGGCCCTTATTATTATTATTTTGTACTGGGGCCATGTAATAAAATGATCAAAGTTTATTTAATAACCCATAGCAGCCAAGTTGCATGTATTACTTACTTGCCAGCTGATAGCAAATATCTGATTGCAGTATGATGCCTATATAGAAATATGACCATTGGTTACTGGAGATTGATAAACTTTCCTTTTTTACAACCCTGCTCCCACAAAAGGTACCCACAACATATCAAATGTTGAAAATGAGGAATGTTGTTGTTTGCTGTCAAAACATATGCTAATTTTGAATTTGATGCCAGCAACACAGTTCAATAAGTTGGGACAAGAGCATGTTACATGACAGCTTTTTTAACAATACTTTGTAACTGTTTGGGAACTGAGGAGACCAATTGCTGTAGTTTTGAAAGTGAACTATTCCCCAGTTCATTCCTGATACAGAATTTCAGTTGCTCATATTTTATCATTCATCATGTGCAAAATGTTTTCAGTGGGTTGGGTGACAGGTCTGGACTGTAGGCAGGCCAGTCTAACGCCCAGACTTTTTGACTATGGAGTCATGCTGTTGTAATACATGTAGAATGTGGTTTGTCATTGTCTTGCTACAATAAGCAAGGCCTTCCCTGAAAAAGGCATTGTCTGGCTAGCAGCATATGTTTCTGCACATATACAGGTTTGGACTGTGCCATCAAAACACACAGGGCACACATGCTGGAGCCTTCTAATACCCTCCCTTAGAAACACTCACAAAGGACTCACACAGAGCTGATACAGACATCCACAGCATTTCACAGAAATCTTTAATCTTCAGACCAAGCTCCAACACTCATCTGGGGTGTGAGTCCTCTTTGTCAGGGATCCATTGCTGGGCAGTAACTTTCCTGTTCTCTGCTGCCTCTGAGCTCTAAACATCTCCTTTCAGTTGAGCTCCTCAATACTTGGCGCCCCATACCCCATGTCTTCCAAGGGCCAGTCCACCCTTGGGCCCTGCCCATTGCTGCCCTCCTGGAGTGAAAAATGGAAAGAAATTGAGCACATGGTAGCTCTGCTTTATAAAGAGTTGCCAACAGTGACACCTTCTGGCCAAATCTGGAAATGCCAAGATACGCTTCACTGGGGAAAAGAACTCCCTCCCATATCCAATTTAGGCCACACTAGGGATTTCCAACCATGAGGGATTTTCAGACCAACTTAACCCTATGGGCCCCTACATACGTTATTTTAATCTTTGTCTTCCACCTGAGGAACATATAATATTTGTGTCCCCCCTTTGCAAACAGGAGGTGAGGTGTCTGTAGTGATGGTGGGGTGTTGTTTTTATTCTTTCTAACACTTACTCCAGTAGGAATGGGTAAGCCAATTGTTAGCCAGTTTAGGGGTGTAACTACAGACAGTGTCGGACTGGGACACCAAGGACCCACCAAAAAACCTTAGACAAGGACCCACCAAAAAACTTTAGACCAGGGCCTCACCCTCAGTACAATTTTCTTCCTCTCCTCACTCAACCTCTATTCTTCTAGTATCTTTTCTTTCCGTACTATAATCTATTATTCTATCTATTTAGTCTCTTTGTTCTCAGAGAAATAGAGAATGGCCATGAAATAGGCCAAATGTTTAGCAGCATGAGGGCCACTGACACCTGGGCCCACCGGGAGTTTTCCTGGTATCCCGGTGGTCCAGTCCAACACTGACTACAGAGGAAGCAGACCTGCAGTTACAGATGGGCTCAGGATGTATAGGGGCCCCATGAGGCACTAATTCATGTACAATTTCAATAAATATTGGTTAAACAGGTCAACGTCTAGACATTTTAGGGGCCTGAAAAATAATTTGCTGTAGGGCCGCATAATATCTAGTTACGCCACTGAGCCAGTTCTTTGTGCATGCAAATAGAGCCAGGTGGGCACATGCTATGCAGATTCCATATATTATACCTTAAAAGAGGTGTTGGATTATGAAAGAAAACCATGGAATTGTGCCTTTGTTAGTCCATTTTAAAATCTTCTGCAATTTTTTTGGTTCATATTTACCTAGAGAAACACAATACAGCTGCCATTTATAAAGGAGACTTAATTTTTTTAGAAAAGAAAATGATTTCATTTCTATAATGAAATATGCACTTTAATAATGAAAAGGTAGAATGAAATTGTTTCAGTCCCAAGACTTCTTGCTTCATTCCTGTTTCTCAAGAGTCCAGGCAAAACTTGATGAAAAAATGATGATTGCTTTGCAAGAGAAAAACACATTTTTAATTTATTCCTAGATGGTAACAAATGAAACTGATGCATTACATTAAAATGCTGCGGGCTCTACGGGGGATTGAGGAGGTAACATGACTTTTCAGATGTATTGTTAGATAATGAATCAATTCATCATATCCATAATAAACATGTGCATCAAAAATGAACAAGTTAATCTTGATTTTCTGCAAGTATATCACAAAAGTAGTTCATGTAGTGCTCTTACCCATGATTCTAACACTTTGATTTTATTATGGGGATTATTCTAAAAAATATTCACTCTCAGTCTGCTACATTGCTACATGGTGCTCATATATTGTTCTTTAAATATATGGACCTTACTTGCTGCCTTCTGTTTATTGTACTGACTTGACCTTTTCTAGTTCTGTCAGTCTGTATACTGCCTAGCCTTGCCATTATCATTTTACACTACACACAAACTATATCTGCTGGGGAGGGGTCGAGTGCAGGGGCACTTTGGATACTGAATGTTTTTATTTTTTCTGGGAGGTTTTAAAGCTACAAAGATGAAATTTTACTTACCGTAATTTCCTTTTCCTTGAAGTCCATACAGCAGCACATATGGGTTAATACCCTCCCCTATTCTGATAGGACAGACAAGAGCCAATTAAAACAGCACGGATCCATAAGACCACTCCCCCCAACCCCCTCCATTGTGTTGTAACAAGAATACACGGAACAACTGCTTCAATATATATTTATTAGGGTGGGAATCAGATGTGCTGCTGTATGGACTTCAAGGAAAAGGAAATTACGGTAAGTAAAATTTCATCTTTCCTTGACGTCCTAAACAGCAGCACATATGGGATATAGCAAGTAACAGGGTGGGACTATTGCTTCTGGTATACCGACTGGAGAACCGTTCTACCGAAGGCTGCTTCCTGGGAAGCCTCAATGTGCAATCTGTAGTGTTTAGCAAATGTATGAAGACTAGTCCATGTTGCTGCTCTGCAGATTTGATCGGGTGAGACGGACAATCGTTCCGCCCAGGATGTTGCTATTGCACGAGTTGAATGTGCCCGTAGAAGAGGTGGAGGTATCCGATTTACGGATATATAGCATGTCTGAATTGTGTCCTTTATCCATCTGGCTAGAGTAAGTTTAGCTGCCGTTTTTCCTTTGTTTTTCCCTGAAAAAGTTAGGAACAAATTTTCAGACTTTCTGTATCCCTCAGTTCTGGATAAGTATTCTTTAAGAACACGGCACAGATCTAGGGAATGATATCTTTTCTCCTCTTCTGACTGTGGATCTGGACAGAATGTAGGTAGAATAATCTCTTGATTAATATTAACTTTAGATGCTACTTTAGGTGTAAAGTTTGGCAAAGTTCTCAAGATAACTTGATTTGGAAAAAAGCGTAGATAAGGTTCTCGGCATGCTAAGGCCTGAATCTCACTGACCCTCTTTGCTGAAGTAATAGCAACAAGGAAAACTGCTTTGAAGGATAAATGTTTAATATCCACATTCTCAAGCGGTTCAAAGGGAGGATCACATAAACCTTCCAACACCAAGTTCAGATCCCACTGAGGTACTGGATCCACCACCGGAGGGTCAAGTACCTGTGCAGCTTTAACAAACCTCTGGATAAGCGGAACTGAGGATAGACGAATTCCTAGAAAAGCTGAGATAGCCGATATCTGAACTTTTATAGTGCTAGGTCTTAATTTCTTCTCTAGACCCTCCTCCAAAAAATCCAGTATATTTTTAATGGATGGAGAGTTGGGTTCTACCTTTTGTTGGCCACACCAACGCTTGAAGATCCTCAACACTCTACCGTATGTTTTAGAAGTTGAAGGTTTCCTAGAATGAAGAAGTGTACAAATAACTTTTTCTGATAGCCCAGAATTGGCTAATAAGGGCTCGTCAACTTCCAAGCAGTGAGATTCAAGCGTTCCAAATCTGGACAATGATTCTGGTTTTGAGAGATCAAGTCTTTTATCTTTGGAAGAATCCAGTAATTCCCCTGGCTCATCTGCATTATCTGCGAAAACCATATTCTCTTCGGCCAAAATGGAAGGATCACTATGGCTGATGTCTGATCCTGTCGGATCTTTTTGACAACTTTGCAGATCATTGGGATTGGTGGAAAAATATACACCAGACTGAAATTCCATGTGATTGACATTGCATCTAGTGCCCATGGATGATCGTTCTTGTATAGGGAACAAAACCTCTGAAGCTTGGCATTGCTCCTCGTTGCCATCAAATCTACTTCTGGTTTTCCCCATTTCTGAACTAGCTCCTGGAATATGGATGTTTTCAGGGACCATTCTTTGGGATCTATGCTGGATCTGCTCAGGTGATCCGCTAGGACATTGTCCCGTCCTTTGATATGGACTGCAGATATTGCCAATAGATTTGCTTCGCTCCATGTCAGTATTCTCGGCACTTCTCTGACAAGAAGTTGAGATCTCGTTCCTCCTTGTCGGTTTAAATATGCCACAACTGTGACATTGTCCGACTGGATCTTTACTGCCTTGCCCCTGACCTGTGTTTGGAAGGCCAGCAAAGCATTTAATACTGCTCTCATCTCCCTGAAATTGGATGACAGGGATTTCTCCATAGCATTCCAAAGGCCTTGAGCAGTTCGATCTCTGTAATGTGCTCCCCATCCAGTAGCAGAGGCATCTGTAGTAACCAACAGCCATTTCGGCTCCAGAATTGGTCTGCTCTCCCTCCGTCTGTCTGGGTGTAACCACCAACGCAGGGCAGACTTTGTTTCCTCGGAAATGATCCATGTCATGTCTAGTGATTCCAGTCTTCTGTCCCACAGAGACAGAATTTCCTGCTGTAAGGGACGCATGTGAAACCTCGACCATGGAAGTGCTTCTATGGAAGAAACCATAATTCCCAGAATTTTCATCATTTGTCTCAGAGAGACTGGTAAGGGATCCATCAAGCGTTCCACCTGATTTTGAAGGTTGTTCATCCTTTCTGGTTTTAAAGAAACTGTCATCCTTACTGTGTTGAAGCACATTCCTAGGAATTGCTTCTCCCTGCAAGGTTGAAGAGAAGATTTCTCCTTGTTGACAATCCAACCCAGATACCGAAGTATTTCCAGGGTTCTCAGTAGATTTTTCTGGAGAAGAGAGGCTGATACAGCTCTCAGTAACCAGTCGTCCAAATATGGAACCACATGGATTCCTTCTCTTCTCAGGATAGCCATGACTGATGCTACTATCTTTGTGAACACTCTGGGAGCGGAGGTAATTCCAAATGGCAATACTCGAAACTGAAGATGAGTTAGTTGACCTTGAATAAAAACTGCAATCCTTAGATATTTCCTGTGTGCAGTGCACATCGGTACATGTAGGTACGCATCTTTCAGATCGATAGTTGCTAGATAATCTCCGGCTTCTAGAATCTGAATCACTGAATTGACTGTTTCCATTCGAAATCTCTTTTTCTGGATGAATTGGTTCACAAATCTTAAATCTATTATCATACGAAAAAAACCGTCTGGCTTGGGTACCAAAAAAACGATGGAATAGGTACCTTTTCCTTCTTCTGATTTTGGAACCTTTTCCAGCACTCTGTTTATGAGAAAGGATTGTATCGATTCTTCCAGGGCCGCCTGTTTCCTGTGCAAAAGATTTATTGGCGTGAAAATAAATCTTGGAGGAGGCAAACTTCGAAACTCTATGCGATATCCCCACTGTATTAGTTGTATGACCCATGTGTCTGATACTAACTCTTGCCAGTGGTCTAGAAAAAAAGCAAGTCTTCCTCCCACCGGCAGACTTCTGGCGTCAGAACTCCCACTTACGAGCAGAAGAGGCACCTCTAAATCCTCCTCTTGTGGATCTTTGGAATCTTCCCTGATTCCTAGTAGGTTGGTTCCTCTCTTTCTCTTTTCCCCTCTCATCAAACCTGGTTTGTGGGGTTTTAACTGGTGATCTTTTTTGCCGGCGAAAAAAAGAGCCTCTCCATCTCAGCCTCTGCCTATCTTGAGGCAGGTTCTTACCCTTTTCGTTAGACATTTTCTCCATCAATGTGTCTAACTTAGAACCAAAAAGATGTCCCGGTTCATAGGGCATATTACATAGATTAGCCTTAGAGGTGGTGTCCACCGACCATGGTTTGAGCCAGATTGCTCTTCTGGCGGCCGTTGATAAAGCCATATTCTTTGAGGCTAACTTTAATGATTCTATAGAGGAATCACATAGAAATTCTGTAGCTGACTTCAGCATCCTTAATGATTTCTTGAGTTGATCTCTAGGTGTCTTAGATTCAATATCTTCTTCTAACTGAGTTAACCAATTTCTTAGAGCCCTTGAAACCGCTGAAGCTGCCACCAATGGCTTGCATTGGGCTGATGCTGTTGAATATACTCGTTTTAACGAACTTTCAGCTCTGCGATCCATCGGGTCTCTGAGTCCCGACCCATCTTCCACAGGTATAGTCGTTCTTTTGGAAAGACGTGCAACCGCCACGTCTACTGCTGGTGGAATTTCCCAAGCTTCCACTTCCTCATCAATGGGAAATAAGGTTTTAAACCTTTTATTAACCACAGGAGCTCTATCCGGATTTTTCCATTCAAACTGAATTAAATCTTTTATGACCGGATGAAGAGGAAAGCATTTTCCACTTTTTTGTTTTTCATCTTTCTTAGAATCATCTTTCCCTTCATGTGCCTCAATTTCTCCTCTAACAGCTTTAATAAGCTTTGGAATATTTTCAACCTGAAAAATTGAGGTATCAACTTCCTCCTCTGATGAGGAAGAAACTTCATCCAGGATTACATAATCTCCCTCCACAGAAGAAGGGGTATTACCTGGATCCACGGGAGATTTTTCCTTAAAAAGGGATTCTCTGAATTCTTTGAAGGTCTGCTGCAGAATATCCTTAAATATCTGGACTGACGACTCCATAGGATCTGAATTAGCAGAATTTTCCTTGGCTAAGCAAGACTCACATCTGCCTCTAGGATAATTATCCGGTAAAGGGATTTCACATTCCCTGCAGACCAAATGCTTAGATTTGGAAATTCTTTTCCTGACCACATCCTCCTCATTGGACATCTATGGGAAAAATATAAGTCTTGTAATAAAAATAATGAGATAGAAAAGAAAAAAACCCCAGAGGATCCAAAGGCATCCTACCTTATAGGCTTCCACAGGCGACTGCAGCCCTCAGAACGTGTAGCTCACGCAAGACAAGGGCAGCACGGCTTATGTTTTTAGCTTTTTAAGCTTCCGGGTTGAACGTCAGGGAATTGACGCTAGCGGTATTACGCTGCGTATTCACGCCGGCGTCCTTACGCTGCGTGTCAGCGTGCTGGTGCGTTCCATTGCGCGTTTGCGCCTGCGCAACTTCATAACTATTTTAGCCGATTACCTGTTGCCTGAGGGAATCCCCCTCCGGAGTAGCCAACCAGAGCTGACTCCCCAAACGGCCATCGGGATCCATTGTCCCGGAATCTTCGTGATACTCCACTGTATCAACAGAGAAAAAAAGGCTCTGCCTTCCTACCAGCAGGTAGGACAGAAAAAAACACAATGGAGGGGGTTGGGGGGAGTGGTCTTATGGATCCGTGCTGCTTTAATTGGCTCTTGTCTGTCCTATCAGAATAGGGGAGGGTATTAACCCATATGTGCTGCTGTTTAGGACGTCAAGGAAGTGCTTATTCTTTGCTGCTGAGTTAAACCCCTGACCCTGATTCAGCAGTGCAGCAGCCAATGGGAGAGGACAAAACATTCCTCTTAGAAAAAACTGCTCATTTACAGCTGGCTGCCACAAAGGACTAATCCATGAGCAAAAAACAGGTTCTTCTATTATAACCCTTTCCTTGCTATCATTGGCAAAGAAAGAGTCAGTCTGTTAATGACAGAATCTATATTTTCCTATAAGAAAAATGCTTAGTCTAGCAATGCCCTGTTCCCATAGTGGACTTGACCAAACGCTGGCAGGTAAAGGGTTAGAACAAGAATGCTGCCAATCCACTATTCCTGTTTTAATCAATCAGCAGAGGTGTTTTACTTTAAAGCCGCTGCTACTGCTGCACTTAAAAAAATGTGGACAAATACAAAAGGTCCTCTGCACTCAGCCCATTCTCAATATATTCCTCATTGCACCTGCGCCTAATGATTTTAAAAAAATATTGGTGAGCACAACTTTTCCTTGCTTGTTATAGTTGCACAAAAAAAATGAAAATGTATAGCAGAGTGGCTTATTTTAGACTATAGAAGCAAAATAACGAGCAAATTGTTTCTGTCTTAAGAGCCCCTTTAATATTAAAAATGACTGCAATTCTTTGGAAGAAAGCAAGGAAGAAAGAGCAAAAAAAAAATAATAGGAAACAACATTAGAAGGCAGAGGAGAATGGAAAGAAGATCAATCAGCGTCGTATTGTATCAGACTTTGCCTTAGGTATAATGAATATTGGACTTTGTCTGTCAATAACTCTCAGAAGTTCCTTTTTTTTCAAACCCACTAAAGCTTTTATTTACTTTTCTCAATGTTTTCTACCAACCCCCAGCCCTTTTATGCCTTCACCATGGTCTACAGCAAAAGAAAGAGAATTCTTTCTTACAAGAAAACAGAATTTTCTTCAAATGACTGAATAAGTAGGATGCAACAAGTTTCACTTAAAGGAATTGTTCAGTATAAAAATAAAAACTGGGTAAATAGATACGTGGTGCAAAATAAAATGTTGCTAAAATAGTTAATTAGGCATAAATGTAATGTATAAAGGCTGGAGTGACTGAATATAACAATATTAACAATATTAGAAGCTTGTTATGCTGAGAGAAAAGTCCATAGACTATAATGGATAGTAAAAAAAATATTGCATGAAAAAAATGCCAATTGACTTTTTTTATTGACATTTTGCTGTTTTGCGAATTATTGGCGAAGTGTAAAGGGGCAGATTTGACCATCACTATGTGGCATCACTCGTTGATCAGGTCCCTCTGTGCCACTTGTATCAGTTGTTATTTGGATGTAATCTGTATGCTTCATGTATTTATAATATTTAAGTAGAACACAAATGGTCTTTTTTTTAATAATTATGGGGACAAATTTGCAATGAGTGTAATATTCCCCTTGAAAAAATAATGTCTTTGCTAGTGCTCAGTAGAATAGAATGAAAAGTATCTAAACTGCATCTCCCGCATTGCTAAGAGGTCAGGAATAATATTAGTAATGTACTAATTGAATATAATAACACTATCCTTTTTTGGACACTTACTCAGTTTTCATTGACCATTATTCAAAGAACTATATCATTCTCTGATTGAATTCTGGGGGAATGTAAAAAATAGCGCTTTCCAATCTTTTAAGGTTATAACTATTAAGGGAATTTGCATCATTATCTTTGAATGCTATTTATAATAAATGCCAAAGCCTGTCTGTTAACCTTCTGTGTTTGGCAAAATAGAATGTGATTGGCAAGAAGACAGGGCATGGAGTGACATCATTTAATGAGGACATAGTCAGCTGAATGCAGATGAATATGAAGAAGACGTTGGGGGATGAAGTTTGCTCTTAACCTACATAAAGAAATAAATGCAAGTGATGAGCAAATCTTTCCCCGACACTTCACCAAAAAATTAGCTAAATCACCGGAAAATTTTGTGAAACAAGTTGAAGTCAATGGGCTTTTTTTGCAGTGTTTTTTTGCAAGGTAAATCTTCACCAAAAAATTTGCCAATGGTGAAATGTGGAATTTCGCAACAGATCAGTGCTTGGTGAAATATTTTGCTCATACTAAATAAAGGATTTGCATTGTCCTAGAAATCATGATTCAGACATAACAATTTAGTGAAGGCCCTTTATAGAACCTTGAACTATTATCTACCATAATAATAGAATTAAATTAAATCTATAAGGGGCACATTTACTAAGGGTTGAATATCGAGGGTTAATAAACCCTCGAATCGACCCTCGAGGTAAAATCCTACGAATTTGAATATCTAATTCGTAGGATTTAAAGCAAATCCTACGATCGAACGATGAAATCCTTCAATCGAAGGATTTTCCTTCGATCAAAAGATCGAAGATCTCCATAGGCTAACATTGTACCTCGGTAGGTTTAAAGTGGCAAAGTAGGTAGCTGAAGTTTTTTTTAAAGAGACAGTACTTCAACTATCGAATGGTCGAACAGTCGAACGATTTTTAGTTTGAATCGTTCGAGTCGAAGTCGTAGTCGAAGGTCGTAGTAGCTTATTCGATGATTGAAGTACCCAAGAAAAAGCTTCGAAATTCAACGTTTTTTTACTTCAAATCCTTCACTCGAGATTAGTAAATGTGCCACCAAGTGTAAAAAATAAAACAAAGCAAAGCCATGTCATGCTTCACTAACCTACTAATTTAGCAAAATATTTACCTTAATAAGCACATTGTGGTTTTCTCTGTAATATGATAACAAAGCTGCCACAGACTGTAGTTTATCTGTTGTAACCCAACACATGAAAGCTTGTGTATAACACATGTATGGTTAAAAAGTGAACACTAAGCTATTTTTGCCACACAGCTTCCAGTATGCAATCATAAGCAAGTATTCCTTACTAGGACATCTGAACAGTAATATTCCTGATCACATTCTCTAGAGGGTAATTTTATCTTATACCATCTTGGTTACTAAGTTATCACATATCGAGTAGTGAGCAACATCCCACATAGAATAATGGCTGTCTGGTCTGTATTACAGCAGCAACAACATTTACTGACCACCATGTTCTGTGTTTCCCCATGCTATTCCTGTTTAGTTTCTAATGGATCAAAGCACACTTTCTTCAGCACACCACTTACTTTCTTTCTGTAGGGTGCATTCAACTCCTCAGGCTACTTCCAAGCCAATTTCTCTTACATAAATTCCCATAGGGAGGAAGGACACCAGCCACTTCGGCATTGTCTTTTAGAACATTTATTCCAGCAGAGTTGGCACAAGCTTTCGGGGTCAACCCCTTCCCCTTTTCACCTGAGGAAGGATTTGTCCCCGAAAGCTTGTGCCAACTCTGCTGGAATAAATGTTCTAAAAGGCAATGCCGAAGTGTCTGGTGTGCTTCCTCCCTATGGGAATTTATGTAGTTTCTAATGGATCCATTGGAAAGCCAAAAAAGTATCAGAAGGGTACCTCTGTAATCAACACAATACAAATATAAATTAATATATACATAGGGTCAAATTTATGAAGGGTTGAAAGGAAAATTTGAATTTTGAACTCAAATTTCAAAATTCAAATTTTTGAGTTTTTTTTACTGGAATTCGACTAGGGAATAGTTAAATTTCGATTTGAGGTTTTAAAAAATTCAAATTCAGTTTTTGAAATTTATCTTGTACTGGCCTTTTAAGAATTCAAATTCAACTATTCGCCACCTTAAACCTGCCGAATTGCCTATGGGGGAAGAAGATTCTGGATAACAGGTCCCATACCTTTATTTCCAGGCTGTCCTTACAGTACATTATAGTATAATACTTTAAGAGCTTATAAAATAGTTACTTATTCATGAAATTCATTAATAACAACTAAAAGTACATTTAGTAAACCCCCTTTTAATCCCTTCTTTTTTAAAAAAGTGCAGTGAATGGGTTATAAAATCTCTGATGTATTTATTACTACTCATGTACTGTTTGTGTGTTTTTGCTTCACTATAAAGATTGCAGTCCAGCAGCACACTGTTTTTGTGGCACAATAAAACACTGCTTTTTCACCAATTCAGTGTGCTGCTGGGCTGGAATCTTTACATTGGATGTTATCCCTGGCAGTGGGAAATCAGCGTGAACCTGACACTGCAATGAGTGATAAAGCTTTGGCTTTCTGTGTTTATACAGTATGTTTTTGCTTCATCTGTTAAATCTTGTAAAAGGGTTAAGCTGCATTATGATATTATTTTTGACATAAGAAAATTCTGCACTTAGGAAGTCCTATTACAAACTTCAGTTCTGATGAGAGAAGGAAGACAGTGTGCAGGTAAAGCATAGGCTTTAAAGGGCATGTAAAGTCTAAAATAGAATAAGGGTAGAAATGCTGTATTTTGTATACTAAATATAAACATGAACTTACTGCACCACAAGCCTAATCAAACAAATAATTTATGCTTTCAAAGTTGGCTATAGGGGGCCACCATCTAATAACTTTGTTAAACATCTTTGCAAGACTAAGACTGTGCACATTCTCAGTGTGGTCTGGGCTGCTTAGGGATCATCATAAACAAAGCTGCTTGAGTTCTGCATAGCTGGTAAGTAAGGCGGGGGCTCCCCCTGCTGTTCATAAGTATGATTGTTTCCCTGCTCAGCAGTTAGGGACCATCTGACAATTCCTATCCACAGCAGTAAATGAAGGGAGAATTTCACTGCATTCAGTCAGGTTTCTTATAAAAACGGTACACATTTTTTAATTGAAGTATATTGGAGATAGGTTTCTTTTACATTAAAGAAAGTAAAAATGGGATTTTATTTTTTTGCCTTTACATGCCTTTTAGGTGAGTTTGGGTGCTCAAGCAGCAAATGTTTCACAATTCTTCTTTGTCTAAATAAATCAGAGTGCATCCTGTCTATTATCCTTGGAAACACTTGGAAGCACTTGTAGGGTTAAAGGCGCTCAGGCCAGAAATCTTTGCATCTCAAACCCAGATCATATAATGATTTACTGTGAACCGTTCTAAGCAGCACTAATGTTAACAACTTCACTCCAGTATGTGTCTTGACAAAATCAATACACCAAACTCTCCCTTGTGTTGTCTTAAAAATTGCTCTTGGCCGTGACCTGAATTAATTGCTGTGGTGGTTGATTCTGTGCTTTTGCCAATTCTGTTTAAGTCATTGCCCAGAACATATTGCAAAGTAATGCACTGCCGTGGCCCTCTGGGTAGTAACAAGTAACAATAGCGATGTAATTTGAATTACACCAGCAGCATTGATGCATTTGACATTTTAATCGTACATTTTTCAAACTGATGTACTAGAATGCACTTTATTTTGTTTGTATGACCATCACCACAAGAACAAGTTGTCAGAACTCTGTCTCTGCCACAGCAGCACAAAATAAGTGTAGCTAAAGAACAGAAAGAACATTATCCATTGGTTCCAAAAATGACCTGGCAAATACTTTATTTTGATTTCAATCTGACCTACAGTGACTGGGAAAATTTGAATATAACAAAGGTGCATGATTGATAAGCAAGTGTTCACTCAGTTCCAGACACTTGTATTTTAGTATGGAGACCACTATGATTATGTACAGTGAGATGGCACTCTTACCTGCAGTCAGTTATACACTTTAATGCCATCTGTCTGTCCTTGTGCACAGGTTGGAAGTTTCAGGCTGAAAACACTCAACATTTTATATTTCTGAAGAAAACCAGTGTATATACTGACAGACATATGTGGCATACAATCTAAATTAGATGCTGACATTTCATTAATGGATACTATTAAACTGATCTGGCTGCCCCAGATGCAAACTGAACAGAAAGGGAATTGCCTACTATTTTTTTAAATAGTATTATATACAGGGCTGTATATATGTGTGTATATATTATATATATATATATATATATATATATATATATATATATATATATATATATATATATATATATATATATATATATATATATATAAAGCACCTGAGGGTCTGTGCCTAGGGGGGCAGCTTTAGGGGGGTGACCCTTGGGTGCCTATATAATCAATAATTGCTTTTTAGAAAAATGAAAAAAACCTCCCCAGCCTCTGCCAGAGAATACCTTTGCAAAGGAGTACTAAGTCCACCTGTGAGCCAATGCCTTGCTGAAGCACTTCCTCTTTTTGACTGTAACATCTTGAAGCAAGAGCAGACTGAAAGGCCTGACCCCTGGTGAGCACAGACAGCCTGTTGCCCCAACAAGGAGTATTAGTTTGAGCTAGGGGCCTGAGGTGATTGTACACCAGAGAGGGAAGTGAGCATTCAGGAGTAGGTGAGTGAAGGGCCTACATAAGAATCTTGGGCCATGTATGTGAAGATACAGCAGAGACCAGGGGTGATAGTCCCTTAGTCGAGGGAGCCCCTGACATCTAATGAGACTCCTGCCAGTGCATCCCTTAGGACAAGTGACCTGGCGGCTTCAGTGTGGAGAACGCTGTGGTGTATGTGAGTAACTAGTTTTGTATGAGGAATACTCGTGTGGGCAACCAGAGCCCCAGTCTGCATTGTAAATTATGCCCTGCAGAAGGCTGTGATACCAATAAAACTTGTTTGAGTTCATCACATCCACTCTGAAGTGTCTCCTTCTGCAGCAAAGGCTAGTATTGTTAAACATCTACGTGCCAGAGGCCTACTAGCCACGAGGGGCTCTGTTACATCTACATAAATCCAACAGTGGAGCTGGGGGGGTGAAGGGTGAGCTGGTAAATTCTGCCAAATGTGATGTCATTTGAATTGGAAGAAACATCACATGTAGCAGAAGTGATGTCATGCACAGCTTTTCACATGAATTCACATGCACAAACATGGGGAGCGCTAAAAGGTCCAGTGACAAGGGTGGCACCAGTCTTAAATACAACACTGTTTTTTTATTGGTACATTGATTAAAAAGAGCATGAACCACTTTAAAAATATGCATTTCAGCGCATTTTCTTTTATGTTTCATACGGAGATCAAAATGGAATGCAGTAAATATTGAGCAAGACCATTTCTAATGCTTTCAGCATTGATCTCCTTCCCCATGGATACAGCTATATTGGAAAACATGAGAGCCTTTAACTCATACGTTGCCATGTCATTAACACACAGAACCACACCGCACATGTGTTTACAAAAATTGATGCCAACTGCTGTGTGTATTGAAGCCTTAATATTCCCTGCTTAATGTGATGGCCCTATGTATATAAAGAGATAATAATTGAGCAAGATAAGTAACAATTTGTATTATGCATACATTTATTGGGCTTATTTATAGCCTACTCTACCAAAGACAATAGCATTGTTTCCATAGATTAGTGTGTAGGAGAAAGGATCATGTTTGGTCAGGAATTGTCCTCTGAATCATGCAGGGCATATGGGACACCATATTAGTGTTGAAAAAAAAATGACTAATTACAAATGCTTCCATTACATCTGCTCAGTCTGTATGTAAGTATACACAGTATTTTAAAAAACACAAATGGTTAGTGTGGTTGCTCAATGGGGCCTTTGATTAGTTTCCAAGCTATATGTGTGCTCTCTGTGCTGTACAATCTCAACACATGTCTCAAAGCCCTCATGTTATCCACTATTTTTGTTCATTTGTGGAATATATCTCTTTAATGTTAAAGGTTACATTTCTATTCAGATGCCGACAGCTAAAATTTTTCTGATCCATTTATCCATGTATTGCCGGAAGAACTAGAGAGACACACCAGCAGGGACGTTAATGGAAATTTAGCTTTGCCTCATCCTCTGCTGTGCTTCATTCTACTACACTGCATATGAAATTACTGCTAAATTTAACGAGCCCTGCAAAAATGATTTTTTTTTTTTCACGTGAACACAGAAAGCTTCAAAGTAGGTTCTCAAAAGGTTATTGCTCCTTCCCAAAATGTGGTAAATGTACAAACATAAGTCGAGGTCTATGAAGATGAAACACACGAGTGTCACTAAGACCTGGCTGAAGCTGTGTAGACTACAGAATACAAAATGCCACTCAAACCTTTTGTGTCCCCGGCAGGAGAAAACACCAGCGTGTCACCGAGCAGTGAGCATTCATGTGCTTCAGGCAAGTTTTAGACGTCCAGTTCAGAGGAGTCTGAACATCAGAAGACATGATTGTGCTTATAACAATGACTTCTCATGCTCTGTTCCATCACTGTCAAATTAAAAATGGTGTTGGGTTTTACAGAAACTTGCATGTATAAAGATTGCCTCTAGCTTTTCCCAATCCTTGTATTACAACAAAAGCCCACGTTTCATGTCCTGGAAATGAGACAAAAAGTTGTCGAAAAACTCTTGAACTAGCAGACGTTTTAGGTAAAAAAAACTCCATCTGTACAATGTGGCTGCCTGTTTGATTTTATTCTATTTTCTTTTAATGATTTTTTTTTGTGATTTTCAGTTTGTCAAATCTGAACTCTTAAAAGACCGAAAAAAAACAAGACTGAAATTATTTATATAGAGCAAGTGACGTTCATTTTTCTTGACTAAAATCATAAAATAGGAATTGGATTTTTTTTTAGGATGAAAGGTGGCCTTTAAGGGTTAAGTTACCATTTAATAAAAAGCCCCAACTGCTGACTATGATTCTAAAGGCTTTTCTTATAGCCCCACCTCATGATATACTCCTTGATCCATGTAAATTGTATGCAGTATATGCAATCAAAAGAAGGGTGAGTTCCTAGAGGAGGAATCCATGCCACAGACTTGTTTCCCCCTACTCCAGAAGTTTTATGCCTCGGTGGAGTTAGCATGAAAGGAGAACTAAAGCTTAACAAAAAGTAGGGTAGAAATACTATACATTATATTTTGGGGTTCTGTAACAGTCAAAAGCAACCACAGCACTTTAGCAGTGTAGATCAGTGCTTTTGTATATGCGCCCAGTAGTATCTCATCTTTTTTCTGCTGATTTACTGCACATTCTCTGCTCTGATGTCACTGAGCTTAGGGACTGACTCAAAATATACTGCATATTTATAGAATGTCACAAAATGAGACTGATTAGAAATCAATTCAAATTTGTATTCAAATCTAATCATGAGCTTGATGATTTGCGACAACCCCTAAGCTTGGCTTTCCAATGCCTGCCCAGAGCCCACTGAGCATGTACAGTGTCACTGCAAGTCCTTACAAAATCCAAGATGGCAAGCTCCTGTAACAATTTATAAGGCCTGAAACATTACTGTTATAGAGATGCTGAACCTTTAGGGCAGTGCTTAAAGCTCAATATAATATATATTTATAGCCAAATCTGTTTTTAGGGTTTTCTTTACAACAAGCTTATGTGGTTATGGAACAGTACCCTCATATAGTTCAAGGAATATGCAGGACAGTAAATAACTATTCCACCAAATCTTATATAATCTGGCATTCTTTTGAGGCCCCCGAAATTGAGGAGTTTGCCACAATTTTGGGGACTCAAAAGAATTCTAGATTATATAAGAGTTGGTGGAATACTATCATATACTGTAAATCATATAATATCACCAAAATCACAATACAACATGACTAATGGAAAATGTAGTTGTAAAGTTAAAATAGCCAGCCTCTTAGCCATTTAAAGAAGCCTGTGGTAGATATTGTCATGTTCTCCTTACCATGCAACAACTGGTCAGTGCTGGGGGTGCTCACATATCCCTGACCCATACAAATGAGTAGGCTCCTATGTTGGATAAAGAAAACTCTTTGCTATCTTTTATATTTATATAATTCAATTCGGAGTATACCACCATTCCTGATCCTGATTACTCAAAACGGAAAATAATTATTACCTCGACTCCCCTGAAAACTCAAATGGAAGAAGGTAATTGCATTTATTTTAGCATGATTTTAAGCAAGAAGAAGATTAAAATGATTAGATATCATTGTGGTGTAGTCTTAGATGTTATTAGAGATTATTAGAGATTATTGAAGATACCTCAAGCATTTATTCTCATGTATACAGATTCTATAAAGCATACAAGCGTTAGTATAATATGATTTATTTTAATAGTGTTGGTCTTCCTTATTCACAATGTGCAATTAGATTGTAGTGCAAGTACAGGCAGGCATGTAAATGGAAAAGCTTAGGAGGAGAAGTGATATTGAAATATAATATATGCATCTCAGATTAGGCAGGCACATGGTTTAGAAACACCATTAAATATTTGTCTAAAGGTCTGGGACGTTATAAATACTGAAGACACTTAAAAATTGAAGTTTATGGGCGACAACATTTTTTTTGGCACACGAAAAATTGCGTGACTAATAACAAAGAAAGAGTTAGCCTTTTTATGTTCCAATACTAAGTTAGTTCTTGCAAATGGCCCATAAACTAACCTTCCAACAAAGACACACACACAAATGAATAGGAAATATAATGTAAAAATCTCCAACAGGTTCATTTCACATACCCTTTGATCACTTGACATCTCAGTGTCTCGCTGTCATCTTGAATTGAAACACAATTTAATATGCATGATGCTAATTTCACATGATGGCTTGACAAATCTACTTTATTAGTAAGTTCCACCTAGTGCAAAACAGTAGGAGTTAGTGGCTTTGAATGTTTTGATTTTGATCAATTTCTAACTTTCCGTGTTATAATAATGAATAAAAGCATTACGGTAGAAACAAACAAGAAAGATATTATTGAAAATACAAACAAAGACAAACTACTTATGGAACAGACCGCATGTGTTGCATAAACAAATTGTATGGAAAAAAGTCCACACAGCCTAAACACAATGAAAGTATCAACGACCAGAAAAGTTCAGCCCAAAGTGGTATGACCATTGGAAAAATGACCTAATTTTACAAATTCAAGTGCTGTATTTAAAGGAATTCACCATAGGCATTGAAATTGGCCCCAAAATGTATTTTTTATAGCTGTTGTAAATAGACATGGACTGCAGTGTTGGCATATTTTATGCCTGCAGCTTTGGATACAGCTTCTTTTGCCTTTCTTCCTTTAATTTAATTCTCCCCTAATGCTCCTTTACACCTCAAGTGCATTTATGCTCCTACACTTCCCCCTGCTGCAGTGAGTTGTGTGTTGAACAGACAATAGGAGGTACAGAAAGGGAGGAGAAATTAATCTAGAGAGAGGTAGAGTAAGATAGCAGAAAAGGTGAGTGGGTGATAAATGTGCAGAGGAGTGAGATGGAGGAATGGAAATATGGAAACAGAACAATCAAGAAAAATGAAGAATAAATAGAGTACAGTATGTTGGATGCGAAGAAAACAGACTCTTTCTATGTTGCAGTGCCTAGGAAAGTCTAGGAAACGTCCTATTCGCTGGTCTTTTTTAAAGGGCATGTAAAGGCAAAAAAATAAAATCCCATTTTTACTTTCTTTAATGAAAAAGAAACCTATCTCCAATATACTTTAATTAAAAAATGTGTACTGTTTTTATAAGAAACCTGACTGTATGCAGTGAAATTCTCCCTTCATTTACTGCTGTGGATAGGAATTGTCAGATGGTCCCTAACTGCTGAGCAGGGAAACAATCATACTTATGAACAGCAGAGGGGGCCCCCGCCTTACTTACCAGCCACGCAGAACTCAAGCAGCTTTGTTTATGACGATCCCTAAGCAGCCCAGACCACACTGAGCATGTGCACAGTCTTAGTCTTGCAAAGATGTTTAACAAAGTTACAAGATGGTGACCCCCTGTAGCCAACTTTGAAAGCATAAATTATTTGTTTGATTAGGCTTGCGGTGCAGTAAGTTCATGTTTATATTTAGTATACAAAATACAGCATTTCTAGCCTTATTCTATTTTAGACTTTACATGCCCTTTAATGTATAGCAATATCAGCAGAGCCTGAGCTTCCTCTTCTCAGGTGGTGCTGTTGTTTTAATTTCATTATATTAGTGTAAAACTGGCTAATATCTTGAAATCTAGAAAAACATATGCATGTCCATTGCAAAGGTGCTTAGATTTGTAAAATTTGTTTTGATTCACATTTACAGCCATCTTATGGCGTGTAATGATAACAGGATAGACAGTAAGTCCAACACTTAATCCTTCTCCACTGCTGCCACCTACCCTCGCTCCAACCCCCATTTTAGCCCTTGTTTCACTAGATATATATATATATATATATATATATATATATATATATCTTTCTTTTCCATATAAATCATAATGTTGTGAATATTTACACACAGACGGAAAAGCCCAACTCTTTTACACTTGTGGAGATTATTGACCAGGTCCTAATGGCGACTTATTATGCAAATTTGTGCTATGCTAATTACAGATTCTAAGATTTGTTTCTGTATGTAATCTTCTTCAGAATCTTCTCTTCATTGTTTTTTTATTCCAGGTAAAATGCAAAGATGGTGGCAATAGGGTTGCCACCTGTCTGGTTTTGACCCAGACAGCCAGTAATTTGAAAGGCTGCCCGGGTCAAAACTGCCTGGCCGGTTTTCCAAATTAGGAAAACTGGGCAGGATTCTTTAAGATTGACACGTCAATCAGCCGATCGCTGCGTCATAGCCCCTAGCTGTGTCACGGTCCGCCCCTCCGCACCCGGACCCCGCCCCTATGCATCACAGCATGTCCCCTCAACGTCACGGCCCCCTGCCGGGTCTCTACCGGGCTAAAAGGTGGCAACCCTAGGTGGCAAGCTTAAATAAAATGGTGAGGACTATGGCAGACATACAATTTGAGCAGTGGTGATGAAAAGCTGAGTGATGCCTCTGGCAGCTTTTCATTGACAACAACAGCAAGTACAGAATGTAGTCAATGGCCAAATACATACTGTACAAAGGACCTTACTGTTCAAATAAAATGTGAATTAAATGATCCCATTAGAAAAACAGAATAATAACAATTACTGAACCTTTAGTATTGATATCAGAGTTGTGAAAGTCGATCTTGGGAAAATAATAAGAAAATCAATAAACCTGCCCCTGTGACTACCTCTTTGTGTTTTCTCTTAGGAAACTGCATGGAACTGAAACATCTACATGCTGTATTATAACAGACAACTTTTTTCAATTTAGAACAATAAAAAAATATCTCTGGAAACATTTATAACACATAAATTCTAGATTTTAAATTCTCTGAGATTCTAACTATCTTTAAAAGTGGTCATAAAATCTTTTCCGAAGGTCATTATTGACATGACTATAGGATATAGATCAAGAAATAGAATAGAAATACGGATTTGAAAGGAAATAAGGGCTTCCAAAAAATATAAAGAAATAAAAAGAAGCATGCTTTTCAGTGTACACTATGTTAACAGTCAGAAGACTGTACTTTGACTGTGAGATACTGATCCTCTCCTCCAGATAGGAGGGAGCACTCCCTATGCAAGAGGTATCGGACTGGAGGGACATGCAGCATAGGAAGTTAACCACTGGGATGCTGGCTCAGCAGCAATATCAGGTTTGTTCAAGGATCTGGCAGAGAAAAAGAGGCTTTTATGCCTATTTCTTAAAAGCGTATAATTTTAAACAGTTACTACTCCAACTCCAATTCGCTAGCATGAGCATCCGCAGGGATATTGCCAATTTACTAACAGGCGCAGGTGCCAATTCGCTAGTGAAACAGACCATCGCTAGCGGTCATTTGCACTCTATCGGCAGGCGACTTTTCGCTCTGGTGAATAGACATTACTCTACAAATTGACTAAAATACGGATTTTACTGAACGTCACCTATTTCGCCAGAGTTGCCTTCGCCACCTCAGACCAGGCGAAGTGCTTTAAATCAGCTAGATCTTCCTCAATCTTCTGTCACTTTCATCGAATTTCAAAAACGCTGGTGACTTTTCCTTTTTTTAAGCGGGATTGGCTGCAAGGCCTAACTTACTTTTTTGAGTACTGTATATACTCGAGTATAAGCATCCAAAATGTGCTGAAAAAGTCTACCTCGGCTTATACTCGAGTCAGTGGGCAGTAGCTGAGATTGCAGTCACTTTTAATCATTTCTATAACAACAGTTCGCTTGGGGAGAGACTGCAATATCACACAGCGCCCTCTGTTAGTTATATGAAAGAATAACAGTGACTGCAATATCACACAGCACCCTCTGTTGGTTATATGAAAAAATAACAGTGACTGCAATGTCACACAGCGCCATCTGTTGGTTATATGAAAGAATAACAGTGCGCCCTCTGTTGGTTATATGAAAGAATAACAGTGACTGCAATATCACACAGCGCCATCTGTTGGTTATATGAAAGAATACCAGTGACTGCAATATCACACAGCGCCCTCTGTTGGTTATACGAAAGATTAACAGTGATGGCAATATCACACAGCGCCATCTGTTGGTTATATGAAAGAATACCAGTGACTGCAATATCACACAGCGCCCTCTGTTGGTTATACGAAAGATTAACAGTGATGGCAATATCAAACAGCACCCTCTGCACATGGTAGTGGGACAGTGGGACAATGCACACAGTAATCCGTTTGGCAATTCTCTGTCACCATCAACTTTGCAAAGAAGTCCGGTTGATCGCTGGGGGGTCGCTTTGGCGGAATGCTTGGAGACAGGGCTGTAGTTGTGTCTAGGCTTATACTCGAGACAATAAGTTTTCCCAGTTTTCGTAGGTAAAATTAGGTACCTCGGCTTATACTCTGGTCGGTTTATACTCGAGTATATACGGTAAGCGGTTTATAACATATGGAACATTCATTTTACAGTGGACTCATGTGTAGAGCATTATATTAACTCTCTTGTCTTTATTAAGGTTCCCTGGACATGTGTAATAAAAACCGGTATCTTAAACCATTTGCAGAAACATTTATAATAAAGACGTCCATACAACTGTAAATTTCCCACCCGATGCAAATTTACCTAAGCACAAGATCACTAGCGAAGTTTCGATAGGCACAAATGAACACTAGCGCATCTTCGCTCTGAAATGCTCGCACAGCCAAAGTAATGCTAGCGAAAAGTAACAAGCATTCGATGCCCGGGAAAACTTTGCACCTCAGTGAGTTAGTGTATTACTAGTACATTTGTGCCTGGCGAAGTGGTGCGATGGGTGCGAAGCTGACGCTGGCGAAAATTTGCCTGTCAGTGAATCTGCCCCGAAATTGTAATATTGCACCGAGAAGCACTTTCTTCATAATTACCTTAATGTGTTTGGAACTTCTCCTTTACAATATAAATCGTATACAAATTGATTATTATAGGAATAAACTGCAAGAGCAAGTTAAGTGTGTATTTAAAAAAAACAGTAAACAAAGCTATTAACATGTTATAAATTTGACCAAATAAATTCATTAAAAATGAAAACTGAGATTGTACACAAGTTTATCTAGTGCTAGCATATTCCAAGGGGCTATATAATAGGAGGAATATACAGTATATACATCAAAACAAAGGGATTATATAGAAATACACACCAATAAAAGAGGGTCCAAGAATACCGGTAGGTCTAAATCCTGTTGACAATATTATTTTTTTGATTATAATCATCTCGTCTTCACTCTCACATTGTTATTCATAGGCTCATGCATTAATATGTTGTACTTTCTAAACTGTAATTACAGTAGCTCCTTTGTACATTTAATAAGAAAAATGCATTTTTTAAAAACATTGCCTATATGGTGAGTCTGAGAAGTGTTTTTTTTATCCAAAGGTTCTGTGACATTCACATTCATGTCCCCCCCCCCCGTGTCACATTTGGGAATTCTGTAGTATAAAGTACACAGGCCCTGCAGCAATACACAAGTGATAAGCCACATTCCATTTCCTACACTGTCAGTTCTGGTCAATTGGACGATTTTCAAGACTTTCTTTAGTGCTAATAGAGTGTGTTGCCATGACAATAATTTCAAGATTTCTAGACAAAGCATAGTTGACGCTACTGTGGAAAATTGCATTTCTTTGTGACACTGCTCCGTGTGTCAGGATGTTTCATCACCAGACAAATACCCCTCAATGAAATCCTCTGCTTCATGCACACAGGCAAATGCAGTTATAGTTAATCATTCTTTTCATATACTGTATCTAGTGTGTTAGCAAGTTTTTCAAGTTCCCTTACTAGGTTAAATATATATATTTTTTAAAAACGGATTGTGCACACTGTGGCAGTGAAGCTTTTAAACAGAAAACATACTTGTACCTTATGAAAATATAATTTGTTAGGGTTTACCTTTAAAGGAGAACTACACCCCCCTCCTAAAGAGAGTCCCCATCTAATAGCCCCTATTCGCCCCCTCCCTGTATAGTCCTGTATTTAGAAAAGTGTTGCAGAAAGTCGCACAGACAGAGTAGTGCAGTGGAGCTCATGTCATGGGGGCCATCTTTGGATCCTCTTCTTCCCTTTGGCTATGTACGGAACGTTTCGGTGAATGTGCTGTAGGAACGCATACCAAACAGCTCTAACTGTGCTTGCGAGAAAAAGCTTAGGGGCAGATTTATCAAGGGTCGAATTTCAAAGTTAAAAAACTTCGAAATTCGGCCATCGAATTGGCAAAATTCGAAAGTTGAACTTTTCTTTTTGAATTTTTTGGGCGATTTCGGTCGAAGTAAAATCGTTCGATCCATCGTACAAATCCTTCGATTCAAACGATTCAAACTATTTAATCGATCGATCAAACGATTTTCAATAAAAAACTTTGCCTTTTAAAACTTAGCCAATTTTTGGCTCTAGGTTCTAGGAGGTCCCCATAGGCTAACATAGCAATTCGGCAGGTTTAAAGTGGCGAAGTGGCGAAGTCAAAGTTTTTTTTAAAGTACTTTGATTTTCGAATGCTTGAATATTTGAAGTATTTTCAATTAGAATTGAAGTTGAATTTGGCCTATTCGATGGTCGAAGTACACAAAAAATACTTTGAAATTCGACGTTTTTTAATTCGAAAATTCACTTCAACCTTTGATAAATCTGCCCCTTAATGTCAGTAGCCTTTCGTGAATGTATCCGAAGATAACAAAGACGGAGTCCATGAGCTCCCCTGCGCTACTCTGCATCAAGACGTCTGTGCAACACTTTTCTGATATTAGCAATCACCTTGAACTTCCATAACCTTCAGCCTTGCGTTTTTATATGGCCACGTACCTCCTTGGTGACTTATAACACTGATGTATTTTGCAATAATGGAAACATTGTTCCTTTCATATTTGCCACTCTCTGGAATTAGAGACTTACATATAATGAGAATGCAGAAAGTACCTCTCTCTGTTCAGAATACCTGAATTATTGTGGTGGCTGGTATACTTATTGGGGAATAGTATAGGGAGGTGACCTTAACTGCTGGCCTTTTATAAAGCAAAAATAATAAATAAAGTAATAAATAGGTAAGAAAAGCACCACTAATCATATCTAATTTTCTGCTACACATACAGCCTTTGACTCTAAAGCTAAATATAATGTAATTTTAAACGAGAACAAAAGGTATAATAACTGGCAAAATGTTAGTTCCCCCAGATGCTTGCCTGATACACTAGGTTGGTGTTCCTGTTGCTTAAAACTGCACCAGCCTGGGGTGTTTCTGTAGAAGGTCATCTTCTTTGGCTTCTCTGGGCAGTTCTGCTAACAAGAGCACCCCCCATTGATTACTGTATATCATTTGTTCTCTTTTAATAATGAATATCAATCATGTGGTTTTCTTTATTGTTAGCTCCTATGCACTTACATTTTATTGGCTGTAGGTAAAGTTATTGATGTTGTAAGCATTTTACTGAGCTTGGGATACTTTTCTAGTCAGTCTTTGGATTTTCAGGGATGCTTAGATTTGTAATTAAACAAGAACAACATGTAAGATGCATATTGGTCATATTGATCTGCTGTGTTAGATATTGATATTTACAATAAATTAAGTTTATTTGTGTTTATAAGCTTTAATTTCAGCTCAAGGCATTTCTGTGCAGGTATCTGTGTGTCATGGCATTATGGTGCAAGATTTACAGTCTAATTAAGGGTATAGTGATGAACCCCTAAAATGTGTTAGATTAGTAATTTAGCCTCTCAAGAGGTTGTCAGGACCGGATTTGTGGCAAGGCCACAAATGCCTAGGCTGGCAAAATTTCAGGGGCTGTGTGTCTCCAGTGCCTGACCAGTTCTATGCGTGCGCATTCTACATGTGCGCATGCGTGCACGTAAGAAAGGGGACAGGGAAGGAAAGGTAACAGCAAAGGGGACGGGAAAGGACAGGGAATGGGTGGGTGATGGGGATGGGATGGGATGGGGAGGTGATGGGAAGGGGTAGGGGAGTGGACGAGGAGGAGAAGGGAAGGGGGGGGTGAGCAGAGCCAGCCTAGGGGCGCATGGATATTAAATCCGGGCCTGAAAGTTGTTTGTAACTAATAGATGATATATGAATCCTTAATAGCTCTGCAATTAATCAATGGTCTTAGGAACTGACATATAAGGACACCTTTCAACATTCCCAGACCTTTGCCTCTGAGCCACTTATTGGCTCAGAAAAGAATACATCATTAGTAAAGGGCTGTTGGCCAGATTTAGGCAGTATGACTTATGTAATGTTCATCAAACATTTATAAATATTCATTTTATTTCTGCCTTCTTCCATGGCAACCAGTCCCCGGCAACATCAAAGCTAAAAATCCACAATTTTATTACAGAGTATTTTATATTGCTCCATTACACAATGAGAGGTTATCCACATTTTCTTAATGCACATGTTCAGCATTAAAGTGAGGCTTTATAGATTGATTCTCTCAGCAGTTATTGTGGAGGGCATAATAAACACAGAAGAACCTACTTAAATATTCGATGGACTACAAATGTCCTTTTAAAGACAGGGTTGATCTTTCTTCCATGTGAAAATGTACAATATGTGGTTTTATTTCTTTTTTACTTTTATGTGGTTGCCTTCATGGAGTACACTTTGGATAAAGTTTAACCTGTAGATCAAGGCGTGATTATAAAACAAGCAGATTACCTGCTTAGCAGGAAATTGCTCAGTTGCCAAAATACCCTGAATGACTCCATCTGCCATTGCCCTAATCTGAGATTAGGGCAATGGCAGATGGAGTCATTCAGGGTATTTTGGCATCTGAGCAATTTCCAGCTAAGCAGGTAACTAAAAATTGCTTTCAATTGCCTCATTCATTTAGACAAAGGCAAAAGATTAGTTGTCTGTGTTTTGCAGAATATTCAAGATGGCCCAGCCCCATCAAAGTCTACACTGGTCATTATGCATATGTCAGTTTATGTGTGTTGCTATTTGTTTGTTGTTCAACCAGGTTGATATCTCGAAATCTACTTCAGAAAAGAATGCCTATTGTTTTCCCATACAAAGCTAGCAACTTCAACATTTTTATTAGCCTCTTTTATAGGGTTGTGGATAACCATCATATGGAAATTAAGTATAACGTTCTCATTTCCTGTATTGATAGATATTAGTTTCCATTTTAATCCTCTTGTAGATAATTATCTCAAGTACAATGTCTCACTCTCAAATTATTGTATTATTATTTTTTATAAATATTCACCTTGAGTTGCAGAAGCGTGGGGCTAGGGTGAGCCAGCGGTGCTTCTTAGAATTGAATGATAAAGCTGAATCACAATTGGAATCAATCATTTGATTGAATAGTGATGGGCAGAATTTGCGAAATGGCGGTGGCGTCTCGTTTTTGCTGCCAGCGTCCGTTTTTTTACGCTGGCGTCCGTTTTTTGGTGAAAATGCGCCGGCGTCCAAAACGGATGAATTTTCACTGCCGTTTTGCAAATTTATTCGCCGGCGGCGAATCACACAAATTCGTGCTTGGCGTATAAATTCGACCATCACTACTGGTGAACATCTAAATATTGCTTTGTATTCAAGAGCATGTTATAATACAGTTGATCCCCCACTTTTTTCAGGAGACCAAACAAAAAATGGCAGAAATGTGAGAAAGTAATATCAGGGGTTGACTTTGTTAGCCTTGGTTAATGACAAAGTTTAAGCCTTGCAGCATCAGAGGCACCTTTATCAACATTCCCATTTTTGTGGTTTTAGAAACCACAAATAAACAAATTTTCTCTAAAACCACGAATGCCATGTCATTTATTAAAACATCTGAAGATAAAAAAGCACAAACAAAAATTTAAGACAATTGCTAGCAAAAATAAATCAAAAATCCTGAATTGATTAAAGTGTGAATTGGTTAAAATTTATCCAATAGGATCAGCGCAGCTCCCATTGACTTCTATAGGACCACGACTGCTTTTACTTGGTAGCAAAACAAACCTATTGGCAGGGCCGGACTGGGAGAAAAAAGCAGCCCTGGCAAAAAAAATCAAAGCAGCCCACTTCAGGTATTGGATTGGTTATCTGGAAACCCATTTTTCAGAAAGCTCCAAATTAGGAAAGGCCGTCTCCCATAGACTCCATTATATGCAAACAATCCAAATGTTTAAAAGATTTAATTTTCTCTGTAATAATAAAACAGTAGTTTGAGCCAAACTAAGATATAATTAGTCTTTATTGGGAGCAAGTTTTTTTAATCCATTCCTTGGACACAATTATACAGGGGAATATTAGATAAAAACCTGTGAACAGATGCCCGAAGCCTGCCATGTCCTGCATAGAAAACTGCACATAGATAGTTAGAATCTCAGCTGCCATAAAGCAGGGCAAGACTGCTGTGAATAATTAAACTGTGCAGTGATATCAGTATTATGACATAACAGAGTTGACGCGTTTCATGGCGTCTTGCCACTTCCTCAGAAGCACAGGCATAAGCATAGACCTAAGCATCTGAGGAAGTGGCGAAACGCCACGAAACGCGTCAAGTGTGGGGGAGAAGTCATATCCACATAATGTACTGATGATTTTAAAGGATATCTAATAAAGAATGTTTTAATTCCTCCTAACCACTGTGTGCTCCATATCGCTATTGCTACACATATATCTGTAGGACACGAGACTGCTTGTAATTTGTTACTACACAGGCGCAAATGAAGAATTCTTTCCCAAAAATAAACTAAAAACACTTTTTTCTAACATATAAGGCAACATTTATAAGATTAATAGACAGCTAACTCACACACAGTGCAGATTTCAAAATGTACATGACCTATAACTTTAGATGAACAGTATTATACATATATATATATATATATATATTTTTTTTTTTTTTTTTTTATTCATGTCAGTATCACTTTAAGTAGCAGGTAGTAGTTGTTCTTACCTGCCCTTTCTCTGTTGGAGGGGGGGGGGGCAAGGGGGGAAATGCAGAACAGCAGCAGAAAATTCCATCCTTCCCTTCATCCCTTCATTGGAGCGTTTGAAAAGCACTGCAAAGTTTTCCCCGTGCAGCTCTTCAGTTTCCGGCTCACTTCTGCTGCGCGCCCTCTACTGGTAGGAAATGTTAGTGCGGGTCCTGCAAAATGACATTTCTCTCTTCATCCAAGCGCAAGGGCCCTGCGCACAAGAGATCGCACAGTCGCACACTGTCAATGCGGCCCATTTACACGGCATGGGCAGCGGCCCAACGGGCATTTGCCCGTATTCACAAATGGCCAGTCCGGGCCTGCCTATTGGGTTTAATTTTTAGCAGACTTAAAGCATGGGCATCCAGATTATGGAAAGGTCCCTTTTCTGGAAAACCCCAGGTCCACAAGTATTCCAGATAATAGATCCTATAACTGTAATTACGAAAGCTGCTGAATCTGTGAATGATGCACAATAATACAGCAGGTGTGTGAACTGTGAATGCATTACATCAACTTTCCTTTCCCAATGTTTGACAGGTAGGGAAACATCTGGTTACATAACTTTAATCGTTTCTTTATGTGTTGAAGGCTGTGTCGTGTGCTTCTGCAGACACAGAACATGAAATGACTTTTACAGAGATCTAAGACATAGTTCCCTGCACAACGCCATCTAGAAGAGGGAAGAGGGTCCTTTTCTCCTTAGTTATCTGACTGCAGTATAGTTTGTCACCGAGCACTTTTGGTTTCATGCAGGGGAAGAGTCCATTATAGGACTGCAGCTGTACTTCTGATCAACAAGGACAGCTCATATTGGCTGAATAAGTGATGCACTGCAATGTTTGTGTAAAAGAGCAGCACCAGATATTCTGTTACCAAATGCCTCTATGAAACACATTTTGGTGTGCTACTAATCCATGGATGAATGCATGACTAGGAATCTTATACAGATTTATTATTGCTCTCAATTGTAAGATGTAGTTGTGCCCTCTGACCCCAGTTTCTTTAATCTTTCAGTTCCTATTTAACCCATCTTGTCATTAGGGCTTTTGCTGTATGTAAGATAAGCTGTATTCAGGAAAAAGAATGGAAACACGGAGAGAAGACATGAATGACTAAAGGCTTAGATGTGCAGGGCAAAGCATTTTACAGATAATGCAGAACTCAGATGAATACAGATAGAGAGAACATAAAGGACATAAAGGACGTGAAAGGGGTGTGACCCCGAAATGTTGCTCACTTCCACAATAAACATGCAAGGGGTTCCTTGCTTGCAGCAGCCTGTGTGGGGCGTGACCCCGAAACGTTGCTCACTTCCGCAATAAACGTGCAAGGGGTTCCTTGCTTGCAGCAGCCTGTGTGCCGTGGATAATTTTCTAATTGAATGAATTGTGAGGTGGCCGAACCTCTACCATTGAGCACCAGACATGGCATCTTACATTGGGTGTGCGAGAGCCAGCTTTTGTTTTACCAATGAAAAATGTGACAGAACTAAAAAAAAAAAAGTAATGCAGAAACATAATGTGAAACAAGTTCAGGTAAATAGCACTAAAAATTTTGGAAAATGCTATTTATTAAAGGTGTTTGCATCTTTGGAAGTTGCTGCTTCCATAGTTGTGATGAGCACCCACTAATTTTAAAAACTGTGTGCAAGTCTATCTCAAACCCTAGAATTATCACCGCCTCCGAAGATGCAACTGTGTGTGCCATAAGCCTGAACTCTCCCTGCGTGAGCTCATTTTACACCTTTTTTTCCCTTAGCTCCTCACTCCCTCTTATTTAAATGCTGATAAATAGTTTTCTACTTCAAATTTCACAGCCAAAATGTGCAAGCCAAGCTATTTCATATACCTTATGACATCAACTTTGTGGCCCTGAGACCTCCCCCCTCCACATAAAAAATGGCCCAATTCCCCAGTGGCAAAATGACAGGACACCTGAGTCACTTAAAAAATGCATTTTTATAGGCTTCACACATCACCCTGTCTGTACAGAGGAAACAGCCCCTGCCAACCAAACTAATCTTACAGTTTATGGCCACCTTTAGTGTGTGTTAATGTGATAAGGATGGTCATTGTAAAGTGCTGGGAATATGTTTGACCAATATACAAAAGGATAATAAAAAACAATCCCATAGCTTCTGACATCCAGCTATGCTATATTGTAATTCCATCAATATTTGTGCAAATTTAGCCCCCTAGATATCTTAGCTTCTCAAATATACAGAGCAGTTTTATTCATAAGGTGCCACATTTTTATCATGTTTCAAAACACCATGTCAGTTTTGGGCTTCTCATAAAACTGAGAAACATACTTATGCCAGCACACTTGATAATGAGGGGGATATTTTCCAACAGATAAAAATAGTGTTGGAGAATGGCACTATAAGTAGGAATCAGCACAGCTTTATGAAGAACAGATATAGTGTCAAAGAAATTCAGTTGCTTTATGGGATGCAAGAAGTAGGAAGCTGGATTGCAGTGGATGTTATGCACCTGAATTTTGGCAAAGCTTTTGTTACAGTGTTACAAAAAGACTGATTTCTAAACTAAAATCTGTTGCTCTTGGTGATGTTATTTGCATATGAGTGTGAGCATTTTAAGTAATGTATCCATGTTTGTAGATGGCACAAACTATTGAACCAAATTATATAACCTTGATGAAACCAATGAATCTGTTCCCCTGGTAGTAATTAATAGGTCCACTATTCAACATTAAATGAGACAATCGTACAGATAAGATCACTGGTAAAACTGGTGTATTTGCTTCAGAAACTCTACAATAGTTTACATAAACAAGCTGTTGTGTAGCCATGGGGCAGACATTCAAAGCTGAAAAATGAGAAAAGGCACAGGATACAAAGCTGATAACAGATAAGATCTATAGTATACAATGGGATTCTTTAGAACTTATCTGTTATCTTCTGTGTCCTGTGCTTGAATGGCTGAACTACTGGATACACAGCAGCTTGTTTATATATATTATTAAAGAGTTTCTGAAGCAAATACACCAGGGATGTAAAAATATGCAAGTCACTTATAACCTTAACTACATTTGGCAAATCAGTGTATAACTAATTACTGATATTACTTAACTGGCCATAATTACATTTAATAATATATTCTTACATTTCTAGTAAATGCTATTTAAATACACATGTGTAAATAATGCAAGTATTTAGAAGACAAGTTAAATTAATCAAATTCATTCATTTGTTGCAGTAATATTCGTGCCAATGAGTTATAGACAATTTTTACAATATTAGTAAACCGGCACTTTTATCCCTACAATGAATGCATAGAACTATATTTAGGCTAAATATTTCTTTATAAGTAGTTGATTAGGAAAACAAATGTTTATATTTAAACAAAAATGTACTAATTAATAGGCCCCTAAATTGAACTGTCTTGCAGGTTATTTAGCAACATAAACAGTATTTACTGCAGTGCCAAATTTCGCAACATGTTTGAGTAAGTAACAAAAGTAACAGATGAGGTTGGAAAAGTGGATTTAGTATATCTTGTTTTCAGCAAGGCATCTGATACTATCCCCCATTAAGCGTTTTATCTGTATTTGCTACTGGGATGGAATCTGTTATGCAGAATGCTTGGGACCAGGGGGCAAATTCACTAAAGTGTGAAGCGGCTAACGCTAGCGCAAATTCGCCAGTGCGACGTCATTTCGTTACTTTGCCGATTTACTAACGGGCACTTGCATAAATTCGCTAGCAAAGTGGTCCTACTCTAGCGCTACTTCGCACCCTTACGCCAATTGAAGTTGCGCTATTGCGTTTTACTGAACGTTACCTCTTGCGCCAGACTTGCCTTCGCCATCTCAGACCAGACGAAGTACAATAGAGTAGATAGGGCTTGCTTCAAAAAAAGTTGACATTTTTTCTAAGTGTGATAAGGGTGATAAGCTGAAAAGATCGTAAACTTTTTTGGGGGTACCCTCCTTCCCCCCTACATTTCCTAACATATGGCACCTATACAGTGGGCACATGTATAGGGCAAAATAACAACTCTATTTTATTTTATGAAGCTTTCCCAGGCTTGTGTAGTGTAATGTATTTGCTGCTACATATACGTCCATTGTACTTTAACTGGGCCGTATGCAAATTAGGCATGGCTAGCGTAACTTCGCATTGCTTAAAGAATTAATGCTAGCGCAACTTCGCTACCTTTCGCCTCCCTGAGCGCAACTTTGGATTTTATTGAATTAGCGGCGCCCTGGCGAAGTGCGGCAAAGTTTGGCGAAGTTTGGCGAAGCCTGCACTAGCGCAACTCCGCAGGTTAGTGAATTTGCCCCCAGGAGTTTTACTCATATGGAATCTTTCTGAAATGTGGTCACCATACTTTATGACTCCCAAAACAACGGAATTGTTTTGCCACCAATATGGACTCATCATCTTAGAAACAATTACAAGACACTCCTTTATTATAAAGAAAAAGCATTAAGAAAATTAGAATTATTTGCTTAAAATTAACTGAAAATAGGAGATGGTCTTCCAATAATTCTAAGCTTTCTGGATATTGGGCGTCTGGATAAGACATCCCATGCTTGTATTGATTTCAGACTGCATGGCTGAAAACTTGTCGAGAAATTCTTGTAGATCTAGTGTAAATTCCACATAATGACTGATAACAATATTACCTGTGGAATCATTGTTGGCCCTGTTTAATATACAGTATCTATCAGCAATGGATTAAAGGTAAAATCTGTTTTTTGGCAGATGTAATATGTATTGGGACAGAATTGACTTGCCATGTCGAGTTAGGAATCTTAAATCAAATACAAAAAAAAAAAAAACAAATGCAAAAAGACCAGAAATATCAGCAACAAGAATAAAGGATCAAAGGGCAATAATTTCATGTCACACTTGATAGCAAAAAAGAAAAGAAGTAAATCAGTGTGAAAAGCAAAGATAAATGTGAATTGCAAAAGGATGAGGAATCGGTAGCAGAAAGAGTGAGGTTATATTGCCACTTTACTGGCAAGACCTCACCTTGAATAACAAGTTCAGTTCTAAAGTTCATCTCTGTAGAAAGACATTAATAACAAGTAGATAATAAAATAGAAACTTTTCAGCACAGAGTTATTAAAATGGAACATAAATAACAAAACATGAAAACTTTAACATAGATCGAGCTTACAAGGGATAAGGGAGAGACGTGAAGTGATAGGAACATTCAAATAAATCTAGTGGGGACCATTTCTCACAGAGGAAGGATGACATAATCCAAAAGTGGAATAAAAGTATAAGAAAGCTATATTTAACAATAATAGCAACTGGAATATGGCATTTACCTCCAGCACAATAAATCTGGCAAGGCAAATATGGGATCTATTTTCCAGAAACCCTTTATTCAGTAAGATGCTAAATGCATATGTTGATTTGCTTTTTCTCAGCAACTTTAGGGTAGTAGACTTGATGGCAACTAAGCTGCATACGTCCATATTAATATTTTATAGATTGACCAATTGTTTTTTGTTTTTTTTCTTCACTTACCACTGGAGAAGGCAGTGTTTCTGTATTGGCAGACACCTATCCATCTTCCCTTCTGAAGATGGGGGAGTATTTGGGGACATAAGGCACTATCAAGCTTTGCAATTACCAATTACTTTGTCAGGCATTAAGCAAAGAGCTCCATTGTCCTGACAAATATACTCTATGGGCCTTACAACGGAATTTAAATATGGCTCAGGGCACAAAGTACAGCAATGGAATGGCTAAGAGCAACTCTTTACGGTATGGGACTCTAAGGAACATACTTTAAAGGCCCTTAGCATTCCTGTAGTTGCTCTTAGCTCTTTGTAAATGGTCCCTATATTATAGTCAGTCACTTCATATTACTAAAACTATACATCATTTCTAAGGCCTTGCTTTTTAACAGACTGTTTTTACATAGTCGGAATGTCACTTAGCACAGCAAAATTTACCTGTAACAAAGAATTAGTGCACAACCAGATTTACTAATATTGACACCCCATAAAGACTTCATGCAGATTACCTGACTGTGCTACCACTTATTATAGAAAGGAGATTAAGAGTTTAAATGGGAACTGTCATGTTTTAAATGCTAAGTGTAGCAAGTGTCTGATGTGTTTATTGCACATGTAGGTTTTGCTATTCTTATAGTTTTTGATATATTCAGTAGCTTATTACTGCTCTCCATGGACAAATGATTTTCCTGCTAAGCAAACCAGGCATGCTGTTTAGAAGTTGAAGACGTTGGACATTATAAGAGGGATTAGACTTCTAGCATGCCGAAAACATTAAACTCAAATAACAGTGTAGAAGTTTAAGGCAAATTAAAGGACATTAAGCTGCAAGAGGTTCCACTTCAGGGAGCATCACTCCCTTTTTGGACCTAAAATAACTACAAACTTCAAGCCAAAGCTCAGCCAAATCTGAAATGGTGCTTTTTATTTTTTTTAAATTTGACCACATATGTGCCATATACACCCAAATTTGATACAGACATTACAGAACCCTTCTCTCGAAACCATAATGAAATAGAGGGGTAGAAGACTATTGAAGTGTAGAAAGAAAATGTAATAGTAAAAATAATAATACTTTATTTATAAACATGTATCAGGTAAAAACAATGAGCAGTGACAAATGGCCGCATTTAAAAAACATAAGCAGCGGGATACTAAGATGTGTATGCACGAGAGGTAAGAAACAATGCAAAGAAGGATCAGATAGTCTCTCTGTATGCTGAAAGAAGATAAAGCTAAAAGAAATCAGAGAGGGGATTAAAATATAATCTCCCATATTAAAAACCTTATGGAAAAGGAATGTATAAATCAGACACTTTCATATTAAACAACCTCTGGCATAACAAGCAAATATAAAATGTGATAACAGAGGCTTAGCAGAAGCCAGCAGGAATCTGAAATCAGTACAACTAGTCTGCAAAGAGGTCACTTTCTGCAAATTAAACAATTACTTTTAGCTGGGCCACTACAGTGCACTGAAGAAGTGACAATTGAATGTGCACAGAACCTTATGGTCTCATGAACAAAGAATTAAAGATTAAAAGTACAGGTATGGGATCTGTTATCTGGAAACCTATTATCCAGAAAGTTCTGAATTTTGGAAAGGCCATCTCCCATAGGGGCAAATTTACTAAAGGGTGAAGTGACTAACGCTGGCGAAAATTTGTAACTTCACTTTCGCTCTGGTGAATGGACGTAACTACGCAAATTCACTAAGATGCGGATTTTACTGAGCGTTACCTCTTGCGCCAGACTTGCCTTCACCACCTCAGACCAGGTGAAGTGCAATAGAGTAGATAGGACTTCCTCAAAATTTAGTTGAAAAATTTTCTAAGTTCCAAAAAACGTTGGAGTCTTTTCCTTTTTTCAGGGCGATAGGCTGCAAAAGAGCGTAAATTTTTTTTGGGGAAACCAGCTGCCCCCCTACATTTCCTAACATATGGAACATAAACTATACACTGGGCACATGTGTAGGGCAATATAACAACTCTGTTTTCTTTTATTACGGTTTCCCTAGGCTTGTGTAGTGTATTTGCTGCAACATATACGTCCATTCAACTTTAACTTCCTGCCGTATGCAAATTAGGCAATGCTAGAGCAACTTCACATTGCTTGGTGCAGTAACACTAGCGTAATGGCACCCTGGATGCAACTTTTTCAATTAGCCTTGTCCTGGCGAATCTACGCCTGGCGAAGTGTTGCACTGTGAGCGAAGCTGTCGCTGGCAAATTTCGGAGGTAAGTAAATTTGCCCCATAGACTTCATTTTATCCAAATCAAAAGTTTTAAAAATCCTTTTTCTCTGTAATAATAAAACATATCTTGTACCTGATCCCAACTGAGATATAATTAATCCTTACTGGACACAACATCAGCCTATTTAATTTGTTTAATATCTGTATGATTTTCTAGTAGACTTAAGGTATGCAGATCCAAATTAAGATTTATTATCCGGGAAAACCCAGGTCCCAGACCTTCTGGATAACATGTCCCATACCTGAACAGTGTGAATAGTTCCAAGTGCATGGATGAGAGGTTTGGTAGATAGAGGCGGTGGAATTATAAATCCATGGTTATTGTGAGCATGTTTTTTTGCAAATGTCCCCCCATGGACTGATGGTTGATGTTGTGTTATTCAGAGATAAAAAAATTACCAAACTATCACAAGAATCAGTCTGGTCAAGGAACCCCACACATTCATATAGTGATCAAAAAACAATCACATTTTGTAATGTCAGCGCAATCTAAATAGTCTTATGGCCCCACACATATGAAGCACAATGCAATTAGAAGTGACAAATATAACCTATACTGCCACCTTTATGCCCTTACTGCC